>NC_081323.1:32682552-33282552 GCF_026419965.1 Kogia breviceps | reverse complement strand
GCAAACAGATGCATTCTAAGATAGGAGCTGTCCAAAACTGGCAAGGATGTCACAGAAGGCAGTGAGCTCCCTGTCACTGGAGGCATTTAGGAGATTCACTATCTTTTCTGGTCCCATTCGCACCTGAGAGTCAACCAAGCCTCAAAACAAACCACACCCCCACCCCAAACTCTATGTTCAATCTTTGTCCTGAAAAAGAATGCAACTTATTTGTGAAGATAAGACATTCATCTAGAAGTCAACCATGACGGATCAAAGTGATGAGTGCAGGGTGCAGGAGGTAGCACCAAGGACCTAAGCTGGGTCTCACAGGACAAGAGAGATGCTCCATGTGAGGGTGACGAGGGGAGGGGCTGAGCCTGAGACAGGAGATGGACCTCCTGGGCTTGGAGAAAGGAGAGAGTCAAGTCCAGCCAAGATGCAGGGGATGTAAAACAGCAGCAGGAACCCATATTGGACAGATGAGGGAGAGAGAGACCGTGAAGAACTAGCAGCCAGGATAAAGAATCTGCAACAAAGGTCAGAGAAAAAAATCAGCTCATGGATGTGTTTTGTGTGTCCCGCGCAAACGTAAAAACCAAATTCCTTCACTGTCAACAGTTAAAAATCCGTAGTTTTCACATAAAAGTCTGAGTTTCTGGCTTCCCTGAAAAAATTAGAAGATGTGGTATCAGTAGATCTGTGCTGTCACTGGGCTACTGCAGGCTGCCTCCTCTGGACGGGGCACGTGACCTCTAGTTGGGTACCAGCTCCACCTGGACCCTGCAGGTAATAGCAATACCCCACATGGCCACTCTGGAGCTTCAGACCAGCAACATCCACCTGCCTATGTGACATACTGTCACAGATTCTCAAAGGAGCTTCAAATTCAATACGGTTAGAACCTAACGGGTTTAGATCATAACCACAGCGAGCAACCAAAGGATTGGTTCTGGTGGCTGTCATTTTTTAGCAGAAATGGAGTCAACATGAGAAGCAGCACACGGTTTTGGGAGACTCAGAAGGGCAGCAGCGGGTATTATCCACCTACAATCTGCTTATCCCCCTCATACAAAATTGCACTCGTATATTTCCCAATTATGGAAAGGCACCATTACCACAATGAAGAAAGGTGTTTCCCATATGCCTTTTATGACTAGGACTCAAAACTGTATGCCATACAAAAGTCAAAAGTTAAGTAGCCATGTCCAGGATATATGTGTATTTAATGCTCTTAAAATGACATTAGAGATTAACAAGGCAATCTCATTTGAGGTGTTAATTATACCTAATCCAATTCTTTTTTTTTCTGTTAATCAAATGCCCAGCCACACAAGTTGAAAATTGCTAAAATATGTTAATGGAAAAATAGGATAGTATTTCAGAGCCATATTTCATATCATGTTAAATCACTGAAAACAATCTTGCCACCCATGTATTTGCATGAAATACACATAAAAATCCCTTCGAGGAGTTAACGAAAGAAAACAAAACTACCCATGACCATTCCTTCTTTCCATCCAAATAATGTGTATAAACCACCTGGCGCATAAAAGGGGCTCTGTTAAGGCTGGTGCCTTCTCTTTCCTCTATCGTATTCCTTTATGGACAAACCTACTGGCTTAAAAGATGTGCTTCATTTTTTTTTTTTTTACATGATGCTGCTGTGTGTCCATTCACTCAACAGATACCGAATGAACACTTACCGTGCTCTGATAAGAACCGGGGGTGGGGATGCAGAGGTGAACGAGTGGGACACACACCTTGTCCTTATGGAACTTGTAAACAAGCAGGAGGGAGAGGTCACTAACCAAACAATTCCACAACTAAATGCAAAGCTGCAACTGAAGGAGAGATACCCTGCCCCCGGCTCATGAGCATGCAAGAAGGGGGCTGGCTGCAGGGGAGGTTAGGGAACGATGCCGTGAAGGAGGTGGTGCTTAGACAAGCTCTTGCGGGGGGAGGAGGGGCATATCCAACAGACTGTGACAGGAAAAAGTGATGATCATGGTGGTGAGTGATGGGAGACACGGCAGAAGAAACCAGGGGGAGCACTGCACAAGGTGAAGCTGGAGAGGGGAGGATGAAGTATGTAGAGTTGCTCAGGATACAGTAAAGCATCTTGTATCTCATGCAGGGGCAACAGCAAGACCCTGAAGGGCTTTGCGCAACAACAGCATCACACAATTAGCCATGAGTTTCAGGAAGATCATTTTTTCTACTGTTTGAAGAATGTACCAGAGGGCAAGAGGAAATATAGATAAACAAGGTAAGAGATTACTGCAGTGGTCCAGGTCAAACATGATGGTGGCTCAGAACTGGAAGGGAGGGATAAGAGGTCAATAAACAGATCCAGAAGATACTTGGGAGATAAGATCACCAGGGCTCATGATGGGCTACATAGGGGGACCAGGGAGGTGAAGAAGATGCTCCTGGGCTTTGCTGTAACTAGTTGGACGGGGAGCTGTTCACACTGATGGAGAACACTGGAAAAGGACCAAAATCAGGTTGGGGGAAGAAATCTTAAGTTTGGTTTTACACATAATGAATTTGAGATGCCTTTTGCAGATAGAAATACAAGCCTGAAGCTCCAGAAGAAATGCCTAGGAGATATCTCAATCCATGTGTCTGTCTACCAACCTACCCACTTTCCTGCCTACTTTACTCTCAATTATATATATATATATGCATAATTTTTGATAATTTGGTGCTCTGTGATGAGAAGATATGGTGCTGAAATAAAGCATATTTTGTTTAAGATGTTCTCCTGATGTTGGCAAGTATACTTTTGAAAGAACGCCTGGTTTTTATCAAGTATATTCTGTTAAATGATCAAAATGAAGAAATCTAGAAAGTTGGAGGATTAAGAATTGCTTATTAATCCTGATGGTAATTCAAAAGAAATTTATAGATGAACTATATACCTCAAAATATAGAGAGAGACATACACACATATACATGTGTACATAACTACCTAAGATCCATGTGTATATACACACACATCTCTACAGATATCAGGTAGAGATGTACACATATATATGTGCATATACGTGTGTATATGTGAGAATGTGGTATCTCTCTATATATATCTGAGAGTCATCTCTAATAAAGGAAGCCACAGGTGTGGGAAAGGGGAGTGAAGAGAGAGGTGGGAGAAGAGACGGCCCATCCAACACTGGGCGCCTTGAGGAGCTTGGCTTTTAATGGCTCAAGGAGAGGAAGATGAACCGGCAAAGGAAACAGAGAAGGACCCTCAGAGGGGGAGAAGGAAAACCTCAGAAGCCCAGGGAAAGCACAGTTGAGGTCTCCTGAGTGTGGACAACTCATTCAAGACGTCTGTGTACTCTTGCTGTACACCTGATACCAACACAATATTGTGAGCCAACTACACTTCAACAAAAAACAGAAGAAGAAAAAGAAGTTTGTTTATGAAGAGAAAGACAGAGTTGGTAGTAGCTGGAGCCGGGAGTTGACAGACCCTATGGGATATTTTGTGATATTTTTGTTTAAAGGAGACTTGCGAGTATATTTAAAAAGCAAAAAGCGGGCTTCCCTGGTGGCGCAGTGGTTGAGAGTCCGCCTGCCGATGCAGGGAACACGGGTTCGTGCCCCGGTCCGGGAAGATCCCACATGCCGCGGAGCTGCTGGGCCCATGAGCCATGGCCGCTGAGCCTGCGCATCTGGAGCCTGTGCTCCGCAATGGGAGAGCCACGACAGTGAGAGGCCCGCGTACCAAAAAAAAAAAAGCAAAAAGCTGAAGGGAAAAGGCAATGAATGAATGAGAGTGAGTGATGGTACAAGGCCTTCGGAAGAGACCCAGCTCGTGTGTCCTGCCTGACGGGGTAACCCCTCCAGGGCTCAGCTCCCTCACCAAGTCTTCAATGCTTCCTTCCAGATCTTAAATTCTCCTTAACTATGAGCGACTCCTTGATCTGAGGTTAATGTGATTAATCACAGCACATGGACTTTCTGTGATGCACTTAATTTGTCATTTTTAGAGTATATCTAAACCTCCTTGAAATGTATGATGGCATCTTTGAGATCACTTGAGAGCCTGTTAAATATTTGAGGACAGACAAATTCCAGACGATCTTAGAAGGGGATGGAGGGGAAACAACATTATAAAAAGGTAGACAAAGACACCTGTAACAACAAAAAAAAGCTTTACTTAAGTCTCTGTGAATGAAACCACTGATTTTCTATTTTAATATTTCAGGCACACTGAAAAAAATTAAACATGTAAAGATTTCTAGTGATTTCTTAGGAGTATAGGGATAATAATCATTAATATCACCATTAATTATAGTTCTCAAATTTTATGTGAGATTTTCTAATTCTGCTATTGCACAAATAAAAATCAACTGTTTTAAATTAAATGTTGTCATATGAATATTTCTGAGGTGATGATGTTCAAATTATTTCATTCTGAGTTACCATTAATATGAACATATAAAACAACTGTATTCCCAAAAGGGTATGGTGCAATGTAATATGAGCTTTACAGGCCAAAAAACAGGAGGCCTTTAGCAATTCTGCTTCAGCGCTCCACATTCTGAATTTAACCATACGTTAGAAAGGCCCTCCTCTATGCCCCACCACACACACAAACAAAGACAGGATATATAACGCATTGCTAAACGATGCTCAGTGAAAGAGAGGTTTTCATTTTAGATACAACAGTCAGTAAAGCAAAGCTCTGTCCAGAAAAATTTTCTGGAATGGTATCACATGAGAAGTTGGGTGAGGAAGAATGGGTGAAGCTCTTATTTCATTTCCTAGCTCAAGCTAAAAGAAACTTGCTTTGTGTATGATAATTCTAAGTGGCATAAAAGGCCTTAAAAATATTTATACTAAAATAAGTTATGATGATGGCACCATTTGGGGGCCCTGATAGAGTCTAATTTCCACTAACATATGCCAATACTTAAGAACAGATTACATAATATGTTCTAGGGCCTTGGACCCTTGTGACATTGGCTTTTAAGACACTTGAAATGTAGTAATTTTTCTCTATCTCAAAATGGCTTTGGGCAGCGAGATGGGGAAGATTTAAGATCTGACACAGTGCTTGTGGTGGGTATGAAAATTTCACACGAATACTAACGGATTCAAACAGGTCACATGGCTTGGGGCTGACAGCGGGCTCAGGTGAGTGACAGGCACTCGGTATCAAGGGTAGCAGGTATAAAGCATGCCGTGAGATCGCCTGTTAATATTTGTGAAGGATGTAAATGCACGTGACACCTTACCAAAAAGCCACCTAGGCCCTGTCCTCTCCTTTTCAATGTTTATAATTCAAATGTGGACTTGCAATATCCTGCTTCAGATAAACCACTTAAACCCTTGTTTACTTCTGGCAAAGTAAAAATTGCCAAATTAGATTCTGGGATGCCGGAGAAGAAAGAAAATTGATTTTCAATCTTTGTTATTGAGATTTCCAGCCAAATAATCAACAAGAATCATTTGCCCAACTGTGTGCATGGGTTAAGTATGGAGCTTTATAAAATTTCAAGATGCTCCAGTCCCATCCCCCCAAAGAAATTTTTAGATGTGTGTGCGTGTGTGGGTGTGGGGTGAGTGGGAGCTCAATTTTTTCTTCTTAAAGCCTCAGGGGAGATACAAAAAGAGTATATGGAGCAGCTCTCATCCTTCTGAAAGACAATGGAGAAAGTATAAGAGATAACTAGAGGATGATTCCAGACAGCAGACGATAAAATGTTAAATTTTAAGGTACTGAATAGAAGGCATTACACTAACCGGTCAAACTATTGGCACAGTCATCCCTCATGGGGGATGGTTCCAGGACACCCACAGGAAGACCAAAATCCAGGGATGCTCAAGTCCCTTATATAAAATGGCCTAGTATTTGCATATAACCTACACAATCCTCCTTACTTATAACATCTAACATAATGTAATGCTATGTAAATAGCTGTAAATACAATGTAAATACTAGAGCACGGAAAATTCAAGTTTTGCTTTTTGGAACTCACTGGAAATTTTTCCCTGAATATTTTCAACCTGCAGTTGGTTGAATTCACTGGGATGTGGAGCCACACATATGGAGGGCTGACTGTAACTCTCTTTCCATTGGTACCTAGTAGCTCATAATCTTTGTTACCAACAGTACTACTCATTCTGTTAGTAACAATCTCAACTATTCAGCCTTGCCTCCCACAGGCTGTCCACGTCCCATCCTTCCCTCCAAAACGCTTCCCTTGCTCCCCTCTCCCTAAGCACCAAAAGTCTCCTACCTTCATCTACTCCTTCTCTTTACGGCCCACCCCCAAGCCTCCCCAGGCTATAAAAACACTATGCTGTCCCCCACCTCTGCAACATTACTAATCTGCTGAAGGGTGAGCACATCCCACAGACAGTCCATGCCACCAGTCTGGGATCTGCGAGCCGTACAAACCTGCCAAGATTCAGCAGCCAAGGCTACTTGGTCTCCTGCTACTCCTGCCCCCGCACCTCACCCACTTTCCAGCCTTTAGATAATTCTGTATCTAAGTCACTTTTTTCCATGGACCATTATGACAAATGCATTCACTCATTTTAGAACTCGGCTTTGGGTAAATCTCTCCTTTCTCATCAGCCTGAAGCCATGCTGGGGGAGAAGTTTTGTTTCTGCCCGAGATGGGACAGCATCCTCCACCTGCCTCTCCCTCTGAATGCAGCTACACCTGATAGCCTGGGCAGAACACATGCAGCAGCTACTTGAGGGGTCTGAAAACAAACAGAAGCAGGTGGACTGAAAGAGACCAGGACCTAAAGCACCACTGACCAACGATGAAGTTACCGTTGTTTTCCTCCAGTGTCCCCAGCTTCATCTGGGAAGAAACCCCAAAGTTGACATTAGTGTAAAAGAGAGAACTCCAGGAGAAGCTTCTAGTTTGGGTTCCAGGAGGAGGGAGACGGCCCCCTAGCAGCAAAAGTGGCAGCAGCAGGGGGCCCACAGATGCCTAAATCTGGGAGGCAGGGGATAATCTCTCTCCAGTCCCAGGAGCTGTGGACCCAGGAGGGTGGGGCAGACGCCAGTTGCTTTATTGTTCTCCTCTCTGTCCTCTCACTGCTCGGCCCAGACATGGGCACATGCACAGGAAGAGCATGAAAGAGTAGTATAAATAAAGCTCCAGATGTCTAGCTGGAGGGCAGAAAAGGAAAGACCCAAGGAACCAGAAAGTACTTGAGAGATGGTGTAGAGGGAGAAGTTCAGGAAGGCAACCTCATGGAATTGTGTATGAATTCCTGGGCCACCCCCAATGGTGCACACATGGAGCTGACCCCCAGCAGCACACGGAGACTTTCAGAGTTAAACTAAGAGACAGACCACTGCTCAACTCCCAGGCTGGCCGCTGGATGGCACACACATGGGACAGACTGGAATAGCACCATAGAGGCTTGGAAAACTGAAGGGGCCTTGGAATTAGAATCACGACCCACAGACTGATTCTCACTTATGGTCTAAATCCGACCAGGTCAACTGCCTGCTAAAACAAACAGGCAAAAATCAACATTTCCCATGGAACCGCAACAAGACCGTGAGTCTTACAATATAATATAAAAATGTCCAAAATGCAATTCAATATTACTCAGCATATAAAGAACTGGAAAAAAAATCTCAACTTGCATAGCAAAACACAAACAACAGATGTTAATGCTGAGATCACAGAGATGTTGTACTTATTTGATAAAGACTTTGAATCAGCTATTATGAAGCTGTTCAAACAATTTATCCTATAGGACACCCTGAAAAATGTGTGTGAGGGGGTGGGGTGGGGTCAGGGGAGAATGCCTAGGTGAAAAAAGATAAGCAAAAAATGTTAATAATTATTGAAATTGGGTGATGGGTACATGGAGGTTAATTATAATATTCTGTATTTTGTATATGTTTGAAATTTTCCATAATAAAAAACTTTTAGTTTTCTATATCAGATGACTTAGAAATAAAAATGATGGACCCTAAAACAAAAACAAAAACAAAAAAGAGGTCAAACATGGGTGAACACTCTTGAAAAATAAGAAGTTTCAACAAAGAAATAAAGTATACAAAAAAGAATCAAATATTACAACTGAAAAACACAGTAATCAAAATTTTAAAAACTCATTCGATGGGCTCAATAGCAGAATGAAGATGACAGAGAAAAAAAAACCAGTGAATGTGAAGCCACATCAGCTGAAATGATCTCATCTGAAAAGCGAAAAGGAAAAAAGTTTACAGAAAGATAAAAATAAGTAATTAGAGGCTCAGGGATCTGTGGGACAATACTAATAAAATATTAAACATTCATGTAACCAGAGTCCCAGAAAGCGAGGAGAAAGAGTATAGTGCAGAAAAACAATTTTTAAACAAATAATGGCTGAGAACTTCCCAAATCTGGAGAAAGATAGTAACGTACAGATTCAAGAAGCCCGTTAAACACCAAACAGATAAACTCCAACATATCCACACCAAGACACACTGTAAAGTCACCCTTTGGGGATGTCGAGCTAAAAATGAAACTTAAAAAGGAGTGAGAGATCATGAAAAATAGATGTAATGATTCAAACAGGAGATGAAAGGGGTTTAAAGAGACTGACAAATGGTCGTCTGCTGCACAGAAGTCAGGGGCAAGAATTTGTGGTTAGCCTTGGTCCTCATACTGACATGTTCTGATACAGGTGCATCAGAATCACCTGCAGGATTTAAAAAAAAAAAAAAAAAAAAAAAAAAACTAGATTGCTGGGCCCACCCCCAGATTTTCTGATTTGGCGAGTCAAGGATGGGGCCTGGCAATTTGCATTTTTGAAAGGCCCCCAGGTAATGCTGACGTTGCTGACCTGAGGACACACTAAGAACCACTGGCCTTGGGTACAGTCTTTAAGAACAGTTAGGACTCTGACACTCAACAGTCTCTGCTGAATGAATCATCCATGTGCAAGTGACAGGTGTCAGCTTCGCAGGTCTCAAATTTGAGGAAGAAATCTAATGAGTGCTTAAGGGCAAGGGCAGGTAAGTTAAATGGGAAGTTAGACACCGATATCTGCTGGCATTTTGTAAAATGTGAAAGGGCTCTTCTGTTCACTAGACATCTTGGCTAAACTGCTGGAAAACCTATTTCTACTTCTATTTCCACTATAATTCTTTTTTTAATTTGTCACTGAACAACTCATAGCAGCCCTTCAGCAGATGAAAATTTTATCAACGGCTCCTCAGCTCCACTCCCTAGACAATCACCTGTTCCCTCTAAGTGCTTGAATACATGAAAATATACTTTGGCACTCAAGCATGACACATTCAAATGCACCTAAGTGTAAATTCCCCAGATGGAGTTTCTGCAGCACTTCTAACAGGAGAGATGAGCGTTCAATGGCTCTGACAAACCAGCAAGACCAAAGGAGTCCACTGATTTTGAATTTCCTTAAAAAATTAATTATATTTAGCAACTATCAGCTTTAAAATAACATATTAGAGTAAAAAGAAAAATAATAATTAAAATAAGGTAGGGCTTCCCTGGTGGCGCAGTGGTTGAGAGCCCGCCTGCCAATGGAGGGCACACAGGTTCGTGTCCCGGTCCGGGAAGATCTCACATGCCGCAGAGCGGCTAGGCCCGTGAACCATGGCCGCTGAGCCTGCACGTCCGGAGCCTGTGCTCCGCAATGGGAGAGGCCACAGCAGTGAGAGGCCCACGTACCGCAAAAAATAATAATAATAATAATTAATAAATAAATAAAAAGCCAACTAATAGGTGTAGAAAGAAGAAAATCACCATGTGGCAGCCATTGGAATAATAATTAAATAAGACCTCCCTCCCTGCAAAAAAAAACACCCAGTGGATTCTGAAAACAGTGGGTGAAAGTACAGTAAAGAATAGAATATTTATGATCCTGAAGTACCTTCCCAATAGCCTTATTAATAAGAAAAGGTGGGGCTTCCCCGGTGCCTCAGTGGTTGAGAGTCCACCTGCCAATGCAGTGGACGCGGGTTCGTGTCCCGGTCTGGAAGATCCCACATGCCGCGGAGCAGCTGGGCCCGTGAGCCACGGCCGCTGAGCCTGCGCGTCCGGAGCCTGTGCTCCGCAACGGGAGCGGCCACAACAGTGAGAGGCCCGCGTACCGCAAAAAAAAATAATAAGAAAGGGTGAAAAGATTAATCTGACAGTGAAAAAACCTAGCACACTGCTTCTTAATTAAATGATCAAAGTGAGCATTCTCAGTAATGGTACAAATAGAAACCATGTAATGAAACATGAGAAAAATGCAGCATCATTTCTCTGACATTCGTGTCAAAAAATGACATTATTCTAATCACGAGGAAGCATCAGATAAATTCTACGTTTCGTAGAAGAAAGTAGAAGGACATGCCACAGCATATCTGACCTGCAGTTTTCAAAACTACCGAAGTCATAAAAGTCAAGGAAAGACCAAGGGACATTTCCAGACTGAAGGAGAATAGGGAGACACAGTAAGCAAATACAACACGATGCTGGATTGAATAATGGACACTGTTGGGACACATGGACAAACCTGAAGAGGGCCTGAAATCACGTGGTAGGAATGCATCTATTACTTTCTTAATTTGGATGGTTGCACTATAATTATGTAGGAGAATGCCACTGTTCAAAGGAAATAGACACTGAAGTATTCAGGGGTGCTGGAGCATCATGTTAGTAATTTACTCTCAAATATCCTGAAATGAAAAAGTTCTTGAAGGGGAGACAGCAGAAACAAGAAGAACTACAATCCTGCAGCCTGTGGGACGAAAACCACATTCACAGAAAGACAGACAGAATGAAAAGACAGAGGACTATGTACCAGATGAAGGAACAAGATAAAACCCCAGAAAAACAACTAAATAAAGTGGAGAGAGGCAAACTTCCAGAAAAAGAATTCAGAATAATGATAGTGAAGATGATCCAGGACCTCGGAAAAAGAATGGAGGCAAAGATCGAGAACATGCAAGAAATGTTTAACAAAGACATAGAAGAATTACAGAACAAACACCTAGAAGAATTAAAGAACAAACAAAAAGAGATGAACAATACAATAACTGAAATGAAAAATACACTAGAAGGAATCAACAGCAGAAAAACTGAGGCAGAAGAATGGATAAATGACCTGGAAGAGGGAATGGGGGAAATCACTGCTGCAGAACAGAATAAAGAAAAAACAATGAAAAGACATGAAGAGACAACCTTAAATGCAACAACATTCACATTACAGGGGTCCCAGAAGGAGAAGAGATGGAGAAAGGGCCCAAGAAAATATTTGAAGAGATTATAGTCGAAAACTTCCTTAACATTGGAAAGGAAATAGCCACGCAAGTCCAAGAAGCACAGACAGTCCCAGGCAGGTTAAACCCAAGGAGAAACACGCCGAGACACAGTCATCAAATTGACAAAAATTAAAAACAAAGAAAAATTATTGAAAGCAACAAAGGAAAAATGACAAATCACATACAAGGGAACTCCCATAAGGTTAACAGCTGATTTCTCAGCAGAAACTCTACAAACCAGAAGGGAGTGGCACAATATATTTAAAGTGAGGAAAGGGAAAACCTACAACCAATATTACTCTACCTGGCAAGTATCTCATTCAGATTTGATGGAGAAATCAAAAGCTTTACAGACAAGCAAAAGCTAAGAGAATTCAGCACCACCAAACCAGCTCTACAACAAATGCTAAAGGAACTTCTCTAAGTGGGAAACACAAGAGAAGAAAAGGACCTACAAAAACAAACCCAAAACAATTAAGAAAATGGTCATAGGAACATACGTATCAATAATTACCTTAAATGAGAATGGATTAAATGCTCCAACCAAAAGACACAGGCTGGCTGAATGGATACAAAAACAAGACCCATATATACACTGTCTACAAGAGACCACTTCAGACCTGGGGACACATACAGACTGAACGTGAGGGGATGGAAAAAGATATTCCATGCACATGGAAATCAAAAGAAAGCTGCAGGAGCAATACTCATATCAGACAAAATAGACTTTAAAATAAAGAACGTTACAAGAAACATGGAAGGACACTACATAATGATCAAGGGATCATTCCAAGAAGAAGATATAACAATTATTAATATATATGCACTCAACAAAGGAGCACCTCAATACATAAGGCAAATGCTAACAGCTATAAAAGAGGAAATTGATAGTAACACACTAATAGTGGGGGACTTTAACACCACACTTACACCAATGGACAGATCATGCAGACAGAAAAGTAACACGGAAACACAAGCTGTACATGACACAATAGACTAGATAGATTTAATTGATATTTACAGGACGTTCCATCCAAAAACAGCAGATTACACTTTCTTCTCAAGTGCACATGGAACATTCTCCAGGATAGATCACAACTTGGGTCACAAATCAAGCCTCGGTAAATTTAAGAAAATTGAAATCATATCAACCATCATTTCTGACCACAAGACTATGAGATTGGAAATCAATTACAGGGAAAAAAACATAAAAAACACAAACACATGGAGGCTAAACAATGTTACTAAATAACCAAAAGATCACTGAATATATCAAAGAGGAAATCAAAAAATACCTAGAGATGAATGACAATGAAAACATGACGATCCTACACCTATGGGACACGTGAGAAGCAGTTTTAAGAGGGAAGTGTGTAGCAATACAATCCTACCTCAAAAACAAGAAAAATCTCAAATAAACAACTAACCTTACACCTAAAGGCACTAGAGAAAAAAACAAACAAAACCCAAAATTAGTAGAAGGAAAGAAATCATAATGATCAGGGCAGAAATAAATGAAACAGAAACAAAGAAAACAACAGCAAAGATCAATAAAACTAAAAGCTGGTTCTTTGAGAAGACCAACAAAATTGATAAACCTTTAGCCAGACGCATCAAGAAAAAGAGGGAGAGGACTCAAATCAGTAAAAGTAGAAATGAGAAAGGAGAAGTTACAACGGACACTGAAGAAATACAAAGCATCATAAGATACTACTACAAGCAACTCTATTCCAACAAAATGGACAACCTGGAAGAAATGGACAAATTCTTAGGAAGGTACAACCTTCCAAGACTGAAGCAGGAAGAAATAGAAAATACGAACAGACCGTACAACCTTCCAAGACTGAAGCAGGAAGAAATAGAAAATACGAACAGACCAATCACAAGTAATGAAATTAAAACTGTGATTAAAAATCTTCCAACAAACAAAAGTCCAGGACCAGATGGCTTCACAGGTGCATTCTATCAAACAATTAGAGAAGAGCTAACATCCATCCTTCTCAAACTCTTCCAAAACACTGCAAAGGAAGGAACACTCCCAAACATATTCTACAAGGCAGGCCAACATCACCCTGATACCAAAACCAGACAAGGATACTACAAAAAAAAACAAAGTAACAGACCAAAATCGCTGATGAATACAGATGCAAAAATCCTCAACAAAATACTAGCAAACAGAATACAACAACACATTAAAAGGATCATACACCATGGTCAAGTGGTATTTATCCCAGCAGTGCAAGGATTCTTCAATATATGCAAATCAATCGGTGACATACACCATATTAACTAATTGAAGAATAAGAGACATATGATCATCTCAATAGATGCAGAAAAAGCTTTTGACAAAATTTGATACCCATTTATGATAAAAACTCTCCAGAAAGTGAGCACAGAGGGAACCTACCTCAACATAATAAAGGCCGTATATGACAAACCCACAGTAAACATCATTCTCAATGGTGAAAGACTGAAAGCATTTCCTCTAAGATCAGGAACAAGACAGGGATGTTCAACTCTCACCACTCTTATTCAACATAGTTTTGGAAGTCCTAGCCACGGCAATCAGAGAAGTAAAAGAAATAAAAGGAATACATATTAGAAAGGAAGAAGTAAGACTGTCACTGTTTGCAGATGACATGATACTATACATAGAGAATCCTGAAGATGTCAGCAGAAAACTACTGGAGCTAATCAATGAATTTGGGAAAGTTGCAGGATACAATATTAATGCACAGAAATCTCTTGCAAGAGGGAGGAGATGTGGGAGCATGTGTGTATGTATAACTGATTTAGTTTGTTGTAGAGGGAAAACTAACACACTATTGTAAAACAATTATACTCCAATAAAGATGTTAAAAAAATAAAAATAAAAAAAATAAAATAAAATAAAATAAAGTATGACTGGAAAAAAAAAAAAAAAAGAAATCTCTTGCATTCCTATACACTAACAAAGAAAGATAAAAAAGAGAAATTAGGGAAAAATCCCATTCACCACTGCAACAAAAAGAATAAAATACCTAAGAATAAACCTACCTAAAGAGGTAAAAGACCTGTACTCAGAAAATTATAAGACACTGATGAAAGAAATCAAAGATGACACAAACAGAAGGAGAGATATACCATGTTATTGGATTGGAAGAATCAATATTGTGAAAATGACTATGCTAGCCAAAGCAATCTACAGATTCAATGCAATCTCTATCAAATTACCAATGGCATTTTTTATGGAACTACAACAAAAAGTCTTAAAATTTGTATGAAGACAAAAAAGACCCCAAATAGCCAAAGCAATCTTTAGGGAAAAAAATGGAGCTGGAGGAACCAGACTCCCTGATGTCAGTCTATACTACAAAGCTACAGTAATCAAGACAATACGGTACTGACACAAAAACAGAAATATAGATCAATGGAACAAGAGGGAAAGCCCAGAGATAAGCCCACACACATAATTGAACTAAATTATGACAAAGGAGACAAGGATATACAATGGAGAAAAGACAGCCTCTTCAATACGTGGCACTGGGAAAACTGGACAGCTACATGTAAAAGAATGAAATTAGAACACTCCCTAACACCACACACAAAAATAAACTCAAAATGGATTAAAGACCTAAATCTAAGACCAGACACCATAAAACTCTTAGAAGAAAACATAGGAAGAAAACTCTTTGACATAAATCGCAGCAAGATGTTTTCTGAAGCACCTCCTAGAGGAATGGAAATAAAAATAAAAATAAACAAATGGGACCTAATGAAACTTAAAAGCTTTTGCACAGCAAAGGAAACAATAAACAAGATGAAAAGGCAACCCTCAGAATAGGAGAAAATATTTTCAAACGAATCAATGGACAAAGGATTCAACTCCAAAATATATAAACAGCTAATAAAGCTCAATATTAAAAAAACCAAACAACCCAATCCAAAAATGGGCAGAATACCTAAATAGACATGTCTCGAAAGAAGACATACAGACGGCCAAGAGACACATGAAAAGGTGCTCAAGATCACTAATAGTTAGACAAATGCAAATCAAAACTACAATGAGGTATCACCTCACCACCAGTCAGAATGGCCATCATCAAAAAATCTACAAACAATAAATGCTGGAGAGGGTGTGGAGAAAAAGGAACCCTCTTGCACTGTTGGTGGGAATGTAAATTGATACAGCCACTATGGAGAACAGTATGGAGGTTCCTTAAAAAACTAAAAATAGAACTACCATATGACCCAGCAATCCCACTACTGGGCATATACCCTGAGAAAACCATAATTCAATAAGGGTCATGTACCACAATATACAGTGCAGCACTACTTACAATAGCCAGGACATGGAAGCAACCTAAGTGTCCATTGACAGATGAATGGATAAAGAAGATGCAGCACATATATACAATGCGATATCACTGAGCCATAAAATGAAACGAAACTGTGTTATTTGTAGTGAGGTGGATGGACCTAGAGTCTGTCATACAGAGTGAAGTAAGTCAGAAAGAGAAAAACAAATACCATATGCTAACACATATATATAGAATCTACAAAAAAAAAAAAATGGTCATGAAGAACCTAGGGGCAAGACGGGAATAAAAACATAGACCTACTAGACAATGGACTTGAGGATACGGGGAGGGGGAAGAGTAAACTGGGATAAAGTGAGGGAGTGTCATGGACATATATACACTACCAAACGCAAAAGAGATAGCTAGTGGGAAGCAGCCGCATAGCACAGGGAGATCAGCTCAATGCTTTGTGACCACCTAGAGTGGTGGGACAGGGAGGGTGGGAGGGAAACACAAGAGGGAGTGGATATGGGGATATATGTATGCATATAGCTGATTCACTTTGTTTTTTGTACAGCAGAAACTAACACAGCAATGTAAAGCAATTATACTCCATAAAGATATTTTTTTAAAAAACACAAAATACACGCACCCCAATGTTCATGGCAGCACTATTTACAATAGCCAGGTCACGGAAGCAACCTAAATGCCCATCGACAGACGAATGGATAAAGAAGATGTAGTACATATATACAATGGATTATTACTCAGCCATAAAGAGGAACAAAATTGGGTCATTTCTAGACACGTGGATGGACCTAGAGACTGTCATACAGAGTGAAGTAAGTCAGAAAGAGAAAAACAAATATCATATACTAACGCATATATGTGGAATCTAGAAAAATGGTACAGGTGAACTGGTTTGCAAGGGAGAAATAGACACAGATGTAGAGAACAAACGTATGGACACCAAAGGGGGAAAGCAGGGTGGAGGGGGGTGGTGGTGGGATGAACTGGGAGATTGGGATTGACAATATATATACTAATATGTATAAAATCGATGACTAATAAGAACCTGCTGTACAAAAAAAAGAAAAAGGAAAAAGAAAGAAAGAAGTTCTTGGGCTTCCCATGGCTCAGTGGTTAAGAATCTGCCTGCCAATGCAGGGGACATGGGTTCGAGCCCTGGTCCGGGTAGATCCCACATGTCATGGAGCAACTAAGCCCGTGCATCACAACTACTGAACCCACGCGCCACAACTACTGGCCCTGCATGCCACAACTACTGAAGCCCACGCACTCTAGGGCCCATGGTCCACAACAAGAGAAGCCACCGCAATGAGAAGACCGCACACTGCGACGAAGAGTAGAGAAAGCCCGCACCAGCATCAACAAAGACCCAACACAGCCATAAATAAATAAATGAATGAATGAATAAATTTTTTTAAAGTTCTTACAAATATTCCATAATACTGAAATTATTTTAAAAGAAAAAAAGATATGATACCAGATCCTGTATATATAACTTTAACTATTCATAAAAAGAATGTAAATAAGGTAATAAAATTATTAAAAGAAGCCACTGTGTTAAGGTTTTGCATTTGAAGAGCATTGTGAACTTCACAAATTCCTTTAAAGTCTTATTTCTGCAATAGCAGTAACTTTTAAGTCAATATATAGATGTTTAATTCAACAAGACAATGGGTATTTTATAAAGAAGTTCTCCAGGGCTTCCCTAGTGGCACAGTGGTTAAGAATCCACCTGCCAATGCAGGGGACACGGGTTTGAGCCCTGGGCTAGGAAGATCCCACATGCTGCGGAGCAACTAAGCCCACGCACCACAACTACTGAGCCTGCGCTCTAGAGCCTGCCAGTCACAACTACTGAAGCCCGTGCACCTAGAGCCCATTCTCTGCAACAAAAGAAGCCACCACAATGAGAAGCCCGTGCATCGCAACGAAGAGTAGCCCCCGCTCGCCGCAACTAGAGAGAAACCCGCGCGCAGCAACAAAGACCCAATGCAGCCAAAAATAAAAAATTAATTTTAAAAAAGAAAAAGAAGTTCTCCAGCAAAAGAGAAAACAGCCTAATGAAGCAAACAGTCTTCATCCTTTTTACACCTAAAGTGTAATTAATTCTAAGATACACGTGTTCCCCCATTACCTAACCAACCTGTTTTCTAGAAACGACACATACAAAGAACTCAGAACCAAAAGCCAATACCTTGATTGAGGTGCGTGGCCTCCATGATCTGAACACCGTTCACAGAGCACTGGGACCCACTCAGGGGAATCAGTGTCACCGTCCCCCCGACATTTTCAAAGATGCAGTGCTCACTCTCCAAGTCGAGGCCGTGAAGAACTAAGATGGGAAAACAGAGGAAGAAAAGATTTCCTTTGGTATCTAGTGCAATGATTCCCAACCTTCATTTATTTTCTCATATTGAATATTCTTTCTTTTCCATACAAAACTGTGAGGTGAACATTTATGTTTAGTGAGAAAACTGAACTTCAGGAGTTCCTGGCATCAACGGACAGAACCATCCCTTGGGTGTTACTTGGTGGGTCTGGACATCCCCTGTATAAGGGAGGAAGTTCTGGCACGTTCATTTATTTCATCTTCAGGGAGAAAACAGTTGAGTAACTTGTCTTAACTGAATACCACTGAGTCACTCCTGCTTCAGTCTAAATAACTTTCCTCCTCCAGTTACCCAAAGGTCACAATAAAATGGAAGAGACGAAAAGGACCCCATGGTTCAATGATTTACTGTGACCTCCACACTTACCGACACTGCGTTCCAGGAGCACAAACCAAAGGTAAAAGGTGAACACGGCATGGCATGGATCTTGGGAGGCCCGAGGAAGTCTCCAGAAGTCCTGAGATGACCCAGCCACAGCCTGTGCCGATTCTGAGAGAACCTGACCTCCACAGATCTCTCAGAGCATGTGGCTGCTACGGGCTACCGACTCCCATCCGACCACCCTAAGCTGCTCGTGGGTAATGAGTGGCCAGGCATGGACGTGAATGCCAGTCACGCAGACCTACATGATTTCAGGCACAGTTCTTGGCCAGCTTCTCAGAAGCACAATCCAAACGGCTCCCACTACTCTCCACAGAACTGCACTACAGAACTTTCCTCTTCACAGAAAACATGTGTTCTTAGCCCTTACCACATTTATAACAAACCCAAAGGTCACATGTATTGACAATTTAATGGTGAGAGAGAGGCCTGACACCTAGTTTCACCCCAAAACAGCTGAATCCAAGGAATTCCAGAAATTGGTTTCCAGCTCTCCCAGATTCATGATAAATAGTAAATACACATAGGAAATGGGAGCTTTGGCTTGATTAATAGCTTACACTTGGCATGAAAGCAAGCTCATCGCCAGCAATTCTAAAACCATCTGAGAAGATATAATTCTTCCCCTGCCAATCCCCACCTTGCCACGCACACACGCACACGCACTCTACCACCGCCACATTCATTCCCTAAATTATGCTACAATATAAAGCCTGGCAAGACCTCACCTGGGTACCTCACAAAGACTTTGGGGAAAGGCAGAAGTCTGTGTGTGTGGATGCTGTGTACGTTTGTGTCCTACTTTCTGTCCTCAACTTTGCACAGCTAAGTGTCGACTGGGAAGGATTTCCCATCAAAGGGTCTTACATCTTTTATCTGTACCTGTTAGCATACTTCCACTGACAAGAGTAAAGTGATTTAACTAACAGCACACTTGAAAGGCATGACCGAGGATAGAAGGCATGCAGGGTGGGTGAAAGGATTCACAGTTCCATTTTATTCACTAAACTAACTGTTCGGTGTTAGTCATTTGAGTTGAGTTCAAAATTACAGAAATACACGTTCTGATCAATACTGTATTTGAAACGTTTTCTTTTTTATAGTTACTTCAATGTCAGTCATTCAAAAGAAATTCATTAAATGATTTTTAAAAACTCATTGGAGGACTTCCCTGGTGGCACAGTGGTTAAGACTCTGCCTGCCAATGCAGGGGACACAGGTTAAGAGCCCTGGGCCGGGAAGATCCCACATGTCACAGAGCAACTAAGCCCATGCACCACAATTACTGAGGCTGCGCTCTAGAGCCCGCAAGCCACAACTACTGAGCCTGCGTGCCACAACTACTGAAGCCCGTGCACCTAGAGCCCGCACACCACAACGAAGAGTAGCCCCCGCGTGCTGCAACTAAAGAAAGCCCGCACACAGCAACGAAGACCCAACACAGCCAAAACCTCACCAATATCTTGTTCTGTTGAAGCATCTTCTCTACCAACATATGTCTGACCTTCCTAGGGAGAAAAGTCAAGAAAAATTTATTAATAAGAACATGAGGAATGATCTGTTTCTCCCTTTTCCATTGAAGTCCAAGCAACCTGGTGACAGATGGGCGAGCTCTGTCCCAGGCAAGCCACAGCCTCAGTGCGACTGGAGTTCACTGAAGCTCTGTAACAACAGCCCGTGGTTTCTGAAAAAGGACAGGACTCCTGAGGCTCAGGGCTCGACAAGGGTTGGGCTCCTGTTTTGCCATCAATAACCTGCCTGTGACAGCAATCTCACTGATGTTCCCAATCCTTTCTGACAAGTCTTTCCTCTAGTAGCCAGGGGTTTCTTTGTATCTAAAGATATGGTTTAGGATATATCTAAAGGAATTGAAAACAAGCATTCAAACAGATACTTGTGTGCTGATGTGTATAGCAGCATTATTCATAATTGCCAAAAAGTGGAAACAACCCAAATATTCATCCATGGACAAATAAAATGTGGTACATACACTGGAATATTATCCAACCATAAAAAGGAATGAAGTGCTGATACATGTTACAACATGGATAAACATTATGCTAAGTGAAATAAACCAGATACAAAAGGAAAAAAAAAAAAATATATATATATATATATGGTTTAGGGGAGCCCTCAAAGCACAAGCGTAATGCCATCCTCATTTGAAGTCATGGATCAGACAGAAGATACTGAAGTCAAGGTTACAGAGGCCACCACTGATACTGATGTGGAAATTCTGCTCTCTTGACAGGGATACCCTGCTCGGCACCAGGTCCAACGATGTAGGCAAGAGACACAACTTTATAATTAACACAAGGGACCAGGAAACTGTATATACAACAAATCCCAGTTCAGGTGCTGGTAACTTTTCTTCCTCAGTCTGTCTGCCTTTTTGTTCCTTACTTCCCTCTTGCTGAGTCTTCAAATTAGAGGGCAAAGCGAATGGATCTTCATTTAGCTTTAGGACTACATAAAACAGAAATTTCTAATACCACAGAATCCCAATGAACTGCTGAGAATCCCCAAAGGACTCCAGGATTTGCTGTATATTCTTCAGGGTCATAGCTGCGTTCGTGGACACAGAGTATTACACTAAACCTTGCCAGTGTCCACAGGGAAAGCTGAAAGCAAAATGAGAATGTTCCAGGAAAGTAGTTTCTACCTTCAAGTGATACAAGATAATGCCAGTGCTCAGAAGGTCGTCATCAATGCCAATTAAATGGGGCAGCTCGGAATCCAAAACAACCCCAATCCCTTCTTTCCTCAGGGCCAGAGTTTGTTCCTGAAATTAGGAGGGAAAGAAAAGGAAAAGGTTACTTTGAGGAAAGAAAACTTTGTATTAGGTTCTCTTTAGAGTGTGAAAATGAACAATGTTTTATTTCTCACCAAGAAAACTGCAAGAAAAATGGATTGTAAGCTTAATGTTGAAATCCAGGCATATGGTGGGCAAAGTGAGCTTGGAACATGCAAAAAGCTCATAAAATGAAATGAATGTATTGCCTGATACAGATTCATATATATATATACACATATATATGTATATATATGAATACACACATGCACACACACATATATGAAGCTAAGCTCAAACCCTGTCTTCTTTAGGAAAGGTTCTAAGACCACTAGACCAGAAAGCAATCTTTCTCCCTCTTCAGAACCTGTATTTCACTTAATATCTAGAAGTCTCCTGACTTGTTGGTTCTTCTTTCCAGTTACTAGGGTCAAACTGCACATAGCCCTGAAAGCAACCCTTTCCTGTGCATTCGCTACCGTGCACCAGAGATACCTGACCCCTGTGCCCTGCATCACCTTCTAGCCACTGATCATTCCTACCTACACACAAATCTGCTACAGAGCTTCCATCAACCACCACCACCACCACCTCCCTTGGCCCTGCATCTCCCTCCAGCTGCCACCAATTTCTCTGTGCCCCTTTGGAGAAAACCACCTCCAAAGAGTTCCCTACTTGTGGTCCTCTAGTTTCCCCCCTCTGGCTCTCTCTTGAACCCACTTCCATGGAGTCTTTCATCCCAGGGACTCTAGTGTCTACAGTCACTCCCTTGATGATCTCATCCTGACTCCTGACTTTACCTACAATCTACACAGTTGTCCCTGGGCATCCATGGGGGATTGGTTCCAGGACCCCTGCGGATACCAAAATCCAAGGATGCTCAAGTCCCTTATATAAAAGGACATAATTTGCATATATCCTATGCACATCCTCCCCTATATTTTCAATCATCTCTAGATTACTTATAATACCTAATACAACATAAATGCTATGTAAATAGTTGCAAACATAGTGAAAATGCTATGTAAATATTTGCTGGAGCATGGCAAATTCAAGTTTTGCTTTTGAGAGCTATCTGAAATTTTTTTTCTCTGAATATCTGTGATCAGTGGTCGGTTGAATCTGTGGATGTGGAACCCGCAGATACGGAGGGCTTGACTGCATGCTGACAACTCTCAAATCTAAATCTCCAGGCAGACCTCTCCCTTAAAACTCCATCCTCGTGTATATAAGCTTGCCTACCTCAGCATACCTGTGGGGCTACCAAGCAGGCAGCTCAAACTTAACACCCGGAAAGACCAGCCCTGACGCCCCCTGCCTCCCAAACCTGCACACTAGCCCTTCTCAGAAAATACCGATCTTCCTTACAGTTGCTTGGACCAAAAATCAGGCTGTCCTTTGCTCCTTTCTCTAAACCCTACGGCACTCGGTATTGACTCCACCTTCAAAATATGTCCCCAATCTGACGACAAACCACTGCACCACATTGCTGCCTGCACCCAAGCATCATCACCCTCACCGGGATGGCCTCAGTAATCCTGGCCACACCCACTCATGCCCCAGCCAGAGTCCACGCTCTCCCTGGCAGCCAGACAGACAGCAGGGCGGGCCACTCCTTTTCTCGGGTCAATTACATGGCCTCCTCTTCTCTGAGTAAAACCCAAAGTCTCTGCAAGGGTCTACAAAGCTCCAAGTGACCTCACCCCTTGCTGACCTCCTGCCACTTGCCCCCCCGCTCACTCCTCTCCCAGAACCCCAGATCCTTGCTGTTCCTCAAACTTGCCAGCCGGCCCTCACCTCAGGGCTGTGGTCGTTGCTGTTTGCTCTGTTCCTGTCTACTCCTTCTCTTCCCCTAGAGCGGGGCTTCCCAACCTTGGCACCACTGACATTTTGGAGCAGATGATTCTGCATTGTGGGGGGCTGCCCTGGGTACTGGAGGATATTTAGAGCATCCCTGGCCTCTACCCACCAGATGCCAGTAACACACATCCCTCCTCCGAGGTTGTGACAACCAAAGATGCCTCTAGACACTGACAAGTATCCCCGGGGGGAACAAAATGTGCCCCAGTTGTGAAGAACTGCCTTCAATTCATACATAACTCGGCCCTCATTTCCTCTGCTCAGAAGCCACCCTCCCCCCATCACCCCATACAAGAGAGCAGTCAGCAACCTCTCTTGTCCTGATTTGTTTCTCTCTTAGCAATTATCACACTATGATATGTTATATACAAGTTTATCACTTGTCTCCTGACTAGAATGTAACCCAGTGCCTTATTTCGTGTCTGACACAGAGGAGCTCCTCAATTAATATCTGTCAAGTGAATGAATGAGTGGGTCGATACTCAGAGTTCAGAGAAATGCAGGAAGGAAGGTCAAGAGCAACCTCGCAAGGAAGAGACTGAGAGGCCCTTCACCATCAGGCCCATCTGCCCTAAGACAAAAGAAACCCTCAAAAACCAGGCTTTGAGGCAATTCCCAGGTGGAAAGCAGACAAAACCCAGAAGAGTGAAGGTGAAAACTCCAGCCTTGAGGTTGGGCTGTGCTGAGTGGAGACTGGGGCCCATCCAAGAGCAGGACACTGTGCTCTGTGACCACAGGCTGATGGAAGCAGCAGAGGAGACAGCCCCGTGCTGCTAACGGGGTCTCCAGGTCAGGGATGCTCCGAGCGAGCCTGAGCCTCTTCCTCACCCACTCCTGCAACGGGACACACTGAGCACAGCACAGCTCTGGACTCCAAAGCCCGGAGCTGCCCGAAACAAAACTGGAACTCTTCACATTCCTGGATCAAATAAATGGATTCTGTATCATTCAAATATTAAAACAGTCTACAGAGCCTGCCATTCTCTAGCTGAAGAATTCAGAACTTCACAACCTTGCAGAGAAGGGGCCCCTGGGAGGTTCTGGGAAAGGGCGGGGGAGAGAGAGAAGTCCCCAGCCTTCACCTCTGCAGACACTGGGGCCTCCACCGCACACATGCGGAGTTGGAGTCGGGCCAGAGGGCAATGGAGCGGAGTAAGATAAAAAGATGGTTTAAAAAATAAATAAATATAAATCACCACTTGAGGGAAAGCAATTTAATTTAACAACCATTAAATAGATACGCAGAGAAAATGACCAATGCATAACTTAAATTCAAGAAAAGGAAATGAAGCGTATCACTGTTCTTCAATTACTTCTCTCATCAGACGGGCTTCCTCTCCGGGGCCCAGAACCTCAGGCTAGGAGGCCGGAGACTTCGTTCATCCTGATATGCTACACCAAGGCCCTTGCAAATCCTGGCTAAAATGAGCCCTCTAAATAAACCAACCCCGACTCCTGCCTCTCCGATATTGGTAGAATTCGTGCTTTTCCTCTTGCCCATAGAGCTCAAATAGAAGTGGAAAGTCTGTGATTTTTCTTTTTAAAGATATATATTACACTGGAGAATTTAATCATACAGCCCCATCTCACGAAACAAGGCCTGCTAGCTCTGAACTGTGACAGCACTGCACACACGGTAGGTGGCTCCTGGCCATGGATTGCTCCAGGCTTCCAGATCCATGTGAAAAGGAGGGGGACTGTTTCTCCTAAGTCCAGAGACATGTATTTTCCTTCTGCATAAAAGTGGACAATAACCCAAAAGGGGGTGGGGGGAGGCAGTATTTTAAACTCTAACAGCTCCCACTCAAACTAGAGAAACTGTTTTGGACTACATCCCAGTTTAGTTTGATATTCTTTTTTTTTTTTTTTTTTTTAACCCATTGAAAAGCACTTTTTCTTCCTTCCTTAAGTCTCATAGACTTAGAAAATCATTTGAAATTCATAACTTCAGAGCCATTAGGTCAAAAGCATTACTTGTCCCCACCCATCCCCAACACACACACACACACACACACACACACACACACACTTCCACACATAGAATGGGTAAAACCTGAATTAAGAAAAAGTCTCTCAAGATTGGGAATGGGGGCATATGAATTTATGATTAATGCTGCCCTAAAGCTCTATGACATTCAAGCTGCATTCACTATATGATATTATAAAAGTGTCACCTCATAAAACTAAAAACGGGGGTTTAAATCATTGTTCGAGTGAAAAAGTAATTTCAGACAAAAATATCTATCACTTATAAAATATTTATTGAGTGGCACCTACTGTTATACATAATTGATGAAATACCTCTTTGATAAGATGGAATATTTAACATAGCAGAGCTGGGGATCCCTTTCCCAACTCCAGGCACACGGAGTCCCAAAGAAAGAAAGTGGTCAAATATGTACAGCTGCACATATTTTGTATTCAAACAAAGCTTTTGGCAACCAATACTTGTATAAAAAGGAAACTACCGCCTGACAAAAAGTATAAAAAGACAGTATCCACTCAAACATTATGTTCATCACATTTCCAAAAATATGTTCAATAAGTTTTTTTCAACCCCTAAATCTAAAACCTGTGTCGAGGGCTGAGACGGTGGCAGCAAATCCTCTGGCACATGCCGGCAGTTCAGGTGAGTGGCAGGCAGGACTGCCCAGATCAAAGGGAGAAGCCACAAGGGCCTGGTTCATTGGGCGTGTCCCATATAACCCCCATCCCCCTTCATTAGATTCAGCAGGAATCCTCCCTCTTTTCATCACAATATCACACCCTTAAAACCCAGCACTGGGGACTTCCCTGGTGGTGCAGTGGTTAAGAATCCGCCTGCCAGTGCAGGGGACATGGGTTCGAGCCCTGGTCCGGGAAGATCCCACATGCTGTGGAGCAACTAAGACCGTGCACCACAACTACTGAGCCGGCGCTCTAGAGCCTGGAAGCCACAACTACTGAGCCCGCACGCCACAACTACTGAAGCCCATGCGACTAGAGCCCATGCTCTGCAACATGAGAAGCCACCGCAATGAGAAGCCTGAGCACTGCAACAAAGAGCAGCCCCCGCTCGCCGCCAACTACAGAGAAGCCTGTGTGCAGCAGTGAAGACCCAACGCAGCTCCCCAAAATTAACTAATTTAAAAAACAAACAAATATCCAGCACTGTGTCTGTCAAAATGCAACAATCTTCCTGAATAGGTGAAAATCAAGACAAAAACTTGTCAATAAGAAGCCTGTTTCCCTTTCAAGAAGCCTTCCTGAGAGCTAGATCTTGCTTGGCGACGTGTCTGCCCCACCTGAACTAAGAGTTCTCAAAGGGCAGAAACTGTGCTTCCTCACACAGAGTACATGCAGGGAATATGGCTGCACCAGGCACAGAGCAGTCACTCAAGAAGTGCTGATTATTCGGCACTGTAAGTTGTAAGTGATTTTACATGGATTTTTGTTGTTATTGTTAGCCAAGCATTAAAAGTCAGAATTTTTCTGGTGGAAACTCAGTCTATTGAAGAATCATGTGCTTCCCTAACTAGGAGAGTTGTATGGAGTTGCCTCACAGCAGAAAGAGCACTTAACTTCTGCAAACCCGAGGCCGACAACACTGATCCGAAGAGGAGGGGTCACCACAGCCAGGGCTTAGAGCACCAGCCCAGTGAGGGTATGAGGAGGAGGGAGGGGGTCAGGCAGACAGGAGGACTTTCATAAAAAATGAAATTATCCTTCCTCTAGCATAAATGCTTTTTAATTTTAAAAAAAAATGTGTAGGTGACTTCATTTTAATTTAACAGAAGGAAAAGCAACTGAAGTATTTGTTGGATTTCAACCAAATGTTTCTTCACTACAACAGACACTTCCTAAAATATGCTTCTAAGTTAAGACATTACAAAACACATGTAGAGGTTGACAGCACTGTGTCTGCAGTTTTTCCTATGTGCTTTGGTTCTAAACACCATTCCCCAAGCTTATAGATGTCTGAGAATATCCACCTTCTGCCCTTGCACCTGAACGACATCGAAGCTGTGTCACTCCAGGTTATGCTCATACCTCCTCTCACTCAGAATGCTCAGGAGGTAGTTCGCTCCACTCTCTTCAGAAATTAAATGCTGCACTAAGGAAATATGAAGCTAGCCTGACTTTTGGTCTATGGCAGATAATTTGGTTTTCTGCCTGGATGTCTGAAGATTTTTTCCTTCACCTCTGAAATTCAATAGCTTAATTAGGATAGGTATTGGTGTTAAATATTCTGTTCTCTGAATTTTCCCCTAACAGGATACATTCTTCTAATCTGCAGACTCAGTTCTTTTGTTTGTTTCTTTTTCATTTCCTGAAAGTTACCTTGTTTTATATTCCATTTTCTGTTTCATATGTTGACTGTCTTTCTTCAGGGATGCCAATTATCCTTATAGTACATCGTCTTTTCATCTTTTAGCTTCTGATTGCTTTAATGTCATGATCACTTCACTTGTGTTCACTGAGACTATCAAGCCTTTAATTTTTAGTAATTTGATTTCAGTGGCTTCTATTCTTTCCTTTGGTATTTCTAATTTTATTTATTGGTCCTGCAATGGTTGCTGTTTAGGACCTCAGTCTTTCTGTAGATCTGCAATCTCTCTTTTTTCATCTCATTCTCCTTTAATCATCTTGCTGTGTTTACTGAATTCACATTTTTCATTAACTTGTTCCACCGAATGAAACAAGTGTAAGGACTTCCCTTCTATGCTTTGAGGTATGTTTTCATCTAGCTCTGGGTGTTTTGTCTTTTACATGTTATATCCCCTTTTTTCTTTCTCTTTGCCTATCCATCTGTCCGTCTATCCATCCATCCATCCCACTTATGTTTATATAACCACCTTACTTTTTTTCTTCATCTGTGTGTGCTCAGGTGTATCTGTCCGGAAATTCTGCTGCTCTAACACAGGATGGGCAACTCCTTGACTCTCTTCCTACCGTTGCCCCATCTGTGATCTTTCTAGTTTGAAGACTGAATGGGTCTGTGTTCCATCCACCATTCTCTAGCCAGATTGAGTGACACGGCCAGGAGGTCTCAACTGAGGCACGGTAAAGGCTTTGTTCGAATTCCTGGGCTCTGGCCTCTCTTAACAAAGGTCATTAAATATCCTCCACCGGGTGCCTTCCTTCTGCCTGAGAGGAGAGCCCACTGCAGTGGCGACACTGGCTCTCAGGTTCCCTGGTCTCAGAGACTCAGCTCTGCTTTCCTCTTCATCCCAGTTGCCGCCAGCAGCCATTTCTATGACTCCTCCACAAGAAGAGGAAAATCACCGTGTTCCTCCCCAGATCTGAGGGTGTGGGGAGGGCTTCTAGAGTCCTCACTGACTCAGCTCCTGAGGTGCAGGCCTAGGAACCCCACCCCGGCCTCCCCTCCTCAGCGGACAGCTCATGGCCCTCTTCATCCGCTTCCTGTTAGTGAGTTCGTGGAGGTGTTTCTGCTGCGGGGTGGGATGTTTGCTTTTCATTATTATCTCTTCATTTCTTTGAAATGTGTGATGTCATCTCCAAAGCCTATTCTCCAAAGTCAAGAACAGGTATTCAGCTGGCTACAAAAAGGAAGAAAACAAGGGTGCTCCAGGTTTGGGGGGAGGGGTCTCTTGAGCAAAGGGATGGTGACAGAAAACATGGGCACATACACAAGGGCCCATTGGACATTCATTTAACTGATAGACCTGGTCCAGAAAGCCAGGCCGATGGTCATTATTTGATTCAGAAACCTGGAAGGCACTGAGAATTTTGAAAACAGGAACTGGCTGATACTCAGAAGATGAACCTGGCAAGGATGTGCAGGATGACTAGGAATAGAGGGAAAAGGGAGGCGGAACTGGGAAGGAAGGAATAGCTTGGTGGACGCTATGCAACAAATAGTTTAGACTGATGAACCTTAAATAAAGACACCCTTCTCAACTGTTTTACATACTCCTCTTAATGAGAAATAAGGAAACTGGGGAGTTTGCAAGAGTTGAAGAAGTCTGATAAATATCAGAAAGATTTTTAATGCCAGGAAAACAAAATCCTGACGGTTCCCAGTAACACTGTCCAGACAGCTCACCAAGTGGATACTGCAGACATTAAAAATCGCTCACCAATTTGCCTAGCAAGTGTTGTCAAGTAATATGCATGTTTCTTTTATAATATACAAATGGTAAATAGTCATTGTCAACACAAACCAATTAGCTCTGAAATCCTGAAAGTACACACATTGGCATTCACCCAGAAGCTACAGTTTCTCATACATTCTCGTGCACAAAGACTCCTGTCCGTCTAACAGAGGAAGGAAACAGCCACCAAGATTACCAGAGAGTCGATGAAGCTGTGCTTCAACCACCATCCCACCTTCCTCCACCCTTTTCATGTAACCTGAGCCAGTGGTGCTGAAAAGGAATAAGGGTCCCCCCTGCACTTTCCTCCAGGAAACAACTTTTTACTCTTGCTATGCTCCCAGAGAGCACGATGAGGTGAAGAAAAACAACATTTGCTGGCTAGAAGCATGTTCCATGTCCCTGCAAGGCTGACCGGTAACATGTAAGCCTTCGTGTGAGAGCTCTATTAATGCTCTTGGAATGGTAAAAGATTTCCTTAAATTACAAACACAGGGAAGGGAAAGAACAGTCTGTGAGAGTTCAGGACTGGAAATTTACGTACACTGAAAAGCTCTGGCAGGTACCACAGACCCAGAGAGGCCAGGGAGGAGACCAGGAATCAACCTTCATCAGAATGAGGATGAAGGAAGGAGATGGTTCTGGTGAGAAGGCAGAATTAGCAACCCACAGGTTGAAAAAAAGAAAGGAAGGATCAAGTGGGTCAACCTAGAAGTCACCCTGTTCTTCTCCTTGCCTCTAACCCCACAGCCAACCATCAGCATGTCTACCCGCATGGCAGCAAAATCATCCAGGACCTTCCGTCTCCACCGCCACTGCCACCACCACCTCCTGCCTAGTCTCTGACACCCCCGACTGTTCTTCTGCTTCCTCTCTTGCCAGCCTACGGTCTGTTCTCCATGCGACAGCCAGAGCCTTCTTTCCAGAAGTCAAGAGGTCACACACAAAACTCTACCATATTCTCACGCGTTTGGAATAAAGTGGCACCGGCAGCTCACTTCGTCTGGCCCCTACCCGCCTCTCCAACCTCAGCCCCTCTACTCTCCACACGACTCCCAACGCTCCAGCCACAGAGGCTTCCTCATTCCCACTGCAGGGCCTTTGCACACACTGTCCCCGCTTCCCTGGGAAAGTCTCCCCTAAATCTCGTGGCCAGGCCCTTCTTGTCAGTCAGCTCTTACCACACATGCTGCCTGTTCTCTAAAGATCAAAGACACCAGTAAGGTGGACAAGGTCCTTGCTCACGTAAAGCTCACCTCCTAGAGAGGAAGCACACCCCTCCTCCCGCCCCGCCTCCCAGGGACATTCCATCACTCCACCTGGTTGGCTGTTTTCAGAGCACTCCAGTCTATCAAAATCATGTATTAGTGTATTGTCTGTCTGCTCCTCCAGAAAGCAAATAGTGGGTCCAGGACAACACGTCAAGCCCAGGGAATGAGAAAGCAGGCTGGGGTCAGTGAAAGGCAAACTACCGCTCTGACGCCAGGGCTGAGACTGTCTCTCATCAGTCCTATTTGTACGTTCCCTGCCAGGCAAAAGCAGCTCCTGAACCTCAAAAGAATGCTTAAAATGGCCAGAATAAGTCAGAAGCTTATAAGGGAATGTTTTTTACATATGAATGGATTCCAAAAGATAATCATCATAAATAATTTAACAAGTGTCCACAACATCTGTACCTAGCTAGCAACAGGAAGTTGATATCAGATTGGCACCTATTACATCATAAAAACTGAAGTAGGAATGCAAAAGCCTTGCTTTTTACAAGACTTTCAAACAATCCACATTACAGTACCTGCGGTCAAAAGAGACACACTTAGAACAGACGGAGAACAGTCCCGGACTCACCGGGGCAGAAACAGGAAGGGAAGAACCCGACTACCTCCCCACCTCCCCAGTACCAGCAAGCCAGTATTTCCTGGCATTGTTGGAAGTCAGCCCCTAAACAGTAAATAGAATTAATAGAGTTCTTTTAATGAACAGAAGCTCTTGGGGCAGTTCAATTGCCACTACACCTCCCACTGCAGAAACATCATTCTTTATTTAACGCTCAACAGCTAACTGCTGGCAGGCAGTTCAGAGAGATGCTATGTACATCTTTCTGATGAAACAGTCCTCCGCTGGCTGAGCAAATCACCCAGATGTCGGTATTTAAATTATGCAAAATGCATAATACCAATTAAAGAAATTACGTGTGAAAATATGCAAGAGCAAATTTCCTCACATTAATATTTAACTAGACTTTTCAAGTGGAGCAGGATCTTGTGAACACAAGTACTTTGGTATATTTGACCTAAATGGAAGCCCAAAATACTCAGGAAGGTTCACCAGAAGGTTCTACAAGGGCATTTTTATACAGTACAAACTTTAACCCAAGGTAAGAAAGCAGAATGAAAGGATCACTTTAAGTGGTATGTTGTAACCCAGAAAGCTTCAATCTGACATTGGCCTTAAACTTCGGTCTTCTAAAGCTGGCTTACTCTTGTTTCTTACCCACAGAAATACGTCACACTTGTCTCTGCCTCCAGCCTTTGCTCAAGGGATAATGGCTTCTTGGGACAGCTTTCTAGTTCTTTCCCCTCCTGAATCTTACCCATCCTTCCCCTCCCCGGGGAAACACGTAGAGCCACGGGGGACCCTTCCTCTCAATGACCACAGTTACCTGGCCTGATCACCTGCATCTTAGTCAAAAATGACTAGTGCCTTTATATCCATACACTGCTTGTTTCAACTGCTGAACCAGAAGGTCACTCAAGGAGTTTCTAAAACACCATGCCTGAGCCCTGCACTGGTCCTTTAAATAATAAGCATCACATTTAAAGACGGACCCGGGTATGGGTATTTTTTTAAGCTCACAGGTATTTCACATCCATAATTTTCTGTATCCCCCAAAGGACTGACACCTCTGTTCTGCTGGGTGCACTCTGAGGATGCCCAAAGGGTTAAGTGCTACAGTTTATCCTCCAGCCAGCTTCTTCTGCAACTCGTTCAGCACACACTTATGAGCATCTGCTACTACTTGCCAGGTAAACTTAAAACTGTCTGCTAGGTTACATAGAAAATGACTTCAGTTTCTGTTTAAAATGTGCATGAAGGGTATATATACATTTGATTCGAGTGTGTGTGTGTGTGTGTGTGTGTGTGTGTGTGTGTGTGTGTGTGCGTGTGTTAGCTTGGGCTGCCACAACAAAATACTACAGACTATATGGCACAGACAACAGAAATTAATTTTCCACAGTTCTAGGGGCTGGGAAGTCCAAGATCAAGGTGTCGGCAAGGTAAGATTTAGTCTGAGGCCTCTTCTCTTGGCCTGTAGGAGGCCACCATCTCACTGTGTGCTCATGTGGCCTTTCCTGGGTGTGTGCACACAGTGAGGGAGAGAGAATGATAAGGCTACAGGCCTTTTGGATTAGGATCCTAACCTTATAACTTCACTTAACCTTATCTTAATTTCCTCCTAAATGCTCTCTCTCTAAATACAGTCACACTGAGGATCACGGTTTCAACATATGAATTTTGGCGGGAAACAGTGCAGTCCACAGCAGGGTGTGTGTGTGTCTAATATATACATCATACACTTATAAATGCAGAATATATCATAAATACAATAATTATACATGAGAAAGAGAGAAAAGACAAACAGAGATACTGAGTGTAACAGAGACTTCGCAAATTAGTAACAGAGATTATTAACTCTGGGTAGTTTTTTTCTTTATATTTTTTCACTTCCCAAATTTTCTATAACAAACACACTTGTAAGTAAAATAATACAGGTAATAAGATTTTTAAAATAAAATAAAGGAACATACTTCCATATGAAAATTTTAAAACTTATTTCACTTAATTTATTCCACTTTATTCTATTTAAAATATATTTTACACAATCTCAAGTAATCTCCAAGGCTGAGTTTTATTGTATGTTATATAACATTCTGAAGATGGAATTCTAAAATGATGAAACAAAAATGCATCAGCCAAAACTGAAAGCCCAGAAACCATTTCTCCAAAAGCCCTCAATATGGAAAATCTGCCCACAGCTAACATCATATTCAACAGTGAAAAGCTAATAGCTTTTCCTCTAAAATCAGGAACAAGACAAGGAAAAAGAAATAAAAGGCATCCAAATTGGAAAGAAAGAAGTAAAATTGTCTCTATCTGCAAATGACATAATATTATATATAGAAAACGCTAAAAACTCCACTGACAACGTGTTATAGCTAGTAAATAAACTCAGTAAAATTTCAGGACACAAAATCAATATATAAAAATAAGTTGCATTTCTATACCCTAATAACAAACTATCAGAAAGAGAAAGTAAGAAAACCATGCCATTTACCTTGCATCAAAAAGGACAAATTAACTAAGAATAAATTTAACCAAGGAGGTGAAAGACCTGTACGCTGAAAACTACTGATGAAAAAACTGAAGATATAAATAAATGAAAAGATATCCCATGCTTGTAGAATGGAAGAATATTATTAAAATTAAAAGGTCCATTCCAACCAAAGCAATCTTCAGAGGCAATGCAATTCCTACCAAAATTCCAATGGCATTTTTCATAGAAATAGAAAAAACAATCCTAAAATTTGTATGGAACCACAGAAGACCAAATAGCCAAAGCAATCTTGAGAAAGAAGAACAAAGCTAAAGAAGGCATTATGTTTCCTGATATCAAACTATATCACAAAGCTATAGCAATCAAAACAGTATGGTATTGGCATAAAAACACACACCTAGATCAATGGAACAGAATAGAGAGCCCTGAAATAAACCCATGCACATGTGGTTAATTAATTTATGACAAAGACACCAAGAATATGAAATGGGGAAAAGACAGTCTCTTCAATAAATGGTGTTGGGAAAACTGGACAGTCACATGCAGAAAAATAAAACTAGACGCGTATTTTACATCATACACAAAAATAAGCTCTAAAGACAAACATAAGACCTAAAACCATAAAACTCCTAAAAGAAAGCACAGAGGATAAGCTCCTTAACATCAGTCCTGGCATGATTTTTTGGAGATGACAACCAAAAGCAAAGGCAACAAAAGCAAAAGCTCAAGATTTCACCATGCTACTCAGAACAGCATGTAACTTAAAATTTATGAACTGTTTATATCTGGAATTTTCACTTTAATATTTTCAGACTGAGGTTGACCGCAGGTACTGAACCTGTAGCAAGCAAAATCACAGATAAGGCAGGACTACTCTACATGAAAAGGTGCTCAGCATCACTAATCATCAGGGAAATGCAAATCAAAACCTCAATGAGATCACCTCAAACTTGTCAGAATGGCTATTATCAAAAATAAACAAGAAAAAATATAATAAAACAAGTGTTGGTGAAGATGTGAAGAAAAGGAAATCTTGTGCACTGTTCATGGGAATGTAAATTGGTGCAGCCACTATGGAAAACAGTACACAGTTTCCTCAAAAAATTAAAAATAGAACTACCATATGATCCAGCAGTTACACTCTTGGATATTTATCTGAAGGAAATGAAAACAGGGTCTTAAAACACATCTGAAGCCCATGTTCACCGCAGTATTATTATTATTATTATTTTTTTTTTTTTTTTTTTTTTTTTTTTTTTTTTTTTTTTTTTTTTTTTTTGCGGTATGCGGGCCTCTCACCGTTGCGGCCTCTCCCGCTGTGGAGCACAGGCTCCGGACGCACAGGCTCAGCGGCCATAGCTCATGGGCTTAGTTGCTCCGCGGCACGTGGGATCTTCCCGGACCAGGGCACGAACCCGTGTCTCCTGCATCGGCAGGCGGACTCTCAACCACTGTGCCACCAGGGAAGCCCACCGCAGTATTATTTATAATAGCCAAGATATGGAAACAACCTAATTGACCATCAGCAGATGAAAGGATAAAGAAAATGTGATAGACAGACAGACACACAGACAGACAGATAAATGCACGCACACACACACACACAAACACACACACACACAATGGACTACTACTGGCCATAAAAAGAAGGAAATTTTGCCATAAGCAACAATACGTATGGACCTTGAGGGCAGTATGCTAAGTGAAATAAGTCAGAAAGAGAAAGACAAATACTACATGATGTCACTTATATGTGAAATCTAAACAAACCCAAGTAATAGATACAGAGATCAGACTGGTGGTTGCCAGAGGTGGCGGTGGGGGTGAGGTGAAATGCGTGATGGTGGTCAAAGGGTGCGAGCATGCAGTTATAAAATAAATATGTTGCAGGAATGTAATGCGCAGCCTGATGACTAAAGTTAACAATACTGTGTCACGTAATGGGAAGCTGCTAACAGAGTAAACCCTAAAAACTCTCATCACAAGAAGAATGTGTACCCAAGTGAGGTGACGGATGATAGTTAAACTTACTGTGCTGCTCACTTTGCAATAATACATATATCAAAATCACTATCTGTACACCTAAAACTAATACAGTGTTTCTGAATCAACTGTATCTCAATAAAACTGGGGGGAAAACAAGCAAACAAAAACCAAACAAACAAAAAGGAAAATCTGCAAGTGTCCAAAAGCCAGAGGGACTTTCAGCCTCCAAAAAGGAGGCATAGAGGGGACTTACCTTAACATAATAAAGGCCATATATGACAAACCCAGAGCCGACATCGTTCTCAATGGTGACAAACTGAAACCATTTTCACTAAGATCAGGTACGAGACAAGGTTGCCCAGTCTCACCACTATTATTCAACATAGTTTTGGAAGTTTTAGCCACAGCAATCAGAGAAGAAAAAGAAATAAAAGGAATCCAAATTGGAAAAGAAGAAGTAAAACTGTCACTGTTTGCAGATGACATGATACTATACATAGAAAATCATAAAGATGCTACCAGAAAACTAGTAGAGCTAATCAACGAATTTGGTAGACTAGCAGGGTATAAAATCAATGCACATAAATCTCTTGCATTCCTATACATAATGATGAAAAATCTGAAAGAGAAATTAAGGAAACACTCCCATTTACCACTTCAACAAAAAGAATAATATACCTAAGAATAAACCTACCTAAGGAGATAAAAGACCTGTATGCAGAAATCTGTAAGACACTGATGAAAGAAATTAAAGATGATACAAACAGATGCAGAGATATACCATGTTCTTGGACTGGAAGAATCAACATTGTGAAAATGACTATACTACCCAAAGCAATCTGCAGATTCAATGCAATCCCTATCAAACTGCCAGTGGCATTTTTCACAGAACTAGATCAAAAAATTTCACAATTTGTATGTAAACACAAAAGACCCCAAATAGCCAAAGCAATCTTGAGAAAGAAAAACGGAGTTGGAGGAATCAGGCTCCCTGACCTCAGACTACACTACAAAACTACAGTAATCAAGACAGTATGGTACTGGCACAAAAACAGAAATACAGATCAATGGAGCAGGATAGAAAGCCCAGAGATAAACCCACGCATACATGGTCACCTTATCTTTGATAAAGGAGGCAAGAATATACAGTGAAGAAAAGACAGCCTCTTCAATAAGTGGTGCTGGGAAAACTGGACAGCTACATGTAAAAGAATGAAATTAGAACACTCCCTAACATCATAAAAAAAAATAAACTCAAAATGAATTAAAGACCTAAATGTAAGGCAGGACACTATCAAACTCTTAGAGGAAAACATAGGCTGAACATTCTAGGACATAAATCACAGCAAGATCCTTTTTGACCCACCTCCTAGAGAAATGGAAATAAAAATAAAAATAAACAAATGGGACCTAATGTAACTTAAAAGCTTTTGCACATCAAAGGAAACCATAAACAAGACAAAAAGACAACCCTCCGAATGGGAGAAAATATTTGCAAATGAAGCAACTAACAAAGGATTAATCTCCAAGACATACAAGCAGCTTATGCAGCTCAATATCAAAAAAAAACAAACAACCCAATCCAAAAATGGGCAGAAGACCTAAATAGACATTTCTCCAAAGAAGATATACAGATTGTCAACAAACACATAAAAGGATGCTCAACATCACTAATCACTGGAGAAATGCAAATCAAAACTACAATAAGGCATCACCTCACACTGGTCAGAATGGCCATCATCAAAAAGTCTACAAACAGTAAATGCTGGAGAGGGTGGGGAGAAAAGGCAACCCTCTTGCACTGTTGGTGGGAATGTAAATTGATACAGCCACTATGGAGAACAGTAGGGAGGTTCCTTAAAAAACTAAAAATGAACTACCATATGACCCAGCAATCCCACTACTGGGCATATACCCTGAGCAAACCATAATTCAATAAGAGTCATATACCACAATATACAGTGCAGCACTACTTACAACAGCCAGGACATGGAAGCAACCTAAGTGTCCATCGACAGAGGAATGGATAAAGAAGATGCGGCTCATATATACAATGGAATATTACTCAGCCATAAAAAGAAACAAAATTGATTTATTTGTAGTGAGGTGGATGGACCTAGAGTCTGTCATACAGAGTGAAGTAAGTCAGAAAGAGAAAAACAAATACCACATGCTAACACATATATATGAAATCTAAAAAAAAATGTTCTGAAGAACCTAGGGGCAGGACAGGAATAAAGATGCAGATGTAGAGAATGGACTTGAGGACACGGGGAGGGGGAAGGGTAAGCTGGGACGAAGTGAGAGAGTGGCATGGTCATATATACACTACCAAACGTAAAATAGCTAGCTAGTGGGAAGCAGCCGCATAGCAAAGGGAGATGAGCTCCGTGCTCTGTGAGCACCTAGAGGGGTGGGATAGGGAGGGTGGGAGGGAGACACAAGAGGGAAGGGATATGGGGATATATGTGTAGGTATAGCTGATTCACTTTGTTATACAGCAGCAACTAACCCACACTGTAAAGCAATTATACTCCAATAAAGATGTTATTAAAAAAAAAAAGGTTAGGAGAAACCATAAAGGCAATTCCAATGTTGTTTTAATGAGAACAGTGTTGAACGCTAGCCGATTCCAACCTCAGCAGCCCTGTGGTCTTATCAAAACCCCGGATCGGTGTTAGATTTTACTTTAATTAATCTAAGGAACCAGTTGTCTGGCATCAGCAGATATATTTTAAACGTCATGGCAGCCCTCAGGACTGTGACGGAGCTGGGTGGCAGCTCCCCTGTACCATCTTGATTCCATTAACATTGGCCCATAGGAACACTGTACATCTGCAGCCTCATATGCCATAATGATGCCATCAATTCATGCTTTATTAACCCAAGTAAAATACACAAGGGTAAAGCAACGGAAATCTACAACAATTATAACAATCTCTCAAAATACACTGTACCCTTAATTTAATTCAAAAAACACAGAGAGACAGAGAGAGGGAGAGAGAGAGAGAATATGGCTACCAGCCTCTGGTTAGCTAAAAAGTCCATGGATTCTAAATGTTATACAAGGAAAATGTTGACCTAATTCCCAGAGATCATACTCCTTAAAGCCTAGGTATTGTATCAATTTAGGCTTAAGACATCAGTAGGCACGCTAGGTAGAATGGTGGATTCCTGAAGACTTCACAGGCAGGGCAGCAAGTGCTCCCAAATAAAACTTGCAGGCGAACTTGAGAAAATATTAGGAGTCAAAAAAAAAAAAAAAAAATCACCCCTGCACTGGATTAAATCCACCCACATTCACCAACTCTGTTCTCACATTACCTATTAAGAACAAGAACCTGGACTTTTTAAACTTGGTTTTCAGAGTTCCAGCACTGGGCAGACACTCAAACACAAAATAAATCCTCCCTTGGAAACTAAGCGGCACTTTAAATCCTTCAAATCATGGACTGCACTTGAAAATGGAAAAAGAAAAAAGCGTTTAATGCATCTCTTTAGGGGCTTATCTGATTTACATTAGATGTGGGCCACTTAGAACATCTCTTCATTTTTTCTTCCTCTTGTTCTAAAAGATTTACTATGACCTAAAAATTCTACTCTTCAATTAGACAGTAGAAGAAAGTTGCAGATAAGTAATAAATCACAGAGAATCGTTCTGATGTGAAGATATTCCAATGTTTTTGATCACCTTCTTGAATTAAGATCAGAGACCTGCCCCCAACTCACTAATCATGGCAAGAAGGGTGAAGGGGTCCTAGAGGGTAACCTGCAATTTCACTAGAGAAAGAACAGGTGTGCTGAAACCTATACTGGAAAAGTCCATTAAAAATGTCCACCCCAAGTTCAAAGCTCTAACAAAGAGCTCTGGCTTCTGATGCAACTGCTAAAGCCAGGGGTTTCCACTCTCACTTACATCCATTGTAAAATGCAAATAAAACACAGAAAGAAATGCAAACTAACACACAATTTGGAATTCAGAAATATTGGCGATAATGGGTCATATCCTGAGAGATAAACTTCTATCAGTAAACTATGTACAGGTAAGTGTCTGAGAAAAAACAGCAAGGTCAGACAGAAAGATTGCCTCTCCATTCCCCCACAGCCAATCCCTGGCAGGAGGAACCTCCTTTCTGAAGTAGATTAGACTATTTCACCATCCCAAGCCAACCATCCCCATCGCTAGCTCTCCTTCTGCATCAGTTGTACCCACAGCCAGGATGGAAGGAAGAGCCACTGCACACTGTGTCTTGGCACATGACGGAGGTGACAGGAGAGACAGAGGGAACCAGAGCTTCCCACGCAGTGTCATGCTGCGTTTCTGCCAAGATGAAACACGCAGATGTTTCCATTTATTCTGAATAAGTCTTCCTTTAAGCCATTCCAAAAAACACAATGGGAATATGCCATCCCTCTTCAGAAAGGCAAGCTCAGCTAGGACAAGCAACTGAAAGATCAAAGAATTTAGCAAAGGACAGTCCACTCAGACCAGTCCTTCACCTTATGTCTGGCAAAGAATTCTAACAAGGAAGAAGGCAGGCAGCGTTGGGAGCCAAAGAAAATCCACAACCAGGTAAAAGCAACAACAACAAACTCAAGTAACCGCAAACATAAGCAGCAACATCACAATGTAAACCAACAGAGACCAGCCAGCATCACAGACAACAAACAAGCAACAGGAGTCAGAATGAGAGCCAACAGCAGGGACCCTCCCTGCAAAATGTAAAGAATGAAGAGATGAAAACAGCGTAGGGAGAGAAGACAGAGGGGGAAAATGGAAATTTTGCATTAAAGTGGGTATTCCAAAGGAAGAGAAGAGAACAGATGAGACAGGAGCTACAGAGTCAATGGAAACAAGCTGAAAGGAGGCCAGCATCTACGAGCAAAAAAGTCCCTCTGAGTAAGAAGGCAAAGGAAGGAGAACTATGTTAAAAAATTTTAATGATAGGGCTTCCCTGGTGGCGCAGTGGTTAAGAGTCCACCTGCCAATACAGGGAACACGGGTTTGAGCCCTGGTCCACGAAGATCCCACATATTGCGGAGCAACTAAGCCCATGGGCCACAACTACTGAGCCTGTGCTCTAGAGCTCACGAGCCACAATGACTGCGCACACATGCTGCAACTACTGAAGCCAGCGCGCCTAGAGCCCGTGCTCTGCAACAAGAGAAGCAACTGCAGTGAGAAGCCCGCACACCGCAACGATAGCCTCCGCTCGCTGCAACTAGAGAAAGCGTGCGCGCACCAACGAAGACCCAATGCAGCCAAAAATAAAATAAATAAATAAATAAATAAAATTTAATGAAAGAAACTTTCTAGTCCTACAGGTATCAAAATAAAAGGGGAGAATATTTACAAAGGAAAAAAGCATTAAGCTGATAATAGGAATTCCCCGTGGCAATAATGAACTTCAGAACGTAAGAAAGTGGCATTCACAGCCTCTCAAGCGGAAAAGATCAAGAGCAAAAAAATTCTACACCCACATGGTTTTTCCATCTGCAGAAGTAGCAAAAGCACCAAAAGACAGTCTGCAAACTCACTCCAAGATGATAAGTCAGAGATGATCTAAACAAAAAACTTAAGACTGGACGTGGACAAGGGCGATTATGGGCTAGAACAAGCAGCAACAAGCACGGAAACCGTTTCAAAATCAAGACTGTTCTTATCGATTGTTGGAAGTAAGGTTATAAAACTGGATGTGAATGTCACAATAGAGAGGTAACTTAAATAGAATTATTAATAATGGAACATAAAATCTCTCATGCCGTCAACAGCAGTAAGATGGATGGCAAATGGGCAAGATAATTACCAGAAAAGTAGATGCTAGAACCGACCTGAGTTCACGCGGTTTGGGTCACCGAACATTCACTGAGCCGCGCCTCTGTGCGCAAGGCCCTACAGCGCACGAAGGTGAACCAGAAACATAGTCTTCAGTGAGGCTGAACTGCAGAAATACCAGAAGAAAGTTTAAATAATTAAGGACAAAAGAAAAGCAGGATAATTTCTACCTTTCAGAAAAGCCAGTTTTATAACAGATATACTGCGGAAGGCTGGGCCACAGTACAGGAAGGGCAGACAGAACTTCTTTAAAATTCTAAATGCAATCCAGCCTACTTCCATATTAATCTATGGGAAAGTTCACTTGTGTCTGAGTTTTAACCTCTTCCTATTTTACAAATCTTTGCTAATTTAAACCACAAAGAAAATATCAATAACTATGGAGCCAGGAGAGACACTAATACCTACACACACACCTCAGTGTTGGTGCTCACACACGAGGGACCAGCACCACAACGGAAATGACTTCACAAATAAGCCCCAGCTCTACCACTGGACATTTGCACACAGAGCTCAAAGATCCATCAGGTGTCCTCCAGCTAAAATACCTAAACACTGGGTGACTGGCTTAAAGTTGGCAAAGTTCTACAGCAGCAGCTTTCCCAGCATGAGGCAAAGGACAAGAGAATCAAAGAGGATGTGGGGACTGTGACCACATTTACAAACACACCTGCAAGACAGGCCCTTCCCCCTGCTCAAGGGCCCCACATTACACATGCTTCATGATTAGTACTATCGTTCCCATCTGACTGTCTCAAAATGATGTGCTCTCTCTCTCCTTGGGCTGTAAGGTCTTTAAGAACAAGGACAGGATCTCATTGGGGTTTGTAACCCGAGCACTGAACACTGCTTGATATACGGTACATCCTCAACGGATGATGTGGGGCTGAGCTGAGCTTTAAGTGAGAAGCGACACATGACATTTGGAAACGGACAGCATTTCGGGTCCATTTTTTGATTGACAGGAGGCCAATTCTGAAGAGACTTGAACGTGCCACTCTCTGGAGAGAGAGAAACGGGAAAACGGCGTGAGCAGGTTGCAGCTTTCCGTTTTCCACCAAAGAACACCACAGTTTGCTTTTAGTAATGTGAGGATGCGAACGGTGTGCAGGGCAGTCTGGATGGTGACTGTGTCATCTTCTGCATCCCTGCATCTTCTCAGGCAGCTTTGGGTCAGTCAAAAAGAATCTCGATATCCATGTTTCTTCCACATTACACAGAAAATAAACCTGTCAGCAAATATTCTGCAAGCTGTCTTCCAAGCTCACACAGAAAGAAAAATACAAATGAGAAAGACTGAAATAGAGCAAGTCAATTGCATATCATGCAGCTCATGTCTTTAGGGAAAACATTTCTATAATTGTAACTTCCTTATTTGGCCTTCTGATGGGAGACACTTATAGCAGCAAATGCAAGATGCTGCTAGACTTGAGAGACATAAAAATACATTTCCTAGAATAATGAGGAACAGGAAGAACAACACAGCTCCTCTCACCACTTGGAAAGTTTATGAAGCATATACAACTGTGCTTCTCTTGATGTTTAAATTTTCACTGACGGTGATTCTTGGTAAATCATAAATGACCCCGACTCGCTCTCCAAAGTAACTTGAAGACTTCTTTCTTTGACTCAGTATGCCATTGGCATTAAACTGAAATAATTACCACCATGTCAAAAAAAAATCATGATTTCTCAAAATATTTTAGTCAAGTTCATTTAAATCCCTACCTTGTGAACTTGGCAAACAGAAGTAAAAGTAGGGAGTAATCATTAAACAAACTTTGTCTCATGTTCACACTATCCAGCACTCCACTTCTGGTGAAAAATACACACCCACTGCACACAGAACATCACCATAGATATCTGTAGAAAAGGCTAAGAACCAACATGTTTTTATTCAGACCTTTGTTTCATTTTGCTTTAAAGTTCAGTAGCTTAAAAATAAGCTCATGTTTACCTATTTTAAAAGGAATACGTGGGATTTATCTGGGTTCTGGGAAGAGTATGGGAACTGCCCACAAATGAATCCTCCCACTTCCCCTAAAAGCCATGAATAGCGAGTAGAAGAACAAACAAAGCCTCTTATGATGCCTACTTCAAATAATGCGAGGATGTCGGGGTGCCAGCAGAACTGAGGCACCTAAGTGACATCTGTGTGCAGGGGATGGGATGCAACAGGGAAGGATGGGGGAGGGCGGGAGTGAGGGACGTGGTAAGTAGTAGACCCAGAAAAACGACAAAACAATGTTTCCTGGGCTTCCCTAGTGGCGCAGTGGTTGAGAATCTGCCCGTCAATGCAGGGGACACAGGTTCGAGTCCTGGCCCGGGAAGACCCCACATGCTGCGGAGCAGCTAAGCCCGTGCGCCACAACTACTGAGCCTGTGCTCTACAGCCCACGAGACACAACTACTGAGCCCATGCGCCACAACTACTGAAGCCTGGGTGCCTAGAGCCCTTGCTCCGCAACAAGAGAAGCCACCGCAATGAGAAGCCCTTGCACCGCAACAAAGAGTAGCCCCCACTCGCCGGTTAGAGAAAACCTGCGCGCAGCAACGAAGACCCAATGCAGCCAAAAATAAATAAATTTTTTTAAAAAAATGCTTACCACCAGAAAGAGAGGGTCTCCCCATTACCTAGAACTGCTCTGGGCAGATCTGAGAAAGAGCAGGGCAGAGCAGGCAGCACCCGTGGAGGCAGAGAGAAAAGGTGTGGAAAGTGACAAAAGAGCCAAGAGTCAGTGCCTTGTGGCAAAGAAACCGCCCTTCTAGTAGCAGCAGCAGAAGATATGTTTTGCTGAAAAACCGGAAGGCTGCTCTAAGCCCCCACCCTCACAGGACCCTGATGCTAGTAAATAATTCAGGAAAACACAGATTAATTCCAACAGGAACAGAAAAGCAAGTAAAACTACCATATCCACTGTAGTAAAAAAAAATTATTTCTCAGCAGAAGAAAATTCACCAGAAAAATACAGCTGCAAGGCTAGAAAGTCACCATAAAACATTCCAAGAATTCAAGGAGATGACTAGACAATTGTAGGAAGGGAGAAGAAAATGTATGGAACTAAGGAAGGATGAAAAAGAAAAACTAATTAAGAAATTAAGACAATTATTTGGCCCCTAAATAAAACATTCTCTTAATGTCACTCATAAGAGAAATGCAAATCAACACTACCATGATCTATTTCCAATCTATCAGACTGGAAAGATTTTAGTTTGACAACACACTCTGTTGAGAGGCTGTAGGGAAAGCAAAATGGTACAACCCCAAAGGAAAAGAATTTGGCAATACCTTCCGCAATTACAGATTAATTTATCCTTGACTCAAGAATCTCACTTCTAGAATTCTATCCTATGAATTCAAAGGAAAGAGAGATGATTTTCTCACACGGCATCCACACACACAAATGACTCAGTTATTCCTTACAATATTGTTTATACTCCAAACGACTGAAGAAAAAAATGCTCAGCAATAAAGAACTCTTGCGGGGCTTCCCTGGTGGCACAGTGGTTAAGAATCCACCTGCCAATGCAGGGGACACGGGTTCAAGCCCTGGTCTGAGAAGATCCCACATGCCACGGAGCAACTAAGCCCATGCACCGCAACTACTGAGCTGTGCTCTAGAGCCCACAAGCCACAACTACTGAGCCCACGTGCCACAACTACTGAAGCCTGCACACCTAGAGCCCCTGCTCCGCAACGAGAAGCCACCACAATGAGAAGCCTACGCACCGCAACAAAGAGTAGCCCCCACTCGCCACAACTAGAGAAAGCCCATGCACAGCAACCAAGACCCAACGCAGCCAAAAATAAATAAATAAAATAAATTCATTTAAAAAAAAAAAGAACTCTTGGGACCAGTCCACAGTGATACAGTATATCCATCTGCACAATGATGGACTGTGCAGTTATAATAAAGCAAATGAGGAAAATCTCTTAAGGAGAACTAGGATATATTGCTAAATGAATAAAAAACAAGATATAGAACAATGTGTATATTTTCTTACTTTTTTGTAGCAAGTGTGGAGAATAAAAATATATATTCATATTTGCTTTCCAAAAGCATAAAGCATATTCATATATTCTTATTTTCCAAAAGGAAAACTTGATAGATAAATAAATAACTAATAAAAATAATTACCTATGGGAAAACCAAGACAAAGGGGCAGTAGACTAAATTAAGGGGTGAGGATAGGCTACAAACTGCCTGCGAGGTAGTCCTGTATATTTTCTCTTCTAGGGCAGGACAAATTCTGACCTTAAATACATCTGCTAATACACACAGGGGACATGCCTGGCTAAGTGATTCAGTGCCCATGAGTTCAAACAAAACCCTTCCTCAGCACAGTCCCCACCTTCCCTGATCCCAAGAGAACTGTCCCCATGGGGTCTCACAGAGATGCAAGGACAAGCCCTTAACAAATTCTCATATTAAACGTAGCAACCTGCTTTCTAGGGCATTTCTTACAATGTCCTTCAATACAGGTTAACGGGATGTGGCCAAAAATCAGTTCAATTGAAGCAGTTCTACTGGGAGCTAATATGATCCAGTCCAGACATATAATTCTGAAGGTCTGACCCGATCTAGGGCAAGATATCTAAGGATCTAGAATCCAACTGATCACGTTTCACTCAGATAAACACACGGCAGGTTCGCATTTCCTATGGGAGGCCCGATTTGAAATACACATCTCTCTGATGCCTAAATCCTCAAATTCAAACCAATATTAACATCTTTGCAAGAGACTGCTTTTCTCTCTTCAAAACAAAAATGCAAACAGAAAAGGTCTTCCCTGATCCTGCTAAAAACAGTCTTGCTTTTTTTCTTATTCCAGTTCAAAGCACGCACACGTGCACACATATACACACGCACGTGCACACATATACACACGTGCACACACACAAATCCTTTATTCCAAAACATACATACCTTGTGTGCTCTTTAAACAATATGGTCTTGATGGAAGGTGGGGCCCCCTGAGCCCCAGATGGTAATCCCCAAAAAAGAAAAAGATAGGCACTAAAAGAGATCATTAATATCCTAATAGCTAAAATGTAAGTAACCTGCCCAAACTACACAACTAGTAACTGGAGCACCTAGGATTGGACCTTAAGTAACCTGACTTCAGAGACCATGACATTCAACCCTACATTGTACTACTTTCAACAGCACACGCTCCTCCAAAACCGTGGATGCCGTCCCACAGCTGGCTTGGGGAAGAGTATAAAGATGAGCCCTAACTCACTTACCAAATAGTGAGCTATGACTGCTGCAGAGAAGCCAAGGCTCAGCCAGCCGAGGGAGCACCTGCCTCACCACACAGTTTCAGGGGGACAAAAAGCCTCAAGGTAAGAACAGATCTATGACCCCTGAAGATTCCAACCACATATCAAATAAGACAGAGACACATAAATGAGGATAATCCTCCTCCTCACCCTATTCCTGAACTGCTCTCATTTACAGGCCAGTCCAAGCACGACAAGTAAAAGGGGTCCCAGGTCAGAATCCCAGAAACTTCTTACTCTTGCCGACAACACTGATAAACAACCCTTTACTTTGGTACAGGTTCTGGATGACCTTTGGTCAAATTACACTTTAGAGCTAGGCCTGCAAGAAGTGTTTCCTTTTTAGTGAGTGAGTGAGTGAGTGAGTGAGTGAGTGAGTGTGTGTGTGTGTATACACACGTGCGCGCACACACTAGCAAACTGTGCCAGTAACCTAATTATTTCTAAATTTGTGTGCACTGCTGCCAAATGACAATTACACATATTCTGAAAGGACAGAAAACACAAAATGCTGAAAAATTTCTGTGGGCAATATCTCAGCCCAGAAATCACATTCACTGCTGTTTACCCAATAATGAAAACTCAACGGCTGCCTCTGTTCAAATGAAGTTACAGACTTATGATTTCATGTCCTTCATTTCTGCTCCATGAGATGTCAAAAAAGGGGGAAAGGGGGGTGAGTACTAAATGCCCCCTGCCTTCTGAAGCCGTCACCTGCTTCATCTATGAAAAGCCTGGCTGTGGTTTATAATCCAATATTAAACAGCTGAGCAGGCCGTGTGTGAATGCTGCCTAAGCAACAGAAAGGACTATGAACAACACCTTGAAAGGTCTTTGCCTTGTGCAGTCTTGAAGCTTCCAGCTCAAGGTGTTTATAAAGAGTAAAGCCTCGCCCAGATAGGGACTGACCCCTGACACGGACAAGGACCTGAAACAGGGCATCACGATAATCAAAGGAAGCTTCACTGCTCAGCCATGCCTGCATCACTGGTCCAAGATCACAGTAAAAAGGATGGATGTGAAATCCTTTTACTCTTTTGAAAAGAAAAAACCTAACCCGCACTCCCCAAGTAAAGCACCACAAAAAGGAAGATCCAGAACCAGCGCAAGGGGGGGTGGGAATAGGGGTGGGAATAGTTTTCTCTAGGCTTCATGAGGCCCTTCTACTTTTTTTTTTTTTGTCTGCAAATCACAATTTTACTTCATGCTTCACAATCACCATATCCTTTATTTTATTTGCTTATTGCCCTATGGTATTGACTAGACCTCCAATGCAATTTGGAAGTCGTTAGAACAGACATCCTTTCCTCATTTCTGGTCTCAAGAGGAAAGCCTGATATCAGCATTAAATATCATGTTTGCTGCAGGTTTGTTTTTTTTTTAATTCTTGAATTTTATTTATTTTTTTATACAGCAGGTTCTTATTAGTCATCAATTTTGTACACATCAGTGTATATATGTCAATCCCACTCGCCCAATTCAGCACACCACCACCCCGACCCCCCCCCGCCACATCCCCCCTTGGTGTCCATACGTTTGTTCTCTACATCTGTGCCTCAACCTCTGTCCTGAAAACCAGTTCATCTGTACCATTTTTCTAGGTTCCACATACATGCGTTAATATACAAAATTTGTTTTTCTCTTTCTGACTTACTTCACTCTGTATGACAGTCTCTAGATTCATCCACATCTCAACAAATGACCCAATTTTGTCCCTTTTTATGGCTGAGTAACATTCCATTGTATATATGTGCCACATCTTCTTTATCAGTTCATGTGTCCATGGGCATTTAGGTTGCTTCCATGACTGGCTATTGTAAATAGTGCTGCAATGAACATTAGGGTGCACGTGTCTTTTTGAATTATGATTTTCTCTGGGTATATGCCCCGTAGTGGGATTGCTACATCATATGGTAGTTCTATTTTTAGTTTTTTAAGGAACCTCCATACTGTTCTCCATAGTGGCTGTATCAATTTACATTCCTACCGACAGTGCAAGAGGGTTCCCTTTTCTCCACACCCTCTCCAGCATTTGTTGTTTGTAGATTTTCTGATGATGCCCATCCTAACTGGTGTGAGGTGATACCTCTTGTAGTTTTGATTTCCATTTCTCTAATAATCAGTGATGTTGAGCAGCTTTTCATGTGCTTCTCGGCCATCTGCATGTCTTCTTTGGAGAAATATCTATTTAGGTCTTCTGCCCATTTTTGGATTGGGTTGTTTTTTTTAATATTGAGCTGCATGAGCTGTTTATATAGTTTGGAGATTAATCCATTGTCCGCTGATTCGTTTGCAAATATTTTCTTCCATTCCGAGGGTTGTCATTTTGTCTTGTTTATGGTTTCCTTTGCTGTGCAAAAGCTTTGAAGTTTCATTAGGTCCCATTTCTTTACTTTTGTTTTTATTTCCATTACTCTAGGAGGTGGATCAAAAAAGATCTTGCTGTGATTTATGTCAGAGTGTTCTTCCTATGTTTTCCTCTAAGAGTTTGATAGTGTCTGGCCTTACATTTAGATGTCTAATCCATTTTGAGTTTATTTTCATGTATGGTGTTAGGGAATGTTCTAATTTAATTCTTCTACATGTAGCTGTCCAGTTTTCCCAGCACCACTTACTGAAAAGGCTGTCTTTTCTCCATTGTATATCCTTGCCTCCTTTGTCATACATTAGTTGACTTTAGGTGTGTGGGTTTATATCTGGGCTTTCTTTCTTCTTCCATTGATCTGTTTCTGTTTTTGTGCCAGTACCATATTGTCTTGATTACTGTAGCTTTGTAGTATAGTCTGAAGTCAGGGAGTCTGATTGCCCAAGCTCCATTTTTTTCCCTCAAGATGGCATTGGCTATTCAGGGTCTTTTGTGTCTCCATACAAATTTTAGGATTTTTTTGTTCTATTTCCGTAAAACATGCCATTGGTAATTTGATAGGGATTGCACTGAACCTGTAGATTGCTTTGGGTAGTATAGTCATTTTCCCAATATTGATTTTTCCAATCCAAGAACATGGTATATCTCTCCATCTGTTGGTATCATCTTTAATTTCTTTCATCATTCTTTTACAGTTTTTGCATACAGGTCTTTTGTCTCCGTAGGTAGGTTTATTCCTAGGTATTTTATTCTTTTTTTTGCAATGGTAAATGGGAGTGTTTCCTTAATTTCTCTTTCAGATTTTTCATCATTAGTGTACAGAAATGCTAGAGATTTCTGTACATTAATTTTGTATCCTGCAACTTTATCAAATTCATTGATAAGCTCTAGCAGTTTTCTGGTGGCATCTTTAGGATTTTCTACGTATAGTAGTATCATGTCATCTGCAAACAATGACAGTTTTACCTCTTCTTTTCCAATTTGTATTTCTGTTATTTCTTCTCTTCTGTGGCTAGGACTTCCAAAACTATGTTGAATAATAGTGGTGAGAGTGGACATCCTTGTCTTTCTCCAGATCTTAGAGGAAATGCTTTCAGTTTTTCACCATTGAGAATTATGTTTGCTGTGGGTTGTCATATATGGCCTTTATTATGTTGAGGTAGGTTCCCTCTGTGCCCACTTTCTGGAGAGTTTGTATCATAAATGAGTGTTAAATTTTGTCAAAAGCTTTTGCTGCATCTATTGAGATGATCATATGGTTTTTATTCTTCAACATGTTAATATGGTGTATCACACTGATTGATTTGCATATATTGAAGAATCCTTGCATCCCTGGGTTAAATCCCACTTGATCGTGGTGTATGATCCTTTTAATGTGTTGTTGGAGTCTGTTTGCTAGTATTTTGTTGAGGATTTTTCCATCTATATTCATCAGTGATATTGGTCTATAATTTTCTTTTTTTGCAGTATCTTTGTCTGGTTTGGGTATCAGGGTGACGGTGGCCTCATAGAATGAGTTTGGGAGTGTTCCTTCTTCCACAGTTCTTTGGAAGAGTTTCAGAAGGATGAGTGTTAGCTGTTCTCTAAGTGAAGCCATCTGGTCCTGGACTTTTGTTTGTTGGAAGATTTTTATTGGAAGATTTTTAATCACAGTTTCAATTTCATTACTTGTGATTGGTCTGTTCATATTTTCTGTTTCTTCCTCATACAGTCTAGGAGGTTATACCTTTCTAAGAATTTGTCCATTTCTTCCAGGTTGTCCATTTTATTGGCATAGAGTTGCTTGTAGTAGTCTCTTAGGAATGCTTTGTATTTCTGTGGTGTCTGTTGTAATTTCTCCTTTTTCATTTCTAATTTTATTGATTTGAGTCCTCTCCCTTTTTTTCTTGATGAGTCTGGCTAATGGATTATCAATTTTGTTTATCTTCTCAAAGAACCAGCTTTTAGTTTTATTGATCTTTGCTATCATTTTCTTTGTTTCTAGTTCATTTATTTCTGCTCTGATCTTTATTTCTTTCCTTCTGCTAACTTTGGGTTTTGTTTGTTCTTCTTTCTCTAGTTCCTTTAGGTGTAAGGTTAGATTGTTTGAGATTTTTCTTGTTTCTTGTGGTAGGCTTATATAGCTATAATCTTGCCTCTTAGAACTGCTTTTGCTGCATCCCATAGGTTTTGGATCATTGTGTTTTGTCATTTGTCTCTAGGTATTTTTTGATTTCCTCTTTGATTTCTTCAGTGATCTGTTGGTTATTTAGTAGCATATTGTTTAGCCTCCATGTGTTTGTGGTTTTTACGTTTTTTTCCCTGTAATTCATTTCTAATCTCATAGTGTTTTGGTCAGAAAAGATGTTTGATATGACTTCAATTGTCTTAAATTTACTGAGACTTGATTTGTGACCCAAGATGTGATCTATCCTGGAGAATGTTCCATGTGGACCTGAGAAGAAAGTGTAATCTGCTGTTTCTGGATGGAATGTCCTATAAATAACTCTATCTGGTCTATTGTGTCATTTAAAGCTTCTGTTTCCTTATTTATTTTCATTTTGGATGATCTGTCCATTGGTGTAAGTGAGGTGTTAAAGTCCCCACTATTATTGTGTCACTGTCAATTTCCTCTTTTATAGCTGTTAGCAGTTGCCTTATGTATTGAGGTGCTCCTTTGTTGAGTGCATATATATTTATAATTGTTAAATCTTCTTCTTGGAATGATCCCTTGATCATTATGTAGTGTCCTTCCATGTCTCTTGTAATGTTCTGTATTTTAAAGTCTATTTTGTCTGATATAAGTATTGCTACTCCAGCTTTCTTTTGATTTCCATTTGCATGGAATATCTTTTTCCATCCCCTCACGTTCAGTCTGTATGTGTCCCCAGGTCTGAAGTGGGTCTCTTGTAGACAGCGTATATATGGGTCTTGTTTTTGTATCCATTCAGCCAGCCTGTGTCTTTTGGTTGGAGCATTTAATCCATTCTCATTTAAGGTAATTATTGATATGTACATTCCTATGACCATTTTCTTAATTGTTTTGGGTTTGTTTTTGTAGGTCCTTTTCTTCTCTTGTGTTTCCCACTTAGAGAAGTTCCTTTAGCATTTGTTGTAGAGCTGGTTTGGTGGTGCTGAATTCTCTTAGCTTTTGCTTGTCTGTAAAGCTTTTGATTTCTCCATCGAATCTGAATGAGATACTTGCCGGGTAGAGTAATCTTGGTTGTAGGTTCTTCCTTTTCATCATTTTAAGTATATCATGCCACTCCCTTCTGGCTTGTAGAGTTTCTGCTGAGAAATCAGCTGTTAACCTTATGGGAGTTCCCTTGTATGTTATCTGTCGTTTTTCCCTTGCTGTTTTCAATACATTTTCTTTGTCTTTAATTTTTGCCAATTTGATTACTATGTGTCTCGGCATGTTTCTCCTTGGGTTTATCCTGTATGGGACTCTCTGCGCTTCCTGGACTTGGGTGGCTATTTCCTTTCCCATGTTAGGGACGTTTTTGACTATAATCTCTTCAAATATTTTCTCTGGTCCTTCTTCTCTCTCTTCTCCTTCTGGGACCCCTATACTGCGAATGTTGCTGTGTTTAATGTTGTCCCAGAGGTCTCTTAGGCTGTCTTCATTTCTTTTCGTTCTTTTTTCTTTATTCTGTTCCACAGCAGTGAATTCCATCATTCTGTATTTCAGGTCACTTATCCGCTCTTCTGTTTCAGTTATTCTGCTATTGACTCCTTGTAGTGTAGTTTTCATTTCAGTTATTGTATTGTTCACCTCTGTTTGTTTGTTCTTTAATTCTTCTAGGTCTTTGTTAAACATTTCTTGCATCCTCTCGATCTTTGCCTCCATTCTTTTTCTGAGGTCCTGGATCTTCATTACCATTATTCTGAATTCTTTTTCTGGAAGGTTGCCTATCTCCACTTCATTTGGTTGTTTTTCTGGGGTTTTATCTTCTTCCTTCATCTGGTACATAGCCCTCTGCTTTTTCATCTTGTTTATATTTCTGTGAATGTGGTTTTTGTTCCACAGGCTGCAGGACTGTAGTTCTTCTTGCTTCTGCTGTCTGCCCTCTGTTGGATGAGCCTATCTAAGAGGCTTGTGCAAGTTTTCTCTGCTGCAGGTTTTTAATAGATACTCCTTTCCTGCAAATTAAGCAGTTTCCTTCCTATTTCATTGTCTTCTGGCTTCTACTGTTCCTGTTGAAAAGTCAGTTGTTGGTCTCAGTGTTGCTCCTTTGAATGTCATGTGTTTTTTCTTTTCTCTGCTTTTTTTTTAACATCTTTATTGGAGTATAATTGCTTTACAATGGTGTGTTAGTTTCTGCTTTACAACAAAGTGAATCAGTTATACATATACATATATCCCCATATCTCTTCCCTCTTGCAACTCCCTCCCTCCCACCCTCCCTATCCCACCCCTCTAGGTGGTCACAAAGCACCAAGCTCATCTCCCTGTGTTATGCGGCTGCTTCCCACTAGCTACCTATTTTACATTTGGTAGTGTATATATGTCCATGCCACTCTCTCACTTTGTCCCAGCTTACCCTTCCCCCTTCCCATATCCTCAGGTCCATTCTCTAGTAGGTGTGCGTCTTTATTCCCATCCTGCACCTAGGTTCTTCATGACCATTTTTGGGTTTTTTTTTTTTTAGATTCCATATGTATGTGTTAGCATATGGTATTTGTTTTTCTCTTTCTGACTTACTTCACTCTGTATGACAAACTCTAGGTCCATCCACCTGACTAAAAATAACTCAATTTTGTTTCTTTTTATAGGCCCTTCTACTTTAATCCATCAAGAAACCCATTAAAGATTCTGCCACAACCCAGATCAAAACCATGTAGTTTTGCTGTGAGTCACTCTCCTGCCCAAATGTAGCTGCTGTGAGGACCATCCACGTAGGCATTGATGGCTTCTGAAGATCAATATCAATTAAAGAAAATGACAGAAGCAGCAATAAACAATGGCACTAATGAGCAAGTCTGGCAAAGAAACAAAGGTGACAGAAAATATGGTTGCTCGATATAAGAGAAAACATTAAATTAGGAATACCTCACCTTCTCACAGTTCTCACTTTTCCTATCAATCATGTGCTTTTGCCACCGAGGCAATTGCTCACCCAAAGGTGGACATGAAAATAAAAGCAATTATTAAGAAATCAAATTCTATTAGAAGAGTCAAAACATGAAGCCACTGCTGTAATTCATGTTCTAACAGCGTTTCTGATACCAATTTTTGATTAACAGTCTGATGTGTATGGGTAACAAACATATGCTGTATTTTTTTTCCAGAAAACTCTGTCTTTATGAATAAATGCAGCTTAATATTCTAAAAATGATATGCAACTGTTTGAAACATCAGGCTTAACAAAATGTCTAGTTCTAGCCATGATTAGATTCAGAAAACAGCTTACAATAGGTGGAATGAAAAGCAAAGGAAGGAAGGCAGGTTTAGAGGGAGGAAGGGAGAAAAGAGGAAAAGGAGGAAGGGAGGAAATACACGTACAAATGCGTACACACGAAAGAAGATTAATTAGATGCTGCAAAGTGCTTTGAATTCTTTGGAAGAAAGGCACAATATAAATGGAAGGTATTCGTTTTCTTACTATTCTAAAAGGCATTTTTGTTCACTTCCGGATGAAAGATAACTAATATCCAGTTGGCTTTCTTTTAACAATGAAAATAAATGAAATCGGAAGTCTTTTTAGAACTCCTATTAAGCAAACACCAATTCCCCATTCACCAACTCTAATGCTTATATGATTATCATTTTTTTAACAAGTGCCTGGAGTCATGATTTCTTGCCAAACTAAATTACTATAAATTTAATTACAGGCATAGAGGTATTGCTGACTTTTGAAAATTACGCCCTCATCACCAAGACTATCATGCACAAACATTTATTGACTACCTACCCTGAGTAATACAGAGAAGCATGGAATGTAGTGCCTGACCTCAAGAAGCTTGCAATTGTAGGGAGGTGACACAGACATTGTAAAAATTAATGAACAGAAACCTCAGTTAAAATAAGAATCTGGAGTCCAGAAGGGGGAGCTCTCATGCCCTACAAGGAAAGCAGAGGCCAACAGAAAGAAAAAAGACTTCCTCTTCAAGAGTCAGCCAATGACTGTCACAACCCAGCCAATCAAAAGCCACTAGACTAACCCTTCTTTAAAAGAGTTCTCTCCTTGCCGTGCAGGAACTTGCAGGAAGCTTGCTGTGGTGACAAACCCAAACTGCAATTCTTTGTTGACCCCAAATAAACTCATCTTTGCTGGAGAAATAACTGGCAGCCTATTTGTTTTACATCAAGAACTATAATATAAAAACTATCCACTAACATCATATTTAACCAACTCTGTGGCTGGGGGTGGGCGTCAGGTGTTCTCTGAAGAATTTTCCTGACAGTCCACGCCTTCTTTCAAAAAGTTCTAAACCATTTGCTAAAATGGAACTACATTCAAGGGACGTTTCCTTTAGTTTCCTAAAAAGAACAGCACATTTTGCTGGCTCTTGAGTACACTGGCATCCAGTACACTGGGACTCTCTGAGTCATCATTATAACCTCAGGTGACTCAACTGTAACAGAACTTAGTCTGTGCCTTCAGTTGGAACATCTGAAGACAGTGCGGAGGCTGCTTTCATCCTAAACCAACGAGCCATCAGAGTGCTTAGATTTACTGAAATTATTCTGTCTCTTTTAAAATCAGCAGGTTGTCATTTATCCCTGCTATCTGGGCCTGGCTCCTCACAGCTCCTATCCCACTTCTAATTTGCTTTTTGGCTAATCTCCTGTGGGCTGGGAAACACAATAATCCTTCTTAATGTGTACACTGAAGGGTCTCTCATTTGAGTGTAAGTTTCTAACACATTTCAAACTCTTTCCTGCCTTTCTTTGACTTTTGACCTGTGCTCAAAGGCCCCACTCTGTTTCAGTGCTCAGCTACCTCCTGGGTAGCTGTCAGATTCATCTATCTCACCTCTCCACTCAAAAACGTCTAGTTTAAAAGAATAGTAAGTATAAAAATGGAGAAAATAAGGAGTAGCACTGGAGTGGGGGGGGGGGGCAGTATCTATACGATGGACATTTCAAGTGGTTTTTGCTATCAATCCAGACAGAATGAGACAGAAGTGGCCAATACTTGCATATCTCATGGTCATATGCTATTAAGATAAATAGAAAATGCCACAAAGTACAAATAAAAATTAAATGCAGGTTGGCTTCAAGTAGCAAAAGTGGTCTAAGAGTTCTCAACTCCAGGATTTGGAAGAAAACAGAGCACACCTTTAAGCTTTAATAAAAACATCATGAGTCCTACAGACAATCCAGCTATCATTTACATGCAAAAGCCATGAACATGCCAGGGATGGTACCTCTATTCATCCAAGAGATAAATCAAAATGGAGAGGAAAGTGGTAGTCAGTGGTCAAATGCACTGATGGAAAGCAATAAAGATCAGAAACAGCAATAAGTTTAATCTAAATATAGCATAGATACAGAGAGAAAGATAGAAAGAAGTAGACCTTGAAAAGATAGCATAATGATAAATCAATAAACTTAAATTAAAACCCCAACTCATGGAAATTTTAAAAACAAACATTCTCCTAAATATCTGTCACGACAATGAAGAAAATAAAACTGTAATTTTTAAAAACCTATACAAAAATATAAAATTATGTATCAAAACGTAGAGGATGCTGCCAAAGTTATACTCAAAGGAAAATGTACAGGCTTATATGATTTCATTTTTCTACAAGGGTGTAAAATAAACAAAAATGTTTAAATATCAAAGAAAGAGAATAAGGAAATAAGACATAAGCAGAAATTAATACTTTGAAAACAAAAGATGAACACAAGACTTGAAGGTACACACAGAAGAATAAAAGAAAGGCAAACCTTTAATACATCTAACAAGAGGAAAAATATAAATATACAAAATTAACAATGAGAAAGATACAGAATCTGCATCCTTTGAGTAGTTTTCCAACCTTTTTTCTTCTTTAACTCACTTAGAATAAAGAACCCAAAACTTGGGAAACCCATTGGTTCCTCTTTCCATGGAAAAACAAATCAAAAAATCAGAAAGAAACAAAATCATGTCACCTCTGCTTAAAATAAACAGCCCCATTTTATCCATCACCATACCTGAAAAGATTAAACACACATAACAAAGTATATTGATCACAAAAAATCCGATCTGTTTTATACATTAAAAAAATCCTAAGGATATCAATGATTGAAAATAATCACCCAATTGAACAATGACTGACAACAGAGCTCTTCCTGAAAATTATAGATCTCAATGGAATACTGACCAGTAATTCCCAGTTTACCCTTATAAATACCAAGTTTTAATGACCTAGTAAGTTACTAACTAGTAACTGTTAAGTATGAAAACAAAACCCCACAGAACTGTATACCATGTGCTCAGAAGAATTAGAGAAGACATGGATTTTTACTGTTTCTGGCCTACAAGCACAAAGGGGATATCTGAGAAGTACTGTCCAAAAGCATAAGTCTCAAACTGGAAGTTTTCTAAGAATGGAAACTTCCAGAAGATATTAAGCATGGACAGATATAAGGGGATCCACCTCCAGGTCTCTGATTTCCACATGTGCATTTTTCCAACATAGATCTGCCTGAGAAGGTGCCTGCAAGGCACCCCAATTCCCCTCTTCTCTCTCACCTCCTTATCACAACTGCTCTTCTTCCATTTTACACCAGCAAGACATACCTGTTACCCACCCTGACTTCTCTACAGTGCACTCGAGGTACCAAACAAAGAGAAATTTTCAATATTTGGTTTAAACCCAAGCCCCCGCCATCAAGCCATATTATAGGACTTCTTGCCTTTCTCTTCTGGCACATATCTCTGTTAAGGGCAAACGTGGTGACAGAGTCTGGGTACTGAGGCCCATGTTGGGATGCTCTGAATTCAGATATATTAGAGTGTCTTGACAACAAGGCAAATAGACGGATAGGACGTGTTGAAGACAGTCTCCCTATTTCAAGTTGGCAAAGGCACTGTCCCCAGTTCCCCCCTCCTAACTATCATCTTAGAATTGGGAAATGGAAATGATGGAGATGCCAGAGAAACAGATATTAACATGAACTGAAGAATGAAGTTAGATGTTTTTAAACTAAAAGCCTGTATCTTCTAACTGAAATGACAATAATTCTACAGCTCCATGGTTTTCACCACACACACACACACACACATACTACATAGAGACAAAAATACATTTAAAGCCAATAATATAAAAATGCATTCTCAGCTTTCCAGAGTATATGGAATTTTAAAAGGTGCCTTTTAAAGTGAAAAAGCAACAGGCATGATTGATAGCTGTCTGATAAGTTGGGGTAAAGCCATTTTGGTAAACTTTCCAGAAACTGAGAAAGTGGATGGTTCCAATGACTGGGTGACAAAACCTCTGTGGAAGTCAGGTGGGCTCCAATTCTTAACTTCCAACAAAATGGAAGGAGGAGCAAGTCTCAGCTCGTCAGCACTCAGAGTGCTAATGATTTTGGTCAGGAGATCAGCACGTGACTTTCTGCTCGTATCCTAAAACCATTCTGAAGAATTAAAGGACCTGTCTGAGGTAGCTCTCCTTCCACTCCCATCAACTCATCTATGTGGAAATCAAGGGTAAATCTGTGCCCCCCTGTCAATGTCCCTGTGAACAGCCTGAGGGGAAAGTCCCATACATTTTGTTAAATGACACATCTCTAATAGCTCTTTTAATGTTTAATAATCAGTTATCAAAATGTACGCTTCTGCTACTTTGATAAAGTATGTACCACAAATAATTATGATGGTACTCACTCTGGAAGAAATTTCCTTAATAATCACAGCCTCATGGTTATAGGAAATATTTTATTACATTTAAAATTATTTGCATGGTTTTATTATAAGGGATTATAATAAGATGATCAAAGAAAAAACTTCCAATCACAAAAATATATTAAACTAGGAAAAACTTCTGTAGGGCAAACTGGATATACAAGCTCAAGGAAAAAAGAGAACGATGTAAAATTCCCAACAGTGAAAAAGAGAAGACATTTAATTTATTTTTACATTGATGACGGTGGATATTGAATCCCTCTGGTTTTACATTTCACTGGATTCATTTGAAAGAGTGATTTTATTTTAAAATGCAATAGTTGATCTCCACCAAAAATTCTATCTTGTGCAGATGTTAAATATATAACAAAACATAGATACCAACTTACAAATGTTCAAGGAATGCAGAGTTGTGCAGAATTCCTTGAGCAGGTGTGCAAGTGCAGAGAGAGAGGGCCCCTGCCCTCTGGTTCCCAGCATGGCTGCAGCTTGGGACAGGTGTGCACTCCAGGCTCAAATCATTCCTCTCTGGCACCCTGGTCCCTGCTGGTAAGTTCTTCAAATAAACTGGACTCTGAATTCCTTTGTCTACTCTTTCATACTTGTTTCCCAACTGCCTACCGCAATGGCAAACAACAGTCATGCAAAAAGTGTTGATTTTCAAAATGAAATAAAATGACATTTGCCAAAGGTTTGAGAGCAATTCCTGGCTCTCTGAGAACCTGCTCCAGCCGAACATTTATCAGACACTAGGGAGCAGATGGGTTGAACTTTGGACCATATGAAGAGAGGCCAGGAGGTGAGTTCCTAACCACCATGAATTCTAGGAGTGACCTTTGAGAAACCATCATGCAGGTTTCCATCCATTTAAAAATAAATGTGGAGGAAACCAGGACTCTTGTCCTGCTGCAAAAGTGGCCTCAAGAAAATGAATACATACCTGGAGAAGCATTTCCAGCTCCTAGAAGAAAGAAATGCTGAACATTGGGACAAGAAAGGATTTTAAGTAATTATTCACTCTAGTGTATTCTCTGCCTCGAGATAAAACCAGAACAAACTGATTCCACGCAGAGCTGGGAACTGTACTGGTATTTAACCGTAATGAATGGGAAGTCAAGAGGTTCTTTAACAGAAAGGATTCTTTGAGCTGCACAGCCTCTCCCACCGTGGGAGGTGGTCAGACAATCCCAGCCCATCACACAGCCTCTGCCCTCCACCTGTGAAGCCTTCCACACACCTCTGAAGTGCTGTGGGCGGCTATGTCAGTGGGCCCCTGCATTATTTATTTTAAATCATTTTCATATGTGTTAATTGAAAACAAACGTGGTCTCGTATCCATACATACACATTCCTATACAGAAGCACGCATGCGTATGCAGTCTCCATGTGAATTATTTTAACTAATTCAACAAAAAAAAGATGAAAGGAAAAAATCACTACTAAGCCTTCCAATAAGAATCCAACACACACATTTTTTCTGTGCAGAACATTTATTTAACCCCATCACATATTAAGGTCTACATAGCCAAGGCTGAGCAAAATGGATCTCTCTTTTCTCTCACTTAAAAAAATTCTACATTGGATTCTTAGTGAGCAGATAGTGAAATCACTCATCCTGTACTTCTTTTTCTCTTGAACTTAAGAAATGTGTAAGAAAATCAGAACGATGGAAGCTGTGGCAGTGGAGACTGGATCTGTCTTACTCCACACCCCCAGGGTCCAGCACCCTGCCCAGAGCACACTAGGGGCAGCATGAGTGCTTGTTAAACACACGATAAAACAGTGACCCAGATACAAAGCAGGAGGTCTCACTACCACACATCTCAGGTATGCAGGGCTGGTAGGTAATACAGCAGTTTTAAGTGAAGTTTGTTTGGCTTATTTATATTGATATATAAATTACGCTTTCCAACTTTACTGAGATACTACTGACATCTAACATATGTAAGTTTAAGGTGTACAACGTGACAATCTGATACCCATACATATTACAAATGATTACCACAATAAGGTTAGTTAACACCTCTATCCCCTCAGAGTCACCTTCTTGGATGTGTATGGTGACGACATTCAAGATCTATTACTCTCTTAACAACCTGCAAGTATATGACACAGTACTAACTATAGTCACCATGCTGTACATTAGATCCCAGAACGGATTGGTCTGATAACTGGAAGTTTGCACCCTTTGACCAGCATCTCCCTATTTCCCTCCCCAGCCCTGGCAACCATCCTTCTACTCTCAATTTCTATGAGTTCAGCTCTTTTAGATTCCACATGTGAGATCATACAGCATTTGTCTTTCTCAGTCTCACTTACTTCACTTAGCATAATGCCCTCAAGGTCCACTGCCTTGTGCAAAAGACAGGATTTCCTTCCTTTTAATGGCTGAATAATATTCTATTATATAGATATATATATCTCTCAGCTTCTTCATCCATTCACCCATAAACGGACACTTAGGTTATTTCCGTGTCTTGGCTATTGTAAATAATGCTGCAGTGAACATGGGGATGCAGATATCTCTTCCAGATACTGATTTTGTTTCCTTCAGATATATACCCAGAAATGGAATTGCTGGACCATATGGTAGTTCTATTTTTAATTTTTTAAGGAACCCATACTGTGTTCCATAGTGGATGCACCAATTTACATTCCCATCAACAGTGCAAAAGGGTTCCCTTTTCTCCACATCCTTGCCAACGCTTGTTACCTCATCTTTTTAATAAGAGTCATTCTGACAGGTGTGAGATGATATCTCATTGTGGTTTTGATTTGCATTTCCCTAATGATTAGTGATGCTATGCATCTTTTCATGTATCTGTTGGCCATCTGTAAGTCTTCTTTGGAAAAATGTCTATTCAGGTCCTCTGTCCATTTTTCAATCAGATTGTTTGTTTTTAACAGTATTAACCTATTATCAGATAGCTGGTTTGCAATTATTTTCTCCCATTCTGTAGGCTGCCTTTTCATTCTGCTGTTTCCTTTGCCATGTAGAAGCTTTCTAGTTTAATATAGTCCCACTTGTTTATTTTTGCTTTTATTGCTTGCACTTTTGATATCAGTGTCATTTCCAAAAGATCGTTGCCAAGACCAAGGTCAAGAAGCTTTTTCCCATAATAATATTACAGTGTTGGGTCTTACATTTAAGTCTTTTAATTTCAAGCTAATTTTTGTAAGTGGTGAAAGATGGCATCTAATTTCATTCTTTTATGTCCGGTTTTCTCAGCACCATTTTTCTTGAAGAGACTACTCTTTCCCCATTCAATATTCTTGGATCCCTCATCAAATGTTAGTTGATCGAATATGCATGGGCTTATTTCTCAGCTCTTAATTCTGTTCCATTGGTCTATATGTCTGTTTATATACCAGTACCATACTATTTTGAGTACTATAGCTTTGTAACAAAAATATAAATTATTACAATGGGCAAAACATGACTAAACACAGATAAGGGCTTGAATGAAAATCCCATTCTGGTATTAATTTCAAAGAAAAAAAGAGCTAACTTCTGGTTTCTAGTCCACTATGTAGGTAGTAAGTAAAAGGCTGTGGAAAAAAAAAAAAAAAACCTGAAAATCAACAACTCTTCTTAGATCTGTCAGAGAAATGAGGTCACAGGGCAAACTGCTGCCCCAAATTGGAAAGACAGTCAGATACAGACGATCACAACTTACTGGAGCAGAAACCCAAGAGAAGGTGCCAGGGTAGGAAAACCTAAACGGTAATTTGACAAATTGGTGGAGGCTCAGAGTGGACAGGTCTGATGGTTAAAAACTCCAGGGAGCCCCAGCCATGGGGTGGGGGGAGTCCCCAAACCTCTGTGAGATCTTCTCCAGGAGCTCCCCCAGATCCTCACAGAGAATATCAGAGAAAAATTCCCTCCTGCTTCCAGAAGAAGGTGGGGAACATAGCCATTTTTACATATGCCAGAGCCCTTTGTTCTTCTTTTCTTTTTTTTTTTTGATGATTAACTTTATTTTTTTTAACATCTTTATTGGAGTATAATTGCTTTACAATGGTATGTTAGTTTCTTCTGTATAACAAAGTGAATCAGCTATATGTATACATATATCCCCATATCCCCTCCCTCTTGCATCTCCCTCCCACCCTCCCTATCCCACCCCTCTAGGTGGTCACAAAGCACCCAGCTGATCTCCCTGTGCTATGCGGCTGCTTCCCACTAGCTATCTATTTTACATTTGGTAGTGTATATATGTCCATGCCACTCTCTCACTTTGTCCCAGCTTACCCTTCCCCCTCCCCGCGTCCTCAAGTCCATTCTCTACATCTGTATCTTTATCTTAACAAGCCCTACCCTCAGGAGAAACCATTTTACCAGAGCCTCACCTACCTGGGGGAAGAGAAATACCCAACTCCAGCCCCCTCCAGCCACCCTGTCCCACCTAAGGGGACACGGGGACGACTTAGGAGCACTGTGAAGTTCACAGTCCAGGGGCACAGGCCCCCCGGAAGATAAGACCTAATCACAGGACTACAGAATGCTCCCCTTCCCCAAACCTCACCACTACATTGCACAGGCCTATTTATTAAAGTTCCCCTCACAGCCCCTCATGCTCACCTTCCAACTAAAAATTACAAGGCATGCAAAAAAACAAAAGCAGTCTGAAAAGCTGAAAAAGCTTCAGAACCAGAGTCACACATGGCAGGGAAGCTGGAATAACCAAACTAAGACTTTTTAAAAACTATGATTAATAAGCTAAGGGCTTTACTTGAAGCAACATGAATGGACCTAGAGATTACCATACCAAGTGAAGTAAGTCAGAAGGAGACAAATACCATACGATATCACTTACATGTGGAATCTAAAATATGACACAGATGAACTTATCTATGCAACAGAAACAGACTCACAGACATAGAGAACAGATTTGTGGTTGCCAAAGGGGAGAGAGGGTAGCGGGGAGAGATGGACTGGGAGGATGGGATTAGCAGATGCAAACTATTATATATAGGATGGATAAACAACAAGGTCCTACTGTATAGCACAGGGAACTATATTCAACATCCTGTAATAAACCATAATGGAAAAGAATATGAAAAAGAAAGTATATATCTATAACTGAATCACTTTGCTGTAGAGCAGAAATTAACATCATAAATCAACTATACTTCAATAAAATAAATTTTTAAAAAATAAGCTAACGGCTTCAACAGAGAAAGTAGACAGCATGCAGGAATCTTTCACAAAAATTAACCCAAAACGGATCACAGATCTAAAAGTAAAACACAAAACTATAAAACTCCCAGAAGACAAAATGGGATAAACCCTAGATAACTTCTGGCATAGTGATAACTTTTTAGATACAACACCAAAGGCAAAATCAATGAAAGAAATCATCGCCAAGCTGGGCTTCATTAAAATGAAAAACTTCTGCTCTAGGAAAGACAATGTCAAGAGAATTAGAGGATAAGCCATTACTGCGAAAAACTACCTGCATTCTTGGTGTCATACATTCTATGGCCTTTGACGTGTGTCCCATCTTAGAATAGCTTCACTGCCCTAAAAACCTTCTGTGTTCTGCATGTTCATCCTTCCTTCCCCCCAACTTAACCTCTGACAACCACAGATCTTTTCACTGTCTCCATAGTTTTACCTTTTCCAGAAGCCATACAGTTGGAATCTTACATTATGTAGTCTTTCACTTAGTAACATGCATACGGTTCCTAAAATATTCACTATCTGGTTCTTTACAGGAAATTCGCCAACCTCTCTTGTAGACACTGTGCAAAGCAGTTGTACAGATTACCTCTATACATGTTTTAGTCCAGTGAGGTAAAAATGATTATTATCCCCATTTTAAGGAGGAAGCTGAGGCTTATCAAGATTAAGGAATTGGCCAAAGTCCCAAGTGGCCAAGCCAGGGTTCAACCCCAAACTCACTGGCTCAGAGCAGATGCTCTAAACCACCGAGCTCTACTTAGTGGGAGCTGGGAGGATAACGTAACCCTAATGTTACATAAGCACTGGTACAAAAGTAAAGGGCCAAAGCCAATCCCTGGAACAGAGGGACTCCCGCACACTCTGGGGAAACATTTCCCGAATCCCATCATATGACAGATACCGCAGTATCACCAACATACCCATGATAACGTCACGCCATTTGCTCTTGACACTCTGGATGGAGCCAGAATCCCTCAGCCGACTGGCCACAAGTCCACTGACTCAGCTGCTGCTGACCTATTCAATGTGCCATCACGGCGCTGATCCCCTAAGGACTGGCTAAATCAGCATCTTGGCACAGGTTCCCTGAGCTAAACAGACTTTGGAGGGCCAACCTTAGAACCTAACCGCAACTGAATATCAATACTTGATGGAAAGAGATGAGCCCAGGTTCTGAGAAACTACACATCACTCATTTTTCAGAATGCAACTATCTTCTAAGACAACAGGGTTTTAGCAGAAAACTTTTCACCATTTTAATAGCAAAAGACCAAAAGGCAACCTAAAAAGAATAAAAAAGCGCTTCTGTTCTAAGGAATCCATTTAGGCTACAGGTTTTTGCAAATTCTGGACACAAAACTGAAAAAGGACACCTGGCTTAGAGCCAAACAGCCATCCTCAGAACACAGTGAGTCTGAAGTGAGCAGCCCCTCCTTAGAGCCACAGACACAAGGCTCTCCCAAACTGCTATAAACAAGCCTGTTTCATTTTGTTTAATCCAGTGTTGCCCAGACTTATTTGAACTAGGGTTTTTCTCTCTCTCAAGGAACCTCATCAACACTGGAGCAGTCTATCAACAAACAGCTCCCGAGTGTCTGCTTTGTGTCAAGAACTCAACTAAGGACTAGAACCAGAAGCCAGGGAGGACACTTGTTAAATCCGTAACTGCCAATAACTAACCAAACATCAGTGTCCTGTAAGGGACATACACGGGGACCAGGGAAAACGCATCAGGAAATACTGCTCAGGTGGAAGGCGCGCTGGATAAACAGACTATTCTCTTCTGACCTAAACTTGGACACTGACTCCCTGTGTTCAGGTGCCAGACGCTCCCAACCACGGTACAGAAAGCTTGGAGAGGACTGGCTCTAAGGCCCCATCCATTTTGAATAGTCTATGCCATTAATTCAATGTGAAATGAGAGAAATGAATAAGAGATTTCCATATACTGCTTAGACACTTCAAAAGACACTATGATGGTTCAGATAATGAAACTAAACTGGCAAAATGTCTTCAGAATATACGTTCAGAACTGAAATGAGCTCTGAGTATTTTTCCTGAAGCAATAAAGAAGCTGTGAGAGCTTTAAAGGGTGACATTCAGTCCACCATGATCTGACACGTGCTCTTTCTCCAGCCTTGGCACCCCCATACCCCCAACCCCCTTGCTCCAAGCCTACTCAGTTTCCCTGAAAGCCCCGATTCCCCAGGGTAACAGCTTCCTCTGAGCTCCGGCCACCGGAAAGCCTTTATCACTCCATCCCAGGACTCCCGACAGCAACTCGGTTCTATGCTGGCTACAAGGTCAACTTCTCTCTGAACCCTTTCTGTCATCCTCACTACCATCTTCCAGAAGGCTTGACCTGTTGACCAAGCCCTCCTTCGTGTCTCCACCAATCCTAAGACTGATTTCTGGCCGGCCTGGTCACTTATTAGCTGTGTGACGAGTTCCTTATCGACTCCAGTCCCCATTTCCTGTCATAGGACAATGAGCATCCACGTGGCAGGACTGTTACAAGATTCCAATGAAGTGCTACCTCGCTCCCTGAGCTAAACAGACTTTGCAGGGCCAACCTTAGAACCTAACCACAACTAAATATCAATACTCGATGGACAGAGATGAATCCAGGTTCTGAGAAACTACACATCACTCATTTTTCAGAATGCAACTATCTTCTAAAACAGGGTTTTAGCAGGAAACTTTTCACCATTTTAATAGCAAGACCAAAAGGCAACCTAAAAAGAATAAAAAAGCACTTTTGTTCTAAGGAATCCATTTAGGCTACAGGTTTTCGCAAATTCTGGACACAAAACTGAAAAAGGACATTTGACTTAGAGCCAAACAGCCATCCTCAGAACACAGTGCTTCGAACAGTGGCCAGCACGTAGCAAGTGCCTTCAGTCAAAACCACCTTCTGTTTTCCCTTTCTTCCTCCTGAACAAAATCCCACTTTTGTTAGGGACAGCAGGGGTACCAGCTGAAGAAACCATTCCCAGCCTTCCTTGCAGCCAGAAGGAGCCAAGCAGCACAGCTCCACGATGAAATATAAGCCAAAGCTGTTGAGCAGGGCTGAAAACAGGGATAAACTCTGCTAACATATGCCCCATTGCCCTTCCCAGGCCTCTTGACTAAATCTCACATGCGATTACGTGGTTGCAGAAACTGTCTTGAAACCATTGAGAGAGAGACCAAGGGAATTACACAGACCTCAGCTCTGGGCAAACCACTGAATCCTTGCCACCAGCAGCCCAGCTGTGTAGTTCTCATCCAACAAGGGGAGAAAGGACAAGCCTTAACTGGCTTAACGCACCTTTTCTCTGCACTCCGGGCGCTGTTATCTGCAGCCAGATGCATCCCTGACACGGTTAACTCTTATTCACTGAGAACCTACAACAATTTATTTCATTATCTGTTTCAAGTTTGGTTTCCCCACCAGATGGAAAGTGTCTTATTCATGTTCATACAATCTCTCTCACCAAGCAGGTGCTCACAAATGTCCAATGAATGGACAAAGTGACAACAGGGCCATCACAGTTTGTCCCTAGCTCTTTTCTAAGAGAAAAAAAGGTTTTTCTTCTTCCCTCCCTAGTTAAACTGGATATACTTTAGATTATTTAGCATTTCTAAAAGTGGCCACAGAGTGCCTGAAACTAAAGTTCTTTATTTAACAAGCCCTAAGAGCATTATTTGCCAAGCACTGCTTTCAATGCTTTCACAAAAACCTCATTTAATCCTCATAACAACTCGATGAGACAGGTACTGTTATCTCCCTTTCACAGACGAGGAAGCTGAAGCACTGTGAGGCTAAGTAAGTTGCCCAAGGTCACACAGCCAGCAACTGGCCGGGCTGGCACTGGATTCCAGGCAGTCGGGTTCCAGAGCTCAAGTCCTTAACTGTTATTCTCTGCAGTCTCTCAGCCACTAAGGATGGCAATATTTCCTTCTCCCTGTTTCTACAAAAATAAGGAATGAGCTGGGAGAAAATTCATTCTGATTATCTATCAAGGTTCTTGGCTCCACAAACCAGCAGAAACCAAGGAAGAGAAAGCTGTGTCCACTATGCCAAGGGTCAAGGTTACTTTCCTAGAGTAAATATGATCAAACGTATGACTGATGATAAAAAGATAAGCAAGGAGTTGTAGATTTTCATTTTCTTAAGAACTTCTAGGGGCTTCCCTGGTGGTGCAGTGGTTGAGAGTCCGCCTGCCGATGCGGGGGACACGGGTTCGTGCCCCGGTCCGGGAAGCTCCCACATGCCGCAGAGCGGCTGGGCCCAGGAGTCATGGCTGCTGGGCCTGCGCGTCCGGAGCCTGTGCCCCGCGAAGGGAGAGGCCACAACAGTGAGAGGCCCGTGTATCGCAAAAAAAAAAAAAAAAAAAAAAGAACTTCTAGAGCTGAAAATGAGGAAAACTCGAGGTAAAAGAAGAAGAAAAGTCTTTTAAGGGGCAAAGAGAAGCAAATAAATAAATAAATACAAATAAATTACAACACTTTCTAATGCAAGCTAATCAAAATGACCACCCAGATTAAGAAAAATCTTTTACCTGTAAGATATTACCCAGGTATTTGAGGCAACTTTGGAAAAAAGTATTTTAAAAACTGAGAAAAGAGGACTTCCCTGGTGGCTCAGTGGTTAGGAATCCACCTGCCAATGGAGAGGACATGGTTCGAGCCCTGATCCGAGAAGATCCCACATGCCACAGGGCAACTAAGCTCGTGAGCCACAACTACTGAGCCTGCGCTCTAGAGCCCGTGAGCCACAACTACTGAGCCCACGTGCCACAACTACTGAAGCCTGCATGCCTAGAGCCCATGCCCTGCAACAAGAGAAGCCCACGCACCGCAAAGAAGAGTAGCCCTGGCTCGCCGCAACTACAGAAAGCCCCTGCAAAGCAATGAAGACCTAACGCAGCCAAAAATTAAAAAATAAAATCAATTAATTAATTATTTTTTTTTAATGAGAAAAGAACTTCAAAAAATGTGAGGGGACATATTTACATCTTTCAGCATCAATTCTCAAGGTGGCTGCAAGAAGACATTTCTTCTACTGAATTCTTCATTTACCTCTCACAGATTCAGCATCCAGAAATCAGTACGAGGCCCCAGTACACTTAGCAATCAATACCTGCCAAGTCCTTTCAGACGAATTCACTACCAAGGACCCTGGAATTAAAATACCGGAGGAGGACTGGTTCTTCCATCTCCAGTGACATCTAGTGCTGAGAAACTGAAATGCACCCTGGAGCACAATATTCCTTTCAATTATCTCATTAACCGCATACTATAAAATCAGAATATGTATAACTCAAAAACATACGGTTTTTTCCACAATTGGAATTGCCAGTTGTTAATTGTCTTCTAACCCCAAATTTAAAATATCTTGTAAGGTTAACCCATTGAGAAGATACAATTGTTTGAGGGAAAGAAATCACTCTGTTCTCCAATTTTTTGTTTTAAATGCAAATGTAGCTTTATTTACCAATATTAGACTAGTATGTCAGGAGATTCTGCAGACATTAAAAGACTCCTTTTAGGGCTTCCCTGGTGGCGCAGTGGTTGAGAGTCCACCTGCCGATGCAGGGGACACGGGTTCGTACCCCGGTCCGGGAAGATCCCACATGCCGCGGAGCAGCTGGGCCCGTGAGCCATGGCCGTTGAGCCTGCGCGTCCGGAGCCTGTGCTCCGCAACGGGAGAGGCCACAACAGTGAGAGGCCCGCATACCGCAAAAATAAAATAAAATAAAAAATAAATAAAAGACTCCTTTTAAATTTAACCAAAAAGAACTCTGACTTAATATAACAATAAATACAAGCCATTTATTCAAAACCAACTTCAAAAATCTCTGAAGGAAAATAATTTAAATGCAGATGAAACCCATTATAGGATGGCTTGCTTATTTAAATATGCTATGGGCTAAGTCTTGTCTCCAGATTTTACATATTAAAATTATATTCTAAAAGATGCGGGCCAACCACATTCTCTTTATCAAAGTAAAGCACCATTCTGGAATTAAGATCTAGGCATTTGGAAACCATTTTATAAGATAAGTAAGATATAATTAAAGAGCGCTGGATTAGAAGGAAAAAACAGGATCTAGCCCTGGTTCTACCTCTAGAACTTAAAGACCAACTCAATTTCTCTTGGCTTCAATTTCCTCATTTAAGAAAAAAAGTTTTTCTTCTGTAGAATGAGGGAAGAGTTTCACCTAAATTCCTTCTTGAGCCCCTTGTTCTAACATTCTGTGTTCTATGAACAAGATGAACTTTAAGATCTCTTTGAGTGTTTTTAAAAATTAGTTTAACCACACACAATGACACAGCACTTTGAGGAATTCAGTACTAAGACTCAACAAAGGAGATTTGTCATTGAAATCAGTGTGGAGTATACAAAGATGTCTTTAGGATGTTTAGATGATGATCCCTGAACTTGATCAAAGACATATTAAACCACATTCACTAGGACCTTGTACTTTCTGAACCATAAGGATTGCCTGAAGCCTTTTAATTAAGATTTCTCAGAAATCACGCAATTTAAGTGGGCTTTGTCACTAAACCAGGATATTCACAAACATTCCGATCAAGTGAAGTTTTGCTACCAGAATAAGTTTAGGTTTTGGTTTTTTTTTCTTAAATTTTCTGCCCTTTCACCTCCTTTATAGCAGAAGGCAGGAGGGGCCTTGGATTTCCACTGGCTCTGCTTTAAAACATCATGGCTTTCTGTTCCATATGGGAGGAGGGGGACTCAGAGGGCCCAGTCGGCGGGGAAACTTTGGTTAAGTCCCTGGTTCTTGCTGCATAGACGAGGCTGGGGTGCGAGGAGACATCTTCGGGCTCTGTGAGGTCCCTGGCTGGCCAGACGTGAACCCCCTGGACGGTGTGCTACCTCATTCCACCCCCAGGAGGTGTCTGTTCCCTCTGGCTTTTCTTCCTGTGGGGATGCTGACAGGGTGGGGCAGGGAAGGGAGGCAAGGAGTGCAGTGCAGAGTCATAGCAGGCAAAGCAAGATCTAGGCCTGGGACCGTGGGCAGAGAGCGCCGCTGTCCTCCTCAGGCAGTATGGTGCGGGGGAAGGGGGGTGGAGATTTCAGGACCCAGGTCCCCTTGACAGAAGACTGGGGGAGGGAGGCCATGCAGTCCAAGGCAACAGTTAACCCAACGCAGCGGGAGATGCTCCTTCCCTACCCTGCCGGAGAACCCCTTCCTCCCAGCTGGGAGGACCAGGTTTTTGGAAACACTGCCGCCTGCTCAGGTATGCGCACCACCTGGGTGTGGCCAGACTCCGGAGTCTGCTTGCAGTGGAACTGGGGGAGGCAGCAGAGCTGGGTTAACTGCATAGACGGGGACAGCCCCGAACTCCCTCCTCCTACCATCTGTCCCCCCACCCCCGAACCTAGGATTCCGGAAATCCCCAGAGGGTCATACCAAAGCAAAAGGAAAAGGGGGTAATAAAGCTAGGTTTGTCTTTCCCGACCCCCACCTCCTTCACCCCCTCCCCGCTGGGGTGCCCCCTGCAGGCCACGTCCTCAGCACGTCTTCAGCACCTGTTGCAGACGGAGGCGCACTTTGGTGGCGGTTTCCCAGGGCACCACCCTGGCGCGGAAGGAGCTGGCCTCGGCCTTCTGCGCCTCCTGGATAAGGTGGGGCATGGGGTAGTCGCGGCGCGGGAAGGCCACATGGCCGCCTGCCAGCAGCCCCGTGGGGCAGAAGTCGTTGGCGCCGTCACCCACGTAGAAAAGGCGCTCGAAGTGCACGCCGTCGTGGGCCGGCTCACAGCACAGGTAGTCGCTGAGCACCCTGTGCTTGCACATGTTGGCGGGGCAGCGAGCGCAGCTATGCGCGTGGAAGGGCCGCAGCGCCAGCAGCCCCAGAGCGTCGGGCCCCGACGGGCTGCTAAAGATGCGGTGGAACAGGCTGTGGTGGCCAGCGGCGCGCAGCGCCCTCTCCACGCCAAAGGTGCTGGCATCTGAGATGAGAATAACCTCAAAGCGGGCACCCTGCCTGGCCACAAACTACAGCAGCTCGCCCATGTCGGGCGACAAGGGGATGGCCTTGTAGATGGCACGCAGGTCCCACGGCCGCATGCCCTTCTTGCCCAGGTACTGGAAGATGTGCTGCATGTACTCATTGTAGAAGCCCTCGCGGTAGGTGGCACGCAGGGTCTCAGGCAGCCGCTGGCCCGGCGCAGCGTGCACGATGGAGTCGTCGCTGTTTTCGTCCACGATAGTCTCGTCAAAGTCCAAGGTCAGGAGGAAGCACGCGGCGCGCCCTGCGCAGCCATCCCGCTGTCCCTAGACGGGCATTGGAGGCCAGCAACTGGAAAACACCCTCTCATTGTCAGTACATCACCCTGGGCACCACCTGTAGGGACTGTTGGCCTCCAGCCATCGTCCAGAGCTCCTCTGCTAGCTTTGTCCTGAGTGATCAAATCATTCTGTGGTCACCAAAAAGAGCCCCTCAGAGGAAAGGGAGACAGGACCTCTGAGCTTCTCCTGCAGGGTGGGGGGCGGCAGCTGCCGAGGCCCATCCGCACTGAGTTTGGAGTGTAAAGAGTGTGCAGAGGGGCTAGCGGGGGTATTTGGGCACAGGATGGAGCAAGGGGTGCTTGCAGAAGTCGGAGAGGACGCCGTGTCTTATCCACCCCTGGATTTCTGGGCTCCAGCTCTCACGAGTCCCTCCAGTCCTGAGGGGCCCTGGATGATGTGCATCTGGGCCGTTCCCTCCACTTCCCCGTCCCCCAGTCGAGGTCTTTGTTTAGTTTACAGGGAATGTTTATCGAAAAGGCTTTCTAAGATGAGGAAGGAGATCTAAGAAATTTAAAATCTGCCTGGAGTTTCCTACTACAATTATGGTTATTACTCTCTAACTTTGCAGAAAGGATGCTGACCTAGCTAAAAGTAACAGCTCTGTCATAGAAGAGCTGAAAAGAGACCTCAGGGGTGGGGAGACCAGGAGAAGGAGTAGTCAAACTCCACAAAGACAGGAAATGAGGGGAGTTGAACGCTAAAGACCCACCAGGTTTGGGTCTATATCTGATCACTGCACTGGTATCCCCCAAGTATCTCAGGAGGGACCTGCTCCCCCGCCCTGGAGCATTTGTGACGAGCTGGTGTCTGAGTGAGTGACAGCTCTCCAGGATGAGTGTGACGGCTCTCCAGGAAAGGGTTGGGGGGAGCAAGTCAATGCACAGATAACGTGAGGGGAGCTGGACAAGGCTGGAGCAGCGCCCGGTGACAGAGGAGAGGAAACACGAGACAACTCACTTGATGACAAGGTCCGAGGAGAAGTCATTTGGGAAAGAGGCTAATTAAAAATAATGGTACTAAGGTTTGTTTTTTATACCATCAGGAAATTCAAAACAGAACCACCATGTGACACCACTGCACACCCAACAAAAATGGCAAAAAAAAAAAAAAAAAGGGACGGAAAACAGCAAATGTTGGGGAGGAGATGGAACCCTCACACGTGGCAAGTGGGAATATAAATGGTACAACCACTTTGGAAAACTATTTTCAGTACCTACTAAAAAGGAACGGACACCCGCTCTATGACCCAGCAATTCTTCTCCTAGGCATACACCCATCAGAAATATGTACATTCACTCACAGTACATACAGGAACGTTCACAGCAGCACTATTTCTAACAGCCCAAACCAGGAAACAACCCAAATTCAAAGCGTAGAATGAATAAACTGTGATACAGCCACATTATATAATACTATGCAACAATGAAAATAAACACAACTTTGCAAAAAACATAGACGGATCTAAAAAACACAATGCAAAACAAATGAAGCCAGTCACCTAAAAAATATGCCCTGTATGGTTCCATATGTATAAAGTTTGAAAGCAGGATAAACCAATCTATGCTTTTAGAGTCAAGCCAGACATCTTCCTTGGAGGGAGGAATGACTAGAAGTGGGCACAGCAGGGACACCCAGGGGCTGATAACGTTCTGTTTCCTCCCCCAGACATAGGGTATATGGGTGCATTCAGTTTATGAAAATCCACCAAGCAGGACAAACGATTTGTGTAACGGGCCATACGTATGTGACACATAAATGCCCGAACTGAGAACAGCTCTCAGGGCACATTCACAAAAGAAGAGTGGTCCAAAACAAAAGAAGTCCCGCAGCAAGGGACCAAAAGGAAGCCATCTGGGACCCAAGCCCAAGATAGGGTACCCACGCCCAAGATAGGGGACCCACAGGGATAATTCCATGCAGCCTCTTGAGAAAGAACCCACATCCTTCTCAAACAGAAGGAAATCTGAGAGCTCACCTCACCAGCCCACCTGGTTATGACCGAGAAAACTGAGACACAGAAAGAGAGAGAGAGAGAGAATAATTTGGTCAAAGTCACACAAATAGTTAGGGATAAATCCAAGTGTAAAAGCCGGGTCACCTCAGTTAAGACAACTAATTATAAAATAGTCAAGGTATTTCAAAAGAATGAATTGTGCAACCACTCAGAATGGGTAAGAACTCAAGAAAGGACACAGCTTTTATCCATTTCATTCAAACGAGATAAGCAGTGAAAGGTGACAGGTGCACAGGACATCCACAGACAGGAGAAGGGGAACCTCAAAAAAAGGGGAGGAGAAGGCAATCTTGGAGAAACTGGGAACATGGCACACTGACTGTGGATGAAATACAGCAAAACCAGAACTGCACCTCCTTTCCTCATACGCAGCACTCAAAAAAAATAACACTCTGCACATCTGGACCACTTTTCCTCACCAAAGAGCACATTTCAGATCTCTGTTTTATAAATAACCATCACTGTAGTAGAGGGCAATAGAACAACTGTATAAAAGCAAGTCTCATATGAAGTAAAATATTACCTACAAAGGTAGACAGGAACACACAGCTGGTTGGATACAGTTCAAAAAACAAACAAAAAAAAACTGAAATATGCTCAGAGAAATCATTAATATAAGAACAAAGCTAATAACACATCAGGAAAAAAAAATGATACCCAGGGAAATAACCATGACTCTTGGCTTAAGAAAAAGGCTAGAAACGAGCCAAGGCAGAAGAAATGACTACGCACAACATTGGTGGAAATAAAAAACATCAGTCATGATTAAAGAAAGGGCATTACAAAATGCAGAAGGAAACCTGAGCTTTTATTCTAGAGAAAGCAAATCGTGTCTTGACATTTATAGAGGTAACAGAGCAGATGGTGCTTAAACAGTGGCCACCAGCCATGCTGGTTTTTAAAACACCGATGAACAACCATATACACGGCAAATACAGGCTCACTTTTTCAGACAACTTTTTTTCATCAATCTTTAAAACATGAAAAAGCCAAAAAGACAACAGTCAGAGAAAGACAAAGAAAAAACAAGCCAATGAATTAGAACATGAAAAAAAAAGTGAGGTCAGTTTGGAACAATTAAGAACTAGACAGCATAGTGGGATCACACGCAAACTTTGAGACAGGGTTCAAATTCTGACCTCACCTATTCCTTCCTTAACTGAGTGTCCTCTGGGCCTCAGTTTCCTTGTCTATAAAGTGAAAAAATATATATTCCCCCTGCATAAGGCTGCTGAGAAGAATGATACTTAAAACTGTGCGTGTGTGTGGCTATCAAACACTTGAGATGTGGCAAACAATTCATTCGTTTAAATTTTAAACTGCACTCAATTAAGTGACTGGAAAACTTTTACACGTTTGGAACATAGATTGCAATGCGAATCCACTTTTCAACTGTAAATTTAATAAAATCAAAATAGAGATCAAGTGTATCCAATGCAAATTTAGCACTGAATTGAGAGGCACTGTAAATGTAAACTTCACGCCATGTCAAAGATTTTAAAAAATTATGTTCCTCACTAATAATTTTTATATTGATTATCTGTCAAAATCATAAATTTTTTATATAATGGGTTAAATAAAATGTACTGTTAAAATTAATTTCAACTGTTTTTTTAAATGTGGCTATTAGAAAATTTAAATTCCCATACGTGGCTTGCACTACATTTCTTTTTTTTTTTTTTTTTTTTTTTTTTTTTTTTTGCGGTACGCGGGCCTCTCACTGTTGTGGCCTCTCCCGTTGCGGAGCACAGGATCCACACGCGCAGGCTCACGGGCCCAGCCGCTCTGCGGCATGTGGGATCTTTCCTGGACCGGGGCACGAACCCGTGTCTCCTGCATCGGCAGGTGGACTCTCAACCACTGCGCCACCAGGGAAGCCCTGCACTATATTTCAATTAAACAGTGCTGGCTTAGAACAATGCCTGGCACACAGGAAGAGTGCAGTAAATATTACCCACTATTATCCCTATCAATATTATCAATATTAATTATTAAATGCAAGGCAGTTTGAGGGGGTCCAAAAACAATTCAAACATGTCTCTACCTCATAGTCTGGCAAAGGAAAACCAGACATACTACAATAGATTTACAGAAAACAAATCATTAAATACCTAGCTGTGAAAAAGGAGGACTTGCAGGGGAAAAAAAAAATCCACAAAGAATGTATTCAGCTCACTGAAGACCTTCAAAATTGTCATTCTAAAAATCTACAGAAATCAGAATTTGTGTTACCCAGTTAGACTAGATCCAGATGACAACAGAAAAAACAAACATTACATGAGGTACCCACACAGACTAAAGGCAAACATCTGCTGTTTGTGGATTGGGGGCAGGAGGGGGGTGGGCGGGGAGAAAGGTGCTCCTGCTGAGTCCAGACCTGATCCACTGGGGCAGGGGGTCCTGCCTTGCTCCAGGACCCCGCCCACACTGAGCGTCAGCTGGATGGAGAATAAGGGACATTTGGATCAGGGATACTCTGACCATAAACACTGGGCAGACACATGCAGGAGGAAAGCAAGCCAGAGCCAAATTCTTACCAGGATGAACGCCAGAAAAGGGGGCCCAGTGAATGCACACACCCAACAAAACACATTCCAGTATGTTCCTAGAAGCATTATTCATAATAACCAAAAGATTGGAGATAAGAACCCAGGTGGAGCTAACCAGCAGGAGAATGGATAAAAAGAATGTGGCATAGTCACAGAATAAAGTAGAAACTACTGCTGAACACAGCATGGATGAATCCTAAAGACAACAGGCTGCACAGAAGCAGCCAGAAGCAAACATAGGATATACTGCAAGCAGCTCAGGAAGGCAAAACTCATCTACGTAATAGTTGTCAGAACATCTCTGGGAGAGGAGGACAGGAAGTAACTGACTAGGGAGGGACAAGAGGGAACCCCTGGGGAATAGGAAATATTCTGTATCTCAGCCTGGGTGTGGGTTACAGGGGTGCACACACAGATGACAACTCATGAGCTGGACACCTCAGACGTGTGCTCTTTCACAAGTTCACCAAGTTGCACACTTCAAATGTGCACACTTTGTGTATGCTGAGCCTCAATTTAAAAGAATAAACTCAAATCGCTTTTTAAAAGGTCCTGTGAACAAACCACCCTATTTAACAACAAATAATCTATTCAGCTGAAATTTCTGTTCAAATAGCATCACCCAATGTCTCCATATGCCTGCAAGAGTGTGCAATTCGGGGACTACAAAACTCTGCAAGAACTTACGTGTGCCATTTTTCCCTGGGAGCCCTCATCCATGCGATACACGTGTCGAGATGTGCTTCAGGGGATAATCTTCCACACGCCTAGGTCTGTGGGTCACAACTCCTGTGAGGCTCAGGGCACTTGTTTAAAAATAGAGATTTGGGGGTACCATCCCCAACATCTCTCCTTCCATGACACTGCAGAGCCCAGAAGATGGTCTTTTAAAAAGGCCCGCAAGGTGTTCTGAGTGGAAACCACTTCTGTATGGAAAATCAACCTGCATGACGTGCAGAATAACTGGTATTTAGGTTGCTTTGGAGGAGAAACTGGACTCTTAGCAACTGAAAGATCATAGCAAGTTCTGTTGCTTCATTTCAGTCCCCCAATCTGCTGGAAATGCCAGTGTAATTTTTACTTCAATAGCAAGGACAAGAAAGGCTTAAATATAATTCATTAATATAGAGTAGATTGGATCTAGAAGAAAATGAGCATCTATGGTGATATTTGTGTTGTTAGATTCTTTCAAGGAGAAGTCACAGCTATTTGGAAACCACTCCTCTTACACACAGACGACTTGCTCAGGAAGGCTGTTTTTAGCTGGTAAAGCCCGCGCTACAAAGTACTACATAAGACAGTAGAAATCTATAACCATCCCTTGCAAGTATAAGAATATCCTAATAAATATTCACATGCAACCGAGGTCCATATTTGTTTTTCAGTTGCTGCCCATTGCTAATGATCCTGTCTTACAGATACATACTTCTTAAAAACACCACTTTTGCTAAGAGACTTGGAGTTCTACTGCCTAGAGTTAAAAGAAACCATGGTCATCCTTAAATGAGGCAAAGGCAAAATCAACCCGGATGCTAAGGAACAGTAATCTCCTAAAACCTGCTGTTGTGCTACAAATGGAGGGCAGTGCCAACTCGCCACTCATAGCAACTGTTGCTAGGCAGACTGGGCTGGGAAGCATCAAGCTAAAGGGGTCAACGGGAAACTAAGCCAAATTCAAAACCACATACAAAAAGCTGAAGAAGAGAACAGACGCTCATTCGGAGCTCATTTTAAATCACATAATCAACCTGAAAAAGGGAAGAGAAATGTGTTTAAATATGTGGAATTCATTGTGTGCCATCCTTCAATTCTCACACCAGAGAAGAGCGATTTCTCCTGTATGGAATGTTCCCACCACGGTACAGATACTCAGGGGCCCGTTCACATAGTCTTCCACCTGAATACAGGACTTCTAAGTCATAAAGGAAGTGTTTGAAAATGTTTTCTCTTAAGAAATAAAAGAATACTTCAACTAAGTTGCACCTTCTGTTTGCCTTTAATATATTCCACATTACAGTAAGTGACCAGGTTCTATGTCCAGCAGAAAACACGGATGGTGTCACCAAGATTCACCTGCCCTCAGCCCACCCCATGGTGCACAGCAGCTGCAGTGAATGGGCCTGACCTCACTCCAGTTCACAGGTGGTTCGTCTCAATCAATCAGCGTAATCCATTCTCTTACCAAAGTGATTAGAGGAGATAACCCAGGCCTAAGCCAGTCAGCACCAGGCCCCAAGGATTGGTTCACAAATGCATCAACCAATCAGTGCAAAGCTCAGAACTTTGCTGGAGACTCTGAAACCCAGACTCTGAATTTAGATGGTGTGATGGGTAAATATGAAGCTATAATTGCTGCTCTCACTTGGCCATTCTGAGAGCCTGAAAATGAAGTCATTACACCAAAAAGGCAAAACCAAGAACAGTCCCAGAGAACCAGAGCCAGTGCCCTGGTCAAACCGTGCCTAATTTCTACCCTACCACCTGACCACTCCTCTTCTACCATTTAAGCCAGTTTGGAATTGGGTTTTCTGTTATTCAAAATTAACAAACATAAAATACTACATGATAAAATGTCTTATGAGTAATGCCCTGTTGTAGAGGCATAAAACTATACTTTGAAATGTTTGCATATACACAAGTTCTGGCTTTTCTGACCAACTGAGAAGACATATATTACTGTCGAGCCAGTTTCACATATAAGGGGATGGATGTGGAGAAAACGAAACAAGTAAGAAAAATGGTCAATTATACGTTAAATCTAAAAAAACCTGAGCTCACAGGTACAGAGAACAGATTTGTGGTTTGGTGGTTGCCAGAGGGGGCAGTATACGAAATGAAATGGGTGAATGTGGTCAAAAGGTACAGACTTCCAGTTACAAAATAAAGTCCTGAGGATGCACTGTACAGTATGGTGACTATAGTTAATAATACTTATTGCATTATTTGAACATTGCTAAGAGAGTAGATCTTAAAAGTTCTCATCACAAGAAAAAATGTAATTATGCTGAAGAATGTTAACTAGACTTATTGTGGTGATCATGTCACAAAATATACAAATAGTGAACCGTTATGCTGTACACAGGTGTCAATAATATCTCAATAAGAAAAAAAAAAGGAAAAACTGGCTTACATTACTATAATGCTTACAACACTGACTACGGACACTGTTCTCACCTTATAGGACAGGTACCATTACCGTCTGCATCTTACAGTGAGGTTCTGAGACACAGAAAGCTCAAAGGGACCGAATATGCACAGACACAAGTCATCAGACCAGGCGGTCAAAGGACCAGCTCCTCGCTCCCAGCTCTCTCCACCTCCACGCTCCCAGCTCTCTCCACCTCCTCGCTCCCAGCTCTCTCCACCTCTACCCACTCCTCTCTGGACTCACGACTCTCAGGACTGCTCCAAGGTGAGTTAAGTATGTTCCTGGGGGACATGAACAATAAACTGATTGTACCATGAAATGGTCGCTTTTTAAGCTTTCCTGACAACGAAACCAAGTTCCTACAGTCTAGCACCCCAGCGAGTTCAGGTGCACATAAAGCATACTTCCATACGACCAGGCAATCTTCTCCTCCCTGGCTGTGGCAATAAATATGCAGTAAGAGCCTGTCAGCGTATATGCCTCACTGCAAAAGATCAGGAGGAAAATCCCGTATGTATTCAAAATAATTTACCACACGGTTCCAACATTTAACGGGGCACATTTGACTTATTTCTGAGCCTTATTGCTCCAGAAACATTATTCAAAAGTAAGAACCAACATATACTTGCAATACCCTTATCTATGAGCAGCTCCTTCGAGACGAAAACTGCCATGGAAAATAAGGTAGGCTTGGCATTATTAACAGCATCAGAGCTGGTTCTGGGAACAGCTCGCTTAGCCTCTGACCCTGCCACGCTCTCCATCGACCTCCAGTGCGGTAGTGCTGACAGTCATCTCCCCTATTAATTATCAAACCCCAGTTTCAGAGAACAATGAACTTTATTATTTCGCCTTTCATCTTAAAAATCAGCTGCAAGAGCAGAACTTTACAAAGAGGAGAACACACAGTCTGATGGAAATTAACAACCAGAGTCTAACTTTAATGAGAGGTCAACAAATTAACAACCGCATACTATATAAAGTGCAATAACATCTTTTTCCTCTTGCTTCAGATCAAGAAACAGCCAACGAGACAGTATGTGTGAATGCACTACAAACAGACAAAGGGCTTTGCACATGGGGGTACTGACGACAGTGACTTCTGTTCAAACAGACATGTAGCCATTCACATTAGTCCAAGCATTAAAGCAGGGAGACAAAAAATTTCTCATAAAGCTAGAAACAGTATGCATGACTGTCTTAGGTCAGAATTTTGAACCATCAAATGCCCAAATGGTTGCTAATAAGGAAGGTGACCCATGGCTGGGTCACTAAGGAGGAGATGTCTCCTCCTTAATCCAAAATCTGAGCAAAATCAATGTCCATAAAGAGAATTCTATCCTAGAGCTACCCGCAGGTTCAATTCTTGTACCAGGAAGAGGTTAAGATGAACTGATTCTCAAGGAGACACAGGCCACAAAAAGTGTCACCTCTCCATCACTTTGTCTGTAAGTTACTTAGAAACCAGAGTACCCGGTGCCCTGGGCTGCAGGAGCCCAGAGGCCCACAGACCTGACCGGCTGAGCAGCAGCCCCAGGTATCAGTGCTGCTTCCAAATCCATCACACTCCCCAACACACGTCTCCTCCACAAAATGGAAAACTGCAGACAGCAGGAAAAACTGTTTTATAGGATGCCATCATCTTCCAGAGACAAAAGTTCAGCTGATTGATTCTATCATAAAACAGAAATAAGTTGGTTTAAAGTATGCCTCTCCATGAAATTCGAGCTCAGAAAATCGGACGCCAGTAAAGGATTCCAATTTCAATTTACTCTATTTCTTATTTGTCAAAACATTCTGGAAAAGTAAAAAAAAAATGTCTCCCATCAATGTGTGACCCACGCCTGCCAGGGGCCTGTAGTATCATGCCTCTTCTGCTCCCCGAGAAGGAACAGTAAAACACCAGCACAATTTAAGAGGAAATCATTTGCATTAGGATCCCATCATCACATAGATTCAAATACGCGCCATTCTCCAAAGTCAACTCAGTATTGTTTACCGTAAGAAAAACAATCCATTTAATTAATGTCTGGGAGAAAAAAAAAACACTTTAATTCAACTTATACTTGCATAAATCGCTCACTTTTCCAGGACCAGCCTCTCCAGTGACAGCCTCTGCCTGTGGGCAGCCTGCTTCCTCCCCCCAACCCCCAGCCCCATGCCAAACTACGGTCGGATGCCCCTTGCACAGCCATGAAAACACAAAAGCAAGTCAAGCACTAGAGTAATCAAAGGATGTGTTTTCAGTAAGGAAGAGACCCTATGTATTAAAAACTGAGGAGAATAACCAATGCTGGGGGATTCAACAGAGCGCGGTCTCGGGGCTCCGAGCACCACATGGCAGCCCGGCCCTAGACAGACCCTGCACGGAGCCGCGGTCCCTTCTGCTGCACCACCTGTCCGACGCCGGAGAGCTGCCCCCTGAGGTCCACACGCGCTGTGATTTATCCCGAAGCGCAGTTCAAGGAGTTATTTGGAAGTCAGGTAACATATCTCTGAGGGTTTCATTTTAATCATTTAGAAAACGCTAGAACAGAGAAACCGAAACGTGTCCAGAGTGGACAAACGAAAAAGGTGCATACAGGGTGGGGTGGGGTGAGAGAAACTGAGAGTGAGGGGACAAAGAATCGGGGGACTCCTCATGACTTGAGGCAATTCATCAGCCATAAGACGTCCGGGATCTATAAGAAGTCAGGCCAAAAGGGACACAGGATGGGTATTAAGTAGCCACTTTATAAACCACTTCAAACACTAAGCAGTCAGCGCCACACTGATGCCGTGGGAAAGGAGAGCCGACACCAAGCCTTCGGGAATGCACGGACCCCAGGCCTAGTAGAAGCCGGATTTATCACAACATTAAGTTCCAAGACCCCAAAGTTATCACAGCTTAAGACAAATTCAGCAGGATGAAAAGCACATTGGTGTAGCAGTCTAAGACACTAGAAAGACAGACCAAAAAGAAGAGTACCGTTAACACAGGTTATGAGCAGCTGGCAGTGCCCGGCAGGAGTTGGGGTGCAGACTCCGGCATCAGACAGAAATACGAGGCGTTTACATCCCAGGGGCTTTAAGACAGGGAACTGGTTACTCAGCTAAAGGAAGAGCTGGGAAGCCAGCGGGGATGGTGAGGCCACCTGCAAACTGATGAGGAAACGAGCATCACCCCTGGGTAGGGGGGAGAGGGGAGAAGGTGTTTCTGGAAGCCAGGGCTGCATCACCAGGCAGCACCGCGCCAGGGATGGGCCATGTGGATTCTGCAAGAAAACGGTAGAGACAAGGTCTGGTTTCTCCCTCCAACCCTCACACAGTGAGTCCCACTCAGGAAAGGGCAGTCCACCCAGTCAGCTCCCCACCAGACAGGGCAGAGCAGAAGGGGAAAAACGGAAATAAGGGCAAAGAAGCCCAAGACAGACCTACCTTTCCTTCCTCAGCTTTTCAGGTCCTGCACTCACACCGTAAGGTGCACACCCATCACCTGGGCATCTTATTAAAATACAGATTCTGACTTAGGAAGTCTGCAGTGGGGCCTGAGAACTTGCAATTCTAACCAGCTCACAGATGATGCAGACGCTGCTGGTCCAGGAACCACACACTGAGCAGCAAAGGTCTAACTCACCCAAATGAAGGACTGGACTATAATCAAAAGGAATGCAGCCACATTCCTTCCAAGAATGAAAAATACACAGTCATGTACGAGCCTTTCAAATAGGAGTGAGAAAAACAGGACGGAATGTACAGGCAGGGGCATCACCAGGGCAAGACCGCTGCCTGCACAACACCCCGTGTTACTTTTCCCACCGGGTCATCAGGTTTGCACGGTTCAAGGTTGTTATGGGCTGAAACGTGTCCCTCTGAAGTTCATATGTTGAAGCCCTAAGCCCCAGTATCTCAGGATGTGACTACATTTGGAGATACAGACTTTAAAGAGGTAATTATGTTAAAAAGAAGCCATTAGGCTGAGCCCTAATCCAATCTGACCAATGTCCTTATAAGAAGAGGAGATCAGGACACAGAGGGCGACCAGGGCTACAGGCACACAGAGAAAAGGCCATGTGAGGGCCGAGAGCAGGCAGCATCCACTAGCCAAGGAGAGAGGAGGGCTTTAGGACAAACCAACCCTACCGACACCTTGATCTCTGACTTCTAGCCTCCAGAACCATGAGCAAATAAACGCCTGCTGTTTAAGGCGCCCAGTCTGTGATGTTTTATTATGGCAGCACTAGCAAACTAATATAAAGGTTTTGGTTTTTGTTTCTTGTTACTACTTTAATCCAGTAAGTTTTCACTGTATGCCTGCTCTGTGAGAAGCGGAGTTCTAGGAGCTGGTCCACAGAATGATAAAGAGACAATCCCTGCCCAGATTCTGCTCCTGTTTAGAGGGAGACACTAAGACCACCAAACTCCGATTATGATGAATGCTGTGACAAAGGCAGAACGAAATGCCTTTACAAAAGCCAGAGGAAAACAAAATCATTCTATCCGGTAAGTGGGAGAGAAGAGTGATCAGAGAGAGCTTCATGGTGGAATCCCACAGGCGTAGAGAGGGGAGCAACTCAAATGACGGAGCAACATAGGCAAAGGCCAAGTGAGCCCCAGAAACCCAACACCCAGTGCGCACAGGGACCAGCGAGACACCTGGCCGGGTGGGTCGGGGACCCGGGAGCGCGGGGCGGACAGAGCTGTGATGGGACACGTGGAGCCAAGAAGGAGCTCAGTGCCCCTGGGGGGTCAGGCAAGGGAGTCTGAACTTTAATTTACAGAAATGGAGAGTAATGAAAATGAGGAAAGTAGATTAAGGGGCAAGAGAGTGTATACACAGCGTAGACTGTAGAGGATAATAGAGCCCGCATTACCTACCTGCCTAAGAAAGGTCTCCTCAAGATCAACACACTTTCCACTGTCATTAGCTACTCATATCGTAACCCCGAGCAATTTATCACCTCTTGTGACCTGGGTGTAACGAACAGGTTGCCATCCGCCCGACTTCCAAGCTGGGGACGAGGGTGTGTGACACTGTGGGTAAGTGTCACAACCCACCAGTGACTCAGAAAGAGAGCTGAAGCCTGAGACGGAGCTGGCAGATCAAAGCCCGAGGCGCGTGCGCTATCACCACGGCGCCACGAGCCCGGCTGCAAACAGCCGACACCTCTCGTCTGAGCGCCTTTCACCCCTTCTTCACCCCACTCAACATGCCTAGGCCTTCACTCATCCCCAGCAAGGAAAGCCACAGACCAGATCACAAACAAGGGAACAAAGTCACTCCTTGGTTTCTGAGCCTCTAACAGCTCGGGCAAGAAAAAGCAACAAGGCAGGCTCTCACTGTGCCAACAGGCACTGAAGTTTCCCTGTATCTCCCTTCTGTCCCCCGGAAGGTCTCACTCTCGGTCTTCCTCCCAAAGGTCTCTCCTTGGATGCTCAGGATTTGGGGCTTGGAAGGGATGATATAGTTGCAGAGTAAACAACCAAGCCCCGATGATAAAGATAATCCCGGGAATTTACCGCTTCACTGAGCCTGTCTCTACAACACGGGCAAACGCAGTAGAAGAGCAAGTTCCCAGAATTTAAAGATCTGTATTTAAACAGGGGCACGTGTCGATTAAACCACTGATCTCAAAGCAGGATTATACATTTACACCCTTGCCACAGCCCTTTCATGGGTGAAATACACTTCTTCCCCTGTGACTTTCTGTTCAGCCAAGTGACTTGCTTTGGCCATGATACAAGCAGAAGCTTGAAATGTGCTTGCAAGACCAGGCCCACCTGCTTCTACCTGCGCCGTGACCATAAGTCATCTTCTGGACAACCAGCCAGTCCAACAGAATGAGAGACAGACCGGGAAGCCGCCATAGCTGGGATCCAAGCCCAGCCAGACCAGCCCAGCCGACCCCCAGCCAATGTGCATGTGAGTGAGGGAAAATAAATGTTGTCCGAAGCCACCGCATTGGAGTGGGTTCTATGCAGCATTACTGGAACAAGAGCCGATGAAGGAAGAGTCAGACAGCAAAAATACGGGAATCACACAAACTACACAGATACATACTCATCGAAAAACAATCCCTTTCCCCACCAATTTCCAAAGAATGTTTTCAAAAACATTTGAGTAGCCCTCTTCTTCACCTCAGGCCTCAGGCACTGTCTTCCAATAGGAGATGAAGACAGCTCCAAAGATACCAAATGTGAGCAGAAAACAAGTACAGATTTAAAACACAGACACCAGCAGAGAAATCTACAAAGAGCTTGCCAGATCAAACGAAGGGAAAAATCTGAAATATCATTAGCCTTTCCCATAACCTATAACACCTAGCACATAACACCTTTCTATTCTCATCTCAGAAGTTATAAAAAATAAAAATAGTAAGATTTATGAAAAACAGAATTGGAATTGAAGGAGGATTTAGTTTCAGGGCCCGGAATAACATTATGAGAAAAAGTTCAGGGGTTCACCATGGTGACTCAGCGTGGATAGCTCTGCAAGGCTGTTGTAAAACCCCTACCACGGTGACAAGGAGAGACCAGGCAGAAGAGATGGGCTGCAATCTGCATTCACTACGGCATTGCCTTCTGTGCTAAAAGGCACTATGTATACTAATGGCTTTTCAAACAGCTAGCTACTTGATTTCTCTTTTCCTGACGTGCAGGAGATTTCAGTCCTCCCTTTCTGGCAAATTTGCTGAGGAAAATATACATGGTGCCATGAACGGTCCAATGGCTGGGCTACGTAAGTCTGGGGCTGCAGCACTACTTCTCCAAGTTGATGCAACATAAACGATGAAAACAGTCACATCTTTGCTGGTGCTTATTCCCCACCTGACTCTTCAGAAATGCAACTGAAGTCTTTGCTCAGTTTCCTGCACGAAAACCTCTCAAAAAAACAAACGCTGAGAAAGTACCTCAAAATAACACAACATTATCATCATCATCAGGAGGAAAGAAAACTCTGGATGCAGAAGCCTCATGTACTTCAGGGCTTTCTGCAACTGGAAAGAATATCTCCAGGACCAATAACGACCCATGGCCACCGAGGACTGCAGCTCAACCCCACTCCCGAGAAGTAAGCTTTTTAGCCCCCAGAGCAGGCCAGCTTGCCTAAATGGTACAAGGAAACTTTTCATAATATGATGCTGACCCCCACTCTCAGAGACAGTAACTCAATGGCTACTCCAGGTCTTCAAAAGTTTTCCCCCGTGAAACGGTCACCAGGTGCCCCCTCTTCACGTGAACGGCGTCCAAGTCAGGTTTCTGCCAAGTCACATAACTAAACCTCATCTATCCAGCCTCACCAATATTCAAGGGAGATTCCGTCCTTTGTTACCTCAACAGACCTCAAAAACAAACCCAGGATTCAGCAATCACCTCTGAATCGCCTTCTCTCATGTGTAAGGACAGACAGACACTATCAAAGCATAAAATTCCAGTCTGAACCTCAAACCTAATGTAGCTGACCCTCCATGGATGACACAAGTTTCCTACCACCTCAGCAAAAAATGGGACCACAAAGAAACGTGTATCTTGAAGCACAGAGTATGAAACTCGGAGGCCATTACTGACATCTTTTCACCATGAATCTTACCAAAAATGCAGACCATCACTGCCTAGCCTTTGAGACATACAGAAAAAAATTCCAATAGGAAATTACTAGTTGAGAAATTTCTGAAGTCTAGCCACGCTATGCACACATATTCCATGATACTGCCATGAGAAGTATTTTTTTATTTAACATATTGCTTTTATATTGGGTCTAACAAAAGCAGAAAGGCAAAGTGGGTGCCCTTGAATATTAAATGGAATTTAATATGTGCTGACTCAAAAACGGAAAAACTCCACAAGTGAGAGCAAATACCTTAAGTATCAGCATCACCCCTAAACACACAGCTTTTAATGACTAATAGCTCACTTTCCCATTTCTTCAAAATCAAACCAGAGTCCCAACCTCCCAAAAGTCACTTATCAATTCCACTAATCTTACCTTAAGCAAAGCACACAATCGCCATTTTTGAGGGAGAAAGAAAAAAAGTTTTACCTACTTAAGCCAGCACAGTAAGATCATGACACTTTTTTATAGTCCTTACTTTCAAAATATTTTGGGTTTCATTCCACTTATTTGTCCATTCCTTGGTCAATTCTTGAACCTAAAAGAAAAAACATACATATGCGATTGCTCCACAAAAAAAATTACTTTGATTTTCTTCTAGAACGTTTCCAAACTCTTACAGATTATGGAAGAATGTATAATACATTTTTATAATTAGGTAGCAATGCCTCAAAGAACCATCACCAAATATAAATCAAACAAGCTGATCTTACCCTACAACCTACATCATGGCAAAGGAAAGGACAGAAAACAATCTGTCAAGTTGCCTAGAGTTTTACAGCAGTCTTTTTCAAGGTGTACTTCAATAAAAGCTACTACCTTGGATATTAACCAAAATTACAAGTTCAAAGATGACAACACCCCATTACATGGGTTAATTTTTCCTGATTATACTTTAGGTCCTAAGAAATAGTGATTTACTTTACTTTCTAATTAGATGTGATGATTAAATCACCTTGGAAACTGCAGTTTTCTTTTAGGAGATAATCTGCTTTTGTAGCTAATTAATAGGGTTTATAAATCTCATTCTATCTTTAAAAAAAAAAAGGCGGCTCTTTAATTGACTCTTAGTAAAAGCAAAAACCTTTTGATAAAAATCACCTTCTTTCCAGTCTGCGGTAACTTGGGGGAGAAAATATGCCCCATTGTCGAACACAGCACAGTTGGAAATTGCTTCTCAAAGTTAATGAAAATATTCTGCTAGTTCCATACAACTTTTTAAATGACATTAGTGAGTGATTCATTAAGAAGTAAAGTGATACCTGATTGAGAGGTAGGAAAAAAAATGGAAAATTCTGTAAAATGAATATACTTAGGGCTAAAAGAAAGTGACCTCTGAGGGGCATAGAGGGGGACACACCCTCCCAAGGCCTTTTCCCTCCTGTCCTTCAGCATTCCTGCCTCCTACCCATCCAACAGCAGACACCATCCCAGTTCAACTGACTGGTCTTCCCACCAGTAAGTTACCCTATTTAACCAGGTCAAAGTGAAGGCACAGAACACACTGGATTATACTCTCACTGCTAAGAGGAAGATACTTCCCACAGGCCATCAAGTAATATAAATGGAAAGCGCATGGGTCAGCAACCTCCATGAAAGACCACGTTCATTACTGACAAGAAATAGAGGAACTGGAGTGATGGTTTATCCAGAGCAAACCCAAAACACCTCTCACCCACCTGAATTCATTCAACAGGCATTCATTTTACCCCTCAATTTACCTCAAACAGCTACAGGAGTTCTATTGAAAAGCACTGTTTTCAATAAAATATCTTAACTAGTTACTAATGTCAAACCTATCATGTTCTTGGAACAAACAAAAGAAATAGGACTGAGCCTCACTAACTCTGATTTTTGCTCATTTGTACTGGTTAGGCAAGGAGGCCTTCCTTTCATCACTTGAGTGATGCCAGCCCCACAGCCTCTAAAGCAAGAAAAGTCACTGGGCTTTTTGTTTTGGAAAAGCTTTCACAGAGGGAATATTCTTACGCCTTCTCCCCCTACAGAAGGGGAAAAGACTGGGGTGATGAATTTACTCATTTATAATAATCAGTTAACAGATAGTCTTTGGCACTTTATCTGAGAAACACAAAGCATTTAACAATAAACACTTCAGCATTTCAACAGATAAGTTCTCCCTGAAGAAACGCAAGCCAATTAATCCTTTTCCAATTCCGTCAAATAATCTAGCTTTCAACAAATCGTTAAGTATGCCTTGGGTTTCTTTCACTACTGAACTTAAACCAAATAATCTTCATTTATAAAATTAATTTAAAAATGCAAAGTCGGATACCGCCACTAACAACGTGACCAGGTGGTAAGATTTATGGCCAAGCAGATGGCAAACAATTTTGAAAGGTCAGCAAAGACTAGATGAAAATTTAGAAAATGTTATGAACAAGAGGGGCAGTCATTTCTGTCCCAGCAGGTATAATGCATTCAAATTAAAATGTTTATTGGTTTCTATTAACTTGCTAGGTATTTCTGAAAACTATTAGTAAGAAACAATTTAAGACTATACAGACATTTCAAAGCCCTCAAAATGAGAATCTGAAGTACTAAAATACAAAATGTCAAGAGAAAAATAGGGATTAAGAAACTAATGTTTTCAACTAATGCTATTATCAGCAAATTAATCAGTGTAATTATCCAGGGAAGTGTCAACAAGTTCCTAACTACAACCCAATTTATATCTTCAATATTGTGTATTCTTGAAAGAGCTTTACCAACAGAATCCAATTTTCTTTCTCAATCTGTTTTAACTATTCAGCACAGTGAACAAAATCCACTGCAAAAATGTTATTAATGCTGTTTCTCCTTTTACAGAGGGTTATTTTCTTTTTAAACAAAAATAGTATAGCAGTAGATCAGCCATGAAACTAGTTTTCAGAAAGCACCAGCACACAAACAGTGACTTCGGTCCAGAACACCCACCCCCCGCCTCAAATCCCACCTCGCTTAAGATCATCTAAGCATCTACTCGGAGTATTCAGTGATTCCCCAAGTGCTGCACTTCCCTCTGGAAAGTAAAAGGATGACATAAAGCTCCACGCTGGTCGTGGTAAGGCTATGGGGGACCACCACTGTGAACATAGCCTCCCTCTCCCGAAGGCCGGGGCTGCCTCACTGCCGTGTGGGACAGCCCACATGTGAATCTCAGTTGCTGTTAACCATAGTGTGCCAGAAATATCCCATTTATTAAGTCACAGAGAACATGAAATGCACAGGTAGTCAACTGCTGTGCTTCTTTAAAAATGGGGTGAGGGCAAGCAGAGTGTTAAGTGTCATATAGAAACAAAATGAGTCCCAAACAGCAAGTGCTAAAAAGTATGCACTTAAAATAGTGAAAGCTATGATTTCCTCAAAAAAATAACAAGTCAAGGTATCACTTACTCTGGCTTCATTCTGCTGAAGTTTCTCCTCCATGCTTAAGGCTGTGGGAGAATCCAAGAGGGCAATCTACAATGTAAACCAAAAAAGACAGCAGCAATTAGTGAACATCAGTAATCTAGAGGAAGGACCCAGCCATGATATTGTAAATTATCAGAACTTGCCAAATAAACTATCAAACAGAGGTAAGAAGTATTGTCCCACAACGCCCCCCCCAAAAGTGTCAATCATCACTAAATCTTTAACCCATGGTTTTCATTTCTCATAATATTCAAAACCACTGCATCCTGGTAAAACTACATTTGCAACACAAATCAGCAAAGAGAAGAAAAAAGGAAAACATGTAACATACTGACATTTTATCAAAATCAAACACAGTCTAAATCCCTAATCCTGAAGGATTCATCTGTATTGAATGTATACAAAGTACACATTCAAAAGGAAAGAAGCATTAAGTCTTGCTCAACCACAGGCTTCTGAGATTCATCCACACTGACACGTGCAAATGAAACTCCTTTATCATCACCGCTGGATCACATCCTGCGTACAGTATGACTACACCACAACCTGTGTGTCCATTTCCCTATCCGTGCTGCGAAGGTATAAAAACTGCCATGAGAACGATAAACATCAAATTCAGGTTTGCCCTGGGGGGACAACGCAGGCAGAGACGGGGAGAGGCAAACACAACCAGGCAGGGTGCACGGGGGCTCCAACTGCATTTGTAACTCATAACCTGAGAGGCAGGGACACGGGGCTCCCGACATTGTCACAAGAAGAAACAGAAGGGGGGTTCTCCCTCCCTCCCCACCCCATAGGCAAGCTCTCTGAGCCAATTTGCTATGTAAATGTGCAGTTATTCTGGGCATATGCAAGCATGTTTGTGTTGTTTTTCTAAACATCAACAGCATGAACACTATTCTGAATATTGCCTTTTTCAGTTCACAAACTATCTTGGAAAAATTCAGTACAAGTAAGTCCACTTCATTCTTTCTAACTATTCCAATTCCACTGTAGAATACTCCATTGGGTGGCTATGCTACAATTTATGTCCGTACTTTCCTTTTAATGGACATGCAGTTTCTTCTCATCTTCTGCTTTACCAGCGAAGCTACGGTGACCATTTTACACCAGTTGCCTACAGTATGTGTGGCTGTGTATCAAGAGAGCAAACTCCTAGAAGGGCATGTGTGAGTCATCTATATGTATGATTTTTTTTTTTAATTGCCAAGGTGTCCTTTGCAGAGGCTGTCACATTTTTTTCATTATTATTTACTTTTCAATTTCTATTCAAACAAATATAACCCATGAGGTGGTCATCTTAGGCTCAGTTAAACATTCAGACTCACAAGACACGGTAGGCCATGCTTGGCATCTGTCTGCTGGGCAGGAAGGGCAGGGTCCCAACCGAGCCCAGGAGCTACTGCCTTTGACCTTCCTGAGGGGTCCAGATTCAAACGGGCACACAGTGCCCACCTTGGCTGAGAAGCCCAGGCCCCCACAGGAGGTAGCGTCTCTTGTAACAACACCAGAGGCAGAATCTCCAAGACCCACCGGGGACAAACCCAGTAACAAGAGTCATCACCCACGGGGAAACCTCGAGCTGCGGTTTCTCACAGGGGTTTAAATACAGTTCAACCTCATGTAGCTGCAATTCACCTGTTAGGGGTCACTGTTATCATCAGAGATGCTGTCTGGTGATGAAGTTGGCATCCCAACTTTTACCTGGTTTACGGAGAAGGAGGCCAGCTAGTTAACCCTTAGTAAAGGAAAGTCATCCTGAGTGAAGGAAAAGAGCTACGTTAACTCATCACCACAACACATCCCTGCCCCTCTGCACCTCGAGGGTCATCTTGTACACAGATGGTACTCAATAAATGTTTTCCTCTGAAGAAGTACCAGTGGCAGGTGTTATTATGACTGCATTGCTTATCAGATGGTTGACAATTTTCAAAACAATTAGTAACCCCTTTGTAACATGGCTAATTGTACAGACACTGCTGTTAGGGCTTTTCGTCTATAATCAGAGCCGAAACATTCTGACCATTATCACCAACTCCGGAGACGATCACTGACTAAATGTATGCATACAGACTACTATTTTGGGGCACATGCAAAGAACGACCTACCTAAGTCCTTTTAAAAGACATCTTTAGTAACACTAAACCATTTCCAATTAAATTATTCCTTGCAAGGTGTCTGTTTAGAAGACAAATGTTCAGGATTAAATAATACTCAGATTAAGTTCCTGTGTTAAACCAAGAGGAAAACTACATCAGAACTTCAGCAACATCAACGCCACCAACAGGCAGCCACCTCACGTCTCCCACCTGTGCCTACACACTGGGCCATCAAGTGTTTTATCTCTTCCCAGCTGATGGGTGGAAAGGACATCTCCTTGAGGTATAATGTCCACGCAGTAAAAGACAGAGCTTGATGATGCTCTCCGTATCTACGTGCATGTATATACTCATTGCTTCAGATCTGCACTGACCGTATTGCAAATGACGTTCACGTGTTTAGAAGCCATTTCGAACTCTCTTTTCCATGAACTATGCTCTTATTCTTTGTTCATTTTTCTGTCAGGTTGTGATCTTTTTTTTTTTTTTTTTTTTAAATAGAAGCTCTTTTCATAATAAGGAAAGTAGTCTTTTGTTGCATGAGTCAGCAATCTTTTCTCCTGGTTTGTACTGATTAGAGCAAATTTCCATGATGTCATGTAAATGTGCTATGTCCTCGCTTATTTTTGTTCCGGCGAGCACTCACGGAATGAGACAGAGAAGTTAACGTTCCCCGTGGCGAGTGTGTGGTCTCTGTCTCCTGCCATTTCCTACAATCGTGTTGGTTTTTTTTCTTTCATGAAAGCTGACTTCCTATTTGATTTTAATTATGAACTGCACTCTCTATCATGATAAAGTGCTTTTTCTAAGGCTCACATCATGCTGTTTCTGCACTGCTCTCTTTCCCCTTGAATTACCTGGTAGGCCTTTGCCCATTCTCACACACTCCATATCACCTGGTTTTACTGTGACCCTCTCTGAGATGTATCTGTCTTCAAAGTTTACACGGAATGACATTTCTATTATCCTGCTATTATTTAAAGTTTATCTGAGACTCCGGCTACACAATGAGAAATCCATCATCCTTCCACCTCCTCTTACTCACTGTGGTCTTTGTTTCCTGGAATGTTCTTGCTTATTTCATTTCTATATTGTTTAATTTTCTTGTTATCTTCAGATACATTCAAGAAAGAAGAGTTAACATTTTCTCTCTGCCAAATTCAAAGCAGCAGTCTGCTTTGAAATACAACAACATGTGAAAAGACGAGATATCCAAATGCTCGACTTCACGAATCATCTGAAGAGTGCAAACTAGTCATTCTGTGATAACATCATGCTCCAACAGAGTGGCTACGATGAAAAATAGACAATACCAAGTACTGACAAGGACCTGCAGCAACTAGAACCTGCATTTTCATATGCTAATGTAAGTTGGTATAACAACTTTTAAACATTATTTGGCAGTATCTACTAAAACCAAACATAAGGTACCCCCCCTTCTGACACACCAACTCCACTCTGAGGTATAAACCTAACAGAAATGCATCTAGACATTCTTGAAAAGACAGGCAGAAGAAAGTCCAAAGCAGCACCAATAGCCCCAAAAAGCCCATCAAAAATAGAACAGATGAGTTGGGACATACTTGTATGATGGAATACAATACAGCAATGATCATAAATGGATCTACAACTCCATGTACCAACGTGGATGAATCACACAAACGGTCTCAGATGTACCTTGTTCACTATAATTCACTGCACGGCACACTCCCACCGGCCCATGCAGGGCCCTTCAATTTGTCATTGGTCTCACTTTCCCTTTTTTTCCCCTCTGTCCTACAACCCTGCTGCCTGTACCCTGTCACCTCCCCAGCCCTCATCATGGGCTAGCACCCTAGTACATCTGCAACCCTTGGGTTTCCTATGCCTATGTGTTTTTTTGGTTTTGGGGGGGTTTTTTTTAATACACCAAAAATATTTCTATTCAAAATTTTTTATACTCAGCAGCTCAAATTTTTTTATATTCAACAGAAACAGAGATGGCAAATTCTATGAGGCTTCATATTCAACTAAATTCCAACTCATTAAAATTGATTTTCTTTTACTTTAAAAAAATTATCACACAGTAAAATTGACTATTTGGTACACAATGCAATGAATTTTAACACAGGTCTAGATTCACGCAGCCACCACTACAATCAGAACACAAAACAATTCTCCCAGTCCAGAAACCTCCCTCCGTGCTCTTTTTGCTGTCACAACCTCTTCCCACCCCTAATTTCTGAAAACTCCTGATCTGTCCACTATCCTTAAGCTTTATGAGAACGTCACATAAACGGATCTTTTGACATTGGCTTCTTCTTCTCAGCATAATGCCTTTGAGATTCATCCAAGTTACTGGTGTATCAATAGCAGTTCTTTCATTTTTATCGCTGACTTATTCCATGGTGTGGATATACCACGGTTTATTTACTCATTCACCGCTGGAGGGCCATTTGGATTGTTTCCAGTGTATGACATTTCTGTGTGAACTGAAAATTTCACTTTTCTAGTGTAAACACCCAAGACAGGAACTGATGGGTCAAATGGTGAGTGTATATTTACTTGGTAAGAAACTGCCAAACTGTTCTCCAGAGTGGCTGCACCATTTCACACTCCCAGCAGCAATGTATATTTGTTCTCCAACCCCATCAGCACTTGGCCAAGTGTGAGTGCTTTTTTAATTTTAGCCATTCTCTTAGGTGTGTAATGGTGTTTCATTGTGGTTTTAATTTGAATTTCCTTAATGACTAGCAGTGATGAACATCTTTCTTTTTCTGCATTGGTTTTTTTTTTTTTTTTTTTTTTGGTGGTACATGGGCCTCTCACTGTTGTGGCCTCTCCCACTGTGGAGCACAGGCTCCGGACGCTCAGGCCCAGAGGCCATGGCTCATGGGCCCAGCCGCTCCGTGGCACGTGGGATCCTCCCGGACCGGGGCACAAACCTGTGTCCCCTGCATCGGCAGGTGGATTCTCAACCACTGCACCACCAGGGAAGCCCCATTGGGTTTTTTTTTGAATTTTATTTTTTTACACAGCAGGTTCTTACTAGTTATCCACTTTATACATATTAGTATATATATGTCAATCCCAATCTCCCAATTCATCACAGCACCACCACCACCCCCCAGCCACTTTCCCGCTTGTTGTCCATACATTTGTTCTCTACATCTGTGCCTCAATTTCTGCCCTGCAAACTGGTTAATCTATACCATTTTTCTAGGTTCCACATGTATGAGTTAATATACGATATTTGTTTTTCTCTTTCTGACTTACTTCACTCTGTGTGACAGTCTCTAGATCCATCCACGTCTCTACAAATGAAGCAAGTTCGTTCTGTTTCATGGCTGAGTAATATTCCATTGTATATAGGTATCACATCTTCTTTATCCATTCGTCTGTTGATGGGCATTTAGGTTACTTTCATGAACTGGCTATTGTAAAGAGTGCTACAATGAACACTGGGGTGCATGTGTCTTTTTGAATTATGGTTTTCCCTGGGTATATGCCCAGTAGTGAGATTGCTGGGTCACATGGTAATTCTATTTTTAATTTTTTAAGGAACCTCCATACTGTTCTCCATAGTGGCTGTATCAATTTACATTCCCACCAAAAGTGCAAGAGGGTTCCCTTTTCTCCACACCCTCTCCAGAATTTGTTGTTTGTAGATTTTCTGATGACGCCCATTCTAACTGGTGTGAGGTGATACCTCATTGTAGTACTACTGATCTGCATTTATCTAATAATTAGTGATGTTGAGCAGCTTTTCATGTGCCTCTTGGACATCTGTATGTCTTCTTTGGAGAAATATCTATTTAGGTCTTCTGTCCATTTTTGGATTGGGTTGTTTGCTTTTTAATTTGAGCTGCATGAGCTGTTTATACATTTTGGAGTTTAATCCTTTGTCCATTGATTCCTCTGCAAATATTTTCTCCCATTCTCAGGGTTGTCTTTTCGTCTTGTTTGTAGTTTCCTTTGCTTTGCAAAAGCTTTTAAGTTTCAGTAGCTCCCATTTGTTTAGCTTTGGTTTTATTTCCATTACTCTAGCAGGTGGGTCAAAAAAGATCTTGCTGTGATTTATGTCAGAGTGTTCTTCCTATGTTTACCTCTAAGAGTTTTATGCTGTCTGGTCTTACATTTAGGTCTCTAATCCATTTTCAGTTTATTGTTGTGTATGGTGTTAGAGAGTGTTCTAATTTCATTCTTTTACATGTAGCTGTCCAGTTCTCCCAGCACCACTTACTGAAGAGACTATCTTTTCTCCATTGTATATCCTTGCCTCCTTTGTCATAGATTAGTTGACCATAGGTGTGTGGGTTTATCTCTCGGCTTTCTATCCTGTTCCATTTACCTATATCTGTTTTTGTGCCAGTACCATACTGTCTTGATTTACTGTAGCTTCGTAGTATAGTCTGAAGTAAGGGAGTCTGATTCCTCCAGCTCCATTTTTTTCCCTCAAGACTGCTTTGGCTATTCGGGGTCTTCTGTGTCTCCATACAATTTTAAGATTCTTTGTTCCAGTTCTCTAAAAAATGCCATTGGTAATTTGATAGGGATTGCATTGAATCTATAGATTGCTTTGCGTAATATAGTCACTTCCACAATATTGATTCTTCCAATCCAAGAACATGGTATATCTCTCCATCTGTTGGTATCACCTTTAATTTCTTTCATCACAGTCTTATAGTTTTCTGCATACAGGTCATTTGTCTACCTAGGTAGGTTTACTCCTAGGTATTTTATTCTTTTTGTTGCAATGGTAAATGGGAGTGTTTCTTCAATTTCTCTTTCAGATTTTTCATCATTAGTGTATAGGAATTCAAGAGATTTCTGTGCATTAATTTCGTATCCTGCAACTTTACCAAATTCATTGACTAGCTCTAGTAGTTTTCTGGTGGCATCTTTAGGATTCTCTATGTATAGTATCATGTCATCTGCAAACAGTGACAGTTTTACCTCTTCTTTTCCAATTTGTATTCCTTTTATTTCTTTTTCTTCTCTGACTGCCATAGCTAGGACTTCCAAAACTATGTTGAATAATAGTGGTGAGAGTGGACATCCTTGTCTTGTTCCTGATCTTAGAGGAAATGCTTTCAGTTTTTCACCATTGAGAGTGATGTTTGCTCTGGGTTTGTCATATATGGCCTTTATTATGTTGAGGTAGGTTCCCTCTATGCCCACTTTCTGAGAGTTTTTATCATAAATGGGTGTTAAATTTTGTCAAAGCTTTTTCTGCATCTATTGAGATGATCATATGGTTTTCATTCTTCAATTCGTTAATATGGTGTATCACATTGATTGATTTGCATATATTGAAGAATCCTTGAATCCCTGGGATATATCCCAGTTGATCATGGTGTATGATCCTTTTAATGTGTTGTTGGAGTCTGTTTGCTAGTATTTTGTTGAGGATTTTTGCATCTATATTCATCAGTGATATTGTCTGTAATTTTCTTTTTTGTAGTGTCTTTGTCTGGTTTTGGTATCAGGGTGATGGTGGCCTCATAGAATGAGTTTGGGAGTGTTCCTTCCTCTGCAATTTTTTGGAAGCGTTTCAGAAGGATGGGTGTTAGCTCTTCTCTAAATGTTTGATAGAATTCATCTGTGAAGCCATCTGGTCCTGGGCCTTTGTTTGTTGAAAGATTTTCAATCACAGTTTCAATTTCATTACTTGTGATTGGTCTGTTCATATTTTCTATTTCTTCCTGGTTCAGTCTCGGAAGGTTACACCTTTCTAAGAATTTGTCCGTTTCTTCCAGGTTGTCCATTTTATTGGTACAGAGTTGCTTGCAGTAGTCTCTTGGGATGCTTTGTATTTCTGTGGTGTCTGCTGTAACTTCTCGTTTTTCATTTCTAATTTTATTGATTTGAGTCTTCTCTGGGAGAGCTCACGCCAAAGAGTACTTCCCAGAATTTCTGCTGCCAGTGTCCTTGTCCTCACCATGAGACACAGCCACCCCCCACCTCTGCAGGAGACCCTCCAACACTAGCAGGTTGGTCTGGTTCAGTCTCTATGGGGTCACTGCTCCTTCCCCTGGGTCCCGATGCACACACTACTTTGTGTGTGCCCTCCAAGAGTGGAGTCTCTGTTTCCCCCAGTCCTATCGAAGTCCTGCAATCAAATCCCACTAACTTTCAAAGTCTGATTATCTAGGAATTCCTCCTCCCGTTGCCAGACCCCCAGGTTGGGAAGCCTGACGTGGGGCTCAGAACCTTCACTCCAGTGGGTAGACTTCTGTGGTATAAGTGTTCTCCAGTCTGTGGGTCACCCACCCAGCAGATATGGGATTTGATTTTATTGTGATAGTGCCTCTCGTACCATCTCATTGTGGCTTCTCCTTTGTCTCTGGATGTGGGGTATCTTTTTTGGTGAGTTCCAGCGTCTTCCTGTCGATGACTGTTCAGCAGTTTGTTGTGATTCTGGTGCTCTGGCAAGAGGGAGTGAGAGCACATCCTCTACTCTACCATCTTGAACCAATCTCCCTGCCTATGTTTTTAAATTCCATAAATTTGATCTTATGTAAAAGTGAGAGCAAGAGTATATATGACATGATTACATTTATATAAAGAACAAAAATAGGCAAAACTGAAAACCAACCTCTGCCTTAAGAAGTCAGGATAGAGGTTACCCTTGAGGGGAAGGGCAGGCAATACTGGGAAAGGAACATGAAGAGGAGTTTCTAGGGTGCTGGTAACATTCTGTTTCTTGATGGAATGCAGGTTAGATGGGTGAATGTGGCTTGTGAAAATTCACTGATACGTATACTTATAATATGTATAATTCTTCAATGAAGAGTTCACAGGTATGTATATATACATATATGTGTAAATATAAACCACTACATATATATCTGTATGTCTGTAATCTATGTAGTAGGAAAAGCAAATACGTGTCAGAATCTTTTGCAATACTTAAATTGTGCTTTGAAACTCTGATACACATGGCATTCTGCATAGGCAAATAAAATTATTAAAAATAGGAGCTTTTATTTGCCTGTACTTAAACAAATGACCCCGAAATAGAACTCTGATATGAGTAGCATTTTCAATGAATCATGGCAGCATGTGGAATAGGATATTGTGGGAATAGAGCAATGTCACCAGGAAAATTTACACTTAAGGACACCTGCTGGACTTTCCTGGTGGCACAGTGGTTAAGAATCCACCTGCCAATGCAGGGGACACGAGTTCAAGCCCTGGTCCGGGAAGATCCCACATGCCGCAGTGCAACTAAGCCCATGTGCCACAACTACTGAGCCTGCGCTCTAGAGCCCACATGCCTAGAAGCCCGTGCTCCGCAACAAGAGAAGCCACTGCAATGAGAAGCCCATGCACCGCAACAAAGAGTAGCCCCGCTCACCACAACTAGAGAAAGCCTGCGCAGCAACGAAGACCCAATGCAGCCAATAAATTTAAAAAAAAAAAAAGAACACCTGCTTATTTTTTTGAACACCACAAATTTAATTAATTTTGGATAAGCCTGTATGGTCTCATAACAATTTTTAGCTTCATAGTGTGATCAACTATTTTAAATTGGACTCTTGTTTTTATTGTAATGTATTAAATTTATCAAAGAATTTTATCTTCAGTGTATCCTAAAACAGACAATTATCTTTTCCATCCTCACCCCCAAAACTACAGTAACAAAAATAATCCTTTAATGACTGTGGTGGTCTTTGGCTATGAAAGAAACAAAACAACAAAAGATCACAAAGTATAAGGCAACTGGCATATACAACACCTCTGAAGACGTTCCTCAGACAGAATGTGTAAAAGTTTTAATAAAGTTTTTCTGTCCATGTGATAAAGCTCCTTTCAAAGATTTCCTCAGTTTAATTTTAAAAGTCTGATCTTTCTTTTCTCATAACTTATTAACATGTTAAGTACAAAAAATTAAACCAAGAATTTTCCAAGTACTTCCCTTCACATGTAGTAGTTTCGAAGATCCTTACATATCTACTTCAGATAAATGTTGTTAAAACATTGAAAAAAGATCCCAGTAATAAGGGGTATAAATAAAAATGACTATTGTGGCTCGCGTCATAAGTGATTCAAGCCTGACAACATCACGTGCAGCTGGACTCTTTGTGCTGACAGTTTCTTTTCACACACAGGAAAGCTCCACAACAAAAAGTACAATGTATGTGGAGATATTTTTAGGTGCAGAGCAACTCCTGGCCCACTGCAGTCCACCAGCTTATGGGACAGCACTGTTGGGTGCGTTTCAGGACTCAGGAAACTCAGCAACGTTCTTGGCCTGTCGATATTCTCACAGGTCAAACCACTCACGGAATGTCAAGGACATCGAGGGCCATATTTTCCTGAAGGGAAAGCTGCTCTGGAGAGAGCAGTGTGCATTTAAAGAAAAGTTTTGGGTTTTTTTAATGATACACTGGCAGACATCCATTCATGGGTTAGGAAAATGGGAAGAACTGTATCTTTGTTTATTTCTAACTCCAATTTAACCTAACTTTTCTTTCCTTTTTTTTTTTTTTTTTTTTTTTTTTTTTTGCCACACCATGCAACTTATGGGATCTTAATTCCGCAACCAGGGCTGAAACAGGGCCACATTAGTGAAAGCACCAAATCCTGACCACTGGACTGCCAGGAAACTCCCTAACTCAAACATTTTAAAAAGTGCTCCTTGGAATCTAGAAAAATGGTACAAATGAACTTATTTGCAAAGCAGAAATAGAGACAGAGATGTAGAGAACAAATGTGTGGATACCAAATGGGGGAGGATGGGATGAATTGGGAGATTGGGACTGACACATATACATTACTATGTATAAAACAGATAACTAACGAGAACCGGCTGTACAGCACAGGGAACTCTCAATGCTCTGTGGTGACCTAAATGGGAAGGAAATCTAAAAAAGAGGGGATACATGTATACATATAACTGATTCACTTTGCTGCACAGTAGACACTAACACAAAACTGTAAAGCAACTATACTCCAATAAAAATTAAAATTAAGGGACTTCCTGGTGGTGCAGTGGTTAAGAATCCACCTGCCGATGCAGGGGACACTGGTTCAAGCCCTGGTCCAGGAAGATCCCACATGACGTGGAGCAACTAAGCCCGTGCGCCACAATCTCTACAGCCCACGAGCCACAACTACTGAGCCCGCATGCCGCAACTACTAAAGCCCACGCACCTAGAGCCCATGCTCCACAAGAGAAGCCACCGCAATGAGAAGCCCACAGACTGCAACGAAGAGTAGCCCCCGCTCGCCACAACTAGAGAAAGCCCATGCACAGCAACGAAGACCCAACCCAGCTGAAAATAAATAAATAAATTTGTTTTTTTAATTAAAATTTTTAAAAAAGAATAAAGTTTGAACAGGGAAAAAGTAAATAAATAAATAGAATTTAAAAATAAATAAGTGAAAAGCGCTCCTTGATTCTCTCTCACAACAGTACCTAAACCTAACAGCACAGACCACACTATGAGCACAGAATGCAGCTCGGTTCATGCACCATGCAGATTATAAGGAAGTTTTCTGTGAAAAACACAAAAGGACAAGGCTCCTTCACGAAAACCCCAAGAGATCCTGAAGTGAGGCAGTTTCAACAATCAAGCAAAGGCCCAGGGAAATCGCCTGAGCCAGCCCACAGAGATGTCACAAGTGTCCCTGTATCACCATAACCACTTCTATAATGGGCGATACAAAACAGAGATTCAGAAAGGTGCTCAAACGAGTCTTTCATTCTGTTAAAATACATTTTCAAGTCATAAAATGCTTGGGTAGAATCTTAACCATTACTCAAGCCCCTCGATTTCCTTCCACTAATGGAGAGTATGCTGGCTAATCCTACTGCATGCTAAATTTCCATCCATAATTGATAACTATTAGATAGTTAATCATTTTGGGTTTAGTGGATAAAATCTTACACATGAGCACATAATGAATGCAAAGGCCAACGGGAGCGTGTTGTAAAGGAGAGGACAGCTAACTCATTCAAAGCTTTAGTTAGCACTTATTTACTCAAATCAATACAACCACGGAGATAAGTGCCTCGTTAAGATCTAGAAATTGGTGCCATTACTCAAAGAAAATTACCCATAAGTCTCAGAAAAAGCCAACCTGATTCCCTTGAGCAAGCAGCATTTTCAGCCTGGCTATTTCCGCTCGCAGCTCACGGATGAGCTTGACGTTGGCGTCCTCATTAATGGTAGGCTTGTTGATGATGTTTTTGGCTCTATTTGCATAGCGAAGAGTACTTAGGGTTTCTCCGTAATTGACATCAGCAGGTGAAATGGCTGTGAAGAATGAATTCAAAAAGTAATTTATCTGGCACTCCGTTTCATTTAACACAAAGTTGGTTTGTAATTTAAAAGTCAGATTAACCCCAGGTCATTGGATAGACTAAATATTCATTGCCACAGTCATGAATATTAAAAATTATCTAGGACTCATAGGAAAAGTGCTCACTATACCAAATTAAATGCCATTTCACTCATTTTAAATTCAGAATCAGCCACCTAACCAAATCTCCTCTGCAGCTTAGGGAGTTTTCTCCATTGAAAATATAAGAAGAGGATTTCAAAACTCTGTACGCTTCCAATGTAAAGTAGAAATTTAAATCCTTTTAAAAGTTCTGGCAAAACCTACCACCGGTGAAACTCCAGAGCATGATAATTTTTGAAAAGAGTCAGTAGATCAGCTAATTCTTTTCTGCCTAAAGCTCTGGTTAATCAAGCACACCCCAACCCCAACAAACTTCAGGGCTTAAGTGACTACACAACCGCGTCTGGGGTGCATACCCCCAGGTAGAGCCCTTGCCTCCACAGGGACTCCATGGCATGGGTGTAGGGAGACACGGGGACATGGAAAGGTGTCGGGGTGGGGGCGTGGTTAGGAGGGAAAGCATTTCTGAGTTCTCCTCAACAGTTACCCCCCCTTTGCACATTTTTTTCCTCTTTTCTGCTTCTTCCTGTTAATTAGTGAAAAGATAGACATATATTACTGTTATTATTTGCTAGATTTACTGGGCTTTTTCCTCTCGACTCTTAATTTTAAATTCCATATTTTCTGCTTTGAAACAGAAAAAAAACAAGGTGGGGTTATTTTTACTCTATGTCCCTACAGTGATTTTCTCCCACGAGTTAGCAAGAGTTAGAAGTTTCTGTCCTGTTCTTTAAGCAAAGCTAAGAATCATTCCGCATGGACGTCGGCTTGCATAACCAAGAACATGGCAAGTTAATGTAACTAGGAAGAGGGAAAAAGAGTCAATAATACAATACTGTAGACTGGATCACAGTAGGTGCTTTTCTTCAGAACAGAAAAACTTTTTTTTTTTTTTTAATAAAAAGGTGCTATTTCCTAATGAGACACTTTAAACTTCAGTTGTTACAGTTAATTCACACGAAACACTGTACGCTGAAGAAAAAGAACTTAAAATTCTTACTGGCAATCATGATAGTTTTAGAGTTTCCTCCAAGGCTATCTTTTAACAACCAAGTCAAAACAGAATCCCTGTAAGGCACAAAAACTTGCTTCTTCTTTACAAGAGGGCTTGCAGCATCCTGAGATAAATCAGCTGTAGGAGAAAAAGAAAAGGGGGGGAAAGTTAAAGACAATCATTAAAGATTATTTTCTCTAATTCGGCTTCAAAAAACCTTGAGGCTATTACTCCGGTTTGTGACACAAACATTAAACCTAAGTGCTCTGCGCTACTGTGACACCACCAACAACGAGAAGAGGCAGCAGACAAGTATGAACCCACCTAAGGCAGAAATGACATTTCCCAGAGTCACGAGGGATTTGTTGATGTTACCCCCTTCCTTCAGCCGGACCCCGGTGGCACCAGTGGCATCTGCCCGCTCACTTCCAGCAAGATCGACTAAGTGGATCTTACTCACAGTTTCACATGGCATTTCAGCATCAAATTTTGCCTGTGGTGAAATATAAAAGCAAAGTGGAAGAGGCATAAAGAGCCCCAATGTTTATATGTTTATGTAACATTTTTTATATGTTTTACGTGTTTATAACACAAATTCTAATTATTTTCCACTCCTCACTGTGATCTCTCAGAGTAGATTTTTTTTTTTAATTTTGTTGTTTCATTGGCCTTCTTCCTGATTACAAAAATTAAATTGAATACAATAGAAGCCTACCATATGTGATTCCTAAACTTTCTGAAGAACTACGGATTCCGTTACCCAAATCACTGTCATTCTCAAAAGGGCTGAGTCTGACCATGGCAGATGAGGAAACTAGGCCCTGAGGGGCATTCCACAGAGAAAAATGTAAGTAAACAAATAATTAGTTTTGTTCTCATCTAAAATCTGAAACATTATAAGCACAATGGCTTTCCAAAATATGATAAATATAGACAATTATCTGAAAGATCACTCAACCATTATTCGATGTTAAAATTCGATTTGTTTCACAATTATAAAATAGTGAAAATCTTAAATTCTGTATTCCTTGATTCTGAATTCTACCGAAATTTTACTTTCCCAAAGACTTTTAACCTACGTTTTACAGTCGGAACCAAAAGGCCAAAAAGAAATTACCATATTGTGATCGAAAAGCAAGCCTCTTAGAAACTAGGGACGGCCACATCCTAATCCACATTAACCAGAAAACAGGAGAAAAAACCCAGTAAACTACAGTAAATCAAAAGAAAAGGCCTAAAGAAAAGTAAATTTGTAGAGAATTTATCAGGAGTTGTTCCGAATGACCCTAGAGAATTTTTTGATCTTCTTTGCCCTCTGAGCGTCCTCGTTAATGAAAGGTTAAGTTTTTCTATCTGATGTGTTCCATGGTTAATACAGGCCAGGTCCTCTCCAAACTCCTAACACGTGCGAAGCACTGAGAGGACCCAACACCTTTATGTTCATCTGTTCCACCAGTCTTGGTGTTAACGTATCTGCCCTGAGTCATTTACACACACGTTCAAAATGCACTCCACCTCCAGATCATAACGAATTCCTACATTAATACTTAAAGACGTCCCTTGTCCTTTAATACCACTCTAATAATCACAAGCAGCACTGCGGGGTGAGTTCCACAGAGCCATAATGGACCACGATGAGTTACCTCAGCCTCCAGCCGCTCTGACTGGCAACCCCCTTATCTCCCACAGAGCTGGCAACAATGAAAACTTTGACTTAATTAAGCACAAAGCAAGTTTTTTTAATGTCTAGAACAAGGCAGAAGCCTGCTAAATATTTCTTACAGGTATACATCAGGTTGCATTTCAAATGTAACAGCAGAGAAATCAGCACACAGCACACGTTCAAATCTAATGAACAAGAAAACGGCAGTCAGCCACCTCTGCTTCTCCTGGCTCACCACAGATTGGTCCTCAGCTGGTGCCAATCAGCAGGGAAAGCCCTCAGGGACAGAGCCAGCCCGCCCCACAGCTGCCCTCACCTGCGTGAACTTGATGGTGAAGATGGCGTGAGACCTGCTGCTGACATCATTCATCCCTGTGGCGGCGGTGGTCCGATTGATGTTTCCTGCATCCATAAGCTCTTCGACATCACCGTAATTCTGTACTAAATGTTTGGATAAATCTGAAAAAAAAAAAAAAAAAAAAAAAAAAAAAGGCGGGGGGGTGAAGAAATCTCCCCAGTATCTAGTAAATGGAAGAAGAAATGTACCTCTATGAAATAATACACGACTGTACAAATCGTTGGTGGTTTATAATGCAGACTCAGGAGCTGAGCTGTCTGGGGTCAAGTCCAGGCTCTGCGGCTGACGAGTGGACTCTTTCACGGTTGTGAACAAGTCACTTAACCTCACTGAGCGTCGGTCTCCAATCCTGATAACGCATACCTATCGCATATGGTATTTAGGATAACTGTGAGCTATCTTCATCAACCTCATGAGCGCTAATCATAGCCAGGGAAATATAAACACTGTCTCCATGCAAAACACACATTCTTTTAAATCCCTTTTAAAGAAACTTTCCATTCATTTGTTGGGAAACATTTATATGGTTCTAAAATCAAAGGCTACAAAAAGTACACTGTGTAAAGGGTCTTCCCCCTCCGCCATCCAATAACCCACGTCCAACTTCCCCTTCTGTCAGGCAACCCAACATTATTAGCTCCTCCAGACCCTTCCAGAAATAACCTATATGTATACAGGCAATTACATATATACTAAGCCATCTTTTTTTCCCCTTTTATACATAGTAGCGTACCATACACATTGTTTCGCATCCTGCTTTTTTTCTGTGTAATAATACATTGAAGAATATTCTGTATCAGTTAAAGTGATCATTCATTCATTTTTATGGCTGCAGAGCATTCGATTCTATGCATGTACTGTAACCAACGGTTTCCTATTGAGACTACAGAGGTTGTTGAGAGTTTGCTTCCAACACAAGTAACGCTGCTACAAATAATCTTGTACTTCGGTTTTTACGAATGTGTGAATATTTCTGCAAAATAAATTCTTAAGAGGTGGGATTGCTAGATGAAAGCACATTTGAAATTTTGATGGATATCGCAAAACTGTCCTCCATAGAAGGCACTTTACACCCAGCAGTAACAAGGTATAAAGACTGTCTCTCAGCACTGTCTTACCAGGTTCCTTACATCTGCCGGGACAGTTAACAGACGCTAGCTTGAAGAATTTTTATTTTGCTTTTCCCTGATTATGAGGCTGAGCCTTCTTTCCTCCATTTAAAAATCATCAGTATTTCCATTTCTGTGGACAATCTAGTCACATCCTTTGTTCATTTTTCTCCTTGGTTTTGGAGCTGCCCTTATTAAGTTATAGGAGCTCTTTATATATTAGACTAAACAAGTCCTTTGTCTGAAACTTGAATTGAAAATATTCCCTCCACATTGTAAACTGTCTTTTTACTTTGCTTCTGGTGTTTCTGCCAAGTGTAAAGTTGGTTTTCTGTTTTGTTTTGTTTCACCATTTCGAATTTAACACTTTTATTTCATGGCTTCTGGATTTTAAGTAAAAAATTTTCAAAGCCTTCCCTTCTCCAAATTTCTAGGAAAAAAAGTAATCCAGGGTTTCTTGCAGTCATTATGTCACTTTTTACATTTAAATCTTTGATCCATTTGCCATTTACCCTAGTATAAAAACTGAGCTCCAGTACCAATTTACTTTTTTTTTCTTCCTAGACAGCTTAATCACCCATATTCCCCCAATGTTTGAATATCAGATTTATTAGAAACTAAATCCCCATTAAGTATCTACACCAGATTCTGGATGTTTCACCCTGCTTGATTATTCTGTCTCCTCACAAACCCAGCTTTGTAATATGTTTTAACACCTGATAAGACAGTTAAAGGGAAAACATGAAGGCACAGTTAGGCTAAAAACCATTAACAATAATGGTTATCTGACGCTCCATAGAACAAAATACATAGTTACACATTTCACTTTGGGCATTAAAAAGCAAAAGTTCAATTGAAAATTTACTAAAATGCAGATCAGAACCTGTTGGTGCACCCAGTATAACCTGGTAAAAATGACAACGGAAACAGGAACATCTTTAAATCCATGACCAGTTCTCAGCCTTGCCTCCAGCGAGACACAAAGGAACGACAATAGCCACAGGAAAGCCGATCTGTGTGCGATTCTTACAGGCCAGCCTTAACTCAGCAGCTGTACACAGAGGAAATGTGTAGAGCTGACTGTTTTATTCCAAAGACAGCCTTCAATCCAGCCTATTTTTATTTATTTATTTATTTTTTGTGGTTAGCAGGCCTCTGACTGTTGTGGCCGCTTCCGTTTCAGAGCACAGGCTCCGGATGCGCAGGCTCAGCGGCCATGGCTCACGGGCCCAGCCGCTCCGCGGCATGTGGGATCGGATCTTCCCGGACCGGGGCACGAACCCGTGTGCCTGCATGAGCAGGTGGATTCTCAACCACTGCGCCACCAGGGAAGCCCCAGCCTATTTTTAAAATAATTCGCAAGGGCCAGCCCTTCACCCGTCATTCCCTGGGACATTCCTCACAAAGGATCGTGACACATCTAGTGGAGTGCAACACAAAGGCCGAGAACACAGCACAGGAACCTGCAAACAATCTTCCCAAAGGCGAGAGGTCTCAGAGTCGCCCTATAATCATGTTCCCATTAAGGTCGATAAAAACACACTGCTAAAATGCAAGGCCATTTAAAGAGACAGGCTGTAGGGTCGCTTACCTTGCCTGGGAACTTGGAAAAAAAAAACAAGTTTCTGGAGTTCCTAAAGCCAGAGGAAATCTATTGGCAAGCCCCACAAAATCAGCAAATGCCCAGTGAAGTATAAACACATTAAATGAACATCATGCAGTGATAGCACATGCAATTTTTACTATAATGGTTCCAAAAATAAATTTTTTTAATCTCGCCATTATTCTACATTTTTTTCTCTGAAACTATTATTTTTACAAAAATTCCCAAGAAGAATAGGGCTGTGAAAACATTCACTCTTACCCTCAACATAAGGTCCTTCTTTTGGATGCTCACGGACTCTTAAATTGAAGGTTTTGGATGACTTCCGTCTAAGTAGATCTCTCACACGTTCATTATAAATTTCTAAGTAGCTAAAAATTTCAAATAGAGTTGAATTCAGTAAGATGATTTCAGACATTAATAACAACAACAGTAACAGCAGCAACATACACTTATGGGTGGTAACCATGTATCAGATACAGCACTTTACATGGATTATTTCATTTAATCCCTACAATAGCCCAGAGGTAGATACTACTATTATCTCCATTTTACAGGTTAGGCAATAGAGGCTCAGGGTGATTTAAACAACCTATCCAAGGCCTCACAGCCTCTGCGGGGTCAGGCAGCCAGGAGAACCCTTGACTGCCACGTCTGCCCCCAAACCACTGACGAAACTGCCTCCCCACACAGGTTTAAGTTCAAGGAGGAAAAAACACCTCAACCACCCAGGTTTATTTAAATACTAGATTTATAGTGATCCTACCAACATAAAGAATAACACAAATCCTATTCAAATAAAAGAATAAGGCAAGTGGGTATACACTGAAAGGTCGAAAGCTCACTCCATTTGAGATGAGCATCCTTCATTAGTTTCCGACTAAGGTGGGTTGCCTCTACCGGCCTCCCAAACCCCAATCCAAATGGTACCCAAGGACGGCACTGAACACGTATGTGCTTTAAGCTTGCCTTCCAACCGGCACAGCACAGGAGGGGGAGAGGCAGACTCTCCCCTAAGGAATCCAAAGGCTTTATCCACTCCTTGTGCCTTAAATCAAGCTCACACTCAGTTACTCAGGCCATGGGCCATACCTGACTTCAGTTCGAAAAGATGCCTCATCCCATCTGGTGGTTTCATTTATCCGACTGAAGAGCCCTTCGCAGATCCGGGGTATTAAGCCAGAATCGCCCTGCAGTGGGAAGGAGGGACGCCTCAGCTGTCACTTGAAATAAAAGCAACCGACGATTGCATCTGCAATTGGCTGGGGTGGACTCAGACTCCAGGGGCCTGCAGGCCCGGCCCAGGGCCCAGGGCGCAGCACTCATCCCCTGCAGGGCTGCTTCCTACTCTCTGAAATGAGAGGATTGAGTTTTCGAATTTCTACCTGCTGGGACCATGATAATATAGTTATCAGCTGTTCATCAGCTAAATCGTGGCTTGCAAACATAAGACGACTTATTCTCTAGCTTTCAAATATTCACGTTTCAGTCGGCATTGACACGCTGATGAGCTTCAGAATGGTACCAAAGTCGAGGCAAAAACGTTCTCGTTAGAAAGCCAGACTTTAGGGCTTCAATGTTTTCTTCTGAAAACCCTCCGTACTTTCACCCAATCTCCCATCCCAAAAATAAATAATATAAATATATATATATATATATATAATCACAGGTTTAGGAGAATTTTTTTCCTTGATACCATTAAATCAGTATCAATTCTTATAAAGAAAAACTGGGCCTTTCACCGCATTTTTTGTTCTTACTTTAAAAAATAAAATAAAAAAGAATACCCAAATGGTACTCAACTGTAAGGTCAGAGAAAAACAGCTGTAACTTATGAGTGCTTTGTTGAACTTAACATAAACTAGCTAAGAGGGAATCAACATGTAAATTTCATTTTTAGAGAAGGCTTTTTTCTCTAAAGGCACAGTAGGAAAGTAGGAAAAGAGAAGTAATGGTAAAAGGAAATGTGAAACTCTTGAAATTGTCTGTTCTTCTCTTATTCTTCCCTACTTCTCAGCATTGAGGATTCACTGCCCAGCATTTATTTTCTTCTCCTGGAAAGAAAATGCCTGGATTTAAGAAGCCAGGACACATGCACTCAAAGGCTTTCATCTGGAAAGACCTGTCCTCCTTTAATGCATTACTTCTTCCACTAACCATTGAACCTGTAGCATTCAAGGCACCACCGAGACTGCCAGCAGGAAACCCAGCCATCCTCTGCTAATCCCTCCACATCTAGAACAGGCTGGCATCTCTCAGACTCAGTGAACAGTTTTCAAAACCACGACATGAGAAAAGTAAAACACACAAGCAACTCTCCAGGTCTGGAGAAAACACAGAATGGGATAAGTTCCTACAATCACATCTAGTTTTTCCTCTGCCATATTTTTGGGCAAGTATAACTTTAAGGTTCTTAACTTATACAGCATAACTACTAAACTCTACCTACTATATTTATAACTATGCAGACTCTACATAACCTGTATAATTCTAACACTTTGTACGTATTCACTGGATTTATGTAGTACCTTTCCACCAAAGAGACTCTTTTTTTTTTTACATTTTTCTTGGGGAAAAATGTTTTGAATAATTTTAAATAGAACAGAGTTCAGTAATTTTATTCAAATTGTTGGGTTGGCAGGAAAGAAGAATAAATTACTTGTAGGCCCAGCATACTTTTTAAATAAGATTATAAAGCCTTTAAAAACAGAAAATGAACTGAGACTCCCATCCATTATTCATGCTTATAAACTTAAAACTATTTCTAATTTAAAATCTCTCAAAGGAAATTTCGTCCAAAACTGAGTTTTACCTTATTGCTAAAGAATGATCAGAACACAAAAAGCAAGTTAGTACAGACCGCATAGATAAGAGATAATTTTATCAGTCGAAAGAGAGATAATGAGAAATTTTCTTCCCACACAGTGTAAACAACGTACAGAATCTCCCATCATAGTGTATGACTTTCCTGATCCAGTCTGCCCATATGCAAAGACACATGCATTATAACCTTCAAATGCAGACTTCACGACATCTGTGCCGAGGGTTTTGAAAACCTGAAAGGAGAAAAAACAAAACAAAAAAAAACACACAAAAGATACAATTACCATGGATTTTAATAAAAACTCCTTCAGTGTTGGCAGTATTCTTGAATACTACTTTCATAAGGATTATACCATGTAAATAAATCACTACAGAGCTGTTAACAACAGAATAAGTGTATACCCGTTTTTAATCAAAAGGAAACTTTTTGATTTCCTTCACTTGATTTAATGAAGCAAAAAGCAACCCCATCCTTTTTCCCACTTAACAAAAAATTCCTGAAATAGAAAAAGGTAAACAAGGCAAAGTTACAGTCAATATCTAGACGCAAAGACGATTTTAAAGCGTGATGATCTACCATTTCAGAATTAAATAAACTTATAAAGTGATTCATACCACCAGACCTTCCAGAAACGAAATATTCAAAGTCACAGCAGCCAGAAAGTTACGGCCCAAACCATGTCAAATCAATGCCATCATTTTAAGGATACAGCCATTCATCAAAGTAAGTCTCCGGAGGCTCTCACAGAGCTGAGTGATGAGTGGGTGCAGATGAGGCTGGGATGCCAGGCTCCCCTGAGTCAGAATCCAGTGCATTTTCCTATTTGGACATTTGCCCAGGATGGAGAGGGCAGGAAGACGAGCTGTGTGGGGCCTGGGTTGGCACTTACAGTGGCCCAAGTCCACGTCCACTGCACCACACAACTGTACTAGGATGCTTTGGGGAATGGAAGGGGGGTGAGGGACAAATACTTGACCCATACAATCGATGTAAAAGAAGCAAATCAAGATGCCTGGTCATCCTCCTTACACCCAGCTGGGGCGGGGACCAGCCAAAGCTTTCTAACCCCCTCCTGCCTTCACACTGCCCCCTGCCCCCTCCCTGCAGGGGAGACCAGGACACAAAGGGCACACAGAACACCTCCCTGCTTCAGAAACAAAGGCACATCAGCAGCTGAAGAGACAATGGAGAGGGAATACGATCAGGTTCTCAGCCAGACTAGGAAAAGGTGTGGGATCCCCCCCAAAGGCCAGGGCGGGAGCCTCACCAACCCCTCGGGAGGGTTCAGTCTCCGTGAGCGATGCAGAGTGAGCCCAGCTCAAGACACACCATCGTCTCCCCATAGGGATCTGGGCCCTCCAGCCAGATACCACCCCCAGACGGGGCTGACAACCACTGGCCATCTTGCTCTCCCCTCCCCACATAGACATCCTTGCTACCAACACAGCTTGTCAGCCAAGGATGCTTCAGGCACCATCGTCCCGCCATCTTGTTTAGACTTCGTCTCCTCGGTGGCATCAGTCAAAGACGTACAGACTATCCTTCCAACCGAGCCGCTTCCACAGAGGACCCTCTCATTACTCTCCTTCATTCTGAGTTAAGTTTCATCCATTTCAGCTTTACGAGCTGATACATTCGGATCCTTTTCCCACATTCAGATGACTAACTCAACCTTCAGCTAGAGCAGCTCACACTATGTCCGTGATCAGTACTCGGGGCGAGTAGTGTCCTAGATCCACTGTCCAGGGGGAGAGGTTAGGTCACTGGGCACACACTGGGTGGCAGAGTGGGATCTGCACCTGGCCTCCCTGACGCCAAAGCCTGAGCTTCTACAGGAGCAGACGCCGAGTCCTCTTCCCACACTCTCGACATCAATCTGGAAGCCCCAACCCTACGTGGAGGGGCCTCCCCCGACAGACCACACACACACACACACACACACACACACACACACACACACACACACACACACACACACACACACACACACACACACACACACACACCCCTCTGTGAAGAAGCAGAACCAGGAATCCCAGGGGGACTCTGGGCTCCAGACTAACCCTCTGAGGTTCATTTCCACCACTATATACGGAATAGGAGGAAAATTCTAAATATTTCTTTAATTCTTTCTGATTAGACAAAAACCAAAAGGCAGATGTCAATTTTACCACTTCACAGAGTGCCACTGGAGAGAAAGAACAGCCTTCCAAAAGCTTCCAGAAGAATAAAGGAAGGCTCTTCTCTCATACTTTTGTCTGGGGCTAAAACAAAGTCATGGAAAATATCATATTTAAACCAAACCCCAAAGTTTTCAAAATGGAATTCTTCCCCAGGGTTAAAATCCACACCTGCTACTTCACTCTTCATTTAGTCTCTAGAAAGCTAACTCAGCTGGAGTTCCTCCAGACTCAGGGGGCCCCGGAGGGGGCAGGGGGCCTGGGGCTGGTGGACGTGACCGCACGACAGGCCTAGAAAATGCAGGTTCAGAAGCGCTGAGACCCAGGCCTGGCTCGGTCCCAGCTTCAAGTCGGCTGGGGACCCAGAGAAGCAGCAGGACGGTGCCCACACCTCCGGGGTTCCCAGCAGGGAAACCCAGCTACCCCACTGCAGCTCCCACCAAGGACTGATTTACCATCGTCTACCAAACCGAGGTGGGGAAGGAAGGGGCTGCTCGACTGGCTGATGTCCTGCCCTCCTGGCCAGGGTCCCGAAGAGCCACTTCGCTGCTTGTCTGAGAGGCTACAGCGCTGACTTAACAGAGCAAAGGGAGGCATCGCAGGGCCTCGCTTGACGGGAAGTGCCCACAAGAGGGCGCTGTGAAAACAAAAGACTCTTCATCCAGCTGTCAACTGGGAAATTTTAGGTTTCAAGTTTCTCCGGGGTGGAATCAAGGAACAGGCACTGGGAGATCAAAGCCTCCCTTTGGAGTCTGGAGAACAATTAAGAAAATTAGACCTTACTTAATGGTCTTTAATTGACACGAGTATGGACTTAAATGGCTCACTGATTTTTTTTTTCAAAATCTAAAATTAATTTGGAAGGAAGAAATAGTAATGGTCATCTTATTTGGAATTTGTTTAACATTATGGGAAACCTGACTTGTACTATAGTAATGGGCATGATATATTGTCTCAAGATGCCTTTTCATTTAAATGATTTTTAAAAAGAAGAAAAAGACAAGGGCCGACATCACGCTAAGCCTGCATCTTCCCGTTTACAGCAGGGGTGAGAACAGTCAGCTCAGTTCCTGTGCGGGATCCGGCAGCGTGAAAACTTTAGTCAATACAACACCAGCTATTCAAATTAGAGATGAGGAAGATTACCTTCTCTTTAACAGAGTGTCTAAAAAATAGGTGTTTTCCCAAAAATGCCAAACTCACAGAAAAAGAGATCGGATTTGTGGTTACCAGAGGCGGGAGGTTGGGGGAGGGAGACTTGGAAGAAGGCGGTCAAGAGGTACAAACTTACAGTGACAGGAGAAATAAGCACTAGGAATATAATATACAACAATGATGACTACAGTTCACACTGCTGCATGACACACAGGAAAGTTGTTATGAGAGTAGATCCTAAGAGTTCTCCATCACAAGGAGGAATTTTTTTTTCTTTTCTTTTTATTGTATCTACATGAGAGGATGGTTATTAATTAAACCTATTGCGACAATTGTTTCACAAGATACGTAGAGCGAACCATCATGCTGTACACCTTAGACTTATACAGAGATATATGTCAATTATTTCTCAATAAAACTGGAAAAGAGGGGAAAAAAAACACTAGGAGTTTTCCTGGATCTCTGCTGGTTTTATTAACATGTGGTTCTACTAGAAAGCAGTGTTTACTAACGTATCTCAAAGACTTTTTCAGTTTTGAACTGAATGTACGATATAAATAACCTGAGACTGTTCCAGAGTCAAAGAACCCAAAGCCTCTGAAGCACAGACACCTGAAGCGGGAAAGTCTCCTCCTCAGCTGAAAACTCTTTTCATTCTCAAACTATTTTTAAACTCTGGGCAGGTATTTTTAACTCCCCAAAGAGCTAAACGTGTTACTGCTTCCCTGACCCTGACTCTCACTGAACCCAGGATATGTGACCTGTTCCACAAATGAACTACCCACCCGTAGACGAGGCCTCTCAGTCAGCAAACACCTGCTGAGCATCTGCAGGGAGCCAGGCCCTGCTGTCCACGCCACCACTCCCGTCCCTGGGCTTTCCCTCGGCACAGCCCCTGTCCCCAAAAGGCCTCAAATCCAGGTTAAACAGGAGGGAAATTCAGCCGCTCGCTGGGTAACTTAGGAGGGAAACTTTCATGGCCCTTCATTCATCCTCTAATGAAGATGTTCCGACGACCACGTAATGAACCAGCTTTTCCCTTAAACTCGCTCATACCAGCCACTTCATTTGCATTCCTACCTGAAAGCCAAAATCTGGATTCCACTAGCTGCAACATTCTGTTCCTCGCCAGACTCCTAGCTACCAACACTGACTAATCCACTTACCTCAGGACCAAAGTCATCTTCGCTCACTCACTCATCCATTTATTCATTCAACAGGGCTGCCCTGTCCACCTGTCACTGAGAACACACCAATCTTTAAACCCTTAAGACCTTCCAGGGATATCTCCACTGCCACATACATCAGCCCCAGGATCTCAACTCTGCTACTATTCAGTCGATTAGACCTGCAGACTTGAGAAAGTTATTTAAGCTGAGTCTCCTTGACAAGGAAAAATGGAGCTAAAGTCGACCTCATTTGGTTCTCGTGAGGATGAAACGAGGCAGCACCCCTGAGCACCAAGCGGCGTTTCTGATTCCCCTGCGAACTCCAGCAGCATTAGTTCACCTTTCCTCTCCCAGCTCCTCTCTCATGCCCAGCACCCCATCTCTCCTCACGGCCCCCCCATTCCTACTGCTGTTGTCCTTTCTATGTTTCCCCAATACTGAATCAACATCTTGCAGATACTAACACTCCAGGCCTCTCCCTGGAACAACTTCTCCATGTTCACAGCCTATCTGAAATCCCAACACTTACATCGCCTCAGAAAGCCAGCCTCCTCCACAAACCATTCCTAAACCAACTACATTTCTCAAATACTAAGGATCGATCGTGCAACTCACCTGGGGATCTTGCTAAAAAATGCAGTTTGATTCAGTAGGTCTGGAGTAGTTCCTGAAATTCTGCATTTCTAACACTTACTTTCCCAGGCAACGCTGAGATTCTAGTATGTGGACACACCAAGTTACAAGAAACTACACCATGATACCACTTCAAGATGCCATCGCGTGGGTCACAAGCCTGGGCGGGCAGGACGGGAATTCACGTTCGTTTTAACACCTGGAGACCTGAAGCCATGCCTCTTAAGAAGCTGTTAACAAGCCAGGGAGAAGCCCCACCATGCGGGCATGCTCTCCCCACTACCCCACACCGTGTTGCACCAGAACCCCGCTCTGCTCCAACACCCTGTTTGCCCCACTCAGGGAAATACACCAGTCCTTCTGGTCACATGACACACCATCAAGCAACGGTCCCCTGGGAGGATCTTCAGGTCTGTTCTTATCTGCCCATGTCATGTCTACATTTCAGATCACAAAAGCCTACAGCACAGGTTTCCTGGACAAATTCCAGCTTCATTCTAGGTTCTAGAAAGATTCTGAACAAAACGATCTTGCTTTCTAGAATCTTTCTTTCTAGAACCTACAATGATACATCCAAGCAGGGGAAATGTGACTTGGGTGTGAAGTGTACCTCCTAAGGCTCTGTATCACAGCAGGACTCAAGGCCAACTGAGTTATGTGCCAGGCTTAGCAGTACACACAGGCAGACATCAGAGTTCCTGCGGATTCAGTTCAGACCACAGCAATAAAGCGAGGCACACAAATGTTTTGGTTCCCTGTGCAAATAAGTTATGTTTATACAATACTGCAGTCTATTAAGTGTGTAGTAGCACTTTGTCTAAAAAATAACATACATACCTTAATTAAAAAATACTTACTTGCTAAAAAATGCTAACCATCATCTGAGCCTTCAACAAGTTGTAATCTTTTTGCAATAGTAACATGATAGATCACCGATCAAATATAATAATAAAGAGTTTGAAAATATTGCGAGAATTACCAAAATGTGACACAGAAACACGAAGTGAACAAATGCTGTTGGAAAAATGGCGCCAACAGACTCAACACGGGATTGCCTCGACCTTCAATTTGCAAAAAAGCGTTAACATCGAGCACAGTAAAATGAAGTATGCCTGTAAATGTCCCCCCCAAAAATGCTTTACTTGCAAAGCTCCTTTAAAACAGTAGTCACTGCCAAGTTTTGAAACAAAAATTATGATCATCATGCTCAGAAGTGGAAAAAAAAAAAATCAACCTTTTTGGGATGGAATTCATCTCAGGCTTAAGATAAATGGTGCTACATAATAAGCAAAAAGCTAAGTTAGCAAAGGCTAATTTTACATAAATCATATTCAGAAAAAAATTAGCAAGATGTTTTAAAGAGTTTTAGGGTAGGCATGTTTTTCTCAATATGAAAATAAACCAAAACAGAGATTTTGAAAATACCATACCATTTCTTGTGAAACATAATCTGGACTTTTCGTATCAGCAGAATAAAAAGAAAAGTCGTAGGTGAAGGTCTTGGTCCGTTCTCTTCCTGAGTCCCCGGTCCCTCCTTCTGGTATCTAGAAAGAGATGATTATGACAATAATAACAACAATGTAAGAGGAAAATAATAATAATGTGAAGAGCACTGTCAGCAAACAAGTAATCTATCCAATTCAAGAGAAAAACTTCATAAAAAATACACAAATGATCACCATTTTCCATTATTTATACCCTGACTCAAATCCATTTAATTCCTCACCTCCTGAATGAATGAATGAATGAATGAACAAGCAAGCAAACCTAAACTCCTCCCAGCAATTCAGGCTCTCTACAATATGACCCAAGGCTACTTTTCTGGACTTTTTATCATGATTACCTTATATGAACCTGACACTCCAGCCAGACGCTATGTTTTTCTGACTTCAATGCTTTTTATTGCTGGAGTCTGCACAACTCCACGGGGTGCTGTTCACAGAGATGACAATGTGACAGCAGTTGTGTGATCTTGTGGCCCCACTGAAAACTCCAGGTCAGATGCCTCCTCTTCCACAAAGCTCCCCTTGGGCACTGCATCCAGAAGTAATTCTCCCACCTCTGAGAGACGACTCTCCCAGGACACATCATATTATGAGTCTACTGCATATGTTTGCATACATCTTGTCTAACTTGCTGTATACCAAAACTGAAGCAAAAACCATGTTTAAAAATCTTCATATGCCACCAAGGCCTCACACAGCTCCCTGGACATATGCTGAATAAATGTAATGGGCATCCTGTTTTCCAACATAATTCAGATACTAGAGTATACATACTATTAAAAAGAAAACTGTTTAAGGTTCTTATTATTAAAATGTTTAAAAACCCAGGCATCTATTCTGGTTATATCAGACAAGGCAATGTTTGTAAAACTCAAAAAGTAACAGAGTAATCAAGGAAAAAAGATTCCATAACACACAAAGGAAGGAGATTCATCCAAGGCCACAGGTCTCTCCACTCCGTTCCGGTAAATACGATGTTGGAATGACTTTGACCGCAGCACTGTAAGCACACAACGGTACAGGAAGCAGAGCAAAGCAGAGGTAACTAACAGCAGAGAAAAAACAAGTGACCGTGAGAAAATGTGGGAGGTCAAAGGAGGGAAAGCCAGGTGCGGGCCAAGCAGAGCCAGAAGGTAGGAGAACTGCAGGGCAGCAGAGAAAGAAAGACATTCCACTGGAGAATGCCACAGGCCAAGGGGCACCAGAGCCTCAGAGGAGGCCTCTCAAAATGCCCAGAACACGGCCCATGCGAAGATGGGCACATTCCCCAGCTTCTATCACTGGGGATCAAGTTGCACGACTTTGAAACTGGATTTCAAAGTGTTCAGTCCCTTGAGCCACGAATTAACAGAAATCCAACCAGAGACTGATCTGCACTTGGCCGTGGGGCACCAGGCCTCTGAAACCCAAACCTGTGAGCTAATGACAACTATCGGAGGAGGACAGGGTTGGGTTCATAAGGCACGGGATCTCTTCATTATTGATTTTACACACTTATTTTTCCCCTAAAAGTATTCAGGGTCCTTAACAAATTCACTAGCCAAAGAAAAAAAACAGGATACTTTAAGTACAAAAAGAACTCTCCATCTTAGAAAATTCTGGGATTTTTTTTCAATTTTCTTTTTTCCAGAAAAAAATTTCAGTTTTTTAAATTTTTCATCCTCTGAGTTTTGAATAATAATACCAGCTTCTCTTGCAAAGTTTACAAAATTATTTTCATTAAAAATGAAAACAAATCTAGGGCCAAAGCTTATTTAATAATTCACAATGAGCCAATTGCCAGGCTAAGGATCCACCACAGGATAGAGGATAGAAATGCCTGGGTCGGGGCTAAACCCATGAGGTCACCTCCCAGAGCTGCGGCTCAGGCCTGGCTCCCACGTCAGCGAAACCAGGGACGGGACAGAAGACAGAGCATCAACCCTTTTGCTTTGTGACCAAGCCCAAGCCAAGTGCAAGCTGACGTGGTGAACTGAACAGAGATAGGAGGGCTGTGGAAACAGCAGATGTGTTGTATTTACCCACAAGCCTTTCGACGCGGAAACAAACACAACTCACAGAACTGGAGCCAGCCCAGGCCGCTACTTGCCTTTAAGTTTGTGATTGTTGTTTTGCTTTTCTCCATTTGAATAATGAATTTGGCTTCCAAGTCCTTCTCCCTGCAACACAAATAATTCAGTGTTGGTTAGGAGAGAAAAGACTGTTTCTACAATTTTTGTTGTATTTACTTTTTACATATGGTGGTTTGTTTTTAAATGGCACATGAAGCACAATCTCTGACACCCTCCGTCCTGAAACCTTACAAACATAAACACGAGGAACTGACAAAACAGATGCCACCATCAAAAACTTAAGACTGAAAATACTGTGTTGGCGAACCCTGGAAGAACTTCTACCTGTGAGCCAAAAGGAGTCTATGTGAAATGACAGAAACCAGGGACATTGTGTGACTCGGGAAAAGAGAAAGCCCCACCCACCTGGTACAGAAAAAGGTCACCGTATCCCTCCATCCAGGAGGAGAACTAAGAAGAAACAGGAGTAGTGCTCACAACCAGGTGCTGCTTCTAGAAGCAGCCAGGGCACTGCCCCCTCCCCCCACCTCCTTTCTATACCCATCCAGAAAATGTAATTCCTAGAAGACACCAGAACAGGAAGTTAAGAGAAATCCTAAAAAGTACAGTTCTCTGAAAGAAACGAGACTACGCCCACACAATGGAGTGGGATGTCCCTGGCAAAGGAATGAGGAAGGTCTCTATGTACTGCTGTGGACGGAGGCCAGGGTTCGTTAAGTGGGAAATGTGAGGTGGAGAAAAGTATACATGGGATGCTACCACTTGTATTTAACGATAAAAAGGATAGCGTATTTCTTTTTCGAAAGGTTACCTATGGAGAAAGAAGATGAAGTGGAAGAGACAGGGAGAGAAGCTAGATTTCTAGAAAAACACCTTGATCTATATAGATCATCTTTAGAATGATGAAAATAATTTACACAAAAATAAAACAAAATTATTTGTATTAAATAACCTAAAACACAAAAGTAAGTTGAAGTAAACGAACCTGTGTGCCGCATGGTGAGAAAAGACCTCATGTGCTAATTCCTTAGGCAGGGGGAAATCTAGCCTAAGGAGAAAAAGAACTACAGAGCAAAGATACTGTGGGTTCATGAATCATATTTTTGGTGATAAGTGTAGTTATCCTGGGATTTCTGTTTGTGTACTGTGGGATAATACGTGAGTAATTATGTTGCTGCCGCTGAGGACCACGGATTTTGGTTGAAAGGAGATATAAACATTAGATATGTTAAAAAGAAACTATAGGGCCAAAATGCAGTCACTTATGCTAAGCCCCACCAAGATTTAATACCTTACTTAATGTAGTTTCAGCCTCTCCCAGGAGTAAATCTTGAACCGATCAGTCTGGAATTTCCTGGTCTACACTAATATGGTAACCTGCCTGCTAAGACACCCCTGCTGTCCCCAAGGGAAGCTGACTTTGCCTGAAATAATCCACTTTTTTAACTTCCTTATCACACCCTCTTTCTGCCCTTAAAAGCCTTCCATTTTGTACAGCTCCTGGCAGGGCCTTTCAACTTGCTAGGTGGGATGCTGTCAGATTCATGACTCACTGAATAAAACCAATTAGATCTTCAAATTCACTCAGCTGAATTTTCCTTTAACAGATTGATGAGGCTAGGTAAAACTTCTGTAGTCCTGAATCTAAGTGGGAAATGCTAACATGAACTTTATCTGAAATTGAAAAAAAAAAAAAAGCACTCCCTAGCTTTGTCCTCTGAAAAGGCCTAGAATCTTACAGCCAAATTAGAGTATCTAAATACCATTTTCCACTAAGGTAAGCCAGGGCTCTTGGAGAAAGCCTCAATCCAAATATACAGGTGGACCTTGGAGACCCTGCAGGTTCGGTCCAGACCACGGCAATAAAGATAATATCACAACACGATGAGTCACACGAATTCTGTTGTTTCTCAGAGCATATCAAAGTTATGTTTAAAAGTTCAATAGCATTATGTCTAAAAAAACAAGGTACGTACCTTAATTTAAAAATACTTTATTGCTAAAAACTGCTAACCATCATCTGAGCCTTCAGCAAGTGGTAATCTTTCTGCTGGTGGAGGGTCTTGCCTCAATGTTGATGGCTGCTGACTGGAGTGGCTATGGCAATTTCTTAATATAAGACAACAGTGAAGTTTACCTTGCCAATTGACTCTTCCTTTCCCGAACAATTTCTCTGTAGCATGCAATGCTATGTGATAGTATTGAAACCACAGACTCAAATTGGAGTCAATCCTCTCAAACCCTGCTTTATGAACCAAGTCTGTGTCATATTCTAAATCCTTTGCTGTCATTTCAACAATCTTCATAGCATCCTCACCAGGAGTAGATTCCATCTCAAGGAACCACTTTCTTTGCTCATCCATAAGAAGCAACTCCTCATCGATTGAAGTTTTTTCGTGAGATTGCAGCAATTCAGTCACATCTTCAGGCTCCACTTCTCCTTGCTACTTCCACCACATCTGCAGTTACTTCCTTCATTGAAGTCTTGAACCCCTCAAAGTCATCCATGAGGGTTGGAATCAACTTCTTCCAACACTTGCTAATGTTGGTGTTTTGACTTCTTCCCATGAATCATGAATGTTCTTAATGGCATCTAGAATGTTGAATCCTTTCCAGCAGGTTTTCAGTTTACGTTGCCCAGATCCATCAGAGGAATCACTAGCTATAGCAACTATAGCCTTATGAAATATATTTCTTAAAGAATAAGACTTGAAAGTCAAAATTAGTCCTTGATCCATGGGATATGCAGAATGGATACTGTGTTAGCAGGCGTGAAAACAACATTAATCTTGTTGTCCGTCTCCATCAGAGCTCTTGGGTGATGAGGTGCATTGTCAATGAGCAGTAACATTTCAAAAGGAATCTTTTTTTTTTTTGAGACAGTCTCAACAGTGGGCTTAAAATATTTAGTAAACTATGTTGTAAAGAGAGATGTGCTGTCATCCACGTTTTGTTGCTCCATTTATAGAGCACAGGCAGAGTAGACTGAGCATAATTCTTAAGGGTCCTAAGAATTTTGGAATGGTAAATGAGTACTGGCTTTAAATTAAAGTCACCAACTGCATTAGCCCCTAATGGCAGTCCTAAGTGGCATCTTCTTCCAACAGAAGGCTGTTTCGTCAACACTGATTATCTGTTGTTTAGTGTAGCCACCTTCGTAAATGATCTTAACTAGATCTGGATAACGTGCTGCAGCTTCTACGTCAGCACTTTGCTTCACTTTGCACTCTGATGTCACAGAGACGGCTTCTTTCCTTAAACCTCATGATCCAACCTCTGCTGGCTTCAGACTTTTCTTCTGCAGCTTCCTCACCTCTCTCAGCCTTCACAGAGTTGAAGAAAGTTGGGGCCTTGCCCTGGATCAGGCTGTGGCATAAGAGAATGTTGTGGCTGGTTTGATCTTCTATCCAGACCACTCAAACTCTCTCCATGTGAGCAATAAAGCTGTTTCCCATTCTTACTCATGTGTTCACTGGAGCAGCAGTTTCCATTTCCTTCAAGAACCTGTCCTTTGCCTTCACAACTTGGCTAACTGCTTGGCACAAGAGGCCTAGCTTCCAGCCTATCTCGGCTTTTGACTTGCCTTCCCCACTAAGCTTAATCATGTCTAGCCCGAATGGATCTCAGTTCACATAGAAGAACGTTTTTAGAAATAATAAGACATGTAGGGAAATGTTAACAGTGACTAGATATGTGATGATACTAAGGAATTATTATTTTAGGTGTGATAATAGTATCATGACGAGTTTTAAAAGGCCTTAACCTTTTAGAGACATACTGAAATATTTACAAATGAAACGATGCCTGGGATTTATGTGAAAATAATCTGGGGTGGGGGGCTGGGGGAGTAGAGGCAGGAGAGGGTAGCACCCTGGCCACCTCAGGATGAACAGAGACAGAACAAACAGCAGCCAGAACAATGAAGCCCAAAGCGTATGTTGCAGTAAACACCATTCAAGCGCTACAGCGGATCCCCACGGCCTGCGTTAACTTTTCCAAGCCAGTTTGAGGAAGTACAGGGCTGGGCGAACACAACACTGGCTTAGAGACAAATAAATGAAATCCCTCCTGCGTGCGTGGAGCCTCCAGTCCACCCTCCAGGTCTCGGGCAGCTCCACTGTGGACCCAAAAGTGAGAACTGCCTCAGGGACACCCCGTGTTCACAACACTGGAAAACAAACAGTTGACTCAATCACCCCGCTCCACCACCGCATTCAACTTCCAAAGTGCACTCCGCCCAGCGAGAGAGCCACGCAGATTCGTTTTGTTAATGCCACAGATGCCACATCCCGGTCCCTCCTGTTGCCACCGGGGTCATTTCTCAGTCACTCATCAACCTACTGTGTCTAGATCTTTCACTTTAGAACCACCAGTATTACCAACAAACACCTGCTGGGAGCACAAAACCATCCGGGGATCTCAGAGGACTAGACGTGACCACAATGCGTGCTCACATCGCCTGCCAGTTCTTACTTACAAAACACGAAGGAATGCAGGTCATACCATGCCCACCCCGCACCCCCCGCTCTCATGGGAAGCCAGAGGGTAAGGAATTCCAGGCTTGGAGCCTTACACCTTAGGAACAGCAAAGTTTAAAGGGCCCTCCCCAGGATCATTTACCCCAACCTGTAGGTAGCCAAGGTAGTCCTTGCCAAGTTTTAAATTAACATCCACTCTATATAAATACCAGCGAAGATACTGACTGAAAGGCCATTATGTACCATTAGTGTCTTTTTTATCAGCCACTTCTGAAATCAAAACTGAAGACGCGCCAATAAAATTAAAAAACAAAAAAAAAAAAAAACTGGAAATGCTCGGTGGGTTTCAACGGGTCCACAACCTTGAAATGGCTGAGGCTGGGGTGTGGTGGGGACGGGGAGGAGCAGCCTCACTTTTCTGAGGGACCACAGTTCCCTCAGCTTCTCAAAGAGCTCTGTGCCCCAAAAGACGGGCACCCCAGCTCAGACATGTTATTCAAAGTGCAGCCCAGGCACCAGCAGCCCCCAGAGCTCGAGGGATCATGGGCCCCCTGCAGACCCACCGAATGGAACCCGCTTATGACAGGAGCCCAGAAGGACCCTGACAACCCAATGCTGGGAAGCACGGCTCGGACACTATCTGAACATGACGGAGTCATAACCGGAGTCATAACCGGTCTTGCAGTTACTCTCACGAAACAAACTCCACCACGTGTGATCTAGTTCGCATGCTGGGAAACGCACTTTGTACTTTGACCTTTAAGTCTTATTTGTAAAATCACATGACAGAACTGGATATAACCCCAGTCAGCTGACACTGTCTCGACTCTTTGCTCCGAGTTGTATGGTGGCTTCTGACCAAGAGCGATAAGTGCCTAATATCATCAGACCTAGGGAGTCATCTGAGTGTCGTGACACCCAGTCTCCCTCAGCCTGAGCACCCGACCAAGCTTCCAGCCCTTCCTGTACCCGGATGGTTTTCCAACATCAGTGTGGCGCTGCTGCCAACAGCTTGAAATCACTCTAAGTGACAATCACAGGCCATCAAAATTCATACGGAAGCCATCTGTTCCGGAAAGGGAAGTTCACGAATAACAATTTCCTAGACTGCTTCCTTCCTAAGCATAAACACGAAAACTGTAAGAAAAAGATGGATCTTTACTCTGAAAATAATCTCTAAGTACAGTGTTATAAATACAAGGAAGCTAGCTGGAGATTTAGCCATAGACAGCAAATCTCACTCTAGTTACTGAAAATACTTATGGAAAAGCCAATGTAATCTCCATAAAGCGGTTATGATGGCTGGAGTTATTAAACATTGAAACGAACCCTTTGGTGCATTCATCCCTGGTAGATTCCAGGAGGCTGTCAAGCTTCCAAGTATTCCAGAGATGGAAGAAAGGACAAAGGAGGCCCCAGGCTCCCTTTCCTTCCACCCTCTGCCGACCTGTCCCGCTCGGGCCCCGCGTCCACTGGAGACCGGCTTCTGCTCGTGGCCTTCTCTGCACCTCCAGGGCCTCTAACTATCATAGGTGACTTGAGGGGCCACGTGACACTCCCTCTGGCAGCCTTACCTCCTGCCCCCCCTCCCCACCCAATGGTCAGTTACCCAGTCCCATCCAATCTACCGCCGGGCTACCGACCTTGGCCACCTCTCCCACTGTCCCAGGTCGGCCACCACCACCCCTCCGGAGTCTCTTTGCCTCCAGCCTTGTCCCCTCTCATCCACCCTCCACTCTGCTGTCAGAGGGATTCTTTCCAAATACACGTGGTACCGTGTGGCTCCCCGGCTTTACAGCGACTTCCACAGGCCACAGGGCGAAGCCCGACTCCCAGCGGTACCCAAATGCCTTCTGATCGACCCGACCTATAACCATTCCACACTATCCATGCCACCCTCCTCCCGCCAACGCTCACCCTGGCCTTCCTGAGCCTTCCTTGAGCCTCTGCCCCACCCCCTAGTCACCCACCAGACCGTGAACTTCTCAGGAGTAAGGACTAGGCCTACTAGGTTTACACCCCCAGGCCCGGGCACGGTGCCTCCCCTTGGAGGTGGCTCACAAAACGGCTGTTGAACGTGATGGACCGACTAACGCATTGAATGGATGCTCTCCCCACCAGCTGCACTTCCGCCAGGCGCACTCCCTCCTCAGGGCCACTTGCCCCGCTGACCCCCTCACCACCCTTGCTTCTGGCTTTCCCACCCAGGCCCTCGGAAGAGGCTTGTCCCAGGCCCAGTCTGACTCACCCACCCTGTAAACCTTCAGGAACGCCTACGCAGCTCATCCCACCCCCACGGGCTCCAGCCCTGCTGGTGTCATCTCTCCAACTGGTCTAGAGGATCGCACTTCCTCTTCACCCCACAACCTGAGCCCTCCGGGCACAAAGGCAACGCTCACAACCAGTGCTCGCTCGGTGATTTGTCTTCCAGTCTTCCAGCTGAAAGCTGTGCAACACCAGGCACTGAGAGGTCCCCCAGTCCCAGGTCAATTTCCTCTGACATTTACGAAACATGGGAAATAAATCTTGACATTTTTCTCATACTGAGGAAAATAAATCATGCTAAAATATTACTTGAACACTAACTTGATAATAGAGCAAAATGAACTATGCCTCTGCCTGGCCACTTTGGTGAAATGGGTTTCTCAAGCGAAAAGTCAATTATGGTTCACTCATATAAATAAGTAATTTATTTGAAAGGTCTGGAAACTAGACCATAAGATGCTACAAATGAACCCGCTGGAGTAAGTATGCTGAGTTATAGATCAATACTGAGGGGGGAGGAGGGAAGGAGAAAGGAAAAGATGTAAAATATCCAATCAGAGAAAAGAGATGAATTATGTCAGCTTGCACATATGAGAACAGGAGAAAGCTTATTAGAAAAAAATAACCCTATGTTAATTCAAACATTTTGAATATGTTTTTAAATTATTCAGCAATTCAGATTGATTCCACTCATGCAGCTGATGGTGTCTGGTCACCCCATAATAAAACAGCTGGACTGGGTGACACTGAGATTCCCAAACTGGGCCACTAGCCTAGAAGATTATAAGAGTGGCTTATTCACCCTGGGTTCCAAAGTGAACCAGCAACCCCAAATTCACCTGAAAAGTTACATACTATGAACCAATATTTAACTGCCTTCATTTTGGTGGCAGAACACCCAAGAGCAAAAATTTTAAACTCTTTTTTTAAAAAGAATGCATGAACGTAACCTTCAAAAATTGTGAATCACTGTATTATGATATCACTTATATGTGGAATCTAAAAAAATGGTACAAATTAACTTATTTACAAAACAGAAAGAGAGTCACAGATGTAGGAAACAAACTTATGGTTACCAAGGGGAAAAGGTGGGGATAAACTGGGAGACTGGGATTCACAGATACACACTACTATATAAAAAAATAGATAATAAGGACCTACTGTATAGCACAGGGAACTTTTCTAAATACTCTGCAATAACCTATATGGGAAAAGAATCTAAAAAAGAGTGGATATATGTATACGTACAACTGATTCGCTTTGCTGTACACCTGAAACTAACACAACATTGTAAATCAACTGTACTCCAAAAAAATTTTTTTAATTGTGAATCACTATATTGTACACCTGTAACTTATATATTATTGTACATCAACTATACTGCGATTTTAAAATAAAATAGAAGTATAAATTAATTAATATAATTAAATTAAAAGAATGCACGACCTCCATGGGTACTACTACGGAAAGAAGTCCAAGGAACACTGTTAAGTGGGGGAAAGAACCAAGCATGCAGACGACATCCAGTTTGCAGTCCAATAAGTAGATAAATAAAATGGAGAGAAATGCACATTTACGCTTCTAGATACACAGAGCATCCCTGGACATTTCCAAAATGATAAGTGGAAAGCTGTTCGCAGTGAAAGCTGGTCACCTCTGGAGAGTACGTAGGAGCAGGACCTCAGGGGATGAGAAAATGAACTTAAAACACTTCCCTGTGGAAACTATTTCAGTGTGATTCGATATTACTTTGATTAAAATAAGTTAGTTAATTAGAAGGCAAAAAGCCCCTGACTTTAAGCGTTGGGTGGCTCCTTGGCGCCCTGGGGTGCGTCTGGGTCCTTACAGGGCTGGCTCACCGCCCCTCCCCTCCTGGCTGTCCGGCCACACAGAGGACAGCTCACCTTGGCCACAGCCCCCCCACCCCGCCCCCGTCGCCATCCACCGCCTAGATTTTGCCTCTGCCCCTTCCCACCCTCTGCATGTCCACCAGGCTCAGTGGTGTCAACATTCAACCCCAGGCCAGATCCCCCCTCTTCGGGTAGCAGTCCTGCTCTCCAAATGCTCAGTGAGCTGCTCAGTCCCTCCACTCCATCCAATGGCACTTCTCTTCTTCCCTTATTAGGGCTCCAGACAAAATACAGGGAACCCAATTAAATGTGAATCTCAGATAAATCAGTAATGTTTTAGTTTAACTGTATCCCAAATACTGCCTGAGACCTGCTCAGACTTTACTTCGGCTCGCTAACTTGCCACCACTGTGCCCCGGGCGCACCCGTTGGGCTCTCCCACTTAGATGCACGTGTACTCGCCTCGCTCCCCCAAGCCCAGAGAGTGAGCAGCCTCAGCCCCCAGTGCAGTAGCGGATGCTCCACAAAGACGTGCAGCCTCGCCCGTGTCAAAGTGCGAAATCAAACTCAGGGTGGGCCACTCTCCTGCAACCCTCTCTCCCCGGGCTACTCCTTAGCCTTTCTGGCCGGTCCCAAACACTCAAAAGATCTTGCTGACCTAGCTGCTATCCATAAAAATCACAGACGCATCAGCTCGACTTCTGAGAAAAGCCCAAGGGTTTTCCTCCCGAAAGAAATCCAGGAGTGGCTTTTTCAGGCCATCACCCTGACTGCATCTCGGAACACACCTCGCCACACAGTGGTCAGCTGGAGGTCAGCAGCACCATGACCTACATCCCGGCCAGGAATCTGCACAGCCCTCCTCCGCTCCCCGGGGGCTGCTCCGCAGCTGAGCCAAGGGCAGCAGTGTCGTCACAGCCTCAGATGTCGCGAGCATCTCGGGCCAAGTGAAAGCCTCCACTGACTCCTGCTACTGCGGGACGGAGCCATCAGGCTGTGCCTTTTATGATCTTCCCTGGCCTCCAGAGGGTGTAATAAACCTAAAAAATTAGGCAAACAGGCAACTGTTCCGGGCTGGGATCCCAGCGGAACAGACGATCGGTGGGGCAGCCTGGCATGCAGGGTGTTCATCAGGGTGTGCCCTTAGGGTCAGGCCCTGGGAAAGGAGGAGAGGGCGCCAGGACAGAACAGAGGGAGCAGCGAGCTGTGACCAGATCCAGGGGCAGCCCTGGCTGACCCCACAGACTGTTCTGGAGCTACGGTGGCCCCTTCACACCCCCGCATTGTGCAGCCAGGGACCAGGACCACAGGCTGCCTGGGAAAGGGGCTAGGGCCCCTGAGGGGCTGACACTGAAGGCCGTGCAGACAGCACTCCAGAGGCCGGGCGAGAAGCCCTTCAGCAAAGGATGCTCTGGGCATCAAGCACGGGGTCCACCACCCCAAGTCCCCTTACATCGATGCTGCAGAGGGTGCTGACGAGCAGCAGCTTCAACCACCCCCACTCCCCAACAGAGAGTGAGGAGCTGGGGCTCCCAGGCCGGAAAGAAGGCAGACACCTGCTTTCAGTTTTCCGCTGAAGGAAGGACAGCCCAACAATCAGAAGTGTCTCAATACAAACTGAGCTGCCCTGAGATGTGCAGAATCATCACCGAAGAGGTTTAGCCCGCGGCCAACTGATCCCTATCCAGGACGCCGGAGGGGGAGATTTATGTATTCCTTCAGTCCACGAATATTAGTGAGACCGTCAAACGCCAAACAGCACTCTCTCTGCACAGGGATAAAGTAGTAAACAACACAGACAGAGTATTGTCTGGAGTCTTCATTTTAGTGAGGGGGTTAGAAAAAAATAAATACAATATCATTTTAGATACTGGTAAGTGCTGGGAAGAAATGAAAGGGTGTCATGGGCTAGGACTGGGGGCAGAGGCGGGGGAGGCAAGTCGTCGGAGAAGACCTCTCCAAGGGGGCGGCGTGTGAGCCAAGGGCCGACTGGAGCAAGGCAGAGATCGGGGAAGGGCACAGCAGGTGCAGAGGCCCCAGGGCAGGAGCCAGCCAGAGGCCTGGGGGAAGAGCAAGAAGGCCAGCGGGCCTGCAGGAGAGAGAGCAGGGAAGCAAGACGAGATGAGAAAGGGGGAAAGGGCCAAATGATGCCAGGCCTCGCGGGAACTGAGATGTGACAGGAAGCCACAGACACGGGAGGCTGTGTGCACGGGGGTGGCAAAATGCTTCTATATTTTTAAATGATCCCTCCAGCTGCTGCTCAGACTCTGGAGCGGGGAGAGTAGGGCAAGGAGACCAGTCAGGAGGCTAATACAGGCCACATGGGAGATGCTGGACCGGGGATGAGAGCAGAGACGCATCCAAAAGACAACTCGGCCAGATCTGGGTTCCCAAACCCTGCCAAGCAACAGAATAATCTGAAGAGCCCAACCCAAACCTCCCAAAAGAGAATCTCCAGCATGGGGACCAGGCATCTGTATTTAACCTCCTAGGAGACACTGATGACCATGCTGGTTTGGTAGCTGCTACCCTCGTTGCCCAGTGATGCCCTCCTCAACTCTGAGAAGCTGGGATTCTAAAGAGTGTGGAAGCCTAACTGCCTTTCAGCTCCTTCTGAGACGCGCTTTGCTCAGTGGTCTCGTCCCTTCCTCTGAATCCCCAGTTCCAGAACAAAAATCCAGAGCAGGGCTGTGCCTTCTGCTGGGGCCTCTCTCCTGAAGTCTACAACACCAAAGCACGGAGAGACACCGTTACGTGCGGAGAGAGAGTTAGGTAGCAAAAGAGCATGAAAACTTCTGATCCAATTTGCAGTAAAAAAGAAAGAAGGGGGGTTTCCCTGGTGGCGCAGTGGTTGAGAGTCCGCCTGCCGATGCAGGGGACACGGGTTCGTGCCCCAGTCTGGGAGGATCCCACATGCAGCGGAGCGGCTGGGCCCGTGAGCCATGGCCGCTGAGCCTGCGCATCCGGAGCCTGCTGTGCTCTGCAACGGGAGAGGCCACAACAGTGAGAGGCCCGGGTGCCGCAAAAAAAAAAAAAAAAAAAGAAGGGAAGGGAAAATAATATGTGCATACACCGAGTAACTATTTTCCCAATTCCCCTAAAGAAGGCACATAACTGGTAGCATTCTAGAAGCACAGGAGCAAAGTTAATTCATGGCCTATAATGAATGCCTTACTCCGGGCACTGCACTTAATTCTGTCATGGAACCCTGGTCCCAGTCAGGAAAAGCTGGTAGATAGCTCAAGAATTTCATACGTTACAAAACTCAAGCCCCAAACCATGAAGGACTAAATTTTGCTTGAGCCTGAAGATGACAATGACACTTTCACAGGGAATTTTGGACACGCTGCAGGGGGAGCACCTGGGGCCCAGGTGCTGAAGGCGAGAGGAGGCTCAGGGAAATGGCGGTGACAAGAAGTGTGGGCTCAGGAGCCCCCACCACCTGGTCTCAGCCAGAGAGAAACCGAGGCCCTGGAGGTTAAGTGACCGGCTCAGAGTTGCTCCTACAGTCAGCGCTGGGAAAGGCTGGAGGAATTAAGCCACAGAGAACCGCCGAGGGCACACGAGCACCCCTACCCTGATTTCAGCTACGTCCTCCTTAAGGGAGGAGCACGGGATCCCAGTGGGCTAGGTCAGCACGTTTAAGGGGTTCACGGGAAGATTTAGTCTAAATAGGCGCAGCTGACCAACTGCACCAGGCGCCGGGTGGGGGAGCGCAAGAAGTCCATCCAGCCTCAGCACCACACACACGTGTCACCCAAGCTCCCTGCCACATTCCAAACTAGCCCTTCTGCCGGGACACACAAAGATCCCCCCGCTGGTCCCTCTGCCTGGAAGGTACTTTTCTCCTCCATCTCACTTATCCTTCAAAACACTTACAGATGTCTCCTCCTCCAGGAGGCCTTCCAGAACAAGCCCCAGCCAATATCTCCTGTGTGACGGCCCACCACTCACCACATCTGCTGTGTGACAACACACAACACACCACACCTGAGGTGCGACAGCCCATCACTCACCACAGCAGTTTCCACTTTCTACCCATTTACTGCCGGGCCACTACATTTTGTCTTCCCCACCAGTCTAGATGCTTCCTGAAGGCAGAGATAATGCCCTGCTTTTGATACATCCCACAGTATGTAGACTGTCTTTATGTACAGCAAACACTTGGATGAATGAATGAACGAATGGATGAGTAAGCAAGTGAAAGAATGAAACACATGAACTGAAAACAAGACAAGTTTTCTTAAACTCAAGCACTAAAGTGATTACTACACGTTTTCAATTTTTAAATGGAGATGAGTTTTGCCCCATAAATACCGGTTCACTTGGCAGATGTTAACTCCAAAGGCAGACACGAAGCTCACTCTCCCCGCAGACCCACAACTGTGACTCTGACTCCAAGACCAAGGCACAAGGACCTTCTGTCTCTTTTGAGTCACAGGAAAGAGGAAAAACAAGGATGTGCATGTAGCCAAACTTCTTCAATGTGCTTCTCCAAACACACAAGCAACATATTCATAAACAAAAAGTGGACATTTAAAAGAGGTGGTGTAATAGAATATTGATAACATAAGAACATCTATTAATACTTTTTGTTTTCCTGTGTTCAGACATTAAATCAACTATTGAATGCCCCAAGACATCCTAGTTTAGTGCTGCAGCCCCATGAAATACAAAGTTCTCTCTGCTCTTTACCCACACCATCACTACGATGGCTCCTTCCAGATTTATCTCTATTTTAGAAAAACGTTCTCAGTGGCAGCTTTTGAAAAACAAAAAAAAATACAATCGCTGGCCTGTAAAGAGAAGACTGATTCCTTTTACAACATCGCCAGCTAAGTATACCAGATAGAAAGGTGTGCTATGAAATACTAAATTGCAGGACATTTTCCTCTAGAAGACTTCACTTGGAGTCAGTGGAATAAGATGCAATCTTGGTCTCGAGTAGCATTTCCACCAAGCCCTGCATCTGGTGTTGCCCAGCAGAGTGGGTTAATCATTGTGGGGGGAGCATTAGGCTTCGGGGAGCTGGGTGCAAATCCTGGTTCTTCTGTGACTTCCGCACTGCATTTAACTTTGCTGAGCCTTTGTTTCCTCCTCACCTGTAGAAGTCCTGAGCTTCCCTCACATGTAATTTTTTGCTGGAAGATGTGACAGAGGAAAGCAGGCCCCACAAGGCCAGGCACCAGCAGACCACCAATGTGCTCTTTCATTTCTACCACAAATCCAAGATCCATCCATTTATTCAACAAACGTTCACTGTGCCTCTCCTGCCCTCTGGGAACTTACATTCTGGTGGGACGATTCATTTTAACAAAACCTTTGCAATCCTTTCCCAAAATAGGTGGAAATGGAGGAAATCCAGAAAATATATATTGCCAAATTCTCTAGCCAGATCTCACAAAAATGGGGAACTACCATATAGCTGATCTTCGTAAATTTTGTTTATAAAATGCTTATCTTCATCAACACAATCCAGAGGCCACAGTTCATAAAAAAGACAAGAATATCGGAAACACCAAAATTCTTTCACTTATTTTTAAACACCTGTGAATTACGTCTAGTTATTCTGACTTAATCCACACTGTCTGACCTGAAGACGTAACACACGCTGTCCTTCCCGCACCGTGGCCAGGAGCTCCCTCCCTGTCCCCCTTGGCACACGTGCAATGCTCATTCATATATTAAATTAATGGGAGCAACAGTGGCCAGAGGCAGGACTAGGTCAATGGACAAACACACGTCTCCCCTTTACGAGGCTCTCTGGGGATGCAGAGATATATGATCAGCTCTTGCCCTTCAACAGCCCACGATCACCCGCCATGGGTGAGAGCAAACAGGCTGTAAAAACAAAGCCAGCTTGGGGGTGGGGTGAGTGGCAGGGAGGCCGGACCAAGGAGACGGAGCTTCAGTTGGTATCGTAAGTGAAACAAAGGTCGGCCCAGAAAAGAGGCCCAATCATTACCTCAACAACACTCACGTTTTTATACTGGGAGAGAGGAGGCAGGGCGCCAGAAAGTTTCACCTGCAAAACATCAGGGCATCAACAGAAGAGCAGGCTGACCTTACCGGGGGCATCCGGTCCCTGGAGCACATGTAGTCAATCACCTCCCAGCAAGGCCTCCCGCCCCAGGGCTCTCCAGGGGCTTTAGAGCCGCTGATGCCCAGCTGCACCCCATACTCATTAAATCCGACTCTCCGGGGTGGTTAAGCCTCAGCTTGAACCCAGAGGCCCGTGTCCCAACCTCCTGCTGAATGTCTCAGAGGGACAAGCTGGGGCTCACTCATACTCAGATATCACCACCAAAGCGTGAAAAGGAAAACAAACCATGACCTGGACCTGTGAGAAACCAGGCGAGAGAGAGGGAAACAGACCAAGCAGGCCACCAAAACCCCAGGCAAAGGAGAAAACGCCCCCCGCGCGGGCAGGAAGCGTGCTCAGAGCTGCAGCTGAGGTTCGGGTCCGAAGAGCCGGGCTGAGGTTCTGCATCTGTAACCGACCAACCCTTTGAGGACCCCTAGGCCTGTCCACCCGTCCCCACGACTGCCTCCGAGGCGGTGCCAGGTTCAGAGGGCAGACCCCACGTCCGTGGCGGACAACTAAGCCTCGCAGGCACAGACGCTGTCCTTACTCAGCGCCCCCGGCAGAGCCCACAGAAGCTCCCTGCCGAGCCACATCTCCCAGGGGCGCCCGCCCCCACGTCCCCTCTTTTCTGATCTATGTGGCAACCAGGAGAGGACCAGCATCTCTAAGCACTCAGTGAAATTCACAGATGCTTGTGGCACAACAGTGGGATGAGCGAAGGACACTCAAAGATGACACCTCCCCAAAACAAAAACGGACAACACTGACACTGTAGGGAGGTGGGAAGGGGAAACGTGTAAACTGAACAACAGTCTTAAACGAAACAAGGAAAGGAGGAAGATTATTAAACCTCCATTTTAAACCAGAAGTTTTACAATGGCATCCCGGGGTGAGGGCTGGTACACGCCGTGTTCTAAAACACCTATCGGGGGAGGGATAACTTAGGAGTCTGGGATTAACAGACACACACTACCATACATAAAACAGGTAAACAACAAGGACTTACTGTACAGCACAGGGAACTATATTTGATATCGTGTAATAACCTATAATGGAAAGAATCTGAAAAAGAATATATGTCTATATATCTAACTGAATCCCTTTGCTGTACACCTGAAACTAACACGACATTGTAAATCAACTATACTTCATAAAAAATTATAAAAATAAATAAAACATCTTTAATTCACTGTATTTTTTAAATCAGAAGGTTTTACATACAAATCTGGGTTTCCGACTTCTCTGGAAGCATCCACAGGAGAGCAGGGCCCGCTCCCCGCAGGGTCCCAACCAGCCAGCTCCTCGCCTGGCTCACCAGACGTGGGAGCCGAGACACCCTCAGCCCCCCACCTCCACCCCTGCCCCAGGAAACCCAGAGACTTCACAGAAGGGACTGTGCCTCTAACAGCAAAATCCTTTTTATAAATTATGAACTGGCAGCAAATTTAAAGGATCTGATCGTGGTTTCTCAAACTTCATGCGCTTTCTGCTGGATTTCATTACCTCCCCCAACCCATGGTGCCTGGACAGGGGACAGAGCCATGGAAATGCTGGCAGAGGCCTCGAAACTAATGAAGCTGACTTTTAACAACATATGATTTCACTCAGCCAGGAGCAAATAATGTTTGATTTGTTCAGGTATTGAGGATTTATTAAAGAAACCACCAGCCAGGGCTTTCTCTCTCATTTCCTTCTGTCTTTTCAGTGTGGGCTACACCCTCCTTAATTCTCACGACTCCTTGACAGTATCTTCACCCCCGCGTGAACTCAAGACACCTTTGGAAGAATGAAGCTGCCCTTCTCCGGAGCTGTAATGCGCGTGTAGCATTCTAACGTTCTTAATTCGAGAATTCATCCCAGATGCCTTGAAACTGAATACTCTACCACAATTTACAGGCAGAAATAAGAGCAATCACCTCATCATCAAGCCAGAAAGGGCTGAGGTAAGAAAGCCCTCTGATACCCCCAGGCTTTTTGCAATAAAACAGAGACAGCAAAACAGGTCTGGCCTCATCTCTGTGGCTGGCTGAGCAGGGAGTCCACGCACAATAAAGCAGGCCCCTCCTGTGACAGCCACACAGGGAGAAGGAGGTCTCAGGTTGCACCTGGCCAAGACCTACACCTCTAGTTTGGACGTCATTTCAAAGGCAGAGGGGAGGAGGGGGCGAAAGCCAGCCCTTCCATAAGGAGTCTCACTGATAACGGGATGACATCAGGGAGCAGTTCTGCTTCTGTTTCACTCGAGTCCTCAGCTCTCAAGTGTCGCCTTCCTGTTCTTTGATGATGAATCAAGCTTTTCCATTCGGCCTCCACTCTGCTGCACACTTCGATGCTGCCTCTGAGCCCCCCACGTTCTGTGGCTCTGCTGTTGGCATTTTCAAAGCTTGACAAACCCGGTTCAGCATCTGAAATAGGAGGCTCTCCAATAGGAGAGCAGAGACCTGGCCCCAGACTTCCCACAAGTCACACAGGGAAGGGACTTGCGAACAGCTGTGTCTGCCTCTGAGGTTAAATGAGTGGATGGAATCACATCACGCTGAAGCCACACAGAGAAAGCAAACTGCTGGTCTCGTTCTAGCAAATGCAAAATTAACATACAGCCACAAGGAACTGCTCTCAGCCCTCACGTGAGGCCTCTGAGCCTCCACGTGTGCTGTTCCCTCCACCGGCTACACCTGTCCTCCACGGCCGATGCCCACTGCAGGCCCAACTGAGCCGTCTCTCCCTCCGAGGGCCTTCCCCCAACACCCCAAGTCTCAGTGAGACCCCAACATGGGCATCCACATGCACCACAGGACCTGGTCCCACAGAGGCAAAGTCTGCGCCAAGCTGTTGGCCCACCGTATCCCCAATATGCAGCCCAGTGGCTTTTCATGGTTTGGGGGGCTCTGGAAGATCAAAACCATTTTCATAATGGCACCAGGACATTATTATTTTTGCCTTTTCACTCTCACTCACAACTGCCCAGTGAAGTTTTCCAGAGGCTACAAGGTGTGTGACGACGGGTCATTCTGATGGCTGAGGGACTGTGTGCTTGTGTATTCTTCTGTTCTAAAAAAAAGTCTGTTTTAATTTCTAATGTGGTAAAAGATATCAATATAACCCACAAAAACAAAAGCTCTTTGGGGTCAACAATTTTTAAGGGATTCCCAAAACTTTGAGAAATGCTGGTCTAGCACAAGGCCAGGCATACACCCCAGCAGAGTTTAAATACTTTATGAATTAATCAATCAATCAATGATGGGGAGATGAAACCTCTATCAAAACACTGATGTCTACTTTGTAGTCTGGTATGGACAAAGGATGGAAAAGAGAGGTGCCCAGGGGCCGTTCACTCTTTCCTGGTGAAGAAGGGAAAGAAACAGATTCCCCAGCTGGTTGGCTGGGGGGTAGGTGGATGGCTGGGTAAGGAGATGAGTGAGTGGGTAGATGGGGGGGTGGGGATGTATGGGTGGAAGGATGGATAGGTGGATGGATGGGTGGGTGGATGGCTGGTGGCAGAGCAGCAGGTGGGCGGGAAAGTGGGTTCACTCCAACTGCAATGCACTAATTCCCACCCCTCTACGTTCAGTCATACCTGATGCCCCCCCAGGTCAGCCTGTCAGCTGTCAGTCTCACTCCCTGGCTTTCTAACACACAAATCTCATCATGTGACACCCATTTGTAAAATGGTTCCCTTTGTCTACAGAATCACCTTTAAGTCAAGTCATTTTAGAGCAGTGGAAAGGAAGAAACAATAATAACGTCCAGACAGCACAACCTCCAGGATCTGTACCTCTCACCTCTCCGCCCCTGTGCTTACCGGCCAGCTGAAATTTCAGCAGTGTCTCACCACTGCAGCTTCCCAATCGCACGCCACAGTTTAGGGCCTCTGGACACTTTCTGCTTAAAATGCCATTGCCCGCCTTGTCTGCCTGGCCAACTCACTGTACAGAGTCCTGCCCTCCATCATAGAATCCTCCAGGATGCTCCTCCCAGCCCTGAGAAGGAGCCACACTAACACCTCTCCACCCACACACCACCGTGCCCTGAACAACACCCATCGTCACCCACAGAACAGGGGACATTCTCTTTGTGGCTACTGCTCCCACTAGATCGTGAGCTACTGGAAAGCAGGGATCATGCCCTTGCTCATCTCTGACCAAAAAAAAAGCCCGATAAAAGCTCAGTGGGGCTTCTGTGGTGGCGCAATGGTTGAAAGTCCACCTGCCGATGCAGGGGGCACAGGTTCATGCCCCGGTCCGGGGGGGATCCCACATGCCGCGGAGCGGCTGGGCCCGTGAGCCATGGCCGCTGAGCCTGTGCGTCCGGAGCCTGTGCTTTGCAGCGGGGAGAGGCCACAGCGGTGAGAGGCCTGCGTACCACAAAAAAAAAAGGGAAAAGCTCAATGGTCAGACAGATGCCAAGGTCACCAGGAAAACACCTGTTCTTCACCATGCGAAGCCTAGGCAAACCTCAAAGCTCCATTTCTGCCATAATGTCTACCTGTAGACTTGAGGTCACATTGATTTTCCTTTCTCCAAACACATACTGTACTTTATTATCTACACAGAGAACCTAAGGAAAAGCTCACACACATAAAAAAGCAGTTTCTCTTACACAGAGAGCACTTACTGTCTACTGAATGAGGGTATGAATGAATAAGAAATGGCAAATCAATAACTACAAGCATGGTCCAAAGGCTAAAGGAAGATGGTAGAGAAAATAAATCAGATTTATCTAGGACTGATTATCAATAGCTTCTCTCAAAAGTCAGAGTAGAATAAAAGGAAGAGGGGAAAAGATGGTAAAAGCAGAAACCACAAAATCCTCTGACTTTTTAAAATCAAGAGAGAGGAATTCCAGCCAAGATCAAATTAGAGACAATCAAATCAGTTTCAGAGCACTTATGTTCCAGGAAAGTAAGAATAAATTCCTTCCACTGGTCCTTTAATTCATTTATTATTCATCAGAAAGAACAGAAAATCTGAAAGCTGTTTGTTAGCAGAATGTACAGGCTAAGTTAACACTGGAAATAAGGTTCTCTTGGGGAAAAGCCCCATCAAGGATTAAAGGTCCCCACCCATCCTTTGCACTGACATGTGGAACAATTAATCCAACCAAGATGTTAACAGCTCAAACAACCAAGGACACCAGGAGGCAAAATTCCTCAATCCTCTGAGTAGACAGAGGTACTGGGGTGGTGGGCGGGGCAGTTACCTATTCTCATCCTTAATATATCAGTATAGTCAAAGTTGACCCTAAGAACAAGAAAAGCTAAATTAAAAAGGAAATACTTTACAAGACAACTAAATGCCTTATGTGATCTTGGATTAAATCTTGGACCAGAGAAAAAGACACTATGGGGCAACTTGGGAAATCCGGATGAATCAGATCAGTGGATAACACTGTATCAATGTTACTCGCCTGGTGTTTAATTATACTACAGCTGTATAAGGTGAAAGATACACGAGAACTCTGCACTATTTCTGCAACTTTTTGTACATATTTCAAAATGAAAATTTTTTTTTAAAGAAGAAAAACATCTCAATTGGATCATCATATATGAGCACCGGCCCAGGACTCTTGACATTTTTCTCACAGTTAGTTGCCCTTCTATCTGATCAAGCAGAGATAGCTCGTATAAAAACACTAACTTTACGAAAAGAAAGCCAACAGACCAAAACCCAATATTTTTAAAAGCTTTATCTCTGCAACTTGTTTCACTTCCGAGCTAGTCTCCATCACCTTGAATCAGTTTTTCTGGAAAGCTCCCTGGGGAACTTGAAGTGCCACTTCGAGGGAACTCATAGTGATTTACCTGTGCCCTAAGCTGAGTCACTGTGACGGCTTAGACTCTGTTTAATAAATCCTGAAAATAAGAATCAGTAGGTGAGCTCAGGCAAGAGACCACGAGACCATGAAGCCACGAGAGCTTAAGAAAGCAAGGTCCTGAGAGTGGGGGATACCATGGTGGACTCAGAATCCTAGACTCTTTGAAGCTGAAAATTCTCATTCTGAGCTTTATTTATCCTCTTGGGATCATAAGCCCCACCCTTCACCCCCAGCTTCCAAGAGGAAAGAGGACTGACTTTCTAACAGCATCCTAATTTCAATGTTCCCTCATGTAGAAAAATCACATTTTACCAAGTTCTGCTCTGAATAATAGATTCACTACACTAGTGTTTTCAAACTGCCGATCATAAATTCAGTTTAGTGGATAAAGACCATCCTTTTTTTTTTTTAATGAAAATAGTAGAGAGTAGAAACATCAGCATGCATTGGGCTGATAAAGGTCTTACTGCAGATGTTTTAAATGCATAGTCCTGTACAATCATCATCAACCTTCCAAAGTACAAATGTCCTTCATTTTAAACGTGATTAATCCTTTTTCACTAAGTCAGAAGGGAAAAAGAAATGTTTTAAATGAATCTTATATTCACAGTAACTTTTATTAGAAAATCTGAAATGTGTTCCCACGGGCAAATAAAAAAAAATACTGTTGCAAACTGAAGTCAAAAACTTTTCCTGCAAAGTATTTCCCTCAGATATGTATTAATTACAAAGAGAAAAAATATAACAATACAGTGGAGAACACAGCAAACACCACCTTGACCAAGGGACTGAGGTGGACATCACCAGTAACAAGTCATACTGGCATTATGACCTGCCCCCCATGATAGGAAATGAAGGACACTTATGTGGCTTTCTTGCCAAAACTGCATAACTTCAGTTTAATCATGAGAAACTGTGGGAGAAACCCAAACTGAGGGGCATTCTACAAAATAACTGACTGGCACTCTTCTGAGACTTAGAAACTGTCACTGACCAGAAGAGATTAAGGAGACATGGCAACTATATCCAATGTGGGATCCTGCACTGGCTCCTGGGACAGAAGAAGGACGTTCTCAGGAAAACCATGTCCAGTTACCAGGGCTGCACCACGCTGATGCCTTGGTCCTGACAACTGCACCGTGGTTACGTAAGACACTGATGTTAGGGGAAGCTGAGTGAAGCATATATGGGAACTTTACTGTATAATTATTTCAAGTTAAAAAAAAAATCCTTTTCTAAAGGAACAAGAGTGTTCTGTCCCATCAACTATGTATCATTGAGACATAGTGTTTAACCTCCAATTCTCTAACCTTAAGAGATAAACATAACACGTATTTGATGTGTAATTTGTGTATAATTAACTTAATACACAGGGAAAGCCTGAAGCTGTCCTTTACCCAGGCTTTTCCTCAGCTCTCTTCTACCTCCCCAGCCTAATACCCAACAGGAGGATCATCAAAATTCCCTTATGCTCACGGGAGCAAAGTGAGGCATCCCACAGATGCTGGGCTTCGGATCCGGGATTCCTTATAAGCATCCACATACTGAAAGATTGGGGAGGAGATGACAGTTATTAATGCAACAAATATCTTCTGAGTACCTATACCTATCTCTGCCAGGCACAGTTCTAGGCCCTAAACAGCCACAGACAAATCCAACAAGGTTACCAGCTCTCACGGAGTTTATGTGCAAGAAGCAGAGACAAGAAACAAGAAAACAAAAATCCTTTCACATGCATACACATGCCCATGCACGTGTGCACACGCGTGCGCACGCACAAACTCAATAATGGTAAATGCTGTGAAGCCAGAAGACCAACGCAATGTGATAAAGGCTTCTCAGAAGAAGTGACATTTGAGCCAAGACCTGATCTCTCTCTGATCCCCAGTTTCTTCATCTATAAAATGGAGCTAAAAAGATTCACCCCTGTGGGATTGTTGTCAAGAATTAAATTAGATAATGATGGCATAAGGTTTAACAGAATTCCTAATAAGTGAGTGAGTGGCTAGAAATAGTCACTGGGGACAAAAATTACTTGTCAACACCATTACGGTGAAAGCACTTTCTCAGCTGACTTTAAATTCTACACATCCCATTGAAATTTGCTCCAAGTGTCTATGAGTAGATTGCTGACCACAGAAACAGTTATTTCCCCTCCACAGCAACAATGAATAATGAATATACTTGGAAATGGACAGAGCAGGAAACACACATGCTCAGCCCAGAGTGGGTGAGAGTGAAGGAAAGCTCCAGGCCCCGCTGGCAGTCGTGCCTGATGTGAGTCACTGGGCCGAATCCAAGGGAACAATGACAACCTTCCCATGAAGGATTTCTCCATACCGGCCTCTGTAACTGCAGTGGGACAGAAGGCAGTCCAGGCCACGAAAATCAGCCAGAGGCTCCGCCCTGGGGAAGGGACTGGGCGTGGTGGGGCACTGTCACATCTCCCCCAGGCCGTAAGTCTAACCGTAATGTATTTCCTTTCATAAAACAGGACTCAGCAAGACGGCATCCCAATTCCAGGACCCACAAAAACAGAAAAAGCTATTGAAATAATTTAGGAAGTTGATTATGAAATGAGAATGTGTAGGCTAAATCAGCTCAGACCAGAGTGCTATCTATGTACTGCACAACTGGACATTTCTAAATAACCTCTGACACACACACACATACACACACACACTCCATCTCTCTCACATACACAAATGCCATGAATAAAATAAAGCAGAAGTTTAATATCGAATTATACTTACTAAATACTCTAAGTCACTGAAGAGCATTTTTCAAACTTCTGGTACACACATATGTAAGTGCACTATACACATTGATATTTTTAAATTTTGTGTATGAAAAAAACTTCATCAGTCACTTGTTTCATGCTACTTGTCAAGTCCACCTAAAAGAAAGGAAAAATCCTCCATATGCTCCAAACTCCATGAATCAGGGTCAGAGCCAGCACAGCACTCCCCAGGGAATCTCCCCTGTGGCCCACGCTACCCCCTCCTCCTGGTCCCAGAAACCACTGCACGCTCTCTAGCCACCCCTACTTCCCTCCCCTGCCCATGTAGCCTCCTTTCTCCAACCTCCTAACTCCCTACCTGTTTTCTTTTCCTCTTCTTTAAAACAAATACACACACACGCACATGCACACACACACACACACAAAAAAAAAACTTCTCTGCCAGGCCCAGGTTTGCGATGCCCAGGTGAGGGCTGGGGTCTGAGCGCCTCACACAATCAGTAAAGGAGATTAGATTTTATTACAGGAGCCAAACTGCACAGGTGAACAGGGGTGAGCTCTCTCCTTCCTTTAATCCCTCCGTTAACTGGAAGGGCAGCTACAGGTGCTACCTCCAGGCCCCCACTGCCAGCCTCCCACCCCTCAACTAAAACAGTTCCCTCCAGAGACAGGAGCCAATCACCTCCCCAGCCAGCTGGGCTCGGACCTCGACCTGCAGCACCTCCGATGCTGGTGACCCCCTCCTCTCCTCTCCCTTGATGACCAGGATGTTCACTCTCCTGCTTTTCTCCCTTCTTGTCTCCACTGCCTGGCCCTCCACTCCTGTCTGCTTAAGTGTAGTTGTCAGTAACAGGTGATTATAAAAAACAATAGCAGCTCTGATTTGCTGAAAGGATATACATGCCTGGAAGTATGCTGAACACTCTCTCTATATACACCCTTCCATCTAATCCCCTCAACAACTTATGCACTATCATTTTACAGCTGCGGCTGTCACATGCTGTGGCTTCAGTAGCCTTTTACAACTCTTAAACATAACTGGAGAGCCTAAAGAGCTTTTATTAATGTTGATATACCCACTTATAGTTACCATATTAGAAATGAACACTGAGAAATGTTTGACACAGAATGCACAGCACACAGACTCACGACATCATCACACATCATGTAGCTTCTGGAAAACTCCACAGTACCCTCGTGAGAGATGAGAGTAAAAACAGCAAATATCTTGCTATGGGTGTGAAAACAGTTCTGACTTTGTAAACCCACTAAAATAGGCTCAGTGAGTCCCAGCTGGCCATGGACCACACTCAGAGAATCCCTGTTTACAAAAGAAGAAACTGAGCCCAGGAGTAAAACCAACCTGCCCAGGTCACTCGGCCAGCTACTGACAGCTCGGTCTTAACCCAGGTCATGCAGTTCTGCTATCCCACCCCTTCGTTCTTTACCATGGTCCTCCTCAGAGGCAACATTCACTGCCACCACAGTCGCTATCACCTTCAAGTGACCCACCTCCAAATGTGCACCTGCAGAGCTGATAACTCACCTGAGTTCCTACTGCCTGCATCCCCCACCAGCATCCTGAGCCAACTCAACTGACCACCATGGCCCTCCCACCCCGACAGGCTCATCCCGCATCCTGATCTTGGCAAAGGCCATTCTTCCACTTAATAGGGCCCCAAGCTGCTCAGTCATCTGACTCTTTGCCTCTCTATGTCCTAATGATTGGCCTTCAGAATGTCTCTTGCAAATGCAAAAGACAGGATATAGATAGTTATATGTTATGATGCTACACAAACAGGAAAAAAAGACTGGATTTAAATGCACCAAAACTTTAGGAGGGGTCATCTCTGGATCCGTGGAATTATGAACCATTTTCAATTTGATTTCTTTGGTACACTTTCCCGCACACGTTTTTTTACAAGCATACATTATTTTCACAATCAGAAAATACCGTGAAGGTTTTTTCAGGGTTTTGTTTGTAAGTTTCATCCTTTGACTCTTCCTTTCCTGTTACTTACAACGCCAGCCTAGTCCAGAATCCCATCCCTACGGGTCATACTCCAGTTCTCTGAATGGTCTGCCGGCACTGGCCTCTGCCCACTCAAAAGGACATCTGAGGGCTTCCCTGGTGGCGCAGTGGTTGAGAGTCCGCCTGTCGATGCAGGGGACACGGGTTCGTGCCCCGGTCCGGGAAGATCCCACATGCCGCAGAGCGGCTGGGCCCGTGAGCCATGGCCACTGAGCCTGCGCATCGGCAGCCTGTGCTCCGCAACGGGAGAGACCACAACGGTGAGAGGCCCGGAAAAAAAAAAAAAAAAAAAAAAAGGACATCTGAGGTCTCAGGGTCTTGCACCCAGAATATGGCAGGAAAGTCAGTGGGATAATAGTGCATAAAAGGCACATAGCACAGTACTTGGGAAACAGTCAATAAATGTTCACTGTTGCTGGAGTGCTGGTATTATTTGTCTACTCCGCTATATTTCTGAAAAGCCATCAGCAGCTCCCAGTACCTAATAATAGTAGCCAATATTTACAGAGCCCTTACTCTGGGGTCCAATACTGTTAGCAAGGGTTACTTCATTCAGTCATCATCTCAGCCCCACAAGGGGGGGTCCTGTGAAGATCTCCGTCTTACAGGTGAAGAAACTGAAGCACAGAACACCTGAGTCAAGTGCCAAGACCCAGAGCTAGGAAGGTACAGAGCCGGGATTCAAACCCAGCTCAGAGCTCAGGCTTACTGTCCAGTAGAACTTTCCATGAGGATGAACATGATCTCTCTCTCTGCCTTGTTCAATATGTAGCTACTAAGCATTTGAAATGTGACTTGCGCAACTAGGTAACTACATTTTTCATTTTATTTAACAGTTAATTTAAGTAGCTGCATGCAGCCAAGGGCCAGCACAGGACTGGAATATAAAAGCCCAAACTCCCAAGCTTAACAAAGAAATGTCCTCACAACACCCTGCCCACCGACCTCTCAACTAATCCTTACACAAAGCTCCAGTTAGTCTAAGATCCCGGGTAACTGTACTCGGTGCCACCTGCCAGCCATCCCCACCCTCCTCTTATCTGAGTCTTCTGTACAATGGAGGGGCTTTAGAAATGGGACTAAGAGAGACGTCAGCTCCAACCCGGACTCCACCGTGACCTAGCTGTGTGACCTCAGGTCTCTGAGCCCTTGCTCTTCATCTGCAGAATGCAGCAACTGTGCTAACTTCCAAAGAGCATCAGCCAAGCACTTCACAGATGCTCTCTAAATGGTGGCTGGTTACACCCCTTCTTCAGGGCTCAATTCAAACCCCACCCTCTCATCCAAGTGACCCTGGGAAGCCACGGAGACCTCTTCCTCCAGCTTCTAGAATCCCCTCACAGATTCTGTGTTATTTGTGTGTGTGGTGTGCCTGTGTCTCTCCTCTGCCACCAGCCCAGCCGTCCCCTGAGGCCGAGGGTTTCTGTCATCAGCAAGGCCAGGGACAAGTCACCAAGCAAAGGCCTCTGGAGGGAAGTAGAGCTGGCTCAGCCGCACTTTATTATCTGAGGGGTCTCAGTTTCCCGTCTGTGAAAAGGGGGTGAAAAGACCTCCATCAGTGAGTTGGTGTGAGGGGGAAAGGAAGTTGCCAAGGTGAAGAAATGAGCACGGTGCCTGGTGCATGGTACCATCTCGACAGGCACCTCCCACCCTTAACACAAGAGGCTGGCGTCATCACAGACCCAAGAGGCTACCACTGAGCTATTTTCCCCAACACTCCTGGCTCTTAAAATGGGAAAACTTCAGTACAGTCTAAAGACATCAACCCCAGTCAAACTACCACTGGCGTTTTTTTTCTTTTGTTTTTAACTTGATTGACATGACACCAAATTCTACCTGAGAGGCTAATCGGAAAGAGAAGCTGAGAACACTCACAAATAGAAGGCCTGGGGCGGACCTGCCTTATAAGATGAGAAAGCACATTATAACGCTAACATCTGGTCTGTTGCCAGCACTCAGCAAATTTTTTCTTTTTGGTAAAACATTTTTTAAATATGTGTTATTGAATAAAGGTACCATCAGTAAATTCTAAAAGTAACAGTAATAACAACAGCCAATCTTGGGGCTTCCCTGGTGGCACAGTGGTTAAGAATCTGCCTGCCAATGCAGGGGACACGGATCTGATCCCTGGTCTGGGAAGATCCCACATGCCATGGAGCAACTAAGCCCGTGAGCCACAACTACTGAGCCTGCGCTCTAGAGCCCGCAAGCCACAACTACTGAAGCCTGTGCCACAACTACTGAAGCCCGCGTGCCTAGAGCCCGTGCTCCACAAGAGAAGCCACAACAATGAGAAGCCCGTGCACTGCAAGGAAGACTAGCCCCCACTCGCCGCAGCTAGAAAAAGCCCACACGCAGCAACGAAGACCCAACACAGCCAAAAACAAAAATAAATAAATTTATTTTTTTAAAAAAATCTTTACAGAGCCCTTGCTATATGCCAGGGACTGTGTGGAGAGCTTTGGCCCCATGCATGATCTCTTCTGAACCTCACAACAACGTTTTTCACACTGCCAGCTGCAACTCATCAGATGATCCTGAAGTCAGTTTAGTGGACCAAAAATAGCATTTAAAATGAAACAGAATAGAATAGGATGTAATAGAAAATATGAGTGAATTGCAGGTAACACCTCATAAATCTTTTACATATCTACAGAGCTTCAACTTTAAATGTTTCTTATTGTAAGTCACAGTAAAAAGTATTTGAAAAAGACCTTGTCTCTCAAAAGACCTCATAACGTACGTGTAACTATTATCACCATTTTACAGATGCAAAAATTGAGGCTTAGAACAAATATGTCTCTTGCTCAAATTTACCCAGCTGGTAAAAGACCGCTAAAATTGGAACCCAGGCCACCTGCCCTCAGACCCTGACCATCTTTAACACTGGCAGATCAACAGGAGAGGATAGGTTGCCCTAAAGAATCATCTAGTGTTTCCAGGAAAAAACAAGCAACTGAAACCAACAGGAAATGGACAAATTAGCTCCCAAATTATTATTTTGCTGTCTCTTCGAGGGAAAAAAAAGAATTATATCTTGTAAGATTGTAAGAATGAAACCAGTGAAAAAGAAAAGACTAGGCATCAGACTAGTGGAAGAAATCACAAAGAAAAAGGTAGAGACAATGCATAAATATTAAGCTTTTACCAATGAAAGTTATGAACAAATTAAGTTCCTGCTAACACTTTACTCACTTTAAAAAGCATAGCTGTGACTGTCCTAAGAAACTGACTTTTGGGCAAGCTATCTTTCTCAATCTGGAAAATGGCATATAATAATAGCCTCTACCTGCTAAGATTATTGTAAAGATTAAACTAGGTTTTGCAACACCTGCCCAGAGCAAACTCTCAATAAAGCAAGCTGCTGTTACCTGATGGAACATAATGGCTCTTTCAGATCTGAAACTACTACTTCTGCCACATAACCAAAAGCCATAAGGTAGTGTTGAGGTTCAGGATGGGCCCCCCAAAATGCACCTCCATGGCATATTGTTTAAATTAAAGTTTCTTTAAGAAATGGCCAAGCCAAGAGGGTCACTCTCACCCTTCTTTCTGTTTCCCTGAAAGCAGGAAAATCAATCTCCCATGTGAAGGGCACACTCCCTGCACCTGGAGGTAGAAGGACACCCTTACAGCCAAAAATAGGGAATTTGGAGCCTTGTTATTTCTTTAATTTACTACCTCAAGCCCAAACTCTGTTTAGACTCTTCAATAATTGGGCACACAAAACCTAAGTTTCTTTGTCCTGTCAATTCCTTACAAATTTGTTTCTTTTTCTCCTGTTACATCTTGTGTCAATTTTATTATTAGTCTAGCCACAAGAACTCAAGAGGGAGGTGGAGGGAGAAATTTCCTCCTCTTGGACAGTAGTAAAAACAAATTCATCACATCTTGTCCTTAATCAAGCACTGACTGTTTCTTGCAAGGAGGACTGGTAAGACGGCACAGGCTCCTCGCTCAGAGTCAGTATCTCACCACACTGCCCCATCCTTCAACAGCCTGGCTACAATGGCCAACCTCACCTCCCTATCACTCCAGGCCTCTCCTTCAGGCTGGTTGCTTCCTCTTTGCCTTCACCGCCTGTACTCTTACAATAGCCAAGACATGGAAACAACTGTCCATCGACAGATGAATGGATAAAGAAGATGTGACATATATATGTATATATATGAATATTATTCAGCAATGAAAAAGGAAATCCTGCCATTTACAACAGCAAGGATGAATCTTGATGGTATTATGCTAAGTGAAAGAAGTCAGAGAAAGAGAAATACTGTATAGATCGCCCTTATATGTTGAATCTTAAAAAAAAAGAAGCAACAAAAAACAAAATAAAAAAATAACTTAGAAAAAATAATCAGATTTCTGGTTACCCAAGGCAGGGGATAGGGAATGGGGGAATTGGATGAAGGAGGCCAAAAGGTACAAACTTCCAGCTATAAAATAAATAAGTCATCATGTACAACATGATGACTATAGTTAACACCGTTGGATAGTATATTCGAAAGCTGTTAAGAAAGTAAATCCTAAGAGTTCTCATCACAGGGGGAAAAAAAGTTTTTTTCTTTTCCTTTATTTTGGAAAATTACATGAGATGATGGATGTTAACTAACCTAACTGTGGTAATTATTTCACAACATATACAAGTCAAGTCCTCCTGCTCTACACCTGACACTTACACAGAGCTATGCATCAATTACATCTCAATCAAACTGGGGGAAAATATTTTTAACAACTTCCTTCAATCCTCCCAGACAACCAGCTGAAAATTCTTTCTCTAGTGCCAGTGACTTTTTAGATAACTTTTTAAAATTACATACACAAGTTTTCAATTATTAATTATAACACTACCAATGAGCAAAGCAAAAACTCAAACAGTAAAAGGAAAAAACAAAAAAAGAAGACATCTGTCTTCACCTGACAGACTCTTCATCAGCTCTCCTCCCCAGAGTTACCACTGTCAGGCTGCTTATGAATCGCTCTATACAGGTATGGCCGTGTGTGTGCCTCTATGTATGTATTTTTTTTAGCACACACATTCACACAACTCTACTGTAGTGTGTGTGTATGTGGATATCTTGCTTTTCTCACTTAATCCCCTATCTTGGACCTCTTTTAAGATGGACACATTCTTTTTTAAGTACTACATAGCATTCTACCAAATAAATAGGCAACAATTTAACAAATCCTCCATCACTGTACATTTAGATCATTTATGATTTTTTTATTGTTGTTCCAATGATGATGCAGAAACATCCTTACGCATACTTCTTCGTAGGTAGGAATATAATCCATAAAATAAAATCTTAGAAATGAAATTTCTCAACCAAAGAGTTTTATAAACCTCTAATCTTGACAGCTACTGTCAAATTTCCCAGCATGGAAGTCTCAGAGGTCTTGACCCTTTATGACCCATCACCAACACTCAATGTTCAATTAATATTCACCAATCTCACTAGTGAAATATGGTTTCTTACGGCCATTATAACTTGGAAGTCTTTCCTTATGAGTTAGGCCAAGTACTTTTGGTTGGCCAATTGCATATGTCTTTCTATTTCACTCCCAACTTCCAGATCACTGTCTCCCAGTGAAACTGCTCTTTGGAAGGCTACCAACGCTCTTGTCTCCAAGACCAAGGACCTCATCTTACTGGCATCCTCAGAGCACCATCTTGGCAACATCTGACAATAACCACCACCACCTCCTTCGGGAGACCCTTCTCCTTTCCTGCCATGACCATTTGCTGTGCTGGTTCTCCTCCATGAGTTGCAAGCCAATCTTCTCCCTGGAATCCTAAAGAGAAGCATATCCCAGTGACCAATCCCTGAATCCCTTTTCTTCTCACTGTAAACATTTTCTTTTTTTAAAATCTATTCAGACTTCCCTGGTGGCGCAGTGGTTGAGAGTCCGCCTGCCGATGCAGGGGATGCGGGTTCGCGCACTGGTCCAGGAAGATCCCACATGCCACGGAGCGGCTGGGCCCGTGAGCCATGGCCGCTGAGCCTGCGCGTCTGGAGCCTCTGCTCCGCAATGGGAGAGGCCACAACAGGGAGAGGCCCGCGTATCGCAAAAAAATCAATCAATCAATCAATCAAAAAATAAAATAAAATCTACTGAATATCTGTGCTTTATACATAAAAGTAAGATTTTCTCCTGCTGAGAAATTCCCTCCTCACTGTAACATTCTTAAACTGTCATCCATGTGCAAAAGATTTCCAAATGTCAATCCTCAGATCACCTGAGACCCATGTTTCTTACAGTCTACTGAACACCAGCCAAGAGACGGATGTCCTTCCCACACTTCAGACTGTGAACAGGGTCAACACTTGGGGCAGCACTCATCCTGTGCTAGATGCTGTCCTTGTACTTGACACTTACCGCATCTCCTATAACTTTCAAACCCAAGAGAGAATGCACCCACCTGACCGTCCACCTTCCCCAAACCTCTTCTAACTCCTTGAGCATCAAACCTCAGTTAATGACTGTGTTCTTCCCCTTTCCCCTCCTTCTCACCCAATGAACTGCCAAACTCTGCCAATTCTGCCAGCAGACTGTCTGCGTCAATCTCTCCAGCCTTCCCATCTCCACCTATGGCCAGACTACTGCTTCCTTACCTCTTGCCCTAATCCTGATGCCACCACAAGAGTTCTCTGCTCAGAGCACAGACATCATCATATCCATCTACCTGCCCAAAGCACGTGGCTTTTGGACTTGTTTCCTGCCTTCTCTCCACATACCTGCGCTTCAGGCCTACACTGTCAAGGCATGCACCAGTAGCATCCCTCCCAACCCACCCAGGGTTTTATGACAGTCCCACTAGTCTGTAGTCCCTCCCTCACCAGAGAGACACTCAGCAGACCTCCTTTACCTTGTCCCACAGACAGCACCCAGCACAACGCCCATGCATTTGGTAGACGGCACTTAATAATTACTTTCTAAAGCTACTTAATACAATCTCGTAGCAGGCACTCCAAAACTTCTTTATTTCAAAGAAGGAAAGGAACTTCGATATACATGTAAATCCAAAATAAAGAACAATCTTTCAAAAACATCTAAATGACTCTGGGGTCCATTTGTCTTGTAGGACTGAATATACTTAGAAAGCTACATATTTTCTTAGGACTTACAAAAAAGTCAAACTCCTTCCCTAAAAAGCTTTAGAGATAACTTAAAAATCACAAAAGCACTGGTCTCCAAGTTATAAACCAGAATAATGATTCCCTATCTGCCAATAGAAAAACAGATTCAGATGAGTCAAAGAAGATTCCGCCAATCTCTTGATTTTTATGATCTTCTGATGCCTCAATCAGCCGTCAGAACAATGACCTCCAAAGTCGATACAAAGAAAGTAGCAAAGGCCATATGGTAAGTCAAATGTCCAACTTGATTGAGAAGCCAATAAAAACAAATGGCCTTGTGTGAACTGCTTCTATCAATTGGGAAGGACACATCCCATTTAGATCCTACTTCATTCTTTAAAATTCTTTAAACCAATTTAAAAAGCTAACTTTTGTAAAGCCTCTTTGTAAACTGATTATAAAGTAGTCACTGAAAAGGAAGCAAACTATTCCTCAGTGAGCGCAAAGTCAAATCATTCTGAAAAGCATTATTTTGTAGAAACATACAAGATTAAATTCTAAATGTGTTTATAATTCCCCCCCCCCCGCTGTTAACATCAGCATATTTCAAACACGTGTACTTAAGTGTCCTTGATTTTTTTTTCCAGGAAACAAAAGTTTGTTAAAGTTTTCCCATCCACTCTTTAACCAGAAGTTAAGAACTGCTAAACTACTGATTACAAGTTAGGGTTCAAGTTCAGGGAATTGAAATCACTTCTTCTTAAGAGTTGAAAACAGTAACACTGATAACAGAGAACTTCTGAGTTGGCATAACTGGGGGGACTTCGCCTAACAGCCCTGGTGCCCCCATGACCACGCTCATGGATTTACACGCTCGTGAAACTGTTCCCTTGATGCTTTTTAAAAAGGGAAGAAGCAAACTTCTTCAAATTTATGGGACCGGGAAGAGTTAACAGGAATCTCCTCAGAGGCCTCGTGAACTCTCTACCCCCCAGGGCCCCTCCAGGGCAGTGTGAAAGGAACAGCAATCCTTCAAGTGCTCCAGGCCCCCAGAGGCCACAGCCAGGGCCCAGTGGGCCGGAGACCGGCTCTTGACACTTAAGTCCAGGCTGGTCTTGGAGGGGAGTTGGAGACCAACTGCCTCCGGGTAGGGACGCCTCAGGGGGCCGCCTGCGCCTCGACCTCCTACTCACCTGCGATTCATGGGCCGGACCCTCACAGCCACCTTGACCGATGCCATTGTTCATCGCGGCCCGGACCACGCGGGTTCCCACCTGCCCAGCGTCCCGCGGCTACCGGCGACTCTCGAGACTTGGCCCGTGGCTCCCGCCCACTTCCCCCTCTGCCCCCGCCCCTCCGCTCCCGGCCGGACCCGGCGGCCCGCGGCGGCCCCACCTGCCCTGCCACTGAGCATGCCCAGAGCGGCTCCTGCCCGCGTGATCCGCGCCCCGGGCTTTGGCGGCGCCCAGGAGGCGCGGAGGGGCGGGGCCGGGTTGCCTGGGCGGGGCCTGGAGCACGGAGGGGCGGGGACAGGATGCATGGGCGCCGCCGCCCGAGGTCGACAAACCACGGCAGATCAAGTGGCCTGGGACCGGGGATGGAGTCATTTCAGGAAAGCTTAAAACCCAACCTCATTCCTTGAAAAACTGGGGAGGAGGAAGAAAAGGAGGAGTTCACAGTAATTTAGGGCCAGCGCAAGGACCCCAATCCTGGGGTCAGATTACCAAAAAGTTTTTCAGCCCTTAACAAGGACCTGGCTTTACCCCACCGTGCAGGTGTTAGCTCCTCCAATTTACGGAGCAAGAAACTGAAGCACAGAGATTATCACAGCTTGATAGTGGGCAGCTCCTCAGGTCCTCTCTTCTACTCTAAGGCTGTCTGAGCGCGTGTGTTCTGGACCCCTAAATTCAGGGATACAGAGAAATGAAAATAAAAAGGGTATTGGAGGTTTTAAATGTGGGCGAGAATGGCTATATTGGCTGAAATCAGATCTTAATTGGACTTTTTTCGCACTTATGTTACAGTTTAGTAGTTTTAAACTTAAAGGAGTTTGCAGTGGGGACGACCCTCTCCTCCGGGCTTAGGATTTCTGGGAGAAGCGAGGTCCGACCCCATCTCTTTAAGTGAGGCCCCGTCCCCGCCGCCCTCTCCCGGGAAATGCATATTCATTCATTCAGTCCGTCAAGCATGAATGCATTTTGGCATTCTTTCACACACACCCAGTGGCCCACCTGTTACCTGCGGGCCACATTAACCAAGGCATCAGCTCTGCCTTCCTCCTGCTGCCCCATTCTGGACTGCTTAGCCCACGCACCCCAACCCCAGGACCCCACCCTTCCTGCCTCGGTTCCCACAGCTGCCCCCCCCCCTCGGGTGGGGACAGGAAGGCCCACTGAAGGCAGTGCCCATACTCAAGATCCACTGCGCCCCCATGTTCCTAATGGGGCCACAAAGGGATGCTCTGCCCTCACCCCCTCCCCGCCGGTATTTCACGCCCCCAAGGGCAACCAGGAGCTGCTGGCAGCGTCCCTAGTTCTAAGGAAATTGGCCTGACTGGGTCGGAGGGGCTGCTCCCCCAGCAAGCCAAGCTATAATGGAGGCCGCAAGAAGTGGAGGCTGGGCTCCTGTGTTTGAGCCTCACCTCCAACACTAGCTTTGGGAGGCGTCCAGTCTGCATTACTGGGCACCTCTTGCTTTATCTACAAATCAGGAACTACTCCTTGGAGTTGGTTCATGCTTTAAGTGAGATGATGTCTGCAAACATGTAACCCATTCAGACAAGGAATCGTCGCATCAGCTTCCCTAGAACCCCGAGGCTGGCCGGAAATCAGCAACCACGTGTTTCTAGAGTCGGGAGAACCCTGTCTTTTCCCCCTTCGGGGGCGCGGAGCTGGGTGCAGATTTGTCCACCAGGCTACGGGGAAACCAGGAACGCCGGATTTCGGAGCGGCCCGGGCATGCGCGGTAGCCGCGGGAGGGTTAAAGACGCCCTTAAGGAGCTTGCGCGGCGCCCCGGCTGCCCGGGCAGGGGCGGGCCCCGCCTTATATGGGAGCTGCACCGGGACAAACTCCGCAGGCCCCCTCCCTGGAGGGCGTGGCCCGACATCCCGGCGAGCCACTGTCGCACCTGCTCGCGACCACTCTGTCCGGGTCGGGGGCCTCAGCGCACAGAACGTGAGAGGGCCCCAGAGCCGGCAAAGCCAGCCCAATTCTTAAAGACAGCAAATTACACAAACTTTGTAGGAAGAGTTCTAGTTTTACTCATTAAAGCGATTTTCTGTGTCTGGGGCTTTATTGGTTGGTAGTTTGGAATGTTTCAGCATTCATTCATTCATTCATTTTTCCAACATCCTATACTTGCCTATAAGCCCTCTGTCCCTTCGTGACTTTGCCATTTGACAAAACAGACTATCGCAGCCCTGCAGACACTTTAGTCCCACGTACCACTCCTGGAGCTTTTGAATATGAAGCAGTAAGTCTGCAACTCACGCCGGGCAGGACGGAACCGAGACTTGGCCGGAGAATATTTTTAACCGAGAGTGAAAGAAGTCTCTGAAAGGGCAGATTAATTACAAGGTAGAGGGTTGGCTAGTCTTCTCAAACGTTAATGTGCATGCCTCCAAGTACTTTGCAAACGTTAACGCTTATACAAATCACCTGGGGAATCTTGTGAACTTGCAGATTCTGATTGGGCAGTTCCAACAAACTCCCGGGATTGTGGTTGCAGCCGGCTGCGACCCACACGTAGGGGAGCGAGGGGTTAGTGATCTCAAAAGAGTGTGGAAGCTTTGAAATACTGAGAGTAGAAAACATGTGTCTCCATCTGGGGTCCAAAGGGTCAGTGGAAAAAATTCAGGGGTCCACAACAGTTGTGTATCCCAGCCTAACAGCCCCAAATTTAACGGCTTAGAACAAAAACCACTTATCATTTCTCACGGTTCTGTGGGTTGCTGGTCTCACCTGGGCCAATTTACGGGGCTAGGGGCTGGAGGTTGGACTCAATTGGGATTACTGGGAAGCCTGTGCTTCGTCCTCTTTCTCATCCGCAAAAAGGTTAGACCGGGTTTCTTAGTTGGGTAAAGAAGCCTTCCAGGGCTTCCCTGGTGGCGCAGTGGTTGAGAATCCGCCTGCCGATGCAGGAGACACGGGTTCGTGCCCCGGTCCGGGAAGATCCCACATGCCGCGGAGCAACTAAGCCCGTGAGCCATGGCCGCTAGGCCTGCGTGTCCGGAGCCTGTGCTCCGCAACGGGAGAGGCCACAACAGTGAGAGGCCCGCATACCGCAAAAAAAAAAAAAAATAAAAAATAAAAAATAAAAAAATAAAAAAAAAAAAAAGAAGCCTTCCAGGAGGGCACACCCAGTGGCTCTGATGAAGCTCAGTTTGCTGATTTCCCATTGGTCAAAGGCAGCAAGCCCCCCCATGGGTGTGGCAGGCGACACCCACCGGGAAGGAGCAGGTATTCGTGGGAGCCACTAAAGTTACAAATCTGCCAGAAGGTCCCTGAACTTGGATGAGGGGGAAAAAAAAAATTACATCTGTAACATAAAATATATTAACTATAGTAATACCAGAGATTTTGACAACTCTAAAAATTAAAGATATTTTCCTGTTAAATTATCATTGTTGCAGCTTTCTAAAATTGTTAAAAATCACTGTTACTTTGAAATTATGGTAGTCATTAGACTGACACTAAATCTTGTAATTTATTATAACCACATGTTACTCTATCACAAATTTATTTTTCTTATATCTTGCTCACTGTATTTCATTGTAATTGATTTTCCTTCCCAACCCATGTATTTTATTTTATGCATTTAATAATGTTATTCTGAAAATGTTGCTTTCACCTGACAACCAAAAGGGTCCAGGGCACAAAAGCATTTAAGAACCTACAATTTGGACATTCATTTGGATGAATGAAGGGCATTTCTATTTTCCAAAAAAAGACTGAATGGTGATGGAAGGAAGAAAAGATTCTGAGGCCTGGGTTAAAACCCAAATAGTATTAAATGAGAATGGTGTATTAATCCCATCACCATTAAGGCGTGTGTGTGTGTGTGTGTGTGTGTGTGTTGGTTAAATTTTGTTTGCTTGTTTTGATGTAGCTTATTTGGGTCTTATCTGGGGCTTATTTATTGTTGAATTTTTTTTCCTGATGTTTAGCAATCTCATTACTGCCAAATAGTTGTGAGTGATTTAAACTCCCTGAGACTTAGCTCCTTCATTTCAAAGTGAGAAAGCACAGAAATAGAATGTTCACTCCACCTCAAAATATTTGAATCATCTTGAAATACCATTATCAGAAAGAAAAATACCATATTCCTATCAGCTATATGTACAGTTATATATTTTTCCTCTGGCCCCTAAGGAATAAAGTTGATTTACACTCTCACAAGTACAACTTTTTTAAAACCTTGATAAACAGCAGACTGGCACACTTAAATTGGAACAAAGAATATACTGACATCTCAAACACCCATCTGTTTTCCTACGTACAAGTACTGACCTCAAGCATTATATCACACAGTACACTTATCTTCATGTGGGAGTACCTTACGTCATAGGACTTAAGTTGAATTTCGGAGGTATGCAGTGAGCCAATAAACTAAGTATTCTGGTTTTCAAACAAATGCATAATCACATCAGAGACAAATCATAGACATCAGATCCAAACACAAAACAATTTTTACATTCTAAGTCATAAAACTTTAAAGTAAATTTAGGCTCTCCTAAAATACTAAATATTAAAAGCAAAGGTAATTTGAAAAAGTGTACTTTGGAACCCGAGAGAGAAACCTGAACTCCAAAGTAACAATAAAGATAATCATGAAAGTCATACATAGTAATTTGCCACAAAACTATAGGCAGGTAACTATGAGTGTCAGCTTTCTTTTACAGCAGAAGTGAATGAAGAAATCACAGCAGATTCAATTTAATAGAAGCTATCACCCTAAATCACAGTCATTTTATATACCAAAAGACAGAAGAAGGATTGTTTTCAATTGCTTATAACTAGACCTACGGTCACAAAGAGTTCAGAATAGATGGACTTTATCACGTCTGCGGAAGCATTTCAACTTCTTCAGAATGAGAAACCACATTTAGTTGGAGGGATGGGGAAAAGTTTCACACATGAATTAGTTGTGGAGACAAGCCTTGCAGGAGGGATGGCATTTGAACCTCAAGATGGATGAGGAGCTGACTTTTGAGGTAAAGAAATGCCTTGAACAAGTATTCAGAGATGGAAAAGCAAGGGTCCTGCCCCAGGAATCATGAGGAAGCCTCTTTACCTAAAGCAGCGGTGGAGGTTTAAGGATAGTGATACATTCTCCCCACCTGTTCTTGTACTTGGCACTGTCACTTTGCAGTGAACTTCAATCAGGGATGGAGGCTGTTTCTCCACCTGTTTAATATGGCCAGCCTTGTTACTTGCTTTGGCCCATCGAATGCAACAGAATTAACTTTGTTATTTCCAACCTAGGCTTCAAAAGGCCTTACATGCTTTCACTCTCACTCCAGGGATCTTGCTGCTGTCATATGGAAGCAAGCTCAGGCTAGCCTGCTGAATGATGGCATGACCAGTCAAACCCAGTGCCACAGCCAATAGCCAGCCAATCACCAGACACGGGAGTGGGGCCACCTTGCACCAGCCAGCCCCTGCCAATTCATGAGCTGATCACAACCTTATGAGAGCAGCCCAGAATGACAGAGCCTGTGCAGACCAGAAGAATCACCAAGCCGACCTGTAGGCTGACAGGGATCAGCATATGCCATCCCAAAATATGCCACTGTGGCATGAGAATTATTGTACTCTGAAGGCAATTAAAAAGAAACCAACATAGAAAGAGCTCTTTGCCCTTCACCATAAATTTCCCTTTGTGAATGTGTTCCTCCTCCTCTCCCCCATACCAAGAGAAGAATAACCCTTATTACTAGAGACAGAAAGTCAGCAAACCCTCAATAAACAAATCTTTATCTTCCATTCCTTTCCCCCATATATTTATCTTCCCACAATTTATAACCACTAGAAGACCAGAACCCTTTTCCTTTGTGTAGTGACCTCTCCACGATGTATCGCACTTTGTTAAAATAATAAGCTCCCAGCCCTCACTGCTTTCGGAAGTTTTCATTCCTTTTCTGTGATGCCCTCCGTGTGCATACTATATAAACCCTTTCTTCTGTTAATTTTTATTTTGCCAGTTTAATTTGCACAGCCCAGGTTATCAGCTTAAGAGGGTAGAGGAAAAGGGTCTTTTTCCTTGCTCACAAGATTCATTAGCACTAAACCAATGGTTGTTGGTTAAGCCATTTGGTTTAGGGTATGTGTGTGTAATCGCTTGCATCCAAATACATCCTACCTTATCTAATGAGAAAGGATTTGGATGGATAGGACCATTCAGGAGGCTTGTTAATCACGTAGAAATACGAGTGACATAAAAAATACCTCTGAGCTGGGGCCCTAATCAAGGGCCTTTGCAGTTGTTGTTTGAAGCTGAAAGTCTTTGGGTTCATTTCTTACATTACACATGAGGAGATCAAGGCTCAGACAGGCAACGTGACTGTAGACACCACCTTCCCCACTGCCCACTCCCTCAGGGAACTTAAGTCAACGAAGCCGATTCATGGAAGAACGGATGCTCTCTGAACACATTGTCGGTGTTCCCACCGCCATACTGTGTGCCCAGCAGAAATGCCATCTCCTCTCCTCCTCTCCTGGGTCCAATTCTCCCTTTGAATTTTACTGTCCCCAGTCTTCCCCCACTGCACCATCTCAGGGCAATTGCTCCGTCTTCCAAATGCTCTGTAACACGGCCAGCACCACTCACTAGTTACTCACTGGAGAACTTTCAACCTTGGTTTTCTGTGTCGCTCTTCCAATCCAATTATAAATCCTTGAAGGGTAAAGAGCAGATCTTATAGTTGTCTGTATTTCCAGTAGTGCCAGATTGTCATATGTTAACATTGACACTTAGCAAAACCAATAAACTCATTACACTGTTCTGTTTCTGTAGACGGCCAGTATATAAATATGAATTTCTATGTGATGATTCTTTGGCCCATTTTTGTCCTTTTCTGTTCCTCTAACCAGGTCATAACATAAAGGTTATGCCATCTGTTCCTGTCAGGCTTAATTAAGCCCATTATAATTCGTTAACCCCTGTGCTTGCTTTGTAATTAACATTGATTAACACAAACAAGTACAAAATAGGCCATCAGCACTTTCCAGAAGTGCTGATGACAATTATATTGGTAATTCAATATAGTATAGAAGATGATGGGATAGTAATATGCACTCTCTTCACATAAGGAGACAAATATGCTACCACGCAAATCTAGCCTAGAAACAAAAGTTTGTTCATTGGATTCACCTGATCAAACCTTCACCCTGTGAACCCACCTATGACTGTTGAAACCTCCGGTAGAACTGCTGAAGGCACAGATCCAAGTAACTTGCTTCATTGCAGCCCTGGACCAAAAGAGGGAAGCGTTTCAAAGCCAACAGAAAGATGGCAGAGTGACCAGTCACAGCAAAGCAGCCCCAAGGTTCATGACAGACAATTTGAGGCCAAGATCACATAAGCCCTGGATAAGCCCAGGGCTTGATAGAAGCAGGTTGAAGTTTCACAACAATAAGCACCCAGAGACATTGCATCCGAAAAGCTCTGAGTGACTAATTACTTGAAAATAAACTATCTGCCTATCCAGAATATAAAATGCAAACAAACAAAACCCTGTATTCTAATATATCCAAGATGGTGTTTAAGTTCCCTTTCTCTCTGGTCTCAGAGGTCAGGGATGTATTCTTGGCATCCAGGTTAAGAGGAAGCCACCACGCTTACCTGGGACTCTGGTCAACAGCCAGTGGTGCTGGGCAGTGTTGAACTTTTGCATATTTGTAGGAATAAAGTGAGGCTGTTTAGGAGCTGCAGCAGTTTTTGTTCTGTACAAAATAAGTAAATGGGACTCTGCCCCACTGCCCTCCAGGGAAGGATTATCAGAACTGATACCATCCAAATCAATCGGCCCTGTACAGATGACTTCATAAGGGGGCCATGGAGTTCTCACAGTTCTCTGTTACTGCTGTGGAAATCATTCAAACCCTAAAAGGGGTGTTAGTTCAAAATAAGGTGTTTCAAAGTCATTACTGAAAGAGTTGTAATGTTCATGAAGATCCCTGAGACACTGTGACTTCTGTATACATGTGTGGCTCATCCAGAAAAAAACCTGCCTGTTGAAAAAACATGGAGAATTTGCTGAAGTTCATATAGCTTCTAAATATGGAAACTGGAGTCTGAACCCAAACGTGTGTGTCCTCAGAGCTGGGCTTTCTCTTTTTTACCCCTTCTCCCCAGCAGAGGATGTGTTGGAGAAAGTGCTAGAAATGGAAAAGCAGCTGTCAGAAGCAGAATTCAATAGAGAGAAAAGCCACAAACACACGTTGATACAAAGGGTCAGCCTTAAGCAAGATGGTGACATTGGTGACGTTTGTCCTTGTGTCCACAACCTTCCTTCCAGCTATTATCAGACATCATATTTGGGGTCTTATATCCATGCCAACAGGGTTGTAGAGAGTCATTTAATCCCGCCCCCTCTCTCCCTCTCTCTTTCTCTCCTAACTATGTTAAAAAAGAGAGAGAGAGACAACGGACCCAAAATGGAGTCACTTGTGCTAAGCCCCGTGTCACCAAACCGAGATTTAAAACCTAACTTAAGGGACTTCCCTGGTGGTCCAGTGGGTAAGACTCCATGCTCCCAATGCAGGGGGCTCAGGTTCGATCCCTGGTCGGGGAACTAGATCCTGCGTGCCGCAACTAAGAAGCCCGCGTGGGGCTTCCCTGGTGGCACAGTGGTTGAGAGTCCGCCTGCCGATGCGGGGGATACGGGTTCGTGCCCCGGTCCGGGAGGATCCCACATGCTGCGGAGAGGCTGGGCCCGTGAGCCATGGCCACTGAGCCTGCGCGTCCGGAGCCTGTGCTCCGCAGCGGGAGAGGCCACAGCAGTGAGGGGCCCACGTACTGCAAAAAAAAAAGAAGCCCACGTGTCCCAACTAAAGATCCCGCGTGCCACAACGAAGATCCAGCGTGCTGTAACTAAGACAGCGTGCTGTAACTAAGACCCTTTGCAGCCAAAATAAATAAATAAATATTTTTTAAAAAATAAAACCTAACTTAATCACAGTTTCAGCCTCCCCCAGGAATGGAATCTAAACCAATCTATCTGGAATTACTGGTCAGCACTGGTGAGGTAATCTGCTTGATAGACCCCTGAGGTCCCCTAAAACAAGATGACCTTGCCACAAACAATCAGCTCTTTGCTAGTATAACTTCCTCGTCATGACCCCTCTTGCCTATAAAGCCTTCCATTTTGTACTGCTCTCTGGAGCTCCTTTCTTTCTGCTAGAAGGGATGCTGCCCGATTCATGAATTGTTGAATAAAGCCAATAAGATCTTTATAATTTACTCAGTTGAATTTTGTTTTTTAACAACTATGACACTTTTTTCTTCTTTATTCATTTTTAAAAATAAGATATAAAATACATTCAATGGGGTACGTAAAGTATACAAATCTTAAGTGTACAGCTCAATGAATTGTTTCATGCATGTACACCCACGTAACCCCCATGCAGATGATATGCAGAACACTTGGTGGCATCCCAGAAAACCCCGTCAAGCTACAGGCTTTTTATTTGAAAGTCAGGTTTAGTGAGGTATCATTCTCATACAGTAGTATTTTCCCCTTTTTGTAGGCAGTTCTATGAGTCTTGAAAATGCATATTGTGTGGCTACCAATAAAATCAAGACATAGAACTGTACCATCACTCTCCCCCCACCAAAAAAAAAAAAAAAACTTCCCCTCTGCACCTTTGTACCAAATTCCTCCCTCCTTCTCCAACACCTGGCAACCACTAATCTGTATTCTGTCCCTATAGTTTATCTTTTCTAGAATGTCTTATAAATGGATCATACAGTATGAGTCTGACTTCTTTCACTGAGCATAAAACATTTGAGGTTCATCCATATAGCTGAGTGTATCAGTAGTTCCTCCCTTTTTATTCCTGAGTAGTACTTAATTATACCACATTCCGTATAGCCATTCGTCAGTTAAAGGACACCTGGGTTGTTTCCAGTTTTTTGACAATTATGAATAAAGTCACTATAAACGTTCACATACAGGGTTTTGTGTGAATCTAAGTTTTCATTTCTTTCGGGTAAAAACCCAGGAAGTGTATTTCTTGGTCTATGCTAAGTACATGTTGAACTTTATTACTTTTTTAAGCCAAACATTTTTCCAGAGAGCTGGTACCATTTTGCATTCCCACCAGCAATATAGGAGACTTTTAATTGCTCCATTTTCTCATCAGCACTTGGCATCACCAATTTTTTTAAGTCACTTTACTAGGTATGCGACACAGATTTTTGAAGCTGAGCAAACATGTTCACAGACGTTATTGCTGTCTTCAGAGAAGACTTAAAATCAATCTAAAACATTTAACTAACTATATATATATACGTATATATGTATATATATACGTATATATATATATATATATATATACACACACACACACACATATATATATAGGAGCTACTTGGCTGCATGCTAATTAGGCAGTTCATATTAATGATCCTGACTGGAATTACCTGTACTCAATCAGTCCAGTTTTGATTAGTTTGTTTACACCTCAAGCAGCATCCATGCCAATTTCCTTAGCACACTTGCTAGGGGCGAGAGTCCTGTATCTTACTTGCTGCTGCCCTGCAGGTGATGCCTAAATGTTACGGCGCCTCACTTCCTTTGGCATCTTTAAAACACTTTACAACCTAGCTCTAATTGCCTTGTTTATGTGTGTTTTCTGTACCCAGAAAATGAAACATCCCTCCAGCTTCTACTTTCAAGACTATATATCTATCGGGCTTCCCTGGTGGCGCAGTGGTTGAGAATCTGCCTGCTAATGCAGGGGACACGGGTTCGAGTCCTGGTCTGGGAAGATCCCACATGCTGCGGAGCAACTAGGCCCGTAAGCCACAACTACTGAGCCTGCGCGTCTGGAGCCTGTGCTCCGCAACAGGAGAGGCCGCGATAGTAAGAGATCCACGCATGCACAACGATGAAGAGTGGCCCCCGCTCACCACATCGAGAGAAAGCCCTCGCACAGAAACAAAGACCCAACACAGCCAAAAATAAATAAGTTAATTTAAAAAAAAGAATATATATATCAAAAACACTCTAAGATGGAGGAAGGAGGAAAAAAAATACGCTTCATTGCAGCAAACAAACTGTCACACTCAGGAGATCGCTAGAGAATTCAATCACTTTCCTGCTCTGCCTTCAATATGCACAGACCATACGTTGCTATTTTCTAGAAATAACCGAGGATGATTTTTCTGACTTGGGCAGAAATCACACGTAGTCAGAACATGGTCCTCTCAGAGCTGTCACACAAATTCCTCCCTGGCCTGTTGCTTCTCTCTGGATCTCACTGCTAATACCTTATTCATCTGCATCCGTCCACCCCATCTGCTGGTTCTAATGCTGTGCTGTCAGCAATTAGCCTGTGATATATGTGTTACCTCCTACATACTACGTATATCCCTCCGCTCTCTCTGCCCCAGCAATTTCCATCTCTCTGCCTCACCCCCAAACAGAGGAACAAACAGACATCCTCAGCTGCATCTTCTCATTTTTTCTAAATTATATTACTTATTGTAAATAGATAATACATACACAAAGGATAAATCCAAAATGTACACAAGAGGCATAGAGCTACAAGTCTCTTGCTCCCTGGTTCCCCAGTTTCCTTGCTCAAAGGCAACTACTGTTACCAGTGTCTTGTGCCCTTCCAGAAAGAGCTAATCTACACATCGACAACATACAATCTAGCTACCGATTTTTATTCTTTGCAGAAATGGTAACAATTTATAACACTTTTTGCACCTTGCTTTTTTCACATAAAATATGTATCTTGTAAAACATTTCACCTCAGCATACCTGCATATACTTCTGTGTGTACCTCAGTGGATTTGCCTCATTCTTTAAAAGAGTTGTTTAATGTTCAATGTTGTGTTTGTTCCATAATTTATTTTACCAAAGTCTTTTAAAAAATATCTAAAATAATGACTTAGTGCTTAAACAAGATAGAAGTGTATATCATGAAAAATGATGAGCAGTTAGGTGGCTCAGGGCTGGTGTTGGTAACCACAATCTCAGAGACTGAAGGTCCTTCTATCTTGTTGTCCCTCTCTTCCGAGCTCATGGTTTTCCCCTTGTGTTTGAAGGTGGCTTCTTGAGCTCCAGCCTTCACAACTGCATTCCAGCCTGAACACCAACATGCTCCCTGTCAAGAAGGACACTTCCCAGCTCACAAAGTCCTTTCACTTATATCTCAGTTTCCAAAACCTGTCACAAAGCTACACCTAGCTGGAAGGGAGGATGGGAAATGTCATCACATCCCAGGGAGTCGGTGGAAAATTTGGGGTTCTATTAAGAAAGAAGGAGAGGAGAATGGATATCGAGGTACAACAATCAGTTTCTGTCCCAGAATTGTTGCCACTCCTCTCACTCATACATCTGCTGCTGAAGTATGTATCTTTGTGAACATTCTATTTCACACTATGCGGGAGGATCTGTAGAAATTCTAGGTTGCATGGTGTGTGCATTTTTATTTTCATGGATATTACCAATTGCCATCCATTGGCAAAGGAACAATGCACACCCGTACCAACATTTTGTGATAGGGCCTGTTCCCCCAAATCCTCAACAATTCCAAGTGTGCTCACATTTCTTTAATTTTTTGATCTTTACCAGGATGATAGCTAAAATACAGTACCCCAAATGGTCTTAATTGGACTTCATAGCACTTTCTCTTATTTTTAGTGAAGCTGAGTACTTTTTTGAATGTCCAGCAATCATTCGTACTTCCTTAACTCTGAATCGTTTCCATTGTTTGCCCACTTATTTATTGGATCATTTCCTTGTTACTCCATAGAAATTCTTCATAAGTTGGGGAAATTAGCATTTTCAGTAGTATACATGATAATTTTTTTTTTTTTTTTTGGTTCGCGGGCCTCCACTGTTGTGGCCTCTCCTGTTGCGGAGCACAGGCTCCGGACGCGCAGGCTCAGCGGCCATAGCTCACGGGCCCAGCCGCTTCGCGGCATGTGGGATCCTCCCGGACCAGGGCACGAACCCGTGTCCCCTGCATCGGCAGGCGGACTCTCAACCACTGCGCCACCAGGGAAGCCCCATGATAAATATTTTTTCATAGTTTGACTTTATTGTTTTTATTTTCATGACTTTTTTTTTTTTTTTACCAGAAGTAAGCCTTTATTTCCTTGTTTCACAAGTAAAGAGCTTAGCTGAGTTGGTTGCTTTCTGGTGATTAGTCAGAGGGATGAAATTCCATATCCTCCTTCCAATCTGACTCTTCCTTTGCTACAAACTTGGCTGGGACTGGCGCAGCAGCCATAAATAGAGATGCATCAACCCAAAGGCCTTGACTTTAGCAGCAAGTGGTAAGGTATAATCAGCTTCCACAGACCAAGCCAGGACTGCTTGGACCTGCTGATGACAGAATGGGTTAACGATGCAACAGGCGGGCAATCAGTCTGCTGACATAGGCTGGCAACACTGCGGACACCCTCCAGGAAGCAAGAACACAGTTTCCTCTGTGCTGTCAAGGACCTGGGGGTTGTAGATGCTGGATCATGAGCCTAAGGGAGAAGAGATGACGTTCAGCATGCTCGTCAGTGTGGTTTCACGGCTTCTCCCTTTGTTTCCAATCTTAATTAGCTGCACATCATAATTAGCTGCACATCATTTCAGTGGTGATTCTTTTTTAACATCATTAAACTGATCCGTTTTTAAAAATGCTTTTAAGTTTTGGAACATTCTTAGGAAGGCACTTTCCATACCAAAATCATAAAATAAACTCTCCTATGGTTTTCTTTTTCATACTAAGAGACTCCAACTTGATTTCTTTTAACATGACTCTGGTTATCCTGACCCCCGACCTGTCCATCTTCCCCCACCGATTTGATAGCTTGTCTACATCTCAAAGGAAGATAGCAGTTCTTCTTCACTTAAAATGGATACATCTTAATTCCACTTTCTGTTTTATATATCCTGTACTGTCATTGATATTATTTACTACATTTCAGAGTTACACTTTGCAGTTGTATCCAGTCTGCCATAAGAAAAGTCAAGCACTCAGACTCATCTGCTCACAGCCTAGATTCCGAACCATACAATGTGAAGCGGTAGACTGTTGATGGGGAAGGAATTCAGGCTTTAGAGGCTTTTATAGGCTGACTTGTATCCACCCCAAATTCATTTGTTGAAGCCGTAATGCCCAGTACCTCAGGATGTAACTGTATTTGGAGAGAGGGCCTTGAAAGAGGTAATTAAGTTAAATGAGGTCACACGGGTGAGTCCTGATCCTACATGACAGGCGTCCTTATAAGAAAAGGAAATCAGGACACAGACAAACCCAGAGGGAAGACCACATGATGACACTGGGCAGAAATGGCCATCTACAAGCCAAAGAGAAAGGCATCAGAAAAAACCAACACTGTCGACACCTTGACCTCAGACTTTCAGCCTCCAGAACTGTGAGAAAATAAATGTCTGTTGTTTAAGTCACCCAGTCTGTGGTACTTTGTTATGGCAGCCCTAGGGAACTCGTACAGAGGTACGCAGAGCTGGCTGAATCAATTCGGGGTCTTCGGCAGCAAGTCATAGAAGTTTAGTCAGAGCTACGGTCTTAGGTCGTGTTCCCTGGGCTCTGCAATGGGGATCTGCATTCAGCAGGTGGACTGAGAGTGGTCACAGGGGTCACACCTGTGAGCGAGTGAAGGCAGCAGGGAGAAGAAGTTGAACCGTAATTGCAGCAGAAGCCTCAGTTGATCCAAGGGGGAGCTCTGGACCTGAGATGGCCTTGAGGGTTGTCCGGATTGAGGCAAGGGGGCTGGGCCTTTGTACTCCTGTAGGCTGTCCGCTGGACAAGGTCCTCAACCAGGTGAGGGGGCTCTTTGTGGCCGAGGGCAAGTGCTGGGAGGGCCTCAGCTGTGAGCCATCAGGGCCAGTGCTGCTGTGGCCCGGGGGAAGGGATCTGACGGTGCACTCCTGCATCCTCCTACCTCTGCAGAAGGGAACTTCACAGCTCGGAGGGGCAGCCTGAAGGAATAGCCCGCAGGAAGGACTGGCCCAGAGTGGCCTGGAGAGTTTGCAATGCAGGAACAAATGGAATAGTTTCTCCCGGCAGCAACCACTGGGGTGAATCGGCCCCAACCATCACTATGCCATTCCTTTCAGGATTCAGATTCATAGGAGGCAGAGTCTACTTAAGGACTTTGATCACCTACTTGCCAGTTGGGCAGAGGAGGGCGTGGCCCCTTGACTGACAGTCCCTGGAAGTCTGCACAACATGGGGGAAGGCTGTTTCCAAAAAAAAAAGACAATTGCAATGTCATCACCAGAAGAAAGGAGACAGATACTGAGCAGGTGAAAATATGTGTGCATTGGGCCCAGGCCATCTGATTTGGAATCGCAGTCTTGGGTGTCCTTGGACAAGTAATTTGAACTCACAAAACTTTAAGTGCTTCGTCTATAAAGTAGGAATAATATTACCTACCTCATAGGATGTTTCAATCTAAGAGATCTCTCTCTCTCTCTCTCTCTCTCTCTCTCTCTCTCTGTATGTATGTATATATGTGCATGTGTCTACATAAACAAATTACACATACATGCATATATACACACACTAATATATTCATGGTGCCTATGTAATAACAGCCACAATTTATTTGAGTGTCTACAGTTCCTAGGATCTCATCTAGTACAGTTGACCCTTGAACAACATGGGAATTAGGGGCACCCACACTCCACCCAGTGGAAAATCCATGTATAATTTATAGTCTGCCCTCCGTATATGCAGTTCCTTGTATCCGCAGTTCCACATCCCTGGTTTCAACCACTCTCAGATCATGTAGTACTGTAGTATTTACTATTTTAAAAATCCACATTTTAGGGCTTCCCTTAAATGTCGCCTGCATCGGCAGGCGGACTCTCAACCACTGCGCCACCAGGGAAGCCCCTTACCTCTTCTTTCAGAACAAGAAGGGCATCTTGTCTTTTTGAAAATGCTAATCCTCAAACTCTAGATTTAGAAAACCCCTTAGAGATGCTGCCTCTTTTTGCAGAGGACTGTGGAGTTGCAAAGTTTTACAACATTATATTCCTCATATTGGGTGTGGGGTGTGCCTGATTTTGCATTTTAAAAATAAATAAAGGGGCTTCCCTCGTGGCGCAGTGGTTGAGAGTCCGCCTGCCAATGCAGGGGACACGGGTTCGTGCCCCGGTCCGGGAAGATCCCACATGCCGCGGAGCGGATTGGCCCGTGAGCCATGGCCGCTGAGCCTGCGCGTCCGGAGCCTGTGCTCCGCAACGGGAGAGGCCACAACAGTGAGAGGCCCGCGTACTGCAAAAATAATAATAATAATACAATAAAATAGAAAATAGGAGTGTAAAGAGAAAACCAAAAGTGGAGTTTGCCTGATAGGTCATCTGCTCACGGGAGGATGTACAAACAGAGCCTTCCCGGGGGTTCTCAATACCAGGTGGCCCAAGGCAGAGACATGATGAGAGCAGGGTAGCCTGGTGTCAGGACATGGGAGGCTACCTAACAAAGGTCATATACCAATGAAGTTCCAAAGATGCGCACCCAGTCCTGTTCTTTCTTTGCTGATTCTAGACAGCGACATCTATCATAGGATCAGGCAGAACTTGAGTGGAGAGGGGGTTTGTGAGGAGAGGGCAGGACGAGGCGGGAAGATACTGGCATTTTCTCCCGAACATCTATTGTGACAAAGAAATCTAATTCCAGCAACAGGGTGTCAACTTCACTCCCACACACAGCCACCCAGAGGGATAGCTTCTGTGGACGCTTCTCAGCTTGCAAATGTTTCCCCTCCGAGGTCACACAAATAACTGATACATCCATTTCCATGAAATAAATGCCATCCTGGAGGTCTTCTTGTCACTGTCAGAGGTGATGAACGGCATTGATGGAGCGGGGTAATGACATCGCAGCGTGATTGAAAGGGTTTGGGATGGGGTTTCCTATTTGGTTCAGACAAAATAAAACCATTATCTGTGCTTCATCTTTTTTGAAGAGATTGTTTCCTGAGCTCTCTTGTGCTTGAAGCCTGTTGCAGCACTCAGGAACAATATTAGCCTGTCACAATTATAGATCAGTTCATCACCACAGGCAGTCTCCAACTTCCTTGAACTCTTTCTAGGGGAAATGACTTTTCTGGGTCTACCTCATCCCTGGGCATTTTGTCTTTTGAAAAAGTTGGTGCTGTAGTCATCCATGAGCTGCAGAGAGCACACACCCAGGGGCCCTAGGGAATTTGCAGGTGGCCATTTATGAGAGACCAGGACCCCCATTAGCTTGTGGGTCAGCAGAAATGAGACACTCAGACACATGGACATGGTGGGGACAAGTGTTTGCTTAAAGAGGTTAAGGATATACTTGATGTTGAAGAACTTAGGGTTCCCTGGTGTATTTCTTATCCATCACTAAGGCATGCCCACATCAGTAGACTCAGGTGGCCAGGCCACAGTGAGGACGTCAGGAGAACTCTCAGTATCCTCACTCTTATACTTGCTAACCTAGGTTACCCCCTGCTAACTTAGGAAGCCACATCGTTAATATCCTGGCCCTTGACCCTGCTTTACTCAACAGCAGCCTGTCACCAGACCCACTACACAATTTTTAACTAACAGGGTCTTTGCTGCAAAGTCTTTCCATCCCAGGGCTTTTTCCAAGCACAGGCTTCAATCTAGCCCTACACATATAAAATGTATACCCTGAAACTTTCAAAACATTGTTGAAAAGAAATTAAAAAGATGTAAATAAATGAAAAATATCTCATTCATGGATAAAAAGACATTATGGTAAAGATGGTAATACTCCCCAAACTGATCTACAGATTCCCTATCAAAATCCAACCTGGTTTTCTTGCAGAAATGGCCAAGCTGATGCTAGAATTAATATGAAAATTCAAAGGATCCAGAATAGACAAGACAATCTTGAAAAAGAAAAACAAAAGATAGAAGACTCACACTTCCCATTTAAAAAAACTTACTACAAAATTGCAATAATTAAGTCAGGGTAGTACCAGATAAGGACAGACATATAGATCAGTGGAAGAGAACTGAGAATCCAGAAATATATGGTTAATTGATTTTTGATAAGGGTGCCAAAATAATTTAGTTGGGGAAAGAATAGTCTCTTCAACAATGGTGCTGGAACTACAGGATTTCCACATGCAGAAGAATGAAGTTGGACTCCTTTCTTACACCATTAACTCAGAATAGATCTTAGACCTAAATGTGGAGCTAAAAATTATATAATTCTTGGAAGAAAACATAGGAATAAATCTTGTGACCTTGAGTTAGGCAATAGTTTTTTTAGAGACGATACCAAAAGCACAAGTGCCAAAGGGCAAAATAGATAAATTGAATCTTATTAACATTAAAAACATTTGTGCTTCAAAGGAAACCATTAACAAAGTGAAAAGACAACCCACAGAAGTATAAAAAACATTTTGAAATATTTGCAAATCACATGTCTGTTAAGCGAATCAGACAACAAATTTGTCAGTGAAAAGAACCTAATCTAAAAATGGGCAAGGTTCTGAATAGTAATTTCTTTAAAGAAGATATACAATAGTCCAAGAACTACATGAAGCATACTCAGCATTATTAATCATTAGGGGAATGCAAATCAAAACCACAATGAGATCCCACTTCACATCCACTAGGATAGTTACAATCAAAAAGACTCACTGGGACTTCCCTGGTGGCACAGTGGTTGGGAATCTGCCTGCCAATGCAGCGGACCGGGGTTCGATCCCTGGGCCAGGAAGATCCCACATGCCACGGAGCAACTAAGCCCATATACCACAAATAGTGAGCCTGTGCTCTAGAGCCCATGAGACACAACTACTGAAGCCCGTGTGCCCTAGAGCCCGTGTGCCACAACTACTGAGCCCACACACTGCACCTACTGAAGCGTGTGCGCTCTAGGGCCCACGAGCTGCAGCTATTGAGCCTGCATGCTGCAACCACTGAAGCCTACGTGCCTAGAGCCCATGCTTCGCAACAAGAGAAGCCACTGCAATGAGAATCCCGCACACTGCAACAAAGAGTAGCCCCTGCTCGCCACAACTAGAGAAAAGCCCGCACACAGCAACGAATTTCCAACACAGCAGAAAATTTCCAACACAGCCAAAGAAACAAAAAAAGGGAGAAAAAAAAAAAGGACTCACAACAACAAGTGTTGGTGTGAAAAAAGACGTGAAAAAATTGAAACTCTTTGCAAGTGAGAATGTGAATTTATCTAGCCACTTTGGAAAACTGTTTAGCAGTTCCTCAAAATGTCACACATAGTATTACCATATGATTCAGCAATTCAATTCCTAGGTATAAATTCAAGAGATATGAAAACAATGTCCATAAAAACACTTATACACAAATATCCATAACAATGTTATTCAAAATAGCCAATATGTGGAAGCAACCCAAATATTCATAACTGATGAAAAGGTAAACAAAATGTAATCTATCCATACAACAGAATACTACTCAGCAATAAAAAGAAATAAGGTATGAATACATGCTACAGCATAGATGAAACTATTACACTAAGGAAAAGAAGACAGTCAAAAAAGATCATGTAGGAATCCATTTTTAAGAAATGTGTTAAATAGACAAATCTATAGGGACAGAAAGTTGGGGGCTTGGGGAAAGGGAGAATGTGGGAGTGACTTTTCATGGGTATATTTCTTTTAGGGGTGATGAAAACATTCAAAAAGTGATAGTGAATTTTGCACAGTTCTGTGAATATATTAAGAACCATTGAATTGTACATGTTAAGTGGCTAAATTGCATTGGTATATGAATTTTATGTCAATAAAGTTACTTTAAAAAAACAAAATCTGGACTTCCCTGGTGGCACAGTGGTTAAGAATCCAACTGCCAAGGCAAGAGACACAGGTTCAAGCCCTCGTCCAGGAAGATCCCACATGCTGCGGAGCAACTAAGCCCATGCACCACAACTACTGAGCCCACGAGCCACAACTACTGAAGCCCACGCACCTAGATCCCGTGCTCCGCAACAAGAAAAGCCACCTCAATGAGAAGCCCACACACCACAACAAAGAGTAGCCCCCACTCACCGCAACTAGAGAGAGCCCACACTTGGCAACAAAGACCCAATGCAGCCAAAAATTAATTAATTAATTAATTATTTTAAAAATCCAAGCTTTATTTGCTTTGATTTTGTCTTTAACATCACTGTATGCATCTCTATACTAAAAGTCAGCACCAGAGAGGAATAGAGAACAAATTTAGAGCTTTTATAGGGAAGAATGCCTAACACCTTGCTTTAAATGATCAATCACTTGAGGGCAAAGTGACACAAAATAAATATGTAAATAAGCATTTTTCTCCTTCCATTCCATAACATGAACACATTGCTATGGAAACAAAAAATTCCAATAATGTTTGGCTAAAATATACAGTTATATTTAATAGCACCAGGAAAAATTTCAGAGTACTATGACAGGACACATATTGAAAGGCCATTCAAATTACCTTTCTAGATTTGATAGTAATACTATTCACCTTGAAGAAAGTGAGGACATAGTTTACCAGAAGGGATATAAGTAAAGGGGCTGTTCTATATGTGACTTTGAGAAGGATTTGTCCCCTGGTTGGGAATATACAGAGCAGAAACCCATCATGAGACTATTGCACAGTCAAAGCTGCAAGTACACCTAGAAAGACTAGATCCATTATCCATGGCAGACCTTGGTCCTCTTCACCACGATAAAAGAAGTCTCACTTCCATTTCCTTGTTGTGCCTCACATTTCACATGAACTGGCTCGAGTCCAAATCTTTATCAGTATCATTCATTTACATGAGCCATTTCCACCAGTAAATGTCCTACAATTATCTCAGTGGAGTGCCATATTTCTCAGGCTAATGCTGAGAGTAACTATACAACACATTCTATAATCAACATACTGGCCTTTATAAAAGAACTTCCTTTCCAGTGGTGATGTGTTTGTTCAACCTGATCTAAATTAAACAAATAAGCACTTCAGGAGGCAGAACTGTGTATGTTTTTTCATGTTCTCCTAACCCCATGGGACCAAGAAAGAGGTCCATTAACCTATATGTACTTAATAAGTTGGAAAGAAATGGTACAGAATGGAGTGGAGCAATAGACTACCAAAACCAAACAAATGAAATGATGGACAATATCTAAAAGACACACCAGGGCTTCCCTGGTGGCGCAGTCGTTGAGAGTCTGCCTGCCGATGCAGGGGACGCGGGTTCGTGCCCCGGTCCGGGAGGATCCCACATGCCGCGGAGCGGTTGGGCCCGTGAGCCATGGCCGCTGAGCCTGCGCGTCTGGAGCCTGTGCTCCACAACCAGAGAGGCCACAGCAGTGAGAGGCCCAAGTACCGCAAAATAAATAAATAAAATAAAATAAGAGTCACACCAACCACGCTTCTTGGGATGCTCACCCCCGGCAGCTCCAGGGACCTTTGTTCACATGACAAGTATTTGTTTATAGAAGTTCAACATAGTAGGTAGGCAACATTATTTGTGGAATTAAAAAGTCCCAAATGAGGGACTTCCCTGGCAATCCAGTAGTTAAGACTCTGCTCTTCCACTGTGGGGGGTGTGGGTTCAATCCCTGGTCAGGGAACTAAGATCCCACATGCCACAGGGTGCAGCCAAAAAAAAGAAATACAAAACGTCCCAAATGATATGACTGAGAATTGTTTACAAAATCAGTTGTCAAATTTGTCTTCCTCAGCCTGAGGAATTTCTAATTTTAATGTTTGGCATCTTGTCATCTGTCTGAGAAGCCTCTGGACTAATCACACATCTGGACAGAGCTGAATTATTCAGCCTACCTACCTTTGTGCTTTTGTGACCCTAGCAAGCTGCCTGGAAAAAAAGATTTGGAAGTATCCCAGAATATCCAGTAGACACAAGTGAAATAAACTAAATGAAAAATGCCTACATTTAAAAAATAATTTTAAAACTGTCAGTTAATCAGAAAAAAAAGGCCCCATGTCCTTTTACAATCCAAAGTCTGCCCACTGTGCATGTAACCAGTACGAAAATACATAGATAATTGTCTGATTAGTTCAATCTAATCAGAAAATTTTTAAATGTCTTTCCTGGGAAGCAACTGAGCTTTCATGGACCCTGGATGTATGGCATAGTCAATTCTCAATATGACTATGACTATATAATTTCCTAGAGATTTTGGTTACCCAGAAAGGCCCATGTGCTTCAACACTGCAATGACACGAAAGTTTCTTCCTTGTACACTGACCCATGGGCAGAGTAGGGAGATGTAGGAGGAAAAACAAAATCATGCCTTTCCTGGTCCCAAAGCAATGCCAAGATGGCACCAAAGACATAATGACACAGGGGGAAGGTTCAACTCAGCCAGGCTGGTTAACTGGCTGGTGAAGATGGGCAATTCATCACTTCAAATTTTACTCAAAACAAACTAAGAATTACCATTCGATACTGATTTAATTCATTCTTCACTGAATCCACAAGCATTGAGAGATTGTTTGAGTCATGATCCCTGCTCTCATTTTCTAGCTTGTTTGCTGGGGGGAGACAAGTAAACAACTTCCACACTTTGGGATAAGTGCTAAGGTAGCAAGATATAGAAATCAGATGCTTCCAACCCATCTGTGAGCTTCACGCCCACCTACCACAGGGAAACTTGATTTGTCTGGAGGAAAGAAAAGCATTTCATTCCTATCACACTAAGGAGTGGCAGGTGGGATGGATGGTCAGTCCATCTTGCTGAGAGCGCCTGAGGTGCATTGGAAACGAAAAACACATGCTAAGCTTCTGATTTGTCAAATGTTTGCCCAGAGTGTTTTGGTTTTTGGTGGCAAGAATATATATTTCAAGGGAGTGGGTGGGGGAGATTCAATGTATCATATACCACCCTTCAGAGATTCAATTTTCCATTCCAACAAATACTATTCACACAGGTGAAAAAAGTTCAGGTTTATTCCCTAAGTCCTACTGCTAACGAGGGCTGAGGGTGAGGACCTCAGACTCAGTAACTGCAGCAAAGTGGTAAAACCAACACTGAAACATGGCTCTCAAGCCCTGGGGGAGGGCAAGGGGGCCCTTGGAGGCTCCAGGGAACACGGAGATGGGAGCAGCTAAGTGTGCTTTTGGGGCCAAGTCCGTGTGCACCTGTCAATCACGCTCCATATTCATTTGACTTAAGTGGAGAGGGGAACATTCAGATCATGGGAGGGCTTTAGAGGATGAGCACCTCAGCCTCACAGAGAGAGGTGGTCTGCTTTGTCCTGTTCCATACTTCAGGTTTTTTTTTTTTTCAAGATATAATTGACATATAACATTGTATTCATTTTAGTTGTACAACATAATGATTGATATACCTATTGTGAAATGATCACCACAATAAGTTTAGTTAATATCCACCACTATATATAGTTACATTATTTTTCTTGTAAGATCTACTCTCAGGAACTTTTGATTATATGATACAGGATGCACTATTGTTAACTATAGTCACCATGCTGTACATTACATCCCCAGCACTTATTTATCTAGTAACTGGAAACATACCTTTTGACCACCTTCTTCATCCATTTCACCTCCCCTCCCCCATCCCTTAACCTCTAGCAACCACCAATCTGTTCTCTGTACCTATGAGCCTGTGTTTTCTGTGTTTTTGTTTTGTTTAGATTCCACATATAAGTGAGAAAGACAGTATTTGCCTTTCTCTGTCTGATTTATTTCACTTACCATAACACCATCAAGGTCCATTCCATGTTGTCACAAGTAGCAGGATTTCCTTCTTTTTCATGTCAGAATTATATATATCTCATGTCTTTATCCATTCATCTGTCGATGGACAATTAGGTTGTTTCCATGTCTTGGCTTTTGTAAATAATGCTGCAATAAATGTGGGCGGTAGGGTGCAGGTATCTTTTGGAGATAGTGATTTTGTTTTCTTCAGGTTCTTTTTTAAAACACAACTTCTTTTAAAGTCTTTTAGAATTATACTATAATTATGCAAGATTTCAACATTGCGGGGGGAAGAGGGGTGAAGGGTACATGGGAACTCCCCTTACATTTCTTTGCAAATTCCTCTGATCTATAATTACTGGAGAATAAAAATGTTTTTAAAAGTCTGTTGTTGCATTAGGCATAAAGTAAAATAATAATAATAAGAATAGAATATCTCTTCATTTAAAACATAAGTCCTGGATGCATATTTGTCAGAGATGTGTTTTACCATAGGTAATGTTTTTTACACAACTGTCATATAACATCACTTCCTCATCATACAGTCGTCCATTTACTTACTAAATTCCTTCACTCACTGAAGTTGAGCACCTGTTGTATGCCAGGGCATTGCTATAGGTGCTGGGCATAGAATTCAGAGTGAAAATAACATTTGTCCTCATAATTCTTCGAGTTTAAAAGGGAAGGTGGCCATTTATTATTTTTTTATACAGCAGGTTCTTATTAGTCATCAATTTTATCCACATCAATGCATACATGTCAATCCCAATCACCCAATTCATCACACCACCACCACCACCACCACCACCACCCCTGCCACTTTTGCCTCTTGGTGTCCATATGTTTGTTCTCTACATCTGTGTCTCAATTTCTGCCCTGCAAACCGGTTCATCTGTACCATTTTTCTAGATTCCACATATAAGTGTTAATATACGATATTTGTTTTTCTCTTTCTGACTTACTTCACTCTGTATGACAGTCTCTAGATCCATCCACATCTCAAAAATGAGCCAATTTCGTTCCTTTTTATGGCTGAGTAATATTCCATTGTATATATGTACCACATCTTCTTTATCCATTCATCTCTCTATGGGCATTAAGGTTGCTTCCATGACCTTGCTATGGTAAATAGTGCTGCAATGAACGTTGGGGTGCATGTGTCTTTTTGAATTATAGTTTTCTCTGGGTATATGCCCAGTAGTGGGGTTGCTGGATCATATGGTAATTCTATTTTTAGTTGTTTAAGGAACCTCCATACTGTTCTCCATAGTGGCTGTATCAATTTACATTCCCACCAACAGTGCAAGAGGGTTCCCTTTTCTCCACACCCTCTCCAGCATTTGTTGTTTGTAGATTTCTGATGATGCCCATTCTAACTGGTGTGAGGTGATACCTCATTGTAGTTTTGATTGGCATTTCTCTAATAATTAGTGATTTTGTGCCTCTTCACCATCTGCATGTCTTCTTTGGAGAAATGTCTGTTTAGGTCTTCTGCTCATTTTTGGATTGGGTTGTTTGTTTTCTTAATATTGAGCTGCATGAGCTGTTTATATATTTTGGAGATTAATCCTTTGTCCGTTGAATCATTTGCAAATATTTTCTCCCATTCAGAGGGTTGTCTTTTCGTCTTGTTTATGGTTTCCCTTGCTGTGCAATAGCTTTGAAGTTTCATTAGGTCCCATTTGTTTATTTTTGTTTTTATTTCCATTACTCTACGAGGTGGATCAAAAAAGATCTTGCTGTGATTTATGTCAAAGAGTGTTCTTCCTATGTTTTCCTCTAAGAGTTTTATAGTGTCTGGTCTTACATTCAGGTCTCTAATCCATTTTGAGTTTATTTTTGTGTGTGGTGTTAGGGAGTGTTCTAATTTCATTCTTTTACATGTAGCTGTCCAGTGTTCCCAGCACCACTTATTGAAGAGACTGTCTTTTCTCCATTGTATATCCTTGCCTCCTTTGTCATAAATTAGTTGACCATAGGTGCATGAGTTTATCTCTGGGCTTTCTATCTTGTTCCATTGGTCTATGTTTCTGTTTTTGTGCCAGTACCACATTGTCTTGATTGCTGTAGCTTTGTAGTATAGTATAAACTAATGGAGTCTGATTCCTCCTGCTCCGCTTTCTTCCCTCAAGACTGCTTTGGCTATTCAGGGTCTTTTGTGTCTCCATACAAATTTTAAGATTTTTTGTTCTAGTTCCGTAAAAAATGCCATTGGTAATTTGATAGGGATTGCATTGAATCTGTAGATTGCTTTGGGTAGTATAGTCATTTTCACAATATTGATTCTTCCAATCCAAGAACATGGTATATCTCTCCATCTGTTTGGGTCATCTTTAATTTCTTTCATCAGTGTCTTATAGTTTTCTGCATACAGGTCATTTGTCTACCTAGGTAGGTTTACTCCTAGGTATTTTATTCTTTTTGTTGCAATGGTAAATGGGAGTGTTTCTTCAATTTCTCTTTCAGATTTTTCATCATTAGTGTATAGGAATTCAAGAGATTTCTGTGCATTAATTTTGTATCCTGCAACTTTACCAAATTCATTGACTGGCTCTAGTAGTTTTCTGGTGGCATCTTTAGGATTCTCTATGTATAGTATCATGTCATCTGCAAACAGTGACAGTTTTACCTCTTCTTTTCCAATTTGTATTCCTTTTATTTCTTTTTCTTTTCTGACTGCCATAGCTAGGACTTCCAAAACTATGTTGAATAATAGTGGTGAGAGTGGACATCCTTGTCTTGTTCCTGATCTTAGAGGAAATGCTTTCAGTTTTTCACCACTGAGAGTGATGTTTGCTCTGGGTTTGTCGTATATGGCCTTTATTATGTTGAGGTAGGTTCCCTCTATGCCCACTTTCTGAGAGTTTTTATCATAAGTGGGTGTTAAATTTTGTCAAAGCTTTTTCTGCATCTATTGAGATGATCATATGGTTTTCATTCTTCAATTTGTTAATATGGTGTATCACATTGATTGATTTGCATATATTGAAGAATCCTTGCATCCCTGGGATATATCCCACTTGATCATGGTATATGATCCTTTTAATGTGTTGTTGGAATCTGTTTGCTAGTATTTTGTTGAGAATTTTTGCATCTATATTCATCAGTGATATTGTCTGTAATTTTCTTTTTTGTAGTGTCTTTGTCTGGTTTTGGTATCAGGGTGATGGTGGCCTCATAGAATGAGTTTGGGAGTGTTCCCTCCTCCACATTCTTTGGAAGAGTTTGAAAAGGATGGGTGTTAGCTCTTCTCTAAATGTTTGATAGAATGCACCTGTGAAGCCATCTGGTCCTGGACTTTTGTTTGTTGCAAGATTTTAAATCACAGTTTCAATTTCATTACTTGTGATTGGTCTGTTCATATTTTCTATTTCTTCCTGGTTCAGTCTTGGAAGGTTATGCCTTCCTAAGAATTTGTCCATTTCTTCCAGGTTGTCCATTTCATTGACATAGTGTTGCTTGTAGTAGTCTCTTAGGATGCTTTGTATTTCTGCGGTGTCTGTTGTAACTTCTCCTTTTTCATTTCTGATTTTCTTGATTTGACTCTTCTCCCTTTTTCTCTTGATGAGTCTGGCTAATGGTTTATCAATTTTGTTTATCTTCTCAATGAACCAGCTTTTAGTTTTATTGATCTTTGCTATTGTTTTCTTTGTTTCTAGTTCATTTATCTCTGCTCTGATCTTTATGATTTCTTTCCTCCTGTTAACTATGGGCTGTGTTTGTTCTTCTTTCTCTAGTTCCTTTAGGTGTAAGGTTAGATTGTTTATTTGAGATTTTTCTTGTTTCTTGAGGTAGGCTTGTATAGCTATATACTTCCCTCTTAGAACTGCTTTTGCTGCATCCCATAGGTTTGGGATCATCGTGTTTTCCTTGTCATTTGTCTCTAGGTATTTTTTGATTTCCTCTTTGATTTCTTCAGTGATCTCTTGGTTATTTAGTATTGTTTAGCCTCCATGTGTTTGTTTTTTTTACGTTTTTTCCTCTGTAATTCATTTCTAATCTCATAGCGTTGTGGTCAGAAAAGATGCTTGATATGATTTCAATCTTGTTAAATTTACTGAGGCTTGGTTTGTGACCCAAGATGTGATCCATCCTGGAGAATGTTCTGTGTGCACTTGAGAAGAAAGTGTAATCTGCTGGTTTTGGATGGAATATCTTATAAATATCAATTAAATCTATTTGGTCTATTGTGTCATTTAAACCTTGTGTTTCCTTATTTATTTTTATTTTGGATGATCTGTCCATTGGTGTAAGTGAGGTGTTAAAGCCCCCACTATTATTGTGTTACTGTCAATTTCCTCTTTTATAGCTGTTAGCACTTGCCTTATGTATTGAGGTGCTCCTATGTTGGGTGCATATATATTTATAATTGTTATATCTTCTTCTTGGATTGATCCTTTGATCATTATGTAGAGTCCTTCCTTGTCTCTTGTAACATTCTTTATTTTAAAGTCTATTTTATCTGATATGAGTATTGCTACTCCAGCTTTCTTTTGATTTCCATTTGCATGGAATATCTTTTTCCATCCCCTCACTTTCAGTCTGTATGTGTCCCCAGGTCTGAAGTGGGTCTCTTGTAGACAGCGTATATATGGGTCTTGTTTTTGTATCCATTCAGCAAACCTGTGTCTTTTGGTTGGAGCATTTAATCCATTCACATTTAAGGTAATTATCGATATGCATGTTCCTATGACCATTTTGTTAATTGTTTTGGGTTTGTTTTTGTAAGTCCTTTTCTCCTCTTGTGTTTCCCACTTAGATAACTTCCTTTAGCTTTTTTTGTAGAGCTGGTTTGGTAGTGCTGAATTCTCTTAGCTTTTGCTTGTCTGTAAAAATTTTATTTCTCCATCGAATCTGAATGAGATCCTTTCTGGGTAGAGTAATCTTTGGGGTAGGTTCTTCCCTTTCATCACTTTAAGTATATCATGCCACTCCCTTCTGGCTTGTATAGTTTCTGCTGAGAAATCAGCTGTTAACCTTATGGGAGTTCCCTTGTATATGATTTGTCATTTTTCCCTTGCTGCTTTGAATAATTTTTCTTTGGCTTTAATTTTTGCCAATTTGATTACTATGTGTCTCAGCTTGTTTCTCCTTGGGTTTATCCTGACTGGGACTCTCTTAGCTTCCTGGATTTGGATGGCTATTTCCTTTCCCATGTTAGGGAAGTTTTCTACTATAATCTCTTCAAATATTTTCTCTGGTCCTTTCTCTCTCTCTTCTCCTTCTGGGACCCCTATTATGCCAATGTTGTTGTGTTTAATGTTGTCCCAGAGGTCTCTTATGTTGTCCTAATTTCTTTTCATTCCTTTTTCTTTATTCTCTCCCACAGCAGTGAATTCCACCATTCTGTCTTCCAAGTCACTTCTCCGTTCTTCTGCCTCAGTTATTCTGCTATTGAGTCCTTCTAGTGTAGTTTTCATTTCAGTTATTGTATTGTTCATCTCTTGTTTGTTTGTTCTTTAATTCTTCTAGGTCTTTGTTAAACATTTCTTGCATCTTCTCCATCTTTGACTCCATTCTTTTTCATAGGCTCTGGATCATCTTCACTATCATTATTCTGAATTCTTTTTCTGGAAGGTTCCCAGCTCCACTTCAGTTAGTTGTTTTTCTGGGGTTTTATCTTGTTCCTTCATTGGTACATAGCTCTCTGCCTTTTCATCTTGTCTATCTTTCTGTGAATCAAGACAGTCATTTTTTTTTAATCTCAGAAGAAATGCATAGCTGTCATTATGACAAATACTCTGAAGGTGAAGTACATGGCAGGATAACAGAAGCTTCCTCTGGAATTCTCATAAGGACTAAATGATACCATATGTGAAATACTTTTAATTCCATTAACTTCTTCACAATTGTTACTGGTCATTAATATTTGGTGCAGACATGGAAATCAGTTTTCTTTTAAATTTGGTCCTTCTCAAAGTACCCCAATCACTAGCAGTATTAGTCATCTCACCTATCTCTTTGGCTGGACATCCTTTACCTACTCCACTGCCATGGGAATTTTAGAAGCCACCTGCCCACCCAGCCAGGCACATACACACAGCCCTCCTCCACACACAGCCTGAAACATACACTACACAGAAATGTAGCCTGGCACAGGCCTCTGGAAAATTGGCCTTGGATTCTCTGAGCAGCTGGCTTCCCTGACAGAATACTTCCGGGCAATCTGAAGCCGGCTTCTTTAAACGGCCTGCTAGCAAGGCACTGGGGAGGATCCAAGTGCTTTTGAGGAATCGCCAAGTTCAATTTTCAAAGAGTGGCACCTCTGCTGACACCATTATCTACTCCCAAAGGAAACACTTGACCTACTTGTCTGCCATGGAAATCCCTTGGGATCTTCATTGTGGCCAGAGCCATTCACATGTGAAGCATGGAAAAGATTCTCAACACCTGAGCTGAAAGGCATGGGCGAATGGGTGGGTGTTCATGCAGGGACCCAGATTTTGAGGAATGAGGGGACAAGAAATGTCAGTGGGGAAAGACACTTCTCCAAGGGGACTCTGGGAGTCACACTGTCATCAGTGTGAACCACAGGATTGAAGCATCTTGGCATTAAACAAAATATTTCTGAGATGCAGTCACTTACTTCATGTTGGGACTGGGGAGGTTGAAGATGAATCTGAAATCCATGCCATGAATGGTGATAAGAGAACAAGAGAGAAACAGGAGATGGGTGGGGGGTGATGAGTTTAGTCCTACTGAACTTGAAGGGCTGGACACCATTAGGTAGAGGCGTTCAGAAGACACCTGGCATTTCACAGCTTCAGCCTCAACAAGGGACTGAGAAGAGAGGCTGTCCGAACAGCAGAGGCTGTTGAAATCGTGGAGGCAGTCATGCTCACTCAGGGAGAGCCAGGGGCCAGGTGGTTCCAATAAGATCCCAACCCCACCACTCTCACGAGACCACCTCGTGTGGTACTTTGAACTGTCACCACATTCTTGCTCCCTGCCTCTCCATACAGGCCCTGCACACCTCTGCCTTCCAAAGGATCCAGTTCTCTACTGTGTTTGTTGAAAGAAGACAAAAGCAGACAGGCAGAGACAGAAGCTCCATGATTGACTTAGGACAAGGTACTGAACTCACCTGGCCTCCATCCCTCATCTGGAAATGGGGATAATGGGAGTTCCTGTCTCAGGGTGTTGCTGGGAATATTCAAGCTTTTAACACAGTATCTCTTAGTGCTCAACAAATGTCAGCTCTTATTAATAGTTCGAAAGGAGCAGGAGACAAGACTATGCACAATATCACATCAAAGTAGTAGTTCAGTTTACGTTGTTAACAATAAAATTCATGATACTCCTAAACTTAAAACATATGTTAAACATTTGTGTGTATTGATATGTGTATGTAAGCATACAAGTGTCTGAACACAAACACACACACACGCACATGCCCCTGTATCCGTATATACATATGCCTTCTTCAGGACACATTACTGTACCTGTTTTTCTTGTTGCAGTTATATTTTTGTATTTCTGTGTGTGACTTTCCACTAGATTGTAAACATCACGAGGACATGGACTTTACAGCAGCATGGACCCATTGCCTGGCACTGACAATAGCACATAGTAGGAGCTCAATGACGATTTCATGGCTGAATCGATGGTGGATAGAGAGGTTGGTAATGAGCAGAGAGCAGCAACCCCAACATTAACTACAGTAGAAGCCTTCCTTAGGCAAATACTATTCCAGCATCAAATAACCTGAGAAAAGTGGACTGGTTTACTTATCTAATTCCCTAATAGACTTTTTAAATTGAGTTTTGTTTTTTAAACCTTGAAAAACAAAATGAGTCATGAATTAATCAAAGTGGATTTCTGAATCATGAATATGTGCTGTAACATCTGAAAAACCAAATTTCTCCCCAGCCTTGCTCCTTTCCAATTAATGTGTGCACCAACTCCTTGAAGGGGGTGTTACAAACTCAACCAACTTAACAAGCAAGAATTTACTGAGCACCAATTATGTGTATGATATTACCTAGCACTGCACAAAAGAAGGCACAATGTATGACCCCAAAGGAGCGAGAATGTTATAAAGCTACATATTTTGAAAATCAGCATTTACACTTTCTAATAGTTTTTGAATTCTTCCTACCTTTCAAACACTGTTCTAAGCACTTTTCAAGAATGATCTCTTTCTAACTTCATGATGACTCTTTGAAGCAAGCTTAAATTGTTACCATTTTATATTGAAGAAGTTGAGGCACAGAGAGACTAAGTTACCAGCCCAAGATCACACAGCTATTTAGAGAGGCAGCCCTTGGGAGCCCATGCTGTTTACAACCACAATTTATTTTCTCTCAGCAGAGTAGCTAAAGGTGACAGTGGGATGTATTTTCTTTAGAAATTAGGGGGCTTCCCTGGTGGTGCAGTGGTTGAGAATCCGCCTGCCGATGCAGGGGACGCGGGTTCGTGCCCTGGTCCGGGAAGATCCCACATGCCGCGGAGCGGCTGGGCCCGTGAGCCATGGCCGCTGAGCCTGCGCGTCCGGAGCCCATGCTCCGCAACGGGAGAGGCCACAACAGTGAGAGGCCCGCGTACCACAAAAAAAAAAAAAAGAAAAGAAATTAGGTATACACAGCTTGGTTTATTTTTTTTAAGTTTTCTTTTGGGCAGTGTACCCAAGAAATTAAAATAATCTCTAGTTTGCTTTTAAAAAGCAAAACAACTTACTGTGTTGTTTCAGAAAATTGGAATGCAGAAAGGAACATTAGTCTAAGAACATTATTTTTTAATTGTTTCTGATTATATCAATGATTATCAGATGTAAATTAATCCCTTAAAATGTATATGGGTTTTATTCTCTGGCACATGGGTTGACCACATCCCATTGTGTCATTCTAAAACTCACTGGACACCTCCATCTTCAAGGGATGCTGGGAAACATACTTAAAAAAAAAAACAACTCTGACATAACTGTCTAACAATAGAGGGGTTCTGTTACTAAGAAGGTAAAAATAAAACCAAATTAGACAACTAGCAAGATCTGAATCCTCGTTTACTGTGATGGCTTTAAAACATGACTAGAGACATTCACAGAAAGATAGACAAAATTAAAAGGCAGAGGACTATGTATCAGATGAAGGAACAAAATAAAACCCCAGAAAAACAACTAACTGAAGTGGAGATAGGCAACGTTCCAGAAAAAGAATTCAGAATAATGATAGTGAAGATGATCCAGGACCTAGGAAAAAGAATGGAGGCAAAGATTGAGAAGATGCAAGAAATGTTTAACAAACACCTGGAAGAATTAAAGAACAAACACCTAGAAGAATTAAAGAACAAACAAACAGAGATGAACAATACAATAAGTGAAATGAAAACTACACTACAAGGAATCAATAGCAGAATAACTGAGGTAGAAGAACGGAGAAGTGACCTGGAAGACACAATGGTAGAATTCACTGCTGCGGACCAGAATAAAGAAAAAAGAATGAAAAGAAATGAGGACAGCCTAAGAGACCTCTGGGACAACATTAAACATAATAACATTCGCATAAAAGGGGTGCCAGAAGGAGAAGAGAGAGAGAAAGGACCCAAGAAAATATTTGGAGAGATTATAGTAGAAAACTTCCCTAACGTGGGAAAGGAAATAGCCATCCAAGTCCAGGAAGCTAAGAGTCCCAGTCAGGATAAACCCAAGGAGAAACATGCTGAGACACAAACTAATCAAACTGACAAATATTAAAGATAAAGAAAAATTATTAAAAGCAACAAGAGAAAAATGACAAATCATATACAAGGGAACTCCCATAAGGTTAACAGCTGATTTCACAACAGAAACTCTACAAGCCAGAAGGGAGTGGCACAATATATTTAAAGTGATGAAAGGAAAGAACCTATAATCAAGATTACTCTACCCAGCAAGGATCTCATTCAGATTCGATGGAGAAATCAAAATTTTTACAGACAGGGTTTCCCTGGTGGTGCAGTGGTTGAGAGTCTGCCTGCCGATGCAGGGGACACAGGTTCGTGCCCCGGTCCAGGGGGATCCCACATGCCGCTGAGCAGCTGAGCCCGTGAGCCATGGCCGCTGAGCCTGCACGTCCAGAGCCTGTGCTCCACAACAAGGAGAGGCCACAACAGTGAGAGGCCAGTGTACCGCAAAAAAATAAAAATTAAAAAATGTTTACAGACAAGCAAAAGCTAAGAGAATTCAGCACTACCAAACCAGCTCTACAACAAATGCTAAGGGAACTTCTCTAAGTGGGAAACACAAGAGGAGAAAAGGACTTACAAAAACAAACCAAAAACAATTAAGAAAATGGTCATAGGAACATACATATCTATAATTACCTTAAATGTGAATGGATTAAATGTTCCATCCAAAAGACACAGGCTGGCCAAATGGGTACAAAAACAAAACCCATACATATGCTGTCTACAAGACACCCACTTCAGACCTGGGGACACATACAAACTGAAAGTGAGGGGATGGAAAAAGGTCTTCCATGCAAATGGAAATTAAAGGAAAGCTGGACTAGCAATACTCATATCAGATAAAATAGACTTTATTTATTTATTTATTTATTTATTTTTTTTATTTTTTTTTTTGCGGTATGCGGGCCTCTCACTGTTGTGGCCTCTCCCGTTGCAGAGCACAGGCTCCGGACGCACAGGCTCAGCGGCCATGGCTCACGGGCTTAGTTGCTCCGCGGCATGTGGGATCTTCCCGGACCAGGGCACGAACCCGTGTCTCCTGCATCGGCAGGCGGATTCTCAACCACTGCGCCACCAGGGAAGCCCTAAAATAGACTTTAAAATGAAGAATGTTACAAGAGACAAGGATGGACACTACATAATGGTCAAGGGATCAATCCAAGAAGAAGTTATAACAATTATAAATATATATGCACCCAACATAGGAGCACCTCAATACATAAGGCAAGTGCTAACAGCTATAAAAGAGGAAATTGACAGTGACACAATAATAGTGGTGACTTTAACACCTCACTTACACCAATGGACAGATCATGCAGACAGAAAATTAATAAGGAAACACAAAGTTTAAATGACACAATAGACCAGATAGATTTAATTGATATTTATAGGATATTCCATCCAAAAACAGCAGATTACACTTTCTTCTCAAGTGCACATGGAACATTCTCCAGGAGAGATCACATCTTGGGTCACAAATCAAGCCTTAGTAAACTTAAGAAAATTGAAATCATGTTACGCATCTTTTCTGACCACAACACTATGAGATTAGAAATAAATTACAGGGAAAAAACGTTAAAAACACAAATGCATGGAGGCTAATCAATACGTTACTAAATAACCAAGAGATCACTGAAGAAATCAAAGAGGAAATCAGAAAATACCTAGAGACAAATGACAAGGGAAACACGATGATCCAAAACCTATGGGATGCAGCAAAAGCAGTTCTAAGAGGAAAGTATATAACTATACAAGCCTACCTCAAGAAACAAGAAAAATCTCAAATAAACAATCTAACCTTATACCTAAAGGGACTGGAGAAAGAAGAACAAACAAAATCCAAAGTTAGCAGAAGGAAAGAAATTATAAAGATCAGAGCAGAAATAAATGAACTAGAAACAATAGCAAAGGCCTTCCCTGGTGGCACACTGGTTACGAATCCGCCTGCCAATGCAGGGGACACAGGTTCATGCCCTGGTCCAGGAAGATCCCACATGCTGCAGAGCAAGTAAGTCCATGCGCCACAACTACTGAGCCCACGTGACACAACTACTGAAGCCTGTGCGCCTAGAGCCCGTGCTCCACAATAAGAGAAACCACTGCAATGAGAAGCCTGTGCACCGCAATGAAAAGTAGCTCCCACTTACCACAACTAGAGAAAGCCCGCGCACAGCAACGAGGACCCAACACAGCCAAAAATAAAATAAAATAATTTTTTTAAAATATAGCAAAGATCAATAAAACTAAAAGCTGGTTCATTGAGAAGATAAACAAAATTGATAAACCATTAGCCTGACTCATCAAGAAAAAGAAGACTCAAATCAATAAAATTAGAAATGAAACAGGAGAAGTTACAATGACACAGCAGAAATACAAAGCATCATAAGAGACTACTACAAACAACTCTATGCCAATAAAATGGAGAGCCTGGAAGAAATGGACAAATTCTTAGGAAAGTATAACCTTCCAAGACTGAACCAGGAAGAAATAGAAAATATGAACAGACCAATCACAAGTAATGAAATTGAAACTGTGATTAAAAATATTCCAACAGGGCTTCCCTGGTGTTGCAGTGGTTGAGAGTCCACCTGCCGATGCAGGGGACGCGGGTTTGTGCCCCGGTCCGGGAGGATCCCACATGCCACGGAGCAGCTGGGCCTGTGAGCCTTGGCTGCTGAGCCTGCACGTCAGGAGTCTGTGCTCTGCAGCAGGAGAGGCCACAGCAGTGAGAAGCTCGTGTACAACAACAAAAAAAAAAGAAAAATCTTCCAACAAGCAAAAGTACAGGACCAGATGGCTTCACAGGTGAATTCTATCAAGCTTTTAGAGAAGAGCTAACATCCATCCTTCTCAAACTCTTCCAAAGAATGTGGAGTAGGGAACACTCCCAAACTCATTCTATGGCCTCATTCTATGAGGCCACCATCACCCTGATACCAAAACCAGAGAAAGACACTACAAAAAAAGGAAATTACAGACCAATATCACTGATGAATATAGATGCAAAAATCTGCAACAAAATACTAGCAAACAGTATCCAACAACACATTAAAAGGATCATACACCATGATCAAGTGGAATTTATCCCAGGGATGCAAAGATTCTTTAATATATGCAACTCAATCCATGTGATACACCATATTAATAAATTGAAGAACAAAAACCATATGATCATCTCAATATATGCAGAAAAAGCTTTTGACAAAATTCAACCCCGATTTATGATAAAAACTCTCCAGAAAGTGAGCACAGAGGGAACCTACCTCAACATAATAAAGGCCATATATGATAAACCCACAGCAAACATCATTCTCAGTGGTGAAAAAATGAAACCATTTCCTCTAATATCAGGAAGAAGACAAGGATGTCCACTCTCACCACTATTATTCAACATAGTTTGGAAGTCCTAGCCGTGGCAATTAGAGAAGAAAAAGAAATAAAAGGAATCCACATTGGAAAAGAAGAAATAAGACTGTCACTGTTTGCAGTTTACATGATCCTAAACATAGAGAATCCTAAAGATGCCACCAGAAAACTACTAGAGCTAATCAATGAATTCGGTAAAGTTGCAGGATACAAAATTAATGCACAGAAATCGCTTGCATTCCTATACACTAATGATGAAAAATCTGAAAGAGAAATTAAGGAAACACTCCCATTCACCATTGCAACAAAAAGAATAAAATACCTAGGAGAAAACCTACATAGGCAGACAAAAGACCAGTATGCAGAAAACTATAAGACACTGATGAAAGAAATTAAAGATGACCCAAACAGATGGAGAGATATACCATGTTCTTGGATTGGAAGAATCAATATTGTGAAAATGACTATACTACCCAAAGCAATCTACAGATTCAATGCAATCCCTATCAAATTACCAATGGCATTTTTTACGGAACTAGAACAAAAAATCTTAAAATTTGTATGGAGACACAAAAGACCCTGAATAGCCAAAGCAGTCTTGAGGGAAGAAAGCGGAGCAGGAGGAATCAGACTCCATTAGTTTATACTATACTACAAAGCTACAGCAATCAAGACAATGTGGTACTGGCACAAAAACAGAAACATAGACCAATGGAACAAGATAGAAAGCCCAGAGATAAACTCATGCACCTATGGTCAACTAATTTATGACAAAGGAGGCAAGGATATACAATGGAGAAAAGACAGTCTCTTCAATAAGTGGTGCTGGGAACACTGGACAGCTACATGTAAAAGAATGAAATTAGAACACTCCCTAGCACCATACACAAAAATAAACTCAAAATGGATTAAATATCTAAATGTAAGATGGGTCACAATATAACTCTTAGCAGGAAACATAGGAAGAACAGTCTGACATAAATCACAGCTCACTTTCTGACACTCCTTCCACCTTCAAGTCAATGAGTGCCCCCAATTAATACAGCTTAGATGCTGGGTGTACTCCACATGCCCAAGGCTGTGGCTTGGTGCATGGTGGTTATAGAAGGAGGCTAGGACACAATGACATAGTCCATGTCCCCTCACTGTCCAGTGCTATTGGGCATGCCATTTTAAATGCCTGAAATTCCACAGCCTATCTATCAGCATGGATATGCTAGGTTATCCTGCAGTAATAAACATCCCCCAAATCTCAGACGTTTAATCCAATAAAGTTTATTTCTCACTCCCCTACAGGTTCTGTTATGGGTGAGTAGACCCACCGTGACATAGGCTTTCAACTGGTGAGGCAAGACAAAGAATGTGGCAAATCACACACTGGTTCTTAAAGTTTTCACCAGCAGAAACACATGCCACCTCCACTTACACTTCATTGGCCCAAGAGGGTCATGTGGCCACACTTGATTAAACAAAGAGGGAGAAGTTCAACTTTCCACGTGCTGAGAAAGCGGGAAGTTGGAACACCGTAAATCTTACAAATAACCATTTGAGGTGTGTGTGTGCCTCTACCGCTACTGAAATGCAAATACTCTTGGGACGTGGACTCCACGTTGCCTAACAGCAGCCATTAATAACCTCATGTGGTTATTATAGCATATTTTTCTTGAGAATATATCCTGACATGATCAGGAAAATATTCGTGGAGACTAAAAAAAGACAGTGACTTAGATCACAGAAACATGACAAAGGATTATCAGAGAACTCTCACCAGAAGGCTGCTGAGAGGTAAACAGAGAAGAGAAACTTCACGTTAGGAGGAAGGAGACAATAGTTTCTGAAACTACCTAGTCCCGATTCTGCCCCTAAGTAGCTAGAAGTTCTAGGACATACCCTTCTAGTTCTCAGCTCTGGGATCCCAACCCATATTCTAAGGTTACTGGAGCCAGAGGCCATCCTGCCAATTCGTGAGATAATCAGACTCTTGCAGACAAGGAAACTCAGAAATACAGAGCAAGCAAAGCGCTAGACTGGATGCCTGCAAAGAGAAAGCCGATGTATATTTTAGAGGCAAGGAGGCCTCACTTTTCCAGAGCCCCCAGCCTCCCACTCCCCACAAGGCCCTCAGCCCAACAGCATTTACACTAGAGCCCTTTCACCTGGCAGGTCAGTTCTCTAAACATTTCCACTGCCGACTTCTGAAAGAACAAATCTCCGTTCTGGGTCGAGAGGGAACAGAGCCAGCTATCCTTCACACCAGAGCTGCTCTTCAAAATACGAGCTTATTAACCTCTGAATAGGCGAAGGAAAGAATAAAGGGCACCTAGGACAAAACTCAGTCAAGAGAGACTCCAAGCGTAGGTCTTGTTAGTGATATAACCTCTTCCTTCAGGAATCTGATGAGGAGCTGTCGGCAGCAGAGGCCTTGGCAGCAGAAACCGCCCTGCTGATCAGGATCTGAAGGCCTCGGTTTGAAAGCATATTCTCTGCAGGGACTTGATGTATTTTTGAAAAGACAGGCAGGAATTACTTATTCCTCCCAGCATACGATTTCTCATTTTTCTTTCAGCAGAAATGGGGAATGGATTGCTCTGGGATTTGAAAGCTTCCTGAGTGTTCGAGAGGGTGGCAGTTAGAATGACAGTAATGACTTAGGTCTCCTCTGAGGGTGGTCCCTTCATTACTGGGACAGGCAGGGCTCTGGCTCTGTTATTCACACGCTGCCACGCCACCCACCGCTCTGCTTCCCGTTTTGTCCATTATAACTCCCCCTGCAAGCTGGCCTGTCTCTCTGCAGGACAGCCTTTTGCCCTCACGGGCCACCCCCCAAATGGGGCCCAGGCTGGAGCAAACGCTACAGAGTGCCATCCCTCTCCTTCCCTGCCGACACACACGCACACACACAAATGCACATGTACATGTACACACATGTGCACAGGTGGACGGTCAAGAGACCTTGCACCTAAGTGAACATTGTAAGCAATCTGAGAAGTGAATAATGACTCTTACGGAGAGAGGTGGGGCGTGGGGAGAGATGGCCCCGCCCACATAAATTTGGGGAGGGGTAGGGAGCCAAGGTAGTTGGTCAATTAGATGCACCAGGACTGCAGAGCAAAGGAAGGGACTGAGTTTCACAGTCTACTCATCCACATCTTTGCCACATCTTCCTAATAGACGGTCGGAGAGTGACCAGCTAGTGCTATACACAGCGATACAGAAGAATCTCATAGATGGAATCTTGAGCAAAAGACAGAAAACACAAATGAGAACTGAATACTCTTTCTTAATGTAAAAAAGGGGGGGGGCAGTGGGTGAAAAGAGACAGGAAGGGCTTCTGGAGGCCTGGAGGCTGGTCATGTCCTGTTTCTTGTTCTGGGTGCTGCTTTCGTGAGGGTAGCACATTTGTGAAAATTCATCACTTGTCTGCATGAAACCACAAGAAGCTGATCCCGTGCCTCCCCTGCTTCAAGGGATTTCCTGGCTGGCCATGGTGGATATGACAGATTCTAAGTACACAACTCGCTCCATTGACACTTCTCCATGAAGCCTTCCTTGATTTCTGTCATCCTTCATCACTTGGTTATAACAGGGACTCCATCACATGGCTACATGTCTGATCTTTGGGTGTGTTTCCAATTAAATCCTGAGTATCTCTAGGGCAGCAACTGGGTCCTACTCATCTTTTGGGTCTGGGTGCCCAGCACAGGACTTGGCATATAGTAACACTCTATAGATAATGTTTGATAAACACACTGATAAACAAATGAATGAAAGTCTTCAGAGTCCCTTAGAGCCCGGCTCGTCTTGGTCGTGCTGCCAGCACGGGGCCACGGGCACGGGGTGGGGATGGGGAGTTAGAAGTCAGCTTCCTATGATCATGGCTCCCTCTCCTTGATGCACCACCCACCGTTGGGCTCACCCCAATCTGGCCTCTCGCCCCACCACCACACTGAAAGATCTCTAGCTTCGGTCAACAGCAACCTTATAAACGGCAAATCCAATGGACTTTTTTTTTTTTTTTTTTTTTTTGCGGTACGCGGGCCTCTCACTGTTGTGGCCTCTCCCGTTGCGGAGCACAGGCTCCGGACGCGCAGGCTCAGTGGCCATGGCTCACGGACCCAGCCGCTCCGCGGCACGTGGGATCTTCCCAGACCGGGGCACGAACCCGCGTCCCCTGCATCGGCAGGCGGACTCTCAACCACTGCGCCACCAGGGAAGCCCCAATGGACTTTTTTTGAGCTTCATCATGGGGAATCTCTCTGAGGCATCAGAGATGTTGAACATGTCCTCTTCTTCTGAAAACATCATTCTCTGCCAGCCTCTCTGGCAACACTCTCAGGTCTCCTCCTACCTCCCTGCCAGTCCCTTCTCAGGCTCCACTCCTGGCCCCTCAATCTTTACTCCCAAGCACACAGGCCTAAAGCCATCTCCCACCTCTACACTCACAAACCCAGCTCCACATGTCCCTGTCTCTCAGCTCTGGGCTGCTGAGGTCCCACCTTCTACTGGAGAGCTCTTCCTGGGTGCCCCAGACATCCAAGATCCAATATCTGACACTGAACTTATCTTTTTCTCTCCTAAACCTATTCCTCTTCTTCTGTGAAGACCCTGTTTGGGGAGAATGGCGTCACCAGCCACCTCTACCCAAGCTGTAAACCTGGGGGTGATGCTTCCTGTCCCTCACCTTTCCTAACAAATCAGCTCTGAGTCCTAACATCTCACCTACCTGTCACCTCTTCTTTACCCTCATTATTATGGCTTTAGTTCTGGTCCCTGCCCAGAATTTTGCAATAAACTTGTAATTATCTCCATTTCTAGCCTTCATTCTGTGCCAGCAGGATCCTCCTGAAATGCAAATCAGATCACATCACTTCTCTGCTTCAAATCCTTGTAGAGCCTCTCTACCTACAGACTTATTCCAAAGTCCTTAGCATGGACTGCAAAGGCCTTCCGAGATCTGGCCTGGCCTGTGATTTCCTCTCTAGCCTTACCTGGCACCACACTCCACTTCCTCCTCAGCATCTGCGAACTTACTGCTTCTTTTAACAACCCAGAATAATTGGTACCTCTGCCCCTTTGTTTTTGCTCTGAGTACTCTACGTCTGGTTAGAACACCACCCTGTAAGCCACTCGACCCGACTGTCTCCCTGCTGAACCTCTACCAACCCCATCTTTCCAGGTTCAACTCAGGGTCACCTCCCAGAAGATGCTTTTCTCAAGCCTCCACTGCCTTGGCAGACCTGGCCATGCTTCCTCCGCCCCGCATTCCCCCTGCATATCTCTCCCACAGCACGAACAATACTGACTGCTGTCGCTGAGTTCCACATCTACCTTCCCTTCTAAAACTTGGAGGCCATGATGATGTATTTGTGCCTTTGTGTTGCAGTGACCAGCAGAGGGTCTGACACAGGCACTTACTCAGTAAAATGCCTTGGGGATGTTCTTACTGAATGATTTACTCACAACTTTATCTCTCTAGTTCACACAGAGGGAGAGAGAAACAGTACAGAAAGGCATACCCAAAGTCTAAATAAACGGGAAAACCTCAAACACAGCATTATGACCTCTGCAATGGAGAACTGCTATTTTAGCCTGCCTCTTGATAACAGTCCCCTCAGCTTTCCTTTGGGGAACAGACTTCTGGAAATGTGAAACTCGAATGACTCTTGCAAGGACAGAAAATAGTTCCTTCTGTCTAGAATCTCAACACCATTCTGGTTCCTGTCCTCTCTGAGACATGGCAGGTCAGATCTTCCTATTTTGTGGGCATCCATATCCCTCTAATAAATCGCATTGCTCCCTTCATGGCGCTGAAGATGGTGTCTCTTGCTTGCGCTTAAAAAACGTTTATAGCTATAACAATGCACGAGCTTGTTTTCTGTCCCTAGTCCTGCTCCAACTGCTGCTTTCCCAGATGTCCTACCTCATCTCAGGTGATTTACCTGTTGGCTGCCTTTTCCTGTGAACATCTGCTTCTCAACTCTTCTTGCCGCCCCTGCTTCTACTACCTACCTGGTTGTGATTTGAACGGGAGGGGACGGGGGTGTTTGAAAGGCAGAGGCTCTGATCCCTTAAAGATAAAGACGGTCTATGGGCTTCCCTGGTGGCGCAGTCGTTGAGAGTCCGCCTGCCGATGAAGGGGACACGGGTTTGTGCCCCAGTCCGGGAAGATCCCACATGCGGCGGAGCAGCTGGGCCCGTGAGCCATGGTCACTGAGCCTGCGCGTCCGGAGCCTGTGCTCCGCAACGGGAGAGGCCACAACAGTGAGAGGCCCGCGTACCGCAAAAAAAAAAAAAAAAAAAAAAAAAAAGTTAAAGACAGTCTTTACTACTTCTTCCAGGCAGGGGTGCTGCCTGATTTGGCGGGAGTGAGTAGGAAGGGAAGACTCGTGTTGGGGTTGGAAGTAGGGAAAGGATGGAGTGAGGCGAGGGCGGGAGAGTCACAAAAATGAATAAAGTAGTCAGAGCAGGAAAACGTTTAAACTACCATCTGGAGACAAGGTTGAGTATCATGGATTTTGCTTGAGGACACCCTGACCAGCTGCTTTTATTTTACCAGAGGTGGGAAGATTGACCAATGGGTATTGGTCCTGATGGAAAAAGAGCACCCTAGCCTCTGAATATTTATTTTCCAAATCCCATCTGTAGAGCAGTTGTGTGGAACTCATAATGTATTTTCTCATTGAAACGATGTAACAAAAGTTGGCCGTAAGAGTCCAAGTTAGGCTGGGCTGCTCCGTGTGTGTGTGGAGTCATCGACTCTTTTGATTGTCCCTGACTCTTGCTGAGCTCGGGAATCAGATGCAGGTAGTGGAAAGATACGAGGCACATGGAGTGTGGCCCAGGCACCCGCTCATGGGCAGCTCCTGTGGTAAGGAGAATGGCGTTGTGAGTAGAGTCAGAAAGTCAAGGGCACAGGGCTGGATGCTCTGAGGGTCAGAGGGTGCTTCTGCTTGCTTCTGGTACCGGCACCCCCTTTTCCTTGGGGCACCACCCTTCCCCCAACCTCAGCCCACGTGTAGTAAGTGGAGCCGGCTCCACCCCCATTCAGCATACTGGCTGAGCATGTGACCCTGGAGTGGCCAATAAGGGCAGACCCTGGCCTGAGGGTATGGCATGTGAACCAATCAGAGCCCATGAAGGGCTCAATGCCAGGACTTTCGTTAGAATTATTAAAGAAAGGAAACTCTTTCAGCTGGAGTTGCCTGGAGGCTCCAACTGGTCTGAAGAGGAGAGCTTCCAGTGGAGATGGAGCCCACCTGGGGGCAAGCTGGGCTTAGAGGTGAAAAGGAGGGGGCTGAACCCTGATTGACATCATTTGAGCACCTGCAGTTGTCACCTCCTCTGAAATGTAGGATTGTGCTATTTTAGCCTGAATGGCCTTTCTTCTCCAAACCTTCCCAACACAACTGACACAAGCACACAGGCACCGCTTTCTCCCTCTCCTGAATGCCAGTGGTACTTACTGCCTGGAGATTCCAACATAAACTGGTCACTTATGGGCTTCCCTGGTGGTGCAGTGGTTGAGAGTACGGCTGCCGATGCAGGGGACACGGGTTCGTGCCCTGGTCCGGGGGATCCCACATGCCGCGGAGCAGCTGGGCCCGTGAGCCATGGCCGCTGAGCCTGCGCATCCGGAGCCTGTGCTCCGCAACGGGAGAGGCCACAACAGTGCGAGGCCTGCGTAACAAAAAAAAAGAAAAAAAAAAAAAAGTCACTTAGGCACCTTAAGCTCAATCAGATGCCACCAGAAGGCAAAAATGAGCAAAATGCAGTCACTGTCCTTAGCCCATAGCCTGGTAAAAGGGAGAGAACAAATAGAGCTAGTTGATGAAGAAATTGAAGCACAGAGAGGTAAAGAAATGTGCCCAAGGACACACAGCTAGTAAAAGCTGGAGTTTGTATTCAAACCCAGCTCTGATTCCAGAGCCTGGCACCTGTGACTACTCCTCATACTGTCTTTCTCTGAACTGTGAAAGAATTATTATAGGCATTTTCCTCATTGGATTTCCTCTTTGAGACAGTTGTGAGTTGGGAAATCTTTGCCCAGTGGCACACAGAGACCCGGGGTGAGGATGGGTTTGGAAGGACTTTCCCTGGCCTGAGGCTCTAAGGTGGTTCCTGGAGACCATTATTTGTTCTGCTGGTCCACACAACACAAGCTAAATGGATTTGGAGACATTCAGCTCCTGCTTTGCCTTTACCAAGTTCAGCTGACAGTCAAGTGGAAGGAGTGATCTTTGTGACCTGCGCTCCAGCCCCTCCCCTGCCCCAGCATGGTTCCCCAAGGAACTGGTAGAAGACTTAGCTATTGACTGTAGTTCAGCTGCCACCACAGCAGCAGTTACAGCTGTCACTCCCAATCCGTGGATTTCACATCCATGGATTCAAACAACCACGGATTGAAAATATTTGGGGGAAAAATTCCAGAAAGTTCCAAACAGCAAAACTTGAATTTGCCCATGTGCTGGCAACTATTTACATAGTGTTTACATTGTATTAGGCATTATAAGTAATCTAAAGATGATTTAAAATATAGGGGAGGATGTGTATAGGTTATATACAAATACTATACCATTTTCTATAAGGGACTTGGGCATTTCATGGATTTTGGTATCTGCAGGGGTCCTGGAACCAATACCTAATGGATAGCAAGAGACGACTATACCTAAAATTCCATTTCTTCTCCAACATTTTCAGTAAATGCACTCTGGCAGTGTCCTTGTCCTGCCTTCCCTGAAGTGTGTCACCTTCAGACTTAATACAGCAGAGACTGTAGATGTTAGCAAGGTGGTGAAGAGAGGAAAACCTCTCAGGAAATCCCAAGCTGGCAGAAGCCTTGGGACAAGTGCCCTCTTAAGACTTCATTACTGAGGCTGAGTGGAAAGCAGCCTATTCTGAATTATGCCTGCTTCAAAGCTGGTCCATTTCTCTATTGCCTTGACCTTCAATAAAAAAAAGAAAAATTGAAACAACATCTTTTGAAGAATGCCACTAAATCATCTCAGCCTCGTGCAGGCTAAAGCAGCCAATTCCCTGATCTCTCTATAGAAGCTGTTTCTCCACTGTCTCAACAAGTTCTACTGTCTAGACCCTTGCTACTCAAAGTGTGGTCCGTGACCAGCAACAGCAGTGTCCTCTGAAAGCGTATTAGAAACACAGACTCTCCACCCTCAGGCCAGATCTACTGAATCGAAATCTGCACTTTGCAGGAATCTCAGGGATGTTTCTCTTTAAGTTTGAGAAACATCGGTCCAGCCTAGTGATTCTCAAACTTTAGTAGGCATTAGAAGCCCCAAGAGGACTTGTTAAAACCCAGCTTTGGGCTTCCCTGGTGGCGCAGTGGTTGAGAATCCGCCTGCCGATGCAGGAGACACGGGTTCGTGCCCCGGTCCGGGAAGATCCCACATGCCGCGGAGCGGCTGGGCCCGTGAGCCATGGCCGCTGCGCATGCGCGTCCGGAGCCTATGCTCTGCAACGGGAGAGGCCACAACAGTGAGAGGCCCGCGTACCGCAAAAAAAAAAAAAAAAAACAGCTTTCTGGGCACATGGTAGGTGCCCCATGCCTGTTAGTGGAGCGATTGATTCCAGGCTGGGATTGCAGGGATGAATTCTCTTGGAAACCAGCTAAATCCCTCATGTTTAACATCCCTGCCGTCTGCCTCAAACACAGCTGTCCACTTTCATTCCCCTCTGCCCCCACTGTTCTGGCATCTCCTCCAACGACCTGCCCGTTGCCCCTGTCCCAGCTGACCCTTTCATGAAACCTCAGGAGCACCACCCGGGTAAATGGAACATCATCCCCAAATGTCCTCTCCACCTCTGGCCTTACCAAGCCCTCCTGGCTCTGCCCCAGGTTGGCCATCCCCAGAATTATTATTGCTTTATTATTTATTTTTACTATTTATTTTTATTATTGCATTATTGCTTCTCCCTCTTGTATGACTCATACTTCAGGGCTGCTTGGATGTGGATGTGACCTCCTGCTTCCTCTCAGACCCCTTCACCTTCCTGGGATCCCTTTCCATCCTCTGGGGCTTTCCTTCCACCTTCTATTCCATCTACCTTTTTTCTCCTGGGCGACAGCATCAGGAATCTTCACCCAACCCTACCCTACCCATCCATTCTCCACCAGAGTAGCACAGATACTCATGCTAAAATGCAAATGGACTGCTCCACTATCCCGAGAATAAAAGTCTAGCTCCTTACCTTGGCTCGAGTTCTAAGATCTGCAGCCCAGGCCCCATCTCCTGCATCCCTGCCCTTTTTCTGTGCTCCAGCCATTCTAAATGGCCTCTGCCCAGAACCATTCACACTCTCTTCCTCCCTTTGTCTCCCTAAATCCCCACTTACTTTTCATGACTCAACCCAAGTGTTGTGTCCTCCAGAAAATCCCCTCTGATCCCCTGGTTCTTGTGCATCGTCCTTGATATACGTGCCCAGAGAACCGGGTATCTCTGCTCTACCCTGCTGATAGCACTATTTCCTAATTGCCTTTTAGTTGTCTGTTCTCTGTCCATACGCAGGGCAGGGCTTGTAACTCATTCTGATTGCACCACTTGGGATTCTGTTAAGCTGCAAGTTACAGAAACTACCCAAACAGTGCTTTAAACAGACTAGGAGGTTTGTTTTTCTCATATACCAAGAACTCTGGAGGTCCATTTTGGTGATTTGATGATGCTGCCAGTGACTGATTCTTTCAAGATTTTTGCTCCAACGTCTTTAATATAGTCTTTGCCCCTCATGTTCACTTCACAGTCCTAAGGTGGCTGTTCCTCTCGAGCATCCCATCTACTTTCCTGAGATGGGGGAGGATGAAGGGCAAAGGAGCCTGCAGGTCGAGCCAGCCCCCTCCTGGCTGCAAGCAGGGCTGGGACACGTGGTTTGTAACCAGACATGCTGCTGCCCTGAACAAAATTGTCATTTTCTTAACAGGAGAATGGATAGCAAGAGGCCGCCGTTGATGTCTGCCGTACCCTAGAATCCTCAGAACTTAACAGAACCAGCCAAGAGTAGAGCTCAGTAAATCGTGGTTGAATGAATGAATGAGCTGTAATACATACACACAGCCAGATCATTGGGGACCTAGAAGAAAAGCATCAGAATCGGACAGGTGGTGCTGGTGGGGGAAGGGATTAAATTATCCCTGCTTTGACCGGGAAGGAGACCTCTCACACTCTCCCCAGGGACTTCCCTCCAGTTTTATGCTCTCAGGTCTCCAAGTTCTTCCCTAGGCCCTGGGTGCTCACATGGTGCCCTTCATGGGGCAGCCGTGGAGCTCGACGGAATCTTAGACCAGGATGATTTTCCCAAAGTGCGCTGGGCTGTGAGGTACTCCTCCTCCAGGCTGAAACTATTTCTCCTGTGGGAAAATTTGAAAATGGAAATGTGCAAAAAAGACAAAAGCAAAGACTTCTGCAAAGCAATCAACATTTTGTAGTAGAGTCTTCTAAACTTTTTCTGTATAGAAATTTCATAAAACAAATTTGGAGTACACACTACATACTGTTTTGTAATTTCTTGATTTACTTTATCGTAAACATCTTTCCATGCTAATTAACAACTCCTTGCCATAATTTTAAGTGTTGCTACCTTGGATTCCATTGTAATGTCTTGTTTATGCTTGATCTTCACTTTCCACCCACAGCTCCACGGATCACCCCTCAGGGTTTAAATCCAATATGTCAGCTTGCGTCCTGTGAAGAGCAGATGCCAGGATGGAATAAAAAGGCTGAGAAGTTGCCTGGGGGAAATGCCTGCAAAGAATAAAAGAGGAGAGGGGACAGGAGTAGGCGAAGAGAGGCTTCAGAGCAAATACAGGCCTGAGTCCTGTGAAAGGAGGGAGGGAAGCGGAGGGGGTTGGGGTAGGGTGAGCCTCAGACTGCATTGCATCTCTGAGAAAGTCACAGCCAGACCGCTGGGGAGCCTCATAGCAAGGGTTGCTCATTGGGACACCCCTGGCAGAAATGACCTGACTCAAGTACCCTCACCACGTTTCATCATTTGCTGGCAGCTGCATGGTCTCAGCGTGAACGCTGAGTGGATCTGAAGTTGCAGCAGCTGGAGGCTCTCAGCCAATGACATTCCTCTCAGGAGGTTCTCTTAAAAACATCCTGGATGCCTTAGGCATGCTCTCAGGGATTCAGTTATTTCCAGCAGAGTATGAAAATGGAACATGACCTAATTAGTGTAAGATAATGGGCTAGCCATCCTGTGCCCAGAAATGAAGCTCTTCTGCTGGGGCACATGTTGAGGAAGGCACCTCCCAACCCCATGCTGGCAGCAGTAAGGGATCTTATTGGTTTCACAGTGTTGAGTGTGGATGAGCTGTTTGCCCAGATGATGACAGAGGAAGGACCCCCAAGAGAGGGCAGGCAATAATTAGGAGATAAGTAAGCCCATGGTGTATGGGACAAAGAATCAAGTTCTTGCTTACAATAGTAACTCTCAGGCCACTGCAGGAATGCATTCTGGGTCCCTCCTGATACCCATCAATCTGACAGCCTATATTGATCTCTGAAGATTGACTGTGACTACTTGAAGCATGCCTCTTCAGGCTGGCTAGATACTAGGGCCTTGCCTGGTAGAGAAGTTCTTTTTTAACCGTTTCAGCATGCTTCAGTTCTCCCTCTAAACCAGGGATTGAAAACTCAGGGGTTTTTTTCCCTAGAAGCTGTACCTGGTACGGGAATTTTGGTGCATTTGCTCTGCTGCCGGGGGCGCTCTTAGGAGAGGGAGTGAGGGGGGAAGGGCAGAGCCGGGAAGAAGCTGAAGTGGGTATGGCCTCAGCTGGAGTGCACCTTCAGCCTGATACCACGGGGAGCCCTGGAGCAGGAAATGTACCACAGGGTTGGTCCCCCCTTGAGGCAAGGAAGCAGAGGGGGATGGGGTAGGGTGAGCCTTTTGCATGCCTGTGTCAGTCCATCATTAGCTAGGAGAACACCTGATAGGAAAGGGTACATGACTTCTTAGGAGGCAGCCCCCATTTAGCTGAGAAGAATGATTTGGAGACGGGAAGAGTTGTGAACTGTAGTCTTCACAGGAGGTGGAAGACGGGACACTGGACTGGGTCACAGCCAGCATCCACTACACATCTTTGAGTGAGGTATAACCACAGTTTTAAGAAAAGGGAGAGGCAACTGTGGCAAACAGAGACTACAGGCTCTGTCTGAAGGAGCCACCTGGACCTCGGCTTTGGCCAATTATGGCTGGTTTGGCATTGCCAGTTATCTGATGACAGCACTTGAAAGTCTGGATTTTTAAATGTTGAGCAAACACTCAACAAGGCAAACAAAACCCTGTGTGGGTCTCCAGTGTACCATCTCCGTGGACTCCTTCCTGCTCAGCACATCAGAGTCCCAGTCCTGATCATGCTTGCTTCATATCACGGCTAGGAGCTGAATGGGGACACAGGGTCAAACACAGTTTTAGTGAAGCCATTAGAACTCAGTGCCGCTACACGTGGCAGAAAACCAAAAATAACAATGGTTTAAAGAAAACAGAAGTTTGGGGACTTCCTTGGTGGCGCAGTGGTTAAGAATCCGCCTGCCAATGCAGGGGACATGGGTTCGAGCCCTGGTCCGAGAAGATCCCATGTACCGTGGAGCAACTAAGCCTGTTCAACACAACTACTGAGCCTTCCCTCTAGAGCCCGTGAGCCACAACTACTGAGCCTACGTGCCACAGCTACTGAAGTCCGCGTGCCTAGAACCCATTCTCCGCAACAAGAGAAGCCACTGCAATGAGAAGCCGCGCGTACCGCAATGAAGAGTAGCCCCCGCTCACCGCAACTACAGAAAGCCCACATGCAGCAACGAAGACCCAACACAGCCAAAAATAAATAAATAAATAAATTTATATATAAAAAAAGAAAATAGAAGTTTTTTCCTCTCTAATGTAAATAGAATCTAGAGTCTAGCGATGAGGTCCTCAGTGCTGGCGGGGCATCTCCATAATATTCAGGGACCCAGGCTGTTCCTACTGTGTGCTCTGCCATTTTTAAAGCAAGGCTTTTTTCTTCTGATCTGAAACTGTGCCACCCAATGAAGTAGCCACATCACGGGTGCTCTGTGGAAGGGTGGCTGGTCCTAATTGATATTTCAAAGATTTAGTATGATGAAAAAAATATTGTATTAAAATTCAGTTTGCCTGTTTATTTCTACTTTTAAAAATGAGGCTACTAGAAAATTTAAAATTGTGTGTTTGGCTCTCATGTGTGGCTTGCACTGTATTTCCACCGGACAGCACTGGTCGTAACAGCAGGAGCTGCAGCCATCACATCCTCCCACATTCTACCCAGCAAGAAGGAGAAGGGGCAGACAAGGGCATGCCCCTGCCTCTTGAAGATGTCTCCTGGATGTTGCACACAGTATTTTTACTTATATCCTATTGGTTAGAACTAGTCACGTAACTACAACTAAGTGCAAAGAAGGCTGAAGAACGTACTACACAATTTGGACACAAGCTACTGTTCCCGCTTCATTTTCTACCACCCATTGGCATGAATTTGCTTATTCACTAACTCACACACTCACCTACACTTACTCATCAAAATATGTATTAGTCCCTATTTTGTACTGGACCTTGTACCACCCATCAGGTTTGCCAAGGTAGGTAAGGGCTCTCACTCTTGAGGAATTTGCATTTAATAGGCATGGGCAACCTTGTGAAACGAGCGAGAGCTACAAACTATTACAGGCGCTAGGATGGACATTTATAAGAGAGACAAAGGCTTCTTGAGGCAGCCAGAAAACATTCATCAAGGACCTGGCCCTTGAGCTGAGTGTAGGCAGCCAGCTGTGTCCTGGGCCTGCTGAACTGGAGTTACAGCCATCCTGAGATGCCAGCCAGGTTCTCACCCCTCCTCCCTCCCAAGGTAGATGGAGCTGAGCCAAGAGTCGCTTCTACCCCGGGGCCATGGGGGAAGGGGGGGCCTGGAGGGTGTCCCTTCTTTATTTACTTTTGTCCACTTGACCGATATTTTCTTCTTTCCCTATAAGCACCTCGCTTAACGCGACAGCTTAGGTGAGCACATCCGTGGTGGGTGGGCTAAAGAGAACTGAGGGAGGAACACACTGATCTGTTCTGCTCAGTCCCGGCAAGATTCCAACCGCCAGCTTTGAACGGTGCCCCTCTGTTTTTCTCTCGCCCGTCTCCCTCCCTTCTTCCCTCCCCAACGCCATCAACTAGAAAACCTAGGGGTACATTCTAATTTTTATATTTATGTTTTCAACCGTTGGTCTTGTTTAGACAACTTGTTAGCTAAATGGTTTGTTGGTGCCCTCTAATTTCTTGAATTGGGAACTTAAACTTTTATTCTTCTTTGAATAACTTATAAATTAACATAAATATTTAAGGTTACATATTTTTCTCTGAGCTCTGTGGTTATCCTATATGAACTGATATGTGCTCTTTTGTTATTTTTAAGAAAGAAATGGTGTAATTTTGGTTTGGATTTCCTTTTTGTTCCAAGAGTTGTTAAGGAAGTTGTAAAAATATTTCTAGGGTGTTCTTCCCCTTTTGACCAGAGAATTTTATCTGTACTGTTTCTACATCTTGGGATTTGTTGATTTTCTTCTTTTGAGGACTAATAGATGGTTAACTTTTGAGAATGTTCCTAGGTTCTTAAAAAGACAATATAGTCACTAAAACTTATGTAATATCATAAATAAACTATACCTCAAAAAAAAAAAAAAAAAAGGGAAACCTAGGGGTAGAATCAGGCTGCGGTAGAAACATAACTAATGCAGGCTCTGTACCATCCTCTCCTTGACTTGGGAGGGACCAGCCCAGGAGGTAAGAGAGAGACCTTTCTCCCTACATGATCCTTCGGTGACCTCCCACGTTTCTGCACTTTCTCAGTCCATCCTCGGCCTTTTGCCATGAATGAGAGCTGGTTCGCTCCACTTCTCACCATGTTGGACCTTTAAGCCCAGTTAGCCTCCCTTTCCATCTCTGACTAAAGCACAGGAAAAATCCCTTTTAATTCCTGGGTCAATCAACAACATTAGGATTTTTCAAATGTTGCATTTATAGGAAAGCCAAGGAAAATAACAGTGACCAATAGCAAAACAAGGAAATCTAGGCATGAACAAAGGTAGAGAAGGCAGCTCTGGGCCTGGCATGGGTTGGACCCACAGAGCATTGAGGGCTGAAAAAGACCCAGCCCCACTCTGAGCTGCTGGGGAGCTGGGCCAGAGATCCAGAACCAGATTGCCTTGGCTCCAGTGGCCTCATTCATGTGACCCCAGGCAAGTCAGTAAACCCTTTTTGTTTGTTTCCTCATCTATTAATCTAGCACCCACTTAGAGGGCAGATTAAATGAGTTAAGAGTTTAAAGTGTTAAGGATTACATAAGCTAATTCACGTGAGTTCTTTCCCCAGATCCAGGCCACAGTAAGTGCTAAATAAATTTAGTTATGATTATTATTATTACTAAAAATGAGACAGAAGCATGGCCTTGGGTCCACCTTGACCCATGCTATTAAAACTTTCTCTGAAAGCTGAGGAACTAGTTGATTTTTTTACACCCCAAGCATCACTGTCAGCAGGCTTTGCCCTGAGCCAGTATCAGCCTTTTAAACCTGGAGAGGAAACTATCAGCTTTGTGTGGACCTTTAAGGCAACCATGTCTTCTTCCTTTCCACAGAATCCTTTGGAGGGAATGTGGTCCCCTTCTCACAAAGGAGTTCCTTGTCACTCTCTGAAGATTAGGGCTGGACTTGGTTCTTTTTTTTTTTTTGCGTTACGCGGGCCTCTGACCGCTGTGGCCTCTCCCGTTGCAGAGCACAGTCTCCGGACGCGCAGGCTCAGCGGCCATGGCTCACGGGCCCAGCCGCTCCGCGGCACGTGGGATCCTCCCGGACCGGGGCACGAACCCGCGTCCCCTGCATCGGCAGGCGGACTCTCAACCACTGCGCCACCAGGGAAGCCCCTGGACTTGGTTCTTAAAGAGATGATGACTTCATGTGGTACTCATTCTGTCTCTCATCATCTCATGCAGCTGCTTTCTGCAGAGGGATATGCTGACTTTGGGCAGCCAGCTCCTTCCTTCCCTCCCTCCCTCCCTGTCTCCCATCCTTCCTTCCTCCTTGTCTGTCTCTCTTCTGATTTTGTTTTGGTTTTGCTTTCATGATTATTCTGCAGGGGAGGAAAAATTACTTTCCTTCTATCCTAAGTTATTGGCTGACATGACCCTCTAATAAAGGATAGATTAACAGGAGAAAAAGAAAAACAATTTTTATTATGTAGGTACAGGAGGCCCACAAAGATATGAGATGGTTGAGGCTTATATACCATCCAGAGCTAAGGAATGGGTTGAGGTCTGGGGCTTCAAAACGGGGGAGGTGAGAAGAGGAAATGTTTAGTGTTAAACAAAGGTTGCCCTGCCATGCCTCTAAGTCTCTCAAGCAAAAAGTTATCTCTGGTTATAGTAGCTCTCTTCCTGGTAATGTAAATTTCCCTTATAAAAGGGTAATTTATACTGTTTTTAGAGCTTCTCCTGTGTCTGCAGTTTCTCAAAATAAGCAGTTTAGAATAGTCCTTATGCCTCCAAAGAGACATATTTGGGGATGGCATAATCTATCTTCAATTCCCAACTTTTAAAAAGCTACCAGAAAAGAGCCAGCAGCCCATTCTTCATGCTCAGCACTGCCCTGACTCTAGGTTTGGACACCAGGCACTTCTCAAACAACTCAGAACACCACAGAGGCAGCCAAAAGATCATTTGTGTGTGAATCGCTCTTTCTGGATTTTTAGCCTCATTTTCTCTTTGGTATTTGGCCCTGGAGTGGTTCAACGGCCGAGTCTTTCTCATTGTTTTCTTTCTCTGATTCCCATGGCTCAAAGGGAACTTCTCTAACTTTAGATGAACTCTAGGAGGTTTTAAATGAATGTTTCCCAACGTATATTTCAAGGGTATGCTTTCTAGTAGAGTAATGGACATTCCCATAATAGAAGATTCTATGATCAAATAAATTTATGATCACTGTGTTGGACAGAAATTTTAAAAAATTAGCTTGCAGGATACGTTAAAATCTTTAAAAGATTAGTATGCATTGTAAATCTGCATAGGATTAAACTATAATTTGAATAATTCACACACACACACACACACACACACAGACATAAATGAGAAATAGTGAACACATCTCAGAGAACCAGTTCTCACTGAACACCCTTTTGAGACCAGAAGGAAGGGGGCAGACACAACCATGAAAAGAATGAGGAGGGGCTTCCCAGGTGGCGCAGTGGTTGAGAGTCCGCCTGCCGATGCAGGGGACACGGGTTTGTGCCCCGGTCCGGGAAGATGCCACATGCCACGGAGCGGCTGGGCCTGTGAACCATGGCCGCTGAGCCTGCGCGTCCGGAGCCTGTGCTCCACAACAGGAGAGGCCACAACAGTGAGAGGCCCGCGTACCGCAAAAAAAAAAAAAAAAAAAAAGAATGAGGAGGAGAGGCTAGAGAAGACAGCAGAGCCTGACCACACAAGCCCACACAAGGCCCTGAATACCTACCTAGCTGCCCAAAATGGACATGACCCTATTGCACTGGGGAGCCACGAAGGAATTTGAGTGAAGCAGAAATCCCTCATCTCCACTTGTTCCTCTTTTCCCTCAGTACCTCATGCAGTGCTTGAAAATCCCAACACTCCACCCAGTCTCATTCCTCCTTGGTGGGGGCGGGGGTGTCTGGTTTAACCTCACGGCCCAGGACTACATCATCCAGATTGCTCGGGCTGGCATCCGTCTCTGCTTGTCTGGTTTCCACGCTCTGGACATGCCTCTGCCCACAGGGTCCTTCTGGACCTTCATCGATGTCTTCTTGGGTAGCTAGGTGGCTGTCTTGGACAGTGGAGACAGGAAAGGTGGCACCCCAGAAGGGTTAGCGCACCATCGTGATCACGGAGCAGGACGGCAAAGGAGTGGGTTCTCGCAGGTGCAGTTCTCCAAGTAACACCCTAATTAGGAGCATGCACACTGGGTGCTAGCCGAGGCCCTGCTACTCAGTAAAACCCCACTACTTCCACTGAAAAAAAAAGAAAGAAAAGAAAACAACAGGATACAGCAAAAACCGGTTAGAACCAACTAGGCCCAGGATGGCGGAAGATTTGACCTCCAGGAGACCTTGAGCCTCATTATACGCTCATTGTAATATATTACCATCTAAATGACACACCCATTGGTGCCATGACAGTTCCAAGGCCAACCATAAAGGGCTAAAAAGTAGGTGTGGCCCAATTCCTGGAAATCCCCGCCCCTTCCCCAAAGTATAGATAATGAGAATAATCCTCCCACTCCTTAGTGTATGAAATTACCCAGCCCATAAAAACTAACCACCCACACACTTGGGGCCACTCTCACCTTCTGAGATGGACCACATTCTGCCTATGGAATGTGTATCTCTCTAAATAAACCTGCTTTCACTTTACTATGGCTCACTCTAGAATTCTTTCCTGCGCAAAGCCAAGGACCCTCACTTGGCGGCCAATCCCAGGAACTCACCCAAGACCTGGGACATGACCGTTCTCTCACTCCCCCTTTTCCTGTACCACTTTGGGAAATAAAGATCTAAACAGTGGAATACCATACAACCACTAAAAAGGATGCAATAGGTTTATGCATGATTTCTTAGAAGGATGCCCATAATACAGTAGATAGAAACAAAAATTTCTCAACAGTATGTAGGTGAATGTAAACATGTGAGTGTAAATATGCTTGGTGGGCATAGAAAGGGGCTGGAGGTGTGTCTATCACAGGGGAGTTATGCCCCCCATGGATTGGGGAGGGAGTTGGAGGGGTGGGAAGGAGAAGTTAGTTTTATTTATTTTACAAATAAATAAAATAATTATGAGAGATTATGAATGATTTTACTCTGTGAGTTTTCTATATTTAAAAAATAGAAACCTTAAAAATTCATAGGGCTTCCCGGGTGGCACAGTGGTTAAGAATCCTCCTGTCAATGCAGGGGACACGGGTTCGATCCCAGGTCCGGGAAGATCCCACATACTGCGGAGCAACTAAGCTCGTGTGCCACAACTACTGAGCCTGTGCTCTAGAGCCTGTGAGCCACAACTACTGAGCCCACGTGCCGCAGCTGCTGAAGCCTGCGCGCCTAGAGCCCATGATCCACAATGAGGGAAGCCACTGCAATGAGAAGCCCACGCACCGCAATGAAGAGTAGCCCCCGCTAGCCTCAACTAGAGAAAGCCCGCGTGCAGCAACGAAGACCCAACACAGCCAAAAATAAATAAATAAATAAATAAATAATTTTTTTAAAAGCCAAAAGTATATAAACTTAAACTTATAAAAAAAAATTATAACAAACACATCTAGTAGACGTCCTTGATCACTATATCCTTACACTTCTGCTAATACCAAGGGTTTTGATGAATTGAAAACAATGTACACCCAGTGCTGGAGCTTTGGGCCTTATTTTTATCATGAGGAATGTTTGCCTGTCACTTAAATTTGACCATTAGAGTTAAGTTTCTTGGAAGACAAAAAAAAAATTTACCTTTCCCAGCTTTCCAATTTCAGCTAAGAATGTTGGCCGGAGATAAATACATAAGGGAATAAATGAAGAATAGGTGTTCTTGACTGATATCTAATTGCTGCAGAGCTAGGGAGTAGAAAAATGAGAATGTTTCTAAGGAATCTCTTCTTTCTTCCCCCGACCAATCTGTCTCACATCAGCCAAAATGGAACAATTTGTTGGTTTTCTTTCTTAACTGTACCAGGGAGATGTTTTAATGACTCTTTGTTGGTGAGCTCTTGGTACTCCCAGTATGTTTCCCCATCAGCCAATTTTGTCTCCATTGTTCACAGAACTGTTGCTCTGTCTTCTGAGAAACTGAAAAACTGTTATGGTTAAGTAATAAAGAGATAATGCTGGGTGACAAATGCCTGTGCAAGCAAGAGCCAGAAAGATTTAATAATATCCAGTGAGTTATGACTATAATCATGTTTTCTATTTGAAACAAAGAAAACTGGTAGCAGGCTGTCCTGCAGCAAAACTATATATCTCTTCTCTTTTTTTGTACCAGTTGCCTGGTTCCCGACTCTTAGATCATGACAGTGAGGGCGCATGGACCACCCTGAGACTGAAGATATTGGGTAGGTTAGGGTGGCGTCTTCTGTTGAGTTGCCCCCAGTCCCTCCAACCAGAACCTGAGATAAGGCTTTGAATGCAGCAGCAAGGGAGTTGGCAAGTAAGATGGGAAGGCAGGAAGGCAATCCAAGGGGTGTTATTTGATCAGGTTGCTTCTCCATGAGTGGCTGGGGCTCAGTCCTGCTGGGATCATCTGGGAGACTGTGGAAAACATGCCTCAGAATTGATGTACCCAAGAGGCAAGGAAACTGGGACATTTATCCTCCAACTCTCATTTCTTTTTGGCTGAGAGCTACTCCTGAGTATGCCCTCAGCACTTCCAGACAGTTCTGTGGGTGGACTGAGCATGCCAAAGGGGGGCCTGTAGTGTGCTCCAGGTGTTTGAAGAGCATGCATGGAAAGGTGAGTGCCAAAGGGATACAGGCAGGGTGGGGACAGCATCTTTCACAGGTTGAATGCTTGAGAGGCAGATCTGTGATGCTTTCATGTGATCCCAAAAGTTGGATTAGAGTATCTTTCTATTAATATTACAATAGAGCTCAGGGAAAGGTATAAAAAGGGAACACGAGAGAAGGAGACAGAAGAGGGATGAAAAAGGGGCAAAGAAAGGTGAGGGGACAAAGAAGAAGCAACATAAGATGGAGAAAGTCCCAAGTGGCAGACGGTGTAGCAAAGTGTCTCTGCACTGTAGGCCAGTTGTATGTATCATCAACATTTTCACTCAATTACATGGTAACAAAACAGGTAGAGCAGATAAAGGAGTGAAGACAATTCTTGCTACCCCTTAATAAGAAACTGTGTTGCTGCCACTTAAAAAGGACCAGGCCTCGGGGCTTCCCTGGTGGCACAGTGGTTAAGAATCCACCTGCCATTGAAGGGGACACGGGTTCGAGCCCTGATCCGGGAAGATCCCACATGCTGCGGAGCAACTAAGCCCGTGTGCCACAACTACTGAGCCTGTGCTCTAGAGCCTGTGAGCCACAACTATGGAGCCCACACGTCACAACTAATGAAGCCCATGCGCCTAGAGCCTGTGCTCCGCAACAAGAGAAGCCACCACAATGAGAAGCCCGTGCACCGCAGCAAAGAGTGGCCCCAGCTTGCCACAACTAGAGACAACCCACGTGCAGCAACAAAGACCCAACACAGCCAAAAACAAATAAATTAAAAAAAAAAAAAAAAAAGACCAGGCCTCATGTTGGTTGTTTCACACAGGTTAACTGTAATTTTCACATGGAGCCTGTGATGTGGGTATTATTGTCCTATTTTACAGTTGAGAATACTGAGGCACAGAGAAGTTAAGGGATTTGTAAGCCATCGTTTGTTTCAGAACTAGCTCCAAAACTTACGTTATTTCCTGTACAGAATTTTACACTCTGCGAATCACTAAGAAGAACGACTTGTTTGGCAAAAACTGAACCTGGAGTCAGGTTGAGCACATGGGCTGAAGCATCCCATCCCTTGACATTTAAGTCTTCGGTTTTGACACACACAGGAACATAACTGGTTTGTTTTGGCCTGATGTGTTAGGTGGATAGCAATTCCCAGGCAACCAAGGATGGAAGCACCTCGTACAGGACGGAGGCCCACTTAGCCTTTCCAGGACGGCCTGTGCATTGTGCTCTGCTCCCCAGCTTCCTGCACAGAGCCCAGCTTCCAGAGGATCGTAAACTCTGAGCACGTCTGGTGCTGCCGTACCTAGTGTGGAGACATTTATGGAAGTGGACCCCTAAACAGCAGGTGATGACGGCATCTAACTCCTCTGGGGGCAACTCAAAGGATTCACTTTGACACCTTGTAGAAATAACTGATGTCTTAGGTCAGGTTCCTTAAAAGCAGCACCTGAGACAGCTTTCAGTTGGAAGGTAATTCCCAGGGATGAGGAACAAGGTCTTCTGACTGTAAGAGGTGCTGCTAAGCCAGAAGACACTTTGCCTACAGGAGTCATAAGTCAGCTAGAGCAATCAAAATAATCCTGAATAAAGAAGATGTGGTACATATGTACAATGGAGTATTACTCAGCCATAAAAAAGAAGAAAATTATGCCATTTGCAGCAACATGGATGGACCTAGAGATTGTCAAACTGAGTGAATTAAGTCATACACAGAAAGACAGATATCATAAGATATCACTTATATGTGGAATCTAAAAAAGAGCATACAAGTGAACTTATTTACAAAACAGAAGTAGACTCACGGATATAGAAAACCAACTTATGGTTATGAGGGGGTGGGGCAGGGGGAGGGATAAATTGGGAGATCGGGACTGACATATACATACTACTATATATAAAATAGATAACTAATAAGAACCTGCTGTGTAGCACAGGGAACTCTACTCAATACTCTGTAATGGCCCATATGTGGAAAGAATCTAAAAAACAAAACAAAAAAACGAGTGCATATATGTATATGTATAACTGATTCACTTTGCTGTGCACCTGAAACTAACACAACATTGTAAATCAACTATGCTCCAAAAACAATTTTTTAAATTAATCCTGAAGCTGGATAATTGAATTAAATCAATACCTTCATAAAGATTGCTACATGAATATCTGTGTATGTAATAGGCAAGAAGCAACTGAACTTCATCTTTGTTTTAAAATGGGATCTGGGCCATTTAGATTAATTTGTTTAAGGAAGCAGGGAGGATTCAGGAGAGACCTGACCCCTTGGGATCCCAGAGAAGTTTGGCCAACTGGATTTGTTGCACTAACAACCCCATGTAGGACTCCTTCTAGGCAACTCAAGTTATCGGATCCTGCCCATCTCATAGTGACCCAGGGATGTTGGGAAAGCGCACAGAATATTCTTTCCCCAGGCAGACAGCCAGTCTCAATGTCATACAGAGCAATGTTGTTCCAGCTTTACTGCTCTGTACAACGGATACCAGGAGGAGGTGACTTCCCCATGGAAACAGTACTATGTCAGATTGCAATACCCAATCTAATGTACCCACAGAGATCACTGCTTAGCTTGCTTGACTTTTTTCTTATTTAGTTTTAGCTCCTTAAGGACGGGAGTCTTGTCTAGCTGAGTACTTGATCCTCAACACATTTTTGAGGAATGAATGAATGAGTGAGTAAATGGGTGCTGAGTACATGCCTCTGACTGTTGCTAGTCTCTCTGCTCCAGACCCACCAGTCTATGCTCTGCCTTTGGATGTCCAGCCCGGTGAACTCCATGGCTCCTTGTCAGCTGGCTTCTGGGCAGGTTCTGCTAAGAAAAGGCTCTAAGGGGGAGTGGAAGGCTGGAGGTGGGGCTCAGCAGGGCAGGGGGAAGGAGACTTCATATTCCTGTCTTGCTGCTATTCTTATCAGCGTGGTCCCACTATAGCACTTTCCCCAGGGGCACTCGTTAGCTCTAGTTTTCAGCCTCATCCTGCTCTCCCAGAGCCAGCCTCATATCCCCTTAGAAGGACCTGCCACAGCTGTGTGGTACGCCTGCCCTCTTTAAAGATCTGGGTGTAGATCCACGGGGCCCCTCCTCCTAGAAACTGTCAGAACTCTGATTTCGGGCTTCCCTGGTGGCGCAGTGGTTGGGGGTCCGCCTGCCGATGCAGGAGACACGGGTTCGTGCCCTGGTCCGGGAAGATCCCACATGCCGCGGAGCAACTGGGCCCGTGGGCCATGGCCGCTGGGCCTGCGCGTCCGGAGCCTGTGCTCCGCAATGGGAGAGGCCACAGCGGCGAGAGGCCCGCATACTGAAAAAAAAAAAAAAAAAAAAAAAAAAGAACTCTGATTTCTTCCCTTTGTTCCTCTGGTCCTAAGGAGGTAGCTGCTTCCTGCAGTTACTACCTTAGTATTTCCTTTTGCTTTCCTCCAGTATCTGTGTAATTACATTCTCTCTTTTAAAATCCCTTATGTGGCTTTTGTTTTCTAGACACTGACATGATCTTTTAGCAACCCCGTGATGTGGGTATTACTGTCTCTGTTTTGCAGATGAAGAAAGTGGTGGTGCAAGGAATTGTAGCATTCCCAAGTATTCACATCCAGGACATGTTGGAAAAGGCAGTATGTTGTGGTCAGATAATCTGAATTTGAATACTGCTCTTATTATTTATATTGATTTTTACTTTTATTATTATTTTTTAAAGATCTATTTTTAAATTTATTTATTTTATTTATTTTTGGCTGCATCAGGTCTTAGTTGCAGCACACGGGATCTTCGTTGAGGCATGTGGGATCTTTCATTGTGGCGCTCAGGCTTCTCTCTAGTTGTGGTGCACAGGTTCCAGAGTGCGTGGCCTCTGTAGTTTGCGGCACGCAGGCTCTCTACTTGAGGTGTGTGAGCTCAGTAGTTGTGGTACATGGGCTTAGTTGCTCCATGGCATGTGGGATCCTAGTTCCCCCGAACAGGGATCGAACCCGCGTCCCCTGCATTGTAAGGCAGATTCTTTACCAATGGACCACCAGGGAAGTCCCTGTTTTTTTAACTTTTAAATTTACATACAGCAAAATTCCTCCTTTCTAGTGTATGGATCTATGAGTTTGGACAAACAAATATAGTTGTGTTAATCCCTCTGCAATCAAGAAACAGAATAGTTCCATCACTCCCCAAAATTCCCTCACACTGTCCCATTATAGTCAATTCTTCCCCCACCTCTAGCTCTTCGTGATCAATGTACATTTTCTATTCTTATAATTCTGTCTTTTCCAGAATGTCATATAAACTCAAATAGAATGTAGGTTTTTGAGTCTGGTTTGTTTCACTTAGCATAATTTATATGAGATCTTGTTTTTGCACAAGTTCATTCCTTTTTGTTACTGAGTAGTATTCCTTTATGTGGATGCATAATAGTTTTTTTCATTCACCAGTTGAGCGGCATTTGGCTTGTTTCTAGTTTTGTACGAATACAAATAAAGCGGCTATAAATACTCACTTATGGGTCTTTGTATGGACATAAATTTTTATTTTTCTCGGGTAAGTACTTAGAAGTGGGATTTCTGTATCATGTGGTAATTGCATATTTAACTTTGCAAGGGAAATAGCCAAATTGTTTTAAAGGGGCCGAATCATTGTGCATCATCACCAACAGTGTATGAGAGTTCCAGTTGCTCTAAATCCTTGTCAGCACTTGGCATTGTCAGTTTTTGTTTTTGTTTTTTAATTTCAGGAATTCCAGTAGGTTTGTTGTGATGTAGTACATTATGAAAGCATATGGGTGGGACTTTGGACCATGTACATTTACCTTGAAAGGCTACAGAGCATCGTGGCTAAGAGTCCAGAGCCTGCAGTCAGCTTTAGTGCTCACTACCTTTGTAAACACTGGTCTCAGTTTCCTTATCTGTAAGTGAGGATAATAATAGAATATATACTTTAAAAGGTTGTTGTGAAGGTTAAATGAGTTAATATATGTAAAGTATTGGTACAGAATAAGTACCACCTAAGTGATCATTATTATTGCTATTATTTTACTCAGGGCTGGACCACTGCTTAGCTACCTGGTGCCCACATTTGCACAAAAGCAAAGCTGAGAGGTCACACCTTGGGCTCCAAACAGCAAATCTTGAAACTCTTTGATCGCATCTTCCATCTTCTCAAGTTTCTTTACCACAGTTCTTTTTAGAAGCCATTTTGTGTGTAATGCAATGCCCATCCTCACTTTGCAAAAGTCCAATTTTAAAGACAGCATTTGAACTTCAGTGATTAAAGAAAGCATTTGAATTGTTATAGATTCCCATCTCTGTCCAAACAATATGCTTTTAATAGGAACACAGCTTGTGATTTATCCTGTTTCACTTTGATCTGCAGTGCAGTATGCATCATCGACATTAAGATGAAATTACTCTGCAATCACACACATGGAGCTCATACTCACAGTACTTGCACAAAGAAAAAAACCTCATTATCCTGCAATATGCGCTTCGAAAACAAACATACAACCTTTTCTCCCTCTAGTGGCACTTTTAAAAAGCAACCTCAAGTATCACAGAGGCCAGTCTTGCATATTAAAATCAAGGGAAGCCAATAGAGAGTTTACCCAAGACTTGGGAGATTCATAGTATTTGTTTATTATTGACTGTGGGGAAAAGTTTGCATTTTATTTATGCCAGATGATATTGCTGTCAACACAACAGGCTGGATTATAGCCATAGGAGTTTTGTGATTTATCCTCACTTGGCACGTTATTTTGTATTAAAAACAATAAAATAGAAGTCTACAAATATTGGGTAGTCAGGGATTCTGATTGCAAGCAGCCTCTTGGGAGAATGAGATACTCTCCCGCTGCCCTTTAAATGTTTATCATCTCTGAATAGTGATGCTTTACTGCAGTCGGTTGGATAGTGTCACCCCCAAATTCAGGTCCACCTGGAACCACAGAATGTGACCTTATTTGGACATAGGGTTTTTTCAGATGTTAGTCAAGATGAGGTCACTCTAGATTTTAGGGTGGGCCTTAAATCCACTAACTAGTATCCTTATAAGAAGAGGAGAGGACACATAGGGAGACAGACACACAGGGAAGAAGCTCGTGTGAAGACAGAGGCAGAGACTGGAGGGAAGCGTCTACAAGCCGAGGAACGCCAAGGGTTGCCAGCAGCCACCAGAAACTAAGAGAGAGGCATGAGAGGTTCTCCGTCAGAATATTCACAGGAATCAACCCTGCTGACAACCCCTTCATTTTGGATTCCGGACTCTCAAACTATGAGAGAATCCACTTCTGTTGTTTTGAGCCACCCAATTTGTGGTCATTTGTTACGGTCACCCTAGGAAACTAACACAATTTCTCTGATGGATAAGAACAGGGACCCTTTCCATAGTTACTATTGTGTGCCTAGGCACTCATAAGCAGTTTATATAGATTAACTCATTTAATTCTCATGGTATCACTGGGATAGCTACTATTATAATATGTGGTTTGCAGAGGAGTAAAACTGACTCTCTGAGAAGCCACGTGACTTACTTAGGGTCACATGACTTGCTATTGTTTAGATGTGGCTGCCACCCGTTCTTTTACGCCTGGTGAGTGTCTGAGATTATTCTTTTACTATTTCACTTAAATAATTCGTTTGTTAGTTTTAAACTTTGTTTTATTGAAGAATATATTATATATAGTAAACTATGCAAACTTTATATCTATCTATATCTATATCTAGATAGATAGATAGAGTAGTAAATTTTTACATATGTGGATACCACTCAGATCAGCACCCTAGAAGACCCTGCCATGACCCTTCCCATATAATATTTTAATATTAAATATTACAAAAAGTCATATAAATTCTTTATAAGACTTTAAAATGTAACAAAGCTATGAAAATTAATCATTTCTCTCTCACACTGTCCATTATTCCTACCTCCTGCATATTAATCATTGTTACTGTGTGTGGTGTATATCATTCTAGACTTTTTCTGTTATATTTTTATTTATGTATGTGGATACATGCACAGTCTTATATAAGTATATATGTTTTGTACAGGTATATATGTGTGCACACACATGCACAAACACATTTATATGCACAAATACATACATGACCACACACATCATTCTCCCAATATGGTATAATTTTATAAATATCCTGTACCTTGTCAATGAAAATTCAATTAACTATCAAGTTAAGAAGAAAAAAAGAATTTTATTCGAGCCAAACTGAGGATTATAACCCAGGACGGAGATTCTAAGAAAGCTCTGAGAACTGTTCCGCCTGTTAGAAGTCGAAGGCACAGTCATATACTTTATTTTTAATACATTTATTTATTTTATTTATTTTTATTTTTGGCTGCATTGGGTCTTCATTGTGGTGCACAGGCTTTCTCTGGTTGCGGCGAGCGGGGGCTACTCTTCATTGCAGTGCGTGGGCTTCTCATTGCAGTGGCTTCTCTTATTGTGGAGCATGGGCTTTGGCACGCAGGCCTCAGTAGTTGTGGCTCGCGGGCTCTAGAGCACAAGCTCAGTAGTTGTGGCGCATGGACTTAGTTGCTCCGCGGCATGTGGGATCTTCCCGGACCAGGGCTGGAACCCGTTTCCCCTGAATTGGCAGGCACATTCTTAACCACCGCACCACCAGGGAAGTCCCAAACACTATTCTTTTAAGAAGTTACACTGCAGCATCAGAAGAAAGAAAAAAAAATTGATCCTTACTAAAAAGAAAAATAAACTGACCTTTACCATTGAGCAGCCATTCCCATCTTTGAGGAGCTCTGGCTAATGTGTAATGCTGATGCACACTGCACATTAGGGAGGGAGGAGGAGGCCCAAACAAACACAGAGAGAGAATTTTATGTTTAATTTTTTTCTTGTCCTGTCTTAAAATGTAAATTTTATTTCATCACACTTAATTAATATTCCTACCATTTTTAAATTTTCAGTTCATATAGACCTACCTGGAAAGAGTAGCACCTGGGCTGCCATCAGTCATTTCTACTTTTGTGGCAAAGAAGTCTCTAAATGAAGACACTGGGCAAGAAAGCAGAGTGCAGCAGATGTTCCAGTTTGGCCCACTCCACTCCACTCCGTTCCACCTCGATAGCCTTATTGCTAGAGGTTGGAAAGATAAAGCCCACATTTGAAAGACTCCCTTGCACTTCCAGGAGACACCTGCGGTACTTGGAAGGCAGAAGTGAAACAGAGACTGTCCAGCTCCATCTTTCCCTCTCATGTTTCTGCAGGGAGATGTGGTCTTGGCAGTCGTAGCTGGCCGGCCACTGCAGCAGTAGAGGTCCCAGGCTCTCAGAAGGCAGGCCACGAGGGACCAATTTATCAGGACAGGTCACAGCCGATGTGACATGTTCTTGGCAGTAAGGGTGTGGTGATGGCTTCCTGACCCCAGGTCAGTTCAGAGCCTGTGTGGCCCAGGGGCCAAGGGTAGGGTCTGTGGCCTCCAGACCATGGCCAGGAAGCAGCCCCTTTGGGAGGGCTGTTCTGGAATTCATTCCTGGAAACTCAGCCAAGAACCTTTCAGCTTCTCCCAATGGATTTGTAAACATCTACCTCCCTGTAGTAAATCCCTTTCTATTTAAAATCGGGTGGGGCATCCCTGGTGGCGCAGTGGTTGAGAGTCCGCCTGCCGATGCAGGGAACACGGGTTCGTGCCCTGGTCCGTGAGGATCCCACATGCCGCGGAGCGGCTGGGCCTGTGAGCCATGGCCACTGAGCCTGTGCGTCCGGAGCCTGTGCTCCTCAACGGGAGAGGCCACAACAGTGAGAGGACCACGTACCACAAAAAAAAAAAAAAGAAAAAAAAAGAAAATTGGGTGGCTTCTGACAACCATAACTAAACTACTACAGAAAAAAAAGAAGGAAGGACAGGGGCTTCCCTGGTGGCGCAGTGGTTGAGAGTCCGCCTGCCGATGCAGGGGACACGGGTTCGTGCCCCGGTCCGGGAAGATCCCACATGCCGCGGAGCGGCTGGGCCCGTGAGCCATGGCCGCTGAGCCTGCGCGTCCGGAGCCTGCGCTCCGCAACGGGAGAGGCCACAACGGTGAGAGGCCCGTGTACCGCAAAAAAAAAAAAAAAAAAAAAGAAGGAAGGACAGAGAAGGGCAAAAACTGGAAAATTCTACTTTGGGACAATGTCTCTAAATAATTCATATATATTAATGGAAATGAATCACTTCAATTCATTAATTGATAATGCAATGAGTAATATCCAACAGAAGGTGACCTGCAAACACTGGCTTTTTTTTTTTTTTTTTTTTTTTTTTTTTTTTTTTTTGTGGTATGCGGGCCTCTCACTGCCGTGGCCTCCCCCGCTGCAGAGCACAGGCCCCGGACGCGCAGGCCCAGCGGCCATGGCTCACGGGCCCAGCCGCTCCGCGGCATGTGGGATCTTCCCGGACCAGGGCACGAACCCGTGACCCCTGCATCGGCAGGCGGACTCCCAACCACCGCGCCACCAGGGAAGCCCCAAACACTGGCTTTTAACATTGTGTTAGAACTTAATTTAATATAGATGTTTCATGCCCTGGAAGTTCATACAGCTGTTCGGAATTCCCAGTCTGGGAATGTGTGACATCCCCTCTCTTTCAACACTTCTCCCCTCTGAACTTCTCCCTGGCTAAAGGTGACCAAAGTCATCCCCCAGACTAAGTTCTAAACTCAGTGAGACTGTAGGTGAATTTCCAACACGTGGTATCCCAGTGTCCCAGATGTCTTCTTGTTCCTTTTTTTTTTTTTAATTTTAAAAGAGACTCATTTCCACACTAAAGCACCTGGCTGCTGTGAATATGTCAGAAGAGCTGACCCATTTCATTTCTATTTCTTCCACTCCACCCAGAGTGAAAAAGAGGAAGAGAATTTGTTAGACCAAACTTGAAGATATTATGAAGTGGGTTCTCCTGTCCTTATGTCAATACATGTGCTATTTAGAATGGCCTAAAGTGATTTTGAAAACCTCCTGAATCTATTTAAAACTTCTGCAGCTTTCCAAAAGAATATTTTTTTCCCTGTCTTCAAGCATGTAAGCAAAAACAATTTTCCAAAAGAGTAGCCTTACAAAGTTAACAGAGTATAACAACACCAAAAGAGCTCTCCAAAAGTATTCTACATGTGCAGAGTGTGTTTCATTGTGAATCTCACTGGGAGAGAGAGAGACACAGAGAGAGAGAGAGAGAGAGAGACAGAGAGACAGAGAGACAGAGAGATACAGGAAAGACCCTAGGCCGCCTCAATCCAGGGCACCCTACTTGGAGCTATAGAATTTTTGAGGGCTCTGTTTTCTGCACAGTCCCTAAATCAGATGTAGACTCATTTCTGGCACTAAAGAGAAGAAACCCATCTTCTTACCCCACAGCCCCCAGGGTGTTTCTGAAGCTCAGTCTCCTTCTCTCAGTCTCGGTTGACTCCTGGGGCTCAACCTTCCCTCTATGCCTTGGCCCTGCCATTATGCTTTCTATCTGGGGGCCCCTGTCAACACCTGGAGATGGAGGGAGACACAGTCTTCTCAGCCCTCCTCTTATTTGCTGCCCCTGAAGACAAGAATGTACATTTATAGGGGTTTTGTCACTGATGTCACAAAAGAGAAACCAATACAGGAAGACAAACTAATTGGCAAGGTTAAGTCTTAGGCACCTCAGTCTCAGGACTCAGGCTTTTAACTTTTCCATTGTCATGCTAATTAAAATAGAAGCACATTGATCCCCTGAGGCTGATGCTAACCCACCACCTCCCTCTTCCTATGTGGGTTTAAGAGGTTAAGAGCACAGCTTCTCTGGTGGTGCAGTGGTTAAGAATCCACCCTCTAATGCAAGGGACAAGGGGTTTGAGCCCTAGTCTGGGAAGATCCCACATGCTGCGGAGCAACTAAGCCCGTGCGCCACAACTACTGAGCCTGCCCTCTAGAGCCCATGAGCCACAACTACTGAAGCCCACGTGCCTAGAGCCTGTGCTCCGCAACGAGAGAAGCCACCGCAATGAGAAGCCCACCCACCACAAGGAAGAGTAGCCCCCACTCACAGCAACCAGGGAAAGCTTGCAAGCAACAACAAAGAGCCAATGCGGTCAAAAATAAATAAATAAATAAAATAATTTTTTTAAAAAAAGAAAAGCATTTTAAAAAACATATCTTACTTTATGTTATATGGCAAAATAAAATTTTTTTTAAAAAGAGTTTATGTGCAGACTCTTCCAGGTCCTACTCCATGAAGACCCTTAGCATCCTCAGTCATGGCAGGTACAAAACATTCCACACCTCTGCCTCTGTCCTACACCAGAAATCCACTCCCTTTAGTTTAGTTTGTATTGACCAGAGTATTTAAAAATAAATTTTATAATTTAGAGAGGAAAACTATGACTCCCAGGCCAAATTTGGTAGTCCTCAAACTAATATGTATAATATATATAATATTTTAATATATAATATATGTATATATATCTACAAAAAACATTATATAATATATAAAGACATGAATATCTTAGATATATATGTCTAATATATTAGATATATATCTAAAAGAGATTATACACTTAAAATATATACATATACCTAAAATAGATATATGAAATAGATATATGTATATCTTACATATATACCTAAAAGAGAGATATACATACTTAAAAAATATATATATGTAAAATATGTATATGTATATCTTTGTATATATGTAAAAATATATATACATACACATATATATGAGACATACACCTAAAGAAACTGAAGGTTTTCAGGACGAGCCTCCCCAGAACGTTCCACTTTGGCACGTAGACTGTTTTGAGATGAAGGCATTCAAGACCCAGCAAAAAAAAAAAACTTTCACCCTAAACTACCTAAAAGAATTTAGATAGGGACCTGGCCCAGAAAGAGAGCTATTACCAAGAGATAACTTTTTATCTGAATGACCCATCTCTACGGCAGGGCAAACATCTAATTACCAAAGCTCTGCTCTTCTTATCAACCTGTGAATCACCCTCCTCCCTTTCAAAGCCCCGAGCCCCTAGCTAGCCCGATCGACAACTCACGATGGCTTATACTCCGCTCTCTGACTTGTCCTTGGGTCTCATAATCCTTGTGCGGTCTGTGTATGTATGTAATTAAAATTTTTTTTCTCCTGTTAATCTGTCTTATGTCAATTTGATTATTAGATCAGCCAAAGAACCTAGAAGGGTAAAGGAAAAACTTTTCTTCTCCAACTATGTACAAATATACCTAAAAGATATCCTCTCATGTGTCACCTCCAGTTGTTCGGTAGTGGATGTTTGGACCTATTAAGTTGTGTTTAAGGCTTGGCCTGAATGCAATCTGGAATCGATTAGTGATGTTCCAGTGTATGTCTGCCCTCCTGGACAGACCCTGCGAAGCACATTTATTTGGAAGCTCTTCTCCCCATACTTTATTTTATGGGACCAGCTGCCCACATTATGAAGGACTAGATGGTAACAGTTGCCTCCCTGTGACTGGAGTCGTGGCTCTGAACTCTGTTGGCTCATTTACCTAGGAGAGTGACCAGTATGCAACACCCAGAGTCCTGGGCTGACCCTGCTGGGATGAAGACAGCACAGGACATCCAGTCATATGATATGCCCAGGGCAGATTATGTAATGCTTGTACTTTCTCTTCTTCTTTCCTTAGTAGGGATACACAGGATACCTCCAGTATCCACCTGTATCCCTTCGCTTTGTATGAGTGGACAGCTTCCTAATTCCGACCATGAGCATCTTGGACTCTTCCTGAGGGCTTTCTGTGAGCCCTTCAGGAGCAGGCTGGGCCTATGTGCAGGGCAGGGTGGGAAGCGCTGGGGAGTTAATGCCTAGGGAATAACCCAGAGCCAATATATACCCCAGCTTTCTCACCCCTTAGATGTGACATCTCTGATGTGTGTTCTACACAACCTCCTAGAGTTCACCAGTAGTTTTAAGCTCGATTTTCCGCACCCTCCCACTCTGAACTGACTTCTGTGTTATCCATGAAAATGCACCTCTTAGATCTCTGACCACAGACAGTGTGGAAGACCCATGTCCCACTAATGCACTCTGAAACCCATCACTGTGTTGGCTCCCCGTCTATGCTTCCCATGGGCTGTGTGCTGCCAGGGTCTCGGCACAGCAAGAAAACTGAGGCAGGCCCAGTCTTGGGAGACACGGGGCTCCTCTGACCGCTGATTGTGGCTCAGGGACTTGCCACTAGCTTTGCCAAAACGTCCTTAGAACTCACCGCCGTCTCAGACTTTCCCATCCAACACTTCTTCCTTCCTCCTCCTCTGCAGGGGTAATACCTGCAGCTCCATCTGCATTTTTTTCTTAATTGAAATCAAGTTGATTTACAATGTTGTGTCAGTTTCAGGTGAACAGCGAAGTGATTCAGTTACTCTATCTCTCTCTATATATATCTCTATATCTGTATATTCTTTTTCAGATTCTTTTCCATTATATGTTATTACAAGATGTTGAATATAGGTCCTTGTGCTATACAGTGGGACCTTATTGTTTATCTATTTTATTTATAATAGTGTGTATGTTAATCCCAGACTCCTAATTTATCCCTCCCCTCTCCCTTTGGTAACCATACATTTGTTTCTATGTCTGTGACTCTGTTTCTGTTTTGCAAGTTCATTTGTATGAGTTTTTTAGATTCCACATATAAGTGATATCATAGGATATTTGTCTTTCTCTGTCTTACTTCATTCAGTATGTATGTAAGTAATGACTCACTTCAGTATGATAATCTCTAGGTCCATCCATGTTGCTGCACATGGCAATATTTCATTATTTTTTATGGCTGAGTAATATTTCATTGTATGTCTATGCCACATGTTCTTTACCCATTCATCTGTTCATGGACACCTAGGTTGCTTCCCCATCTTGGCTATTGTAAATAGTGTTGCTCCATCTGCATTTTTAACCTCACAGGTGGTTCCCCAATATATCTCTTGCATGTCTAATCCTGTCTTTCTTGGAGAACCCAAACTAACACAGCTTCCTTCCTTTCCTTGTCTCGCTGCTCCCCTCCCCTATGGAGCCTTCCTGGGATCACCTTCCAAACGAATACTTACACCTGGGGGTTGGCTTCTGTTGGGGCCCCAACCTGTATCATACTCCGTAAGTGTTCTTCTCATATTGTGTTTACCAAGCAAGCCCAGGTTGAACAATAATTCAATCTCCTACACTTCAGATGCCCATCCCAGACTTCCTTGGGAAAACCCACATTCTGATGGCCTTGATGAGGTAAATAGAATGACAGCAGTCTGAGTCTGGGTTGTAGTATTGTGGTGTTTCAGCATCAGGGGTTCTCACAAACCTATTATATCAATTGTGGCCCTACTGCCATCTTCTCACTGAACTGAGTATCTAAAATCAGTATCAGTAGCTTGCAAATTACTCTTCTCTGTGTTACTTTATGTAGATTGAATAACAAGAATCCATTGTTGATATTTGCCCTGCATGAAACTCATCAGCATGGAGCAGAGAAGCAGAAAATATTCCATACAGAACAGATCCATAGATAATCAGACTGTGAACATATTCTTTCAAGAAACTCGTGATTATTTTTCCCCTTGTAATGGTTCGTAGAACGCTAGCTTAATTGCAGATGTTATATAAACTGGCTGCAAAAGCTACTAGTCTAACTGCATTATGTTATTTCCTGTTGACTTATTTTTAAGCTTTCTTTCTCTCAATACTACACCTGTTTGGTACTCAAAAACCCAAGTGTTCTGAATAAACTGAAAGATAGCCAGCAGGAGCATAAATCTTACATGATATATAACTTTCTAAATAAAAAAGGAGCTGGAATTCATGACAAAATGAATTACATATCAAAATATTATCTGATGTCAAATCTGTGATTTTGGGAGGTTTTGTTCATTCTCAAGCAATTATCGTCCTAATTCAGAGAAGTCAATAGAGCTTTTTTTTTTTTTTTCTTATGTGAGAACCAGATATTTACCTTTGTGGCTGTGTGGGGAATACAAGTATTAACATGGCTAGTTTTTTCTCTGTGAGTTGGCAGGATAGTTCAGCCAACCAGCTTCTTGGCAAAGTGGCTGGTGTGCTTAAGAACCAGAAATACTCCATTAGTATTTGTTGGTAGTGTGTGTGTGTGTGTGTGTGTGTGTGTGTGTGTGTGTGTGTGTGTCTGTGTCTGTGTCTGTGTCTGGGGGCATTCGTCTTGCTCCAATGTTTGTCAAAATGGCTATGGGCTAGAGAATTACAGTACCTTCCTGAAACACTCCCTTGTCAATTTATTCTTTCACTCATTCCTGGGTGGACATACTTACCACCTTTAATATCCTTTCTTCCAGTCCCCACTTCCTCTGTCGTGACCTAACCGTAATATTCCACGCTGGTTTCAACTTCCTAAAGAAAGTGTATTTCTGTGGCTAGAACAACTGGGTGAAAGGCTAAAGGCTGAGGGGACCTTTTATCCTCCAAAGCCACAGGTCTAGCTGGGCTGGGAGAAGTTGCGGAATAAGTGTTGGAATGTTTGTAAATATAAATAAATATATTGCTCCATAAGAACATTTTAATAGAGGTTATCACTGAAAAGTAATCCTACCATGATTTTTTTTTAATCTGTGGAACGTTAGATTGGAAGGTGTTGTAGAGTCATTAAGTCCTATTTTTAATCTTGTGAGAAAACTTAGGAGCTGTTGGAGTTTGTCTGGGAGGAAGGAAAACTTTCCTCTACCCTCTTAGGGTTAGTACCGGAAGCCTGCAAATTAAACCGACGGAAGACAGATTAACAAAGAAAACATACAATTTTAAAATTGAGGGGCTTCCCTGGTGGCACAGTGGTTAAGAATCTGCCTGCCAATGCAGGGGACATGGGTTCAAGCCCTGGTCCAGGAAGATCTCACATGCCACGGAGCAACTAAGCCCGTGAGCCACAACTACCGAGCCTGCACTCTAGAGCCCAAGATCCACAACTACTGGGACCACATGCCACAACTACTGAGCCCACGTGCCACAACTACTGAAGCCCTCACGCCTAGAGCCTGTGCTCTGCAACAAGAGAAGCCACCACAATGAGAAGCCCACACACTACAACGAAGAGTAGCCCCCACTTGCCACAGCTAGAGAAAGCCCGGCACAGTAACGAAGACCCAACGCAGCCAAAAATAAAGAAAGAAAGAAAGAAAAATTTTTTTAATGATGTTAATATTTTTTACATGCATGGAGGATTCACAGAAAAGTAAAAACTCACAGAAGAAGTTAAACTGGGGGCGGGGCTGCTTATATACCATTTAAACAAAGGGTAATAAACTGTGGAGAAGCAACTAGGAAAAGGAAAGGGGGTTTGGGCTCTTAGGGGTGATAAATTGTGGGAAAATGACTAGGAAGTATATAAGGAAATCTATTGGAAGAGAAGTGTTATTTTAGTGAAGTCTGTTTATGCAGATTCATCTCAGTGTGACCACTCCCCCACCCCATCTCCAGACATGAGTCAGTCTCTTTGTCCTGGTACAGGGGGACACCTTCCTCAAAGAAAAATTAATGCCCTGCTTTTTGGCAGATAAGGAGTGGGCGGAGAACTTTAACCACATCAGTTGCCTTCAGCTCAAAATAACCCTTATGCCAAAGTGGCTTATTTGGAGGTGGCATATTCTGATCCCCTTCAGGTTCTAAGATGATCCAAGAGAAATGAATTATATAGCAGGTAATTCCGACACATAGAACATCTGGTTCAAACCTTGGAATGAAGGAGCAGAGGGGAAAGCTCATCCACCTTGAGAGTCCAGGAAATGAAAAGAAGAGATGAACTAGGGATTTCTTCATTGTATTCCACAGAAGAGAAATCAGAAACTCCAAATGTCAAGGTTAAAAGGAAAGGAAGGAAGACTTTCCTTCAACTTGCCAACTTTGAAGATGAAGCAATGGGAGTCTAGAGCAATTAAGTGATCTGTCCACAGTGACCTAGACACATAGAACAACTGATTGTAGTGTTAGAACCCAGTAACCACATGTACCAGTGAGGGAGCTTCTAGGTGCAAGAAACACAAACTCTCAATTCAAAATGGCTTGAGCAGTGAGGAGATCATTACCTCTCACAAGGGGTGTTGCCAGAGAGTGGTCCCAAGGTTGACTGATTCAGTGGTTCCACGAGGTCATCAAGGATCCGATTCCACCCTCTTTCAGATCTTCAGGTTGTCCTTTTTGGTTCCCAAATGGCTCCCCAGTGCCACGCCTTATTTGCAGTTAACTGTTCAATGGAAAGAAATGAGGCTATTTACTCTGAGGCTATTTCCTTTTGTCATTAGGAATCCTTCCCAAATGACTTCCCTTAGACCTCACATTTTATTAGCCAGGACTACTTAAATCACTGTCAAGGAGATTCCCCTCCTTTCCACTCCTTGAGGCCAGAGACAATGTCACCAGAGGAGGGTAAATACAGGAATAGATTCAGGAATCTTGCTTCAAGGAAGAAAGAGAGGGAAAAGAAGGAATTAGATAAAGAACCAACACCTGGGTCTGGAACCCAGCACCCAGGAACCTTCATGACCCAAACAAAGTTTACTCTAGAATTTGGGGACAAATCCAGTAAAGGTCACTGGACATTCAGAACAATGTTTTTGGATGATGAAGCTGAAATGTTTCCCGAATTACTGAAAGGGCTCAAGGCTGTCGCCTAGAATCTCATCAAGAATATATCACTTAACACTTAATTAATTTGAGATAAACTACATTCTTAGAGACTGTAGCAAGTCCATGCCCAGGGGCTGTTTGTGGCTGATAATAATGCAATTGAAAATGAGAGAGCTGAAATGCTTCCAGTTTCCACCCATATGAAGGACAGGGTGCCTGCCTTATCTGGTCCCAGTTTTGTCCTTTTGTGGCAGAGTAAATCTGCTAGATTCTGCCATGTGCAGGATAAATGATCACACAAGACCTCCCATATCCCCTTGCTCTGACACTCTGCCTTCTCTTAAAACCTGCAGGCTGTCTTTTAATGATTGCGTTAGCTTTCCAACTACCTTAATCCTGGGAAAGAGAGATATCTTGGATGGTGAACTTGTATGCTCTGAATACTGAAAAGGCATCTTCTCTACAGCAAATTAATAAACCGCATCATTCTGGCATACATTCTAATCTTTGATGGGTTGGGTTTGTGATCAGAGTGAAAAATAAACAAGTCAATCCTGGATGTGTCCACAGATGAGGACTGGACCACAAGCGCACGTTGTCCGTGTCAAGGGCAGACAGCTTGGGAGGTCTTGCTAGGGCAGCCAGCCTACCAACCCACGAACCTAGCTTGCTCCCCTCTCTTCCTCTGTTGCTTGGTCATCACTGCACCTTGGGACAGGGCTCTGCAAGCTGACATGTATCAAAACCGAGTTAGCTCCTAGTGGGGAGGTTTCCTAATCCACCCCTCCCCCAGCCATATCCCCTTTGTAGTCCTGCTGCCCCAGCTTCCGACTCTCAGTTCCCCCGTCTTCACCATGGGCTGCGCAGACTCAAAGGCTGATGACTTCACTGGGCTGAGAGAAGCTCTGCAGAGCTCTGGCCTCCTGGAGGACATCAATTTGGCTCCTCCATTTCCCTTTAGTGGTAATTGAATATCAGGATAATAGATGGAGGGTCGGGAGAATGAACCAGAGTTTTACTTTCAGGGCTTTGTGGAGGAAGGAAGGGTTAAGATTTCCAGATTTCAAGACTTTTCAAATTTTAAGTTATTGTGGTGTCCGCTCTTAACAGTTTGGGAAGTAAAGAAAATGCAAGTAATCTTAATTTCTCAACTCTGGTTTCTAAAAATTCTCTTTATGGGACTTGACATACACCCATCCAAAGACAGATCTCCAAGACAGACCGTAGGAAACCAGAAAGAATTCTGAGACAGTGGTTAAAGCAGCTTCTTAGACACTTACTCACCACTGGGAGTCTAAGTAAGTCATCTTGACTTGCCCACAAATACTAAAATGTCCTACCTACATTACCATATAAACTTTGGTTAATTTGATCTTTCATCTTCATCCCCCTCCAGGTAAATTATCTTTGCATCATGGGTGGAAATAAATGAAATGAACTAAAGGAAGAGAAGAGAGAATGACTGGGGGATGGCTGTGCTATTTTATCCTATTATCAGGGAAGCCGTCTTGGAGGAGGTGACATTGAGCAGAGACATGATGATGTCACCTGAACAGTGGTACACTGACCCAGCTCACACTGGCTCCTGAGAACAGATGGGGCACATCTCTTCAGTGACCTCACATTGGTAGCTTAAAATCAGCCACAGTGGGAGGATTTGCATACCAGAAATCAGCAAATGCTATGAATCAGGACTTTTTTTTTTCAGATAGTCAGTCAAGTATTTATCAGCACTCAATTGCATGAAATATCCAGGGAAAGCGTCTTCCTGCCAGAAAGAACATCCATAAGAAGTCCCTGGACTGGGAGAGTACTTTATATGTTGAAACATATCAAGAAAACCAGCATTTCTAGAACAATGATTCTCATCACCTGGGAAATTTTTAGAATTACAAATTCTTGGCCTCTACCTCAGAACTACTGGATCAGAAACTCTGGGGACAGATTCCAGAAATCTGTTTTTAAAAGCTCTCTAGGTTTTGCTACACAGGGATTGAGAACCACTGGTCTAGACTGAGCACAATTATCAGGTAGGAAGGTGGTAGGAAGGAAGGGTGGAGACAGGGGCTGAGATTTGGATGGGAGAGGCAGAAAGGATGAATAACAATGTCACAGGGATAAAATCTGAGCCCAAAGCTGACATAACTGGTTGACTGCATTAGAATTCTTTTTTTTTAATTATTTATTTTATTCATTTATTTTTGGCTATGTTGGGTCTTTGTTGCTGCACTAGGGCTTTCTCTAGTTGTGGTGAGTGGAGACTACTCTTCATTGTGGTGCACGGGGTTTTCATTGCGGTGGCTTCTCTTGTTGCGGAGCACGGGCTCTAGGCGTGCAGGCTTCAGTAGTTGTGGCTCGCAGGCTCTAGAGCGCAGGCTCAGTAGTTGTGGCACACGGGCTTAGTTGCTCCGCCCAGACCAGGGCTGGAACCCGTGTCCCCTGCATTGGCAGGTGGATTCTTAACCACTGTGCCACCAGGGAAGCCCTGCATTAGAATTCTTGAATTTATAAATGAGAGTCCTCCTACTCCAAGAGGCTTATATGAAAAAGAATTTGTTGACTCAAGTAACAGAAGAGTCAGATGGCAGGCATGGTTGGATTCAGGAACTCAAACAACATCATCATGGCTCATCTCTCCCTTTCTTCATGGCCCATTTCCCCCCTCCTCTATGACATAATCCTCAGGTCGGCCACCTTGTCTTCAAGCTTACAGCCTTTCTTTTTCTTTTTTTTAAAAATTAATTAATTAATTTTTTGGCTGCATTGGGTCTTCACTGCTGTGAGCAGGCTTTCTCTAGTTGCAGTGAGCAGGGGCTACTCTTCATTGCAGTGCACGGGCTTCTCATTGTCGTGGCTTCTCTTGTTGCGGAGCACGGGCTCTAGGCACGTGGGCTTCAGTAGTTGTGGCACACAGGCTCAGTAGCTGTGACGCACAGGATTAGTACCTCCGCAGCATGTGGGATCTTCCCGGACGAGGGCTCAAACCCGTTTCCCCTGCATTGGCAGGCAGATTCTTAACCACTGCGCCACCAGGGAAGCCCAAATGTATTGTTTCTTTGTCTAAAAGATTTTAAAGCTGCCTGTTCTGTTCACTTCTTCAGGTCTTCTTTCTCTTGTGAAGGCTCTCATGCACATATAAAAATTAGAATCCCATTAACCATGGAAAGAAACAAAAATTTTAAGTCAAATCTCTGCCCCAGGGTCTGCTCCTGGGAGAAACCAAATGAGGCACAGAGCTAAGGGGTTATGACTATGTGTTTTGGTTGCTGATGTTCAGGAACTTAACAATTGGGGAAGCTAAGACCTTCACACAAGTTTTGAGAACACAAGGTTGATACGGCTAAATGCCTCCAAAAAAGTGTGTATAGCAGATATTTGGAGGGAAAACCAAGAAGTCAGAATTTCACAAAGTGGGCTGAGGATCAAGGGCAGATTCACAGTTCCCTCTATGTCTGTAGAGTTGCCGTGTCAGACAGTGCCTCTGAAAAGGAGAAGCTGTGGGGGGAACCTGGTGGGTGTCAGCCCAAGAAATAGGGGTAGTTCATCTGCATATCTTTTAGTGACCTTCCGGAATGACAGCCAAGCCACCAACGCTTCCCTGTTTGCAAATGATAGAGATCTCATTTCTGGGGACATCGGGATTGATGTGGCAGCCACAGTGCCATTAGACCTGGAAGATGCTCTGTTCTCATTACTGTCCCTTGGCAACATAGCACCAGATGCTGCCGTGAATATTAATGATCCTCATTCATGTAACCTTTAGCACCTTCCTCCAGGCTGCACTGGGGGACCGACCGCTGCTATCTGCTTCTGCGGTCTCCATCTCAACAAATCTTTTCTTCTTCTCCTCTTGTTTGAGAAAAGAATTATTAATGAGATTTTTATCTAAGGAGAGGGTTTTTACTTCTCTGTGAAGACGCACACTTTCCAAGCCAGATCCCATTTTCTAAGAAAGATAACGGCAGTCCCATTCTGCTGGAGCTTGTCTGTGATGCCTTTCGTTGACTTTATCTGCTGGTTGGAATATGTATTTTGTCTAATATTTTTTGCTTCCTCGTGTGCGGGGTTTAAAAATAAATGTGGAGTTGGACAAAAGGGGAAATCAAATAGTACTAAAATCTCAATGGGTTTCTTTTTTCCTTTTTATAAAATTTATTTATTTATTTATGGCTGTGTTGGGTCTTCTTTGCTGCGTGCTTTCTCTAGTTGTGGCAAGCGGGGGCTACTCTTCATTATGGTGCACAGGCTTCCCATTGTGGTGGCTTCTCTTGTTGCAGAGCATGGGCTCTAGGCACGTGGGATTCACTAGTTGTGGCACACGGACTCAGTAGTTGTGGCTCACGGGCTCTAGAATGCAGGCTCAGTAGTTGTGGCACACAGGCTTAGTTGCTCCATGGCATATGGGATCTTCCCGGACCAGGGCTCGAACCCATGTCCCCTGCATCAGCAGGCAGATTTTTAACCACTGCGCTACCAGAGAAGTCCTCGATGGGTTTCTTAGTTTTTATCAGCTTCCAACAACTTCAGGGCTGGAGTGATGTGTGTAATAGTGGTCACTCCAGGCTTGTCTGCCTGCTGTCCTTTGGCTTTTCGTGCTAAGGGGCCTACCCTTGACAGCAAGGAATTGCTCCAAGCTGGGCTGCCTAGTTCCTTTAGCTTTTTGCTTTGTTTCTTTAGACCTCTAAAATATTGGCCAGAGGTTGTTCTTGAGAGTAATTCAAGGCACCGCAGAGAGTAGAATCTTTCCCTTTCCCTTCCTTGCCCTAATATTTAGTGAGAGGTATAATTAGTGGTTTCAGAACACAAACTTTAGAGGGATTCAGGACAATGTATGGCTCAGTGATTTCCTATTTGTGGATTCCAGGGCTTGTTGCTCAATCTCGCTTCTCCTCAGTTTCATATCTGTAAAATGTAGCCAAAGGCACCCAACTCCCCAGTTCATCAATAAGTTAAATGACATCAGATATGTGAAATGCTTAGTCCAGTGTCTGGCACATAGTAAGGACACAATAAATGGTAGCCTGGAATTGGTTAATTGTGTAATCAGTGGCGCCCAATGACACATGCCTCCTCCACACTCCGCACTCATGAGAGTCTAGAGTTGGCTGTGTGACTTGCCTTCACCAATGGGACATCAGCAAATGTGACTGGAGGAAAGGCTTGATAAGTGCTTGTGCACTGGGGCTTTCCCTCTGGGAAAGCTGCCCCCACCATATGAGGAAGGTTAGTCTAACCCACTGGAGAAGGAGGGGCCACATGGAGAGAGAGATCCTGCAAACCCTGAAGCTGAATGCAGCTGCCCAAGCGAGACCAGCTCAGGGCAGGAAAACCGTGAGGCTAACCATGGAATTTTGAGAAAAAAATTTTTTACTTAAGTTACTAAGCTTTGGAGTCATTTGTTATGCAGCAAAGGCTAACTGATATACCTAAAGGCAGCTGCTTTCATAACTGTTGTCTTATTTAAATCACACAATAACCCTGTGAGGTGGATGATGTTATTTTCCACTTTATTGATGATGAAGTGGAGGCTCAAGGCTCAGGTATGTGTCTCCTTGGTTGTCAAGATCCTTCAGGTAGTTGCTGAGGAAGAAGTGCAAGGTACAGGGCAGATTTACTTATTTATTACTTATTTACTTATTGAAGTATAGTTGTTTCACAATGCTGTGTTAGTTTCAGGTAAACAGCAAAGTGATTCAGTAATATATATATTCTTTTTCAGATTCTTTTCCATTATAAGTCATTACAAGACACTGAATATAGTTCCCTGCACTATACAGTAGGTCTCTTTTGTTTATCTATTTTATATATAGTAGTGTACATCTGTTAATCCCAAACTCCTAATTTACTGCCCCCCTTCCCCTTTGGTAACAATAAGTTTGTTTCTATGTCTGTGAGTCTATTTTGTAAATAAGTTCATTTGTATCATTTTTTTTAGATTCCACATATAAGTGATACCATAGGATATTTGTCTTTCTCTGTCTGACTTACTTCACTTAGTCGGATAATCTCCAGGTCCATCCATGTTGCTGCAATTGGCATTATTTCATTCTTTTTTATGGCTGAGTAATATTCCATTTTGTGTGTGTGTGTGTGTGTGTGTGTGTGTGTATACACACACACAATGGAATATTGTATATGGAATATATATATATGGAATATGTACACCCCACATCTTCTTTATTGATTCATCTGTCACTGGACACTTAAGTTGCTTCCATGTCTTGGCTGTTATAAATAGTGCTGCTATGAACATGGGGTGGATGTATCTTTTCTAATTAGAGTTTTCATCTTTTCTGGATATAAGCACAGGGCATATTTAAATGCTGTTCTTAGATGAAACAAAATCTTTTCACTCAGGTAGGATCCTATGTGGGATCTCTTGGTATTTGATAGCTGTTCTAAAATACAGTTAAGGAAGCATGATTGAGCTGAAGAAATGAGCTTACAAACTAACCCTGCTGTACTCTCCCACCTTAGCAAAGGAGGCTGGAACATTCTGGTGGCCACTGGTCCTAAGAGCTTAGATGCAAGGTGATCTTTCTGATGGCCTCTCAACCCTGATTCTGGGCTTACTTTGTCTTTCAGTGGAATAAGTTACTACACACCCAAAATGGCCCCCAATTTCCATCATCAGGAACACATTCCTTTGGTTCAACTTTGTAGTCTCTAAAAGCCTCCTAGAAATTTCAAATCTCCCAAAAAGGACAACACATTAAACCAGTTAATTCCTTACTGTGGAGCAGGACATAGAGTAGATTTATATTCGTTGGTGGTCAGTGCTGATGCATTGGTCTAGAGCAGCACTGTCCAAGAGAAATAATGTGAACCACAAATGTAATTTTTAATTTTCTAGTATCTACATTGAAAAGCATAAAGAAACCGATGGAAGTAATTTAAAATTTTTTTATCTAACCCAATTCCAAACTCTTTTTATTTCAATATGTGGTCAATATTTTAAAAAATTATTAATGAGATACTTACTTTACATTATTTTTCTTACCAAGTCTTCAAAATCTTGGGTGTGTTTTGGATTTATAGCAGATCTCAATTCCAACTCACTACATCCCCAGTGTTCAGTAGCCACATAGGGCGGGTGGCTACCATGTTGACATCACAGATCTAAAGACCCAGTTTACTGAATTGTAAAGTGAGGACAGTAAGCTGTCCTCATGATGTGCTGTGCGGATTAAATAAGATCATATGTGAGAGTTCTGTGTCATTCCTGCAGGAACTCACAGGGTGGCCCAAAAGTCTTCATGCAGTTTTAAGCTTTAACAACCTCAGAAGTATCAATGTTACAACCTACAAAAATCATCCTTTGGAAGTTTGATTGTTTACATTTACTTGACACATTTACTTTCACAAATTTTAAACAATACATTTTAAATTTAATATTTTTATGCCACGTTTTCTGGGTGATGCTTTTTCAGGCTGGTGGCTGTGTCATCACCTGATGTAGTCCCATTAGGCTGTTTCTTGTGGGAGTCACGTCAAAACTATCATGTATGAAATGAAGCCTCAGTTACCACATGATGACTGAACAGCCGCTGATGAAAGTTTACAACGTTCGAAAATTGACTAGAGTGATACATAGCACAGGATGGCGGGGAAGGTGAACTTAATAGGAACATATGACTATTGTAAAATTTTAATAATTAATCTTTCAGATGCTATTTGTTGTAGGCTTATAGCATTTACACTTCCCATGTAATTAAAGCTTAAATTGGCACTAGCCTTCTGGACACCCTGTATTTATGTTACTCGCCAAAAAGGTGATTAGAATTGTTTCCCCCAGTCAATCTTGGCCTGTCTCCACAGAATTATCCCCCAAAGGGCTGTGCTGCAGAGGCTGCTTTGCTAACTCTGAGGGTCAAGAAATCTGTGGTGATGGACAGTTCTTACATGGCCTGGAAAATTCCTCACTCCAATTTGTCTGTGAGAATTAAGACCTACCTACCTCAGCGATCAGGCAGCCATTTTCCCTGCACTGTGGGACAACTGGGCTGCTTTGCATTTTTCTGGAGGCATTGAGGGGAAGGACCCTGCAACAATGCACAGAGATCCTAGGTATTATACATAAACTGCCATATCTTGGTGAAGCACAGTAGTGGAATTGGTAATAGTGAAAAACCCACCAGGAAAGCCTAAATAACTTGTTTTCAAAATCAGAAGAATTCATGTTTTTTGAAGATTATGGCTAAGATTTTCATTAGTCCATCCGTCCACCTCTGTGTTTATTAAGAAAAAGTGTCCCTTCCTCTGGGACAGAAATAGCCCTGCCCTGGAGCACATGGCTTGGTGAGTGGAGTATCGCTGGATTTCAATTCAACTACTTGATTGGGTGTCTTTGTAGACAACCTGTACAACTGTACATGATGGCCCTGGTTACTATCTGTTCACATTGACTCTCAAGACTGAAATGATACAACAAGTGGGGCAGCAATCTAGCTGGCTCACAGACCAATTTGAATAGGCTATGCTCCATTGTTGGGCTATGGTCCATTACCCTACCTTTAAAAATTAATCACATAGAATACTCACCTTGTCCTTTTAAGTACAAGAAAGAAAAAAAAAAAGAATCTAAAAGTCCTTAAGGTTATTTAGAAACAGTGGAACTCAACTTCTATCCTAAAAGACCACGAAAAGACATTTCACTTCGTTAATATTTTATGCCTTTTCCTTAGAGCAATTGAATATATCACATATCACAAGACCAAATTACATTTATTCCCAATAATTTAAAACTGGGATTTGAGCCAGGAGAACACAGAAAGGAAAGAATGCTTTTTGTTTTGGTTTTTTTTTTTTTTTTTTTTTTGCGGTTCATGGGCCTATCACTGTTGTGGCCTCTCTCGTTGCGGAGCACAGGCTCCGGACGTGCACGCTCAGCGGCCATGGCTCACGGGCCCCGCCGCTTCGCGGCATGTGGGATCTTCCCGGACCGGGGCACGAACCTGCGTCCCCTGCATCGGCAAGCGGACTCTCAACCACTGTGCCACCAGGGAAGCCCTGAAAGAATGCTTTTTTACCACTGTCTAAATGAGTCGTACTGTTCCTGAGTGAGGCCATGGCCCTTCAGACCAGAAGAGTACACACAATTACCCAACAAATGAAGAAATAACACTGATATTATGTCTAGTTCATTTTCTCTGGCTTTGATTAGAGATTAAACAATTCCCAAAGAATGGTAAAAACAAGAGAAAATATATATTCCCCATGTGTTGGAGTAGATGGCATAAGGAAACTCAATGAACTGTTGATAAAATACATACCCATAGAATTGACACTTATTGGTGTAAAGAGAATTTTGAAAATCTAATTGGCCTTGATGATGGACAGACAATCACTTGGCTTTATTATTCTAAATAAGATGGAAAGAGAACTTGTTCCCCAGTTTCAAACAAAATTTTAGCACTACCCAGACACTTCCTATAATTGCACCATTACTTTTGGTGAAAATGACAGGTCAGGAAATCTTCATTTTCTTATGCCATTTCTGGACTGGTGAACACTGCCTTTCCTCTCTCCCTGTCACATACACGCACAAATACACCTGCTTCAGTCTGCCATAATTCAATGTAACGGTTAATTCCTTTCAACCTAATTCTCTCCTTCACATCCTATGGTTATAATCTGAACCTCTCCAGAGAAATGGGGAAAGACAAATTGCCTTTTCTTTCAACTTTGCTCTCAGGAGTTCAGAAAACCTCTAATTTCAGCTGCTGTATGCAGCAGACACTGTTGGTCTCCTGCCCATCTCCTATTGCACTCACCATCCCAATACTTGTTGAGAGCATTCTTCTGCAAGATTGCTACTCTCTACTTGATGGCTTTCTCTCAGCCTGTGTCTGGACCAAGCCAGAAATGCCAAAGAGTTAATGCCATCAAGAGTATCACTTTGGGCTTCCCTGGTGGCGCAGTGGTTGAGAGTCCGCCTGCCGATGCAGGGGACACAGGTTCGTGCCCCGGTCTGGGAAGATCCCACGTGCCGCGGAGCGGCTGGGCCCGTGAGCCGTGGCCGCTGAGCCTGCGCGTCTGGAGCCTGTGCTCCGCAACGGGAGAGGCCACAACAGTGAGGCCCACATACCACAAAAAAAAAAAAAAAAAAGAGTATCACTTTGTCAGTGACGGATGGGAGCTGGAGGATAAATGCCCCAGCTCCCTCATCCCTTGAACGGGACAAGGTGTGCTCCAGATTGTTTTCTCATCTGGGGGCCTACAGACAAGGGTCACTGGACAAAATACAAGATGTCCATTTAAATCTGAATTTCAGTTAAGCAATGAATAATTTTTCAGTTAAGTTTATCCTAAATATTGCATACAACATTCTTGAACCAAAAAAATAATTATTTGTTGTTTGTCAGACATTCAAATTTAATGAAGTATTTTTATTTACAAAATTTGGCAACTCCACCTAGAGAAATTGAACCCCAGTTGCCAACATGGTCACCTATTGATACTGAAGAAGTTTTTGGCCTCCTTCCCTGTATCATTTCACCTTTCTCCTACCGATGCTTCCTGGGACTCCCTCCCAACTTCAGTTTCCCTAGAAGGAGAGTGTGAGAAAGGGGTTGTTACACAAGTGTTTTATTGAGGGAGTGCTCCTAGGAGAAACCTGAAAGTATATAGTGAAGCAGGATAGGGGAGGGGAAGGGGCTGAGCAAGGGTGTGGATTTAGGAGTCTGTCTTCAGCCAGCTTCCATGGGGTGCTCCGGAGAGCATGACTGACACCACAGGGATATCGTACCTTGAGTTACAAGGGACTGACTTTTGCCACCTCCCCATCCCCACCCCCCCCACTATTCAGCTGTTGGCTGTTTACCCAGATGAATGCAAGGTAAAAAGGTATAGGCAGATACCAACAACATCTACAATACCTCCCAGACAGCCTGCCCTCACATCTTTGTCTCAGGGTTAATTTCTGGGCAAGCTGAACCTAGAACACTATTAGTAAAATCCTTGATGGTTCCTATTCCTCAAGGATAATCATTTCCCTAAAGACTAAATTCTATAACTCCCTTGAGGGCTGGAACTGCAACTTATTTGCAACACTTCACACATAATACATGGTCAATAAATATTTGTTGAATTGAATTGTACATGGAAGCATAACAGATGTATCAGTAATATAAGTATTAATAAAAATCATACTTCTGTTTAGTGTCTACTACTATAAGCTGAACTAGGCACTCTTAGGTTACTCACTCTTAACAGCAAAAAAAAAAAAAAAAAAAACCCAAAAAACAAAAAAAGCATTGCAATCATGTCTTAAAAGTACTCTGGAACTAGCCCCAGCCTTGTTAAATCTTTAGTGAATTAATAAAATATGGGAACTCAGAGTCTTGCTAAATGTTGTTGAAGCACAGATGAAGCAGCTTAGAGATGGGAGTTAAGGGATGATAAAAGATCTGCCTTCCCAAAACATTTCCCCTGGTGAGCTCTCCTTTTTGTGTAGGCAGCCAACTATGTCAAGGACATGTACAGCATTGCCAGAGTCCTTGATGAGAACCAGAAGGCCCACTAGTCAAAGTTGTCATTGCCTAGATCTCAAGACACTGCCTCACCCAAAGAAGCCACTCAGCCCTACTGACACTGCTTGGTGGGCACTGAACCTTCAGGGGATGGGTGCTGGGGAAGGAGGAACAACAGATGGGACACTGAAGCATTACATGTTGATGCAATCCGTTTGGATGGGACAATGCAACCTACCTCTTATAGGGCAGTGGCAGTAGCCCTGGGACACGGGACACCCTAGATTTGATGGACCTCAGCCAACACTGGATTGGGTCAGATACAAAAGAGAATGATCAGAACTCTAGGCATGGAGTCACAGCAGGAACAGAGATAACGTGCCATTGAGTCTTTAAGCGCCCTTGTTTGAAGACAGACTTGATCCTAGAGGTAATTAGCCAACCATCTTGGGAAATGGAGAAATAGAGGTAGGTTTTCAGAAAATAACTGTTTTTCAAAGGAAAATGTGCAGAATATTTGATATTGTGCAAGATCAGGGGGTGTGTATATCTATGTAGCCAAACCTTGGGCAGTCAGAGGCAGTAGGCAAGCTTGGAGCTCGGGGGTGTGGGATGTGGTGGTGGAAGGGGGTGAGGATTAGATAAATATGTAGGAGTGAAGTAGGAATAAGGGAGCATTAAAGAGAAAGCTAATGGGGCTTCCCTGGTGGCGCAGTGGTTGAGAGTCCGCCTGCCGTTGTAGGGGACGCGGGTTCGTGCCCCAGTCCGGGAAGATCCCACATGCCGCAGAGCGGCTGGGTCCGTGAGCCATGGCCGTTGAGCCTGTGCGTCCGGAGCCTGTGCTCTGCAACGGGAGAGGCCACAACAGTGAGAGGCCCGCGTACCACAAGAAAAAAAAAAAAGAGAAAGCTAATGGTCAACCATATTGGAAGACTCTTTGGTGGTAAGAAAACTAAGCATTTGAACATTCTATTATCCAGCGATTCCACTGTATTGTGTATGCCCAACAGAGAATTTACACGTGTTCAGCAAAAGTTAAATACAGAAATGATCAAGGCAGCATTATCTGTGACAGCCCCAGACTGAAACAACCCAAAGTTTCATCAACAGTGGAATGGATAATTGTGGTGTATTCACACAGTAGAATACTACTAGCTGATAGTATTATCAAATACTAGTAGTATTATCAAAATAATACCTCTAAAAATAGTAGTAATATCAAAAGAGATCTACAATTACAGGCAACAACATGGGTGACTCTCAAAAGCATAACGTTGAGTGAAAGAATCCAGGCATCGACAAGTACTTACTTTATGATTTCATTGCTATAAAGTACAAAGGCTCCAGTGAAACTAATTACACTGCTAAATGTCAGAAGAGTGGTGACTTTGCCTGGGGACAGGATAGTGACCGAAAGTGTGCATCAGGGGGCAGCCGATGGGGGAAGTGGTGTTCTATTTCTTGACCTGGGTTTGGTTACTTTGATAAGCTGGTAAGTTCAGTTTGTGAAAATTTGTGGAGTTGAATACTTAGGGTTTACTCTGTATGTATATTATTCTTCAATAAAATATTAAATGTAATGTAAAAAAAGAAAATTATGGAAGAGAGAAGACAAAATTCACCTATGTCCTAACTTTGCTAAGTGGCAAACTCCACCCCACTCTGTCATTGTTTTCTACAGAACATGTGAAGGAGGGACAATGTAGGTAGTTGAATAGTCCTTGGCTTTTAGCGTGTGAAGGGGCAGTGGTCAGCTCCTTCTAGCTCCCCTCGGAGCAGACAGCCCCACTATGTCATTCCGAACAGATAATCCTAGGGATGACCTAGGGATGACATTTAGATGTCCTGTTGTTTGAGAGATAACCATTGCTTGAAAATATGCACAAACAAAAATGCAGATTCATAAGACAATTCCAGAGACACCAGCTCAGGGACTCCTAGATCTTCATGCTGCCATGAATGCAGTTCAGTTACACACTGATGGCTCTACTTTCCATCTCATCATTTTCTTCAGATTGTCTACTCCCTTGTAATCTCTGCTGGAACATGGCCCAGTAAGGCTTCTTTGGCCTTAGTTCTATGATCTAAAATATGTGTTTCTCCAGGGTGATGAATTCAAATTCCCAAGAATCCCTAAGATGAACTTTTTGTAGGTTGACGACAAACCCATGAACAGACGGACCTTGAATGAGGTGGCTTCTCCTCCATGCATCAGCTGGGGTGCTGGTGAGTCAGGGTCACATGACAGAAATCATTTGGCCATTTTAGCATCATGGGACTCTGGGCAGTTTTCTCCAGAAGAGGGTGGTCTTCCCAGGACTCAGACCTGAAACTCCTCTACCCTCCCTTCTTCTTTAGTCTCCAAAGTCAAATTCTCAAAGCAATCGTGTACAATAAATTTTCTTTTTGCCTGTCTGCTCTGAGTCTTGTCTTACTTCTGACGTATGTATAATCAACTGTCAAGTTTTCATATGACAGTAATAAGAAGAGCCCCCCATATTCTCAGAGTATCCTGAACCTTCATGTGGGGTATGAGTTTCCACGTCCCTTTCATCCCAATCATTCACCAGGTCTGTTCAGCAGTGACAACAATGGTGGGTTCGTGGTTTAGCTCCTTCAATTTCCCCTGCTGCCTACCTCTGGCAGCAATGTTAGCAAGCAGTGAAATGGTCAGAAAGTGGTGGAGTGGAAGCCGAAGCCAGAGTGCTGAATAATGAGCTTTTGAGTAGCAAGATTTGATTGAGCCAGGGGCTTTCTGAGGAGACTGGAAGGGGAGGATGGGCCCCTCTTGGCTGGGAGAGCGGATGCCCATCTGTGGGGAAGCGCCATGGGATCCACTGGCCTTGGCAGGGTTATAAAGGCTCTAGTTTCACTTGAATAAACTCTTTTTGAATACCATCTCCAGTGTACTTCCACAAATCTGTTTTCTCAGAGTGTTCAGAATTCATTCTTTTTTGGTTCTCCTGCTGCGCAAAGCAAGTAGAAACCCAAGGGATCCAGCCTCTCGATGTAAGATAAACACAATTCTTTCTGGACTAGCTGAACCAGAAGAAAATGAGGCCAGAAAATGAATAAGACGCAAGGTTAAAGCAAGCCAAACTGTTCTCATCCTTTTCTCACACGCCTCTCTCTGCCTGGTGAGTGAATGGAGGGACACATCACATCCTCTTTCCCCAGCTGCCAAGAGCTAGTTCACGCGCTCTTACCTATGATGTACTTTCTCATAGTTTTGCTTTCAAAGGCTTTTCTCTCCCAAATCATTGTCCCTTCCCCTTCACCTACACACCTTCAGCCTTTCTCCATCTGCCCCATCCCCTCTAATCTCAATGATGATCTAATACACATTTGCACGCCAAGATGCCAACGGCTGATGATGTTATAAACGATTACTGCTTCAGGGTCACCTCCAGCACTGTCAGCTGCTATTAATGATGGGCCTTGACTTTCCAGCCCTACTCTGGACCACTCTAATAACTCAGATGCTTTGGACAGAGCCCACTGGAGATGTACTGCCAGCCACAGCTGGGATTCAGACCTCAGCCAAGCTCTGAGCATCCATGCTCTCCTAAATCGGAGCATCTCCCCTAAATCAGAGCATCTCCCCTCTACCAGAGATAATGCCTGAGGCCCGGGCCTTACCTTCTTCTGTTGGCCCCATCAGTCAGTTGGAAGCTGCTGTCCTGAATCTTTAGGTGCAGCACACCCAGTTTCTGAGCCAGTCTGACCAAAGTCTGTCAGCTGCCATGTCCCACCAGCAGCAGGTGGGTGGTCTGGTTGAGTTAGCCAAGTGTAGCCAGAGGTAGCGCAGAGCCCGAATGCAGTGACACACGGTGACACAGCAGTGAGACAAGGGCTGTGCTCTGCCCTCCCAGAGCTCACGGATGGAAAATTCAGCTAAAACTCCAGCTGGGAGGGAGCTATGTGGTGTTAAGAGGGCCTAGAACAGAGGGATTTGACCTGCTCAGGGAGTTCAGAGGGTGCTTGCCTGTAAAACTGGAAATCAAGCTGAGATCTGCAGCAAGAGGGGTTTACAAGGAACATGGGGGGGGGGAGTCCCAAGCAGAAGGAACAGCCTGCCCTGGGGAGGGATGGGCACAGCTATTCAAGGAGTTGAAAGAAACATCACTGGTTGGTGCACCCAGGGAGAGGGGATGGGGCCACACCTTGGAGGGCTTTTTGTTCAGGACTGGTCCTGATCATAAATGCACTGGAATTTCCAGATGGAAATAGACGGAGGGGCTGGGGAATTTCCAGCACAGCCAAGAGCACTGTTGCAATGATGGGTCATGAGACCTAAAGTGGATAAAAAGGCAATTGAAGCAAAGAGAAGGCTGATAGGAGAAAATGGAAGGGCTGTGGACTTGATGCTCTTGTAAAAGAGAAAAGTGGCCATGGTGAAATAATTCAAGTAGGGAGTTCCCTGGTGGTCTAGCGGTTAGGATTCCGGGCTTTCACTGCCATGGCATGGGTTCAATCCCTGGTCGGGGAACCGAGATCCCACAATCTGTGCAACGTGGCCAAAAGAACAAAGAAGAGCAGGGCATGGAAATGCAGAGCTGGGAAGAGCAGGGCATGGAGATGCAAAGCTGGGAAGGGAGAAGGCAGCGTGGGCAGGCGTGGCTGAGAAGTTAGCACCTAGAAGCAGGCAGGCAGGGGAGTGGGGACGGGGAAGGAGATTTTCACAAGAATCCATTTGCTTGGCTAGCTGGAGCTAGGGACACCTTTTACATTTTGCTTATTTTTCTCTTCTTATTATAGAAAAATATAAATATACCTATTTCTAGTCACATACTATTCTTGACTAACATTTTTTTTCCCCTGAGGGAGATTCTTTAAAAAAAAAAACCTTTGGAAATAATATCCAGTCCACAGTGATGGTCGTGGCAGATACCAGGAAGGGTGGGAGCACCCATACCTACAAGGTGACTCATTGCCAAAGTCATCAAACTGAGCAGTTGAGGTATAAGCATTTTGCTGCCTAGAAATTTTACCTTCAAAATATAAACAAACATTGACGTCTAGCTAATAATACTCACACCGAAGTGTTTAAGGGTGACCTGTACTGATATCTGCAACCTACTAATAAATGCATCAAAAGATAAGATGGAATGTTAGACAGATAGGTTCGTGATAAAGCAAATAAAGGGTCAAAAATGGTAGAATCTAGATGGTGGGTGTCTGGAACTCATTGTACAACTTTTTCCAATTTTTTTTTTTTTAATGTTTGAAGGTTTTCATAATAAAACGGTAGAAAAAAACGTAAGCAAAGAAATTACTGTTTCAAATGAAACAGCAGTCCCCAACCTTTTTGGTACCAGGGACCGGTTTTGTGGAAGACAATTTTTCCCTGATGCCTGGATGGTTCAGGTGGTAATGGGGAGCAATGGGGGGCGGCAGATGAAGCTTCACTCTCTTGCCCACCGCTCACCTCCCGCTGTGTGGCCCGGTTCCTAACAGGCCACAGGCTGGTACCAGTCTGCGGCCTGGGAGTTGGGGACCCCCTGAAATAAAGGATATACCACAGAGGAAATAAAATTATTAGTGATGAATAATGCATTTGGTTATCTACAATAAATGCATACACGTTTATGAAAACAGATGACCAAAATTGAGACTAAAGAGGTAGAAAACGTGTCTAAGTGGGTGATTTTTAAAAAGTGAATTTTAAACAATGTCATGAACGGGTTAAGTGGTTATCCAACGGTGTGGAAGGATGAACTGGGAGAGGTCTGATGAGCATGGAGGAGCTTTGGGGCATTGAGGATAGAGAAGGAAGTGGGTACAAGAAGCCTAACCATTGTAGCTCAGCTTCCTGGTCTGCAAGAGGCAATCCTACCTTTATTTGATTACACTAAAGATTAGAGCAATGGTTCTCCAAGTTGTGTGTGCCTTACAGTCTCCTGGGAGACTTGTTAAGACACCAGTTGCTGGACCCCACCTCCAGAGATTTTGATTTCGGTAGGTCTGAGGAGGGGGAGGGGAGGCTGAAGACTTTGCATTTCTAAAAAGTTCCCAGGTGTTGCTGTGGCCTCTGGTCCAGGTTCACATTTTGAGAACAGGCCCTCAGTAAGAAATTGCTACTATTTTAGTCACTCACCCCACATATACCTTCTCTTTTCATTTTCAGTAACTCCACAAGTAAACAGATCATTTTTTTCAGGCAAATAATTACAGGCAGAGACTCAGGTGTGAGGAAACCTACACAAGATTAATCTCCAAGGAAAATGTATATAATAATTTTAGTCATCGTACCTGCTTTGTATCCTTGCATTTCTATTAAAATGTTACAATTTTCCCTTTTTTGAGGAGTACATATAGTATCACTTATGTGTGAAGATACTTGTTTTGTTCTTACCAGATGTATACATTTTTAAGAGCTTATATTTTATATTAAGGCATTAATTATCCATGTTAACTATAATAAAATGCATTTTTCAGAGGCTGTAATTAGTTTTGAAGGGTATGTCCTAAAACTGGCAAAAGGGGAACATGCCCTAGTGGTGATTATAGCTAATAACTCTGTACTATATACCTGGACGTCGCTAAGAGAGTAGATCTTCAGTATTCTCACCACAAAAAAGAAACGGTAATTATGTGACAGGTAGGAAGGTATGGTAGCTAAAGGTGATCATTTTGCAATATATACATGTATCAAACCATCACCTTGTACACCTTAAACCTACAGTGTCCCATGTCAATTATGTCTCAATAAAGCCAGAAAAAAAAAAAGAAAACAAAAAAAAGGGGAGGGGATGCCCACTTACCTAATCTTTCATAAATGTAAATGGAAATCCCTGTGTACACATGTTAAATACATGCATGCACACACATGCACGCACACACACACACTAATGCGTTACAGGCAAAGGGCCTCCCTGAATTTGAATAGCACGGTTTTTTTCATATCTTAATTTGGAGATTAAAGAAAATGTTTGATGTGGTGTCTATCCCCACCTCCCAAACCCCACACCACTGAATAGACAATAGAAGTTGTCACTGTTGACAACTGAATTAGTAGCTGGGAAGGTGAAGCACAAAGTGAAAAAATTGCTCTCAAAAAAGAAAGAATGAGACAGAAATAGAAATCATAAGGAAGAAAAATCTGAAAGATTTGGAGGTCAGATCTGAGAGACCTACACGAGACTAACAGGCATTCCAGATGGAGTAGATGGGACACATGGAAGGGAGTTAATCACTCACATAATTGAAAACTTTGCTCATTTGACAAAAGACTTGGTTTGCAGATAAAAGTGCTCACAGAGTTTCAAATGTGATTAATGAAAAAATTCACACACTTCTGCACATCCTGGTAAAATTATGAATGAAGGATAAACAGTAAAATGTTCCTTTGCCAAGCAGAGGGAAGGATAGCATTAGCATCATGCTCTTGCCTGATATGGGCCAATCCCACATTGCCTCTGTTTCTGGAACTTTCAGGACCTAAAAGAGAGTCTGCTTTCTCTTCCACTTGCTCCACTTTGTGTGGGAGATTAAAGATGAATGCAGATTCTTTGTCACTTGCTTTTGAGAGGTGGATTTTTTTTCTCCTCCTCTGGAATCAGAGCTGGCCCCATGGCCACTTCAGCGACAGAATGTGACAGAGTGATGCAGGACCTGTTCCAGGCCTGGTCTGTAAGAGGACCAGCTGCTTCTGCTTCCTGCTTCTTAGAATATTTGCTCTTGGAATATTCATTCTCTGAACCCAGGTGCCATGCTATGAGGGAGCCCAAGCCACATGGAGAGGCCATGAGCAGGCCTTCCTGCTGACAGCCCAACTGAGTTTCGATTCTGGGAAAGATAGTGAGTGGTTGGAATCGGAATCTTCTTTAGTGGACTGGGAGGGAAAATTCTAGAATAGATAGGCTTTAGTAATCCTACCAAACCTTACCTCCTTGGCCAGGCTCAGAGGGGTCCCTTAAAGGAGATATCTAATAGTTTCTCTATAAGCAGAGAATTTCCTTATCTTCCTATTTAATCCTTTATAAAGGAATTATGCATAATTTCCCCCCCCCCAGTTTTATTGAGGAATAATTGGCATACATCACTGTATAAGTTTAAGGTATACAGCACGAGGTTTGATTTATATACATTGTGAAATGATTACCACAATAGGTTTAGTTAACATCCATCATTTCATACAGGTAAAATAAAAAGAAAAAAATATTCTTATGGTGAGATATCTTAGGATCTACTCTTAATTTTCCTATACTATATCATACAGCAGTGTTAACAATTTATAGGTATATGTATATTTTTTGGTATACCTCTGGAGCCTTGTGATAGCGTTTAATCCTCTGTATTGCTGAGACCGAAGTCTTCTGCCTAGATATTACAGAATGTAGCTTTGCCAATAGATGTCCCTGATTGTCTAAGACAAAGGAGAGTGTTGAGCTCTTAGGCTATGAAATGGCAACCCAATGAGTGTTGTTACCATGAGATTCGCCACCCCCTGCAAAAAAAAATCCAACCAGGAAGGACATGGATACTACTGGAGTATTGTATTAACCCTGTCTTTTTTTTCCTGTATTCTGATGCTTTTGACATCTGGGGTTTTGCTGACCCTTGAAGTGTTAGCCAATTCCTAGAGCTAGTAAACAACTCACCCAGGAGCAGAACATGCTTTTCAAACGCAAACTAACCAATCCAGAACCCATACCCACCCCCTCTTTCATCAGGCTCTCACACTCTGGGCCACTACCCATCTGCCCTCATCACTCCAGGACCAGGTACCAGACAACCAGGGACAGCCTCCATGTCCCAGAACCCACTGAAATTATCCAAATTAGCCAGTCCTACAATACAGTATGGAAGAGATCTTCAGCCACTAGAGCCAGGACGTCTCTTTGTAGGGTTCCTGTTTTGGCTGTGGTTGTAATAACACTTCTAAGGGCTGCTCTGACATAAAGGGAGGTGAGAGTTGGGGGTGGGGGGCTTCAAAGTAAATTGCCTTTGCAAGAATCTTGACTTTGAGGACTTCAAGGCTGATTAAGATTATGTAAGTGTGCTTATAGTCTAAGGGCATAGAAACATATTGTACATAGAACTAAGCATGATAATATAGCACAGTGTATAATAGTATACTTCATATTTGCATTTAACTTATGTGAGTTCAACTCTACATATTTGGCAAATACACCCACACACAGAGAGCTCTGGAAGGGGGCATGAGTTAGGAGATGTGTATCATACGTTCCCAAGTCCCACTCGGCTCTCTATGTGAGACCGCTCAGTGACAAGTGTAATTCCAATTCCAATTCCAATCCCTAAACGCACTCCGACACCTCTGTTTCAATCACTCGTGGCCAGGCAGTGGTGCCAAAGTTACCATCACTGTCTGGTGCATGTATTAAGACTTGCAGAACTGGTAAAGGAGAAAAAGTTTCCCTTCATAGAAACTTTCAGCCATTAAGTGAAGAGGAATTATAGATTTGGAATGTCACCTTTTTGCAACTGCTAGTGCACTAACGGATCCTGGCATTTGACCTCAATGGCTACGAACATCACAAGAAGAGACAACCAGACATTAGATGCCTCCTGATGGAAGAATCCAGCACCATCTATGAAGTGTTCCTGCCTCAAATTCAAACCTATTTGAGATCAAGCTTTTAGATCAAAAAAACAATTTATAGGAAATACAAGGGGCAAAGGGATATTTTAAATACACCACAGGGATGAAATCCACAAAATTCAGATGGCGACAAACTCTGCCTGGGCAAACAACCCAATTTCTTCAAGAAATAAATTTCAAGGGAAAAACCAAAAAAGAGAGAATGAATGGGATCCTGTTGTTTAACAGGAAAAAAAGATGTATCAAAAAACTACCATGTGAAAATGTAATTTGAATCCTAATTCTTTTAAATTTTTATTTGATATTGGAGTATAGTTGTTTTACAATTTTGTGTTAGTTTTAGGTGTACAGCAAAGTGAGTGATTCAGTTATACATATGCATTTATCTATCTATTCTTTTTCAGATTCTTTTCCCATTTAGGTTATTATAGAATATTGAGTAAAGATCCCTGTGCTATACAGGAGGTCCTTGTTGTGAATCCTAATTTTTTTTAAAGGTTAAAGAAAGGTCATGACATTTATGACATTTATGAGGTAGTTGGAAATTTGAATCTTGCCTGGATATTTAATGATGTTAAATAATTATTTTCTTTGGGTTTGAAAAGGTATTGTGGTTATGTTAAAGGTAATCCTATCTTTTAAAGATACATACTAAAGGATTTATGGATGAATAATATTTCAGACATATGTCAGATTGATGTGTCATATGAAATGATATGTCAGACATTTGTTTCAAAATTATACAGGAGAGGAGAAGGCAGATGAAGCTGTGAAAGTGAGTGAATGGTGGTTGATGGCTGTTGGGTGATAGATACACAGAACTGCGGTTCATTATTCTATTCTGTTGCTTTTGTATTTGTTCAAAATTCTCCATAATGAAAAGTAAAAAAAAAAAAAAATTTAAACCTTATAATATGGTGTCAATGGCTTGGAAGAAAACCCAGTAGACAACTGTGGTGCACACATTTTAAGAAGTGCCTCATAACCATTCTTTTGGCACAAAAGATAATATTGATACAGTCACTGGAGAAATGGAGTCGAAAGTGATTCAGAATTAAACTCCAATGTGAAGAATTTTTAAGAGTGCTATAAACAATTTTTCCTGTATACTTCACTTTTCTACTGTGTGAGAGTAATACATGATATAAAAAATGCTTAAATGAATCTAATTCATTTAATAGGGCTAAAAAATTCAATAGGGATACAAAAAATTCTGTTTCATCAGGATAAAAAATTCTAACATAAAAATGCATCATGTCTGAGTTGGAATTGGTGGGGTTTTTTTCTTGAGTGGTACATAAAATAATATCATGTTATTGATAACTTTTTAGTTTTGATAAAATTTGAAACTTCATCAAATGGCCAATTAGCCTCAGTGATTTGTTCCAGTGCCAGATGGGGAAAGAAACTGGTTTTAATGGGTTGACAAATGACCCTGTGCTATTCTTACTTGGCAATTTAACAGTTTTTAAGGGATTCTTTTGCCAGTTACAGATTTGAGTATATACGATGATCTTACCTAAAGTCTGGTCAAGATGGGGAAGGTTCTGGGGGACTCTCTGGTGGCAACCTTGGTGGCAGCTTTTACGTAGCTGCTCATATCATTTCTCTTGCTTAACCACTTAAAATAGGAGAAGAAAAGGGCCTTGGTGTCAGCTAAGGACTCCAATTCTATGGAGATAAGCTTTGGAGTGGACTCCTTAGTTACAAAATAAATATGGGGGTACTGGCCTGGCTAGTCGGACACATGTGGCCGTAGGAGCAGGCTAGAGCTTTAGAGGGCATCTGATGGCCACCATCATTTTAGAGGTGAGGAAAATGATGCCCAAAGGTAAATAGCAAGCTGGACCATGGCTAGAAACTGTGTCTCCTGGATTCTAACATTCTGATCAGTCCTAAAACTACATGCTTCTAAGTTTCCCTAGAAGCAGAGCCTGGGATGGATATTCTTGTGAAAGTGATTTGTTGAGGAAGACCTTTCAGGAGAAAGGAAGTGAGAGGATCTGGGCAGGACAGGGAATAGAAGCTAAGCAAGGATGTGGTTTCAGGTGCAGACAAGCTTCAGCCTGACCCCACTGGGAGCTCAGGAGCACACATTCACCACCAAGTCGGTCTAACCTTGAGGCAAGAGGGCTGACCTTTTGAACTCCATGTCAGCCATTGGCTGTGGGCAGCTGGGGATTGGGTCACCATGGTGCCCTTTTGTTATGGGCTTAATTTTGTCTCTCCCAAATTCATGTATTGAAGTTCTGACCCCTAGTCCCTCAGAAAGTGACTATATATTCGGAGATAAGGTCTTTAAAGAGATAATTAAGTTAAAATAATGTCATTAGGGTTGGCCCTAATCCACTGTTACTGATGTCTTTATAAGAAGAGGAAATTTGAACACAGACACACACACACAGACACACACACACACACACACACGCACACACGGAAGACCACCGAAGACACCAGAAGAGGACGGCCACCTCCAAGCTAAGGAGAAAGACCTGAGAATGAAACCAATGCTGAGACACCTGACCTTGGACTTCTGACCTTCAGAACAATGAGGAGATAAATTTCTGTTGTTTAAGCCACCTGCTCTGTAGTACTTTGTTATGTCAGCCCTAGCAAACGAATGCACCTTTGACCGATGACAGTTCTCTAGAGAAGCTGGACACAGTGTTATCGGCAACCACACCCAGCCCTGGTTGGTAAAGGTTATGGAGTGGCACCAGGGGATGTCTTCGAGGATGCTCTTCAAGCTTTAAGAAACCAGCATTTATTTACCTTCTATCTGGGTCACTCTCAGAGGACACAGAGGGACAAGGGGAGGATGGAGATGGATCACCTGATTGCTATGGTCTTATAGCTCAATGCTTTCATCTTTTTCCCAGAGCAGAAATGGAAGGAAGATAGAGCCTGATGTGAAGCAGAGGAGGAGAAGGAAGGTGTGCCTTGTTTTTGTTAACTGGGAAGTGTGGTGGGACCTGCTGGGTAAGGAGGGGCCTCTACAGCAACCTGCCACCTCTCTTTCCATCACCAGATGAAGTATGAACCATATTAATGACACAAGGCATTATAAGATGGGCTGCCTTCCCTCGTTACCATGATCTACTCTTTCCCCTAATGTTTTTACCACATTTTTTTACTCTTGCCAGCTGGATGAGAAATTTTAAGGAAGGCAAATTAAATAATTGCTGAGGTTTATCGAGTTGATTTTTCCACCCAATCACTTTCTGTGCTTAATAAAGCAAACTTATTGATTAGAAACTTCTCCAGGACACTTATGAGCAGGGTAGAAAAACATAATTCTTTTTAATAGTCAGAAAGCTGGCTACTTCAAACCTGCAGTATGATTTTCAACAGTGAAACGGAACTCACTTTTTCAAGTATTTACTCCACTTTACTTTCCACCAGCTGTATTAAATTGCTACTAAGCAAGACAAATTCCTTCCATAATTTGGATAGCATATTTTAGGACAAGATCACATAAATCGTGGTGCAACAAGAAAGCTTCCATCACCCTGATATAGCATGGCCATCATTAAAAAGAAAATGGTTATGCTGCCTGAATGGGGAAGAATGCTAAATGGCTATACTCAGCAGAGTCGAGTCTTCCTACGTGTGAATAAAACAGGCAGAATTCTAAGACTTTGTGTGCACAGAGGCAAATCCACTGTAAAGCAAATGAAGCTTAAACTTAGGGGCCCCCCACTTACATGAGCACTTCCATGGCTCTGTACCTAATACTTTGTTCGTTGAAGTCTGTATTCAATGGAACCCCACTTTTTTTTTTTTGGCTGCACCGGGTCTTAGTTGTGGCATGAAGGATCTTTGTTGCTGCATGCGGGATCTTTAGTTGTGGCACGCAGACTTCTTAGTTGCGTCATGCATGTGGGATCTAGTTCCCCGACCAGGGATCGAACCCAGGCCCCCTGCATTGGGAGCACGGAGTATTACCCACTGGACCACAAGTGGCATCCCTGGACCCCACACTGAATCCTCTCCAGGCTCCCCAAATCTGCAACTGCTCCCTATTGGATATAATTTTTCCAGAAGGAATTATTTTAGGTGAGACACTTGGGCCAACACCTATGGAGCAATACAGCAACAACCTATAGGGAAATATTCAGTACACACACCTGCTGCTTTGAGTGCACAGGACAAACTTCCTTCAACGATGATTCCCCAAAGTGAGTATTGTATGGAACCCTCTATCAGCCATTTAGCTGGTCCCTATTACAGGTCCATTTGGGCAGCCATGCGAAGATGGCACTCCATAAAATAGTTTTATGCATACTGTATCTGTTGACCAGTGTTTCCCAGCTGGGGGCAATTTTGCCTTCCACGGAACATTTGGTAATATCTGGAGACATTTTTGATCACCGTGACTGAGAGGGTGCTACTGGCATCTAGTAGGTAGAGAGAAGCCAGGGTTGCTGCTCAACATCCTGCAACACCCAGGACAGCTCTCCGAACCAAAGAATTATCTGGTTCCAAATGTCAGTGGTGCCACAATTGAGAAACCCTGCTAGAGAGAGTAGAGGTGAAGATTCTGGCGTCAGGGTCCATAGATCTGAACTGAAGTCTCAGTTTCCTCATCTGAAAATGGGGATAATAATTAGTATCTGTCTCCTAAACTTGTTAAGAGGGTTCTACAAGGTAACAGAGGTGAGATGCTTAGCACAGGGCCTCACCTATAGTACTCATAAAGTGCTGGCCACTATCGCTATTATTATACCTAAATCCTAATATTTCACATGCTCTGAACAATAATAAATCTTTACTTACTTCCAAGGGTCAACCTTTTAAGAACTGCACTTCTCTGTCTAAAATAAAAAGGAGGAACTTGATCAGTGGTATTTAGACTCAGCTCAAAGGAGTCAAGGGATTTAGTGGTGACACCCGTTCTCCCATTACCCTAGAAGCTTCCACGGGGTTCGGGGGCGGGGCCTGGGGGAGTCAGTGTGTGGAGATAGAAATCCTCTGCTCTAATTCACGTAGCTGAGCTCAGCTTTGATCTGTTTTGTTTCTGCTTTGAGGAAGAGTTTTTTTAAAAATTTTGAAAAATTATTGAGCGAAAAGCTTCATTCCAACAAAAACATGTCACGATTATGTAATAATTTTAGATACTTTCAACTTCTGTAAGCCCAAATAAAAGTCTGAAGCATTTGGGTAAGACACAAGATATTGAGGGACATCTTCTTCCACGGAACTTTTTATGTGAAGCACAATAAGACCAGAGAGAAAAAGATCTCATTAAAATTGAGTCTGGGAGGGATAGATATACATTTTTAAAAATAAATTAATTTATTTATTTTTGGCTGTGTTGGGTCTTTATTGCTGCACGCAGTCTTTCTCTAGTTGTAGAGAGTGAGGGGCTACTCTTTGTTGTGGTGCATGGGCTTCTCACTGTCGTGGCTTCTCTTTTTGCAGAGCACGGGCTCTAGGCACGTGAGCTCAGTAGTTGTGGCACGTGGGCTCAGTAGTTGTGCCTCCCGGGCTCTAGAGCGCAGGCTCAGTAGTTGTGGAGCACAGGCTTAGTCGCTCCACGGCATGTGGGATCTTCCAGGACCAGGGCTCGAACCTGTCTCCCCTGCATTGGCATGTGGATTCTTAACCACTGCGCCACCAGGGAAGTCCCTGGGAGGGATATTCTTTACCTGCATTTTCTTCTCTTCATACAGGAACCACCTCATCCAAGTGTCCATGTATAAACATATGTACAGAGGTCGACTGGCACAGGGATTTGTAGTCTGGAGTGAGAAATCTGTGCCTCGCATTGGGTAAACGTATGTGTCACTGAACAGAAAGATGCTTCAGTGGGTTCTGAGATGCAGCTCCCACCTTTAACCAGGGCAGGTAAGGGAGATGCTCTAGGGCTGAGCGGGACTTTTTCAAGTATTTTCCTGGAATCACAGGTCTGCTCTGTCCCGGAACATCCTCTTTGTGCTGTGTTGGGTTTGTGCCTGTGGCTCCCAGGACTCACTCTGCAGATGCTGACAGTTCTGTGTCTGCTTTCTCTCTGGAGGGACAGCAGTTATCTGGGGCCTGCATCCTCCCAGTGTGAAGTGTCCTGAAAGACGCTCTACTGGGAACAAGCCCTTGTGCCTGAACACTGGACAGAAAAAGAATCATACCTTTGGGCCGGACTGGACACCCCCTGGGAGGCAGCATTAAATAACTTCCCAACTGCACTCACTCAGGGTGTCCTGGTCACTGGTCCAATGCACCATGTCTGTGGGCCGCCTGCCTTTCATATTTGTTGGACGTGGCAAGGATGCAGATGGAGACTCTCAGCCTGTAGTCTGCCTCCTTGGCTTCTCACCCCCGACCCCATCCTGCACAGCAAGGGACCTTGTACCAGTACAGATGGACACCCGGCCTACAAGTCTAAGCCCCACTCATATCCTCCACAAAAAGCCACCCTTCAGGCCTAGGGGTGCATAACTTAGCATGGTCATGCTTGAGAGTAAAGACCAAGGAAAGAGGTCCATGCAGAGGGTCCCAGTGTCCGAATGGAAGCACAGGGTGTCTGGGTGGGTATATTCCCTGAGCCCTGCACACACCCACTCTGGAAAGGGGCAGAGCAAGGCCTCTAAAGTACAAGGCCCAGGGCAAGGAAGCCTCTTGCCTGAGTCCAAGGATGGTACTATATTCCCCAAATAGGATGATATTGTACCTATTTTCTGCTTCTTACTTTACTCATTCAATAACACTGTATGGAAACCCTTACACATCGCAACTGGTTCTCTTGTAATGCCTGTATACTTTTTCATGGTATAGACGCATCCTAATTTAGCCTTCCTCTTCTCTGTTTGTGAACACTGACTGACCTGTGTCCAGTTTTCAGTTATGAACGACGCTACTACAAATATAAGTATTTACATAACGATGGTATTATTTCTTTGGATTTTTATATTTCCAGGAGTGGAACTGATTTATCAAGAATATACAATTTAGGGGCTTCCCTGGTGGCGCAGTGGTTGAGAGTCCGCCTGCTGACGCAGGGGACACGGGTTCGTGCCCCGGTCCGGTAAGATCCCACATGCCGCGGAGCGGCTGGGCCCGTGAGCCACGGCCGCTGAGCCTGCGCGTCCGGAGCCTGTGCTCCACAACGGGAGAGGCCACAACAGTGAGAGGCTTGCGTACCACAAAAAAAAAAAAAAAAAAAAAAAAAGAATATACAATTTAGACTCTGTTGGATACTGCCAAATGGTTAACACACATATGAAAAGATGCTAAATTCACTAGTCATCAGGGAAATGCAACTTAACCTAACAACGAAGCATTACTTTACATCCATCAGATTGAAAAATTGTAAAAAAAAAAAAAAAAAAAAAAAGAGTTTTAACATCAGTACAACTGACTCTGAGAAGAAGCATCATACATTGCTGCGGGAACTATGAAGGGCCCCAGCCTTCTTGGAAGGCAGCTCACAGCTCATTTATAGGGTCACAGAAATAAAACAGAAGGCCCTCGTCCTTTCATGTTTCTTTCCACTTCTGTGAATGAATACACACATGATGACACTAAAAACTTCCTCCTTTGTAGATTATCCCCTCTACCCCTGGAGAGTGGAACAGGAAGGCTGAAGCGTCATGACCTCGGGTACCTCCAGCAAACCTCACATGAGCTCTTAGAAACTCATCTCCTGGTTGGTGGTGGCCGATGTTGTTCATCTTGGACACAAGGGGATGGAATGAAAGTGTGGGAATGTTGAGGGAAAGAGACTCAACAAGTAAGCACTGAGGACAGTGCCCCTTTCCTCAATTTAGCAAGTTTTCTGTGCAGAGGCCCCCAAACTAGGCTACCTCCAAAGTTGCTGTCTGGCATTGCAGAAATCCATGATTCTTTTCCAGAGGGTTCTCTCCAGCTAAGAAATTTCTAGCCATAATTCAATAGTGTCCTGTGCTTTCTTCTGGGTCAAATAGGCTGTGAGCCTTGGTTCTCCACTCCACTCCACCCGTGCCCACACTTCTGGAAACGCTATAGATTTTCAGCATGGTTGATAAAACAGAGAGATAAAAAGCCCAATTTTCCTTTTTATGATAGATATGACTAATTAACTATAAATGTCAAGTATCCACAACTTAATTAATTCCAGTTCATTTAACGACTGTAATTAGATTTTTTCCCAAACAAAGCAACAGTCTGTTTTCGAAGGTCATAGACTAATACTACAATGAACAAGGCTGAAAGGCACACACTTTGGATGAAAGGTAAGTGATGGCTGGTGCTTGTGGGGAAAACAGACCACACAAAATAAAAAATAATTGGCAGGCTGATGAATAGAGTTTGTCTGAAATGTATACATACTACATCTTTGATTAATAGCACCAACAAGTACTTGAAATTAAGCCTTTAAAATTTTTAAAGACTTTTCATTATAATGAGAAAATTAAAGAAAAGAAATCTGACTGGAGTTTGAGTCAGAGAGACCCACAAAAGCTAGAATTCTAATTAGTGGGAAATTTCTCTTTTGTTTAAGAAAAGCAATTTTAATGGGCATATTTGATTATATATACATCAAGCTCTCCAGGGCATGATCTGGATGGGGAGGGATTTAATCAAGGAAGCGTTAACATGTTTGCCTTAAAAAATAAAACGCTTAAGAGGCTGGTAGGGGCTTCTGGTAACTGGGAGAAGGGTTTTGAAGGATATTTGAAAGGAGGGGGGAAGAAAAAGGGAAGGACACCCAAGATACATGGATGGCATGTATTCATCCATCTGTAGATAATGAAAATCCACCAAAGATGGAAGAAATTTCCCAAGGAGTCAATGTGGTCAAAGGAGTTCAAAATGGAGATTCTACCACTCAATTTTAATTTGTTTTTTTTGTTTTGTTTTTTGTGCTTCCTTCTGCCACCATTTCCCCAAGAATTCAATTAAAGTGTTCCAAATGGAACTGGCTTGTGACAATGATGTGTTTGGGGAAAGAAGGAAGCCAGCTGTGTCCAGCCATGGGCTGAGAACATGGAAGGAAGGTTGCAGCTGTGGGAGCCTTCCCACAGGAGGAGCTGGGTGTCGAAGGCAACCGTGGGGAAGGAAAAGCATATGGCAGGGAGGATAACTTCAGGAGAAAGAATGCCTCCCCGACACCACTCAGAGGTGACTGGCCAGGATCTGGACCCCTGTTAGTGCATGGCGGGGGGCTGTTGACCTGAAACAAATAGACTGCCAGATATTCCTCCAGCAAAGATGGGTTTATTCAGGATCAGCAGAGAATTGCAACTCAGGGTCTGCAACCATGATGAGCCATGTGCAAAGTCCCCACACAACAAGGTAAGGAGAGCGCTTTTATAGAGAGGACAAGGAAGTTGGAAGGGCTGTAGTAAACAAGAATCTATGATTTTTTTCATTGGCTGAGTTCTTGCCAGGAAAGAAGTCTTTCTTCTTCCTGTTGGGCTCTGCTACCATCACAGGGTGTGAGAGTTCCCCATTTTGGTTGCCCAACTCTATTTATTTGAGGTTTCTGTTTGTTTATTTTTTACAGGGCACAGGACTTTTTCATCCTTTTTTATTGACTCATTCCCTTTATTTACCAGTTTTCAAAATGGTGTGTTGGTTCACTTCCATCCTTCAATGGTTTCCAATTAAATTTTTAAATGATTATGAACTCATGTATTTAAACAAATTTGTCATGTTATTATATCTGTAGTTATTATCTTTATTAGTGCTCAGATTGTCCCATCTCTGGCCCAAGTGAGCCTCTTGAAATTGCACAAGCCATTCTTAAAAATTTAGATATAATTTACATATAACATTATATTATTTTCAGGTTTACAATATAACGACTCGGTATTTGTATGCATTGCAGAATGATCACAGCATAAGTCTAGTTAACATCTGTCACCATACATTGTTACAAATTTTTTTCTAGTGATGAAAGATTTTAAGATCTACTTAAATGATTTTTAAAACGTCACAAGGCATTTTTAGTATGAAGCCATTTTTAAGCCTTGTTTTTTAATATGAAGAAAAAGGGTAGCTGTAGAAAGCTAGAATCTCAAGGATATCAAGGCAGCAGACATCTGTGAACTGACATTCTTCTGGCTATTTCTCATCACCTCTTCCTTTTATCCCTTTTTTTCAAAAACTAGATCACATGACCTTAGTTCACACATTTTATCAGACTTAAAGGAAAACTGTGACTCAGTTTCCTGTGTGTGTATTTATTAAGTGCCCACTATGGTCCAGGCTGTGCCGGGCAATGCCCCCTTCTCCAGTGGCTGGACTCTTGACTCTGATTTTCTGATTTGTCCCCTTGTTTCTGAAGGCAGTCACAGTGGTGACTTTCTCAACTGGAGTTGACTTGTCAGATTAAATTGGGTGAGCCATCAAAAGTAAAAGCTACAGTGAAAACTAATCATTCTTCAATAGTTTGGGTAATGCTTCCTTCCTCAAGTGGCTTGCTGTGATCTATCTATTAAGGAACTTCATCCTTGCAGTGACTTTCCAAGCATAGGTAATTGGGTTCATGGCCCATGACCAGAGTGGGCAAATGGAGAGGCCACTGTTGATGGCATTGATGTAACTATGATGAAACTATGGCCGTGATGTAACTATGATGAAAGAGGTAAAGGCAGAATGGAGCTTCTCCTCCCTAACTACACTAACTGTTTATAAATGAGTCATGTTTCGAGTTTCCAGAAACATTCCCTCCAAACCCTTCTTGGATTCTCAGGAAGGGTATCTGTCTATCATGTTACCCACTTTCCCAGATGCTCAAGGGCCAAGAGGTCTTTCTGAGGCGGATTTCCTGTGGAGCTGCTGTCTCTGGAAGGGTCAAGTCAGGGTCCTGGGGAGCACAGGGGTCCTTGGTGAGGACCCTTGTGGAGTGACCACCACAATGGTCTGGAGTGGAGACAAGAGACCATTTGAGAAATTCTCTCTCCTCCTTGATGCAGAAAGTATTGAGTCAAACAAATCTGAATCTTGGCTCTAGCATTTGTTAATTATATGGACTTGAACATTGTCTGATATTGGGTTCTTTCTGAAAGCAGACTCTGAGAAAAAGTTTTTAGGGCAAGTAGTCAACTTGGGAGGTGATTCTAGGAAGCACAGGTATGGGATTGGGGAAGTGAGGAAGGGAAGGGAAGGATACCTCCACAAGGTATGATAATGAGAAATGTAATTCTGTAGGCAACTGTGCCTCCTTCTCACCAGGGGACTCTGAGGGGCTATGTAGAGTGGGCTTCAGCATCATCCCATACAGGAGGAGGGGAAGCTGGGGTATTTATCCACTGACATCTATCCATGGGGCTCAGGGACTGCTCCTAGGGGTGTTAACACTCCAGCCTTTCTGTTCTGCTCTGCGGGCTGACTTTGCTTCTGCAGCCAGAGAAAACCAGGCAAAAGGTGACAGGTGCCTCTGATGGGTCAACAGGAGTGTGTGAGTGGTGAGTCTGCTACAAATATGTTAGGCAACATCTCTAAGCCGTGGTTTTCTCATTTGAAGAATGGAGATCATATTAGCTACTCCTCAGTGTTCTTGTGAGGGGTGAAAAGCTCACGTGAGGGAAGCGCTTGGCATAGAGCACTCAAAGTAGGCACCTTCCTTTTTCTTGCAGACACTGCATCAAAACTATGACAGCAAAGAATCCTGCCAACAGGCTTCATGCTGTGCAGAACTGGGTGGAAAGAGGAGGTGGGGTGGGAGCAGCGGGTAGACGCTAGGCTGAGCCATGCTGACGAATAGAGAGAAAGACATCAGGTAGAATATTGTATCCTTGTCCATGGGAATGCTTCAACATATTTCCATAGAAAGATAAGATTTCTGCAGTCTCTCAAAGTTTTCCCAATGGCACCTCTTTAGTATAATATGCAATGTGTTTCAAAAGCTAAATTGCTACCTGGCATCTTAAAATGGAATCTTTGCTTTGGGATCAGGCAGCAGAACATGAATAATTTGAACCAGTATATTCCCTTCCATTCTTCAAAAATTAAGTACTTTCTGCCACTAACTCAACACATTCCACACTTCCTTTGGGGAGGGGAAATCATCTCATTTGAGATGGCTATCATTCTTGCTTCCTCTGTTTGACAGTTGCAGAGACCAAGATGAGAGGTACCTCCTGGTAAACAGGGTATGAACCCCACCCTGGAAAACTCAGGTTCTGGTTACATCAACTCTAGTCCTCATAACATGAGGCCTCATAAAAGAAAATGGGAACATTATACTATGTTTCTAAAATCGGGCTATGGTAAATGGGTTACATGTGGTTTTGAATCTTCTTTTAGCAAGGAAGTGAGACAGTGCAGCTTGCATGCATTTGTGGGTAGGTTGGGCTATGCTGTGTCTTTCTTGTTTTCTGTTTTTACTACATGTGCATTTGGGTCTGAGTGTGTGTGTGTGTGTGTGTGTGTGTGTGTGTGTTTTGGTGACTGGTCCGGGCTAGAGAATAACTAGAATCAGAACCCATCATGTCTCTTTTTGTTCTTACTTCAAGATTAATGTTTCAGTCTGGATAGGCTAGACTGTGCCAAGATAACAAATGGCCCCTGAATTCCGATGGCTTACACAAGCAAAGGTTAATTTATTGCTCCTTCTGTGTGTCCATCAAGGGTCATCTGGGAACTGAACTCTGCCTCTGTGCATTTGATCTCCCTCCAGGACCCAAGATGATCAACAGGCATTACCTGGGAAGTGTCTAGTAACTATAGAAGAGCAGAGAGAGAGACAGCCCTGGATGGTTTTCCATCAATAATTAAATGCTCAACCTGGCAGTGACATACATCACTTGTCCTCACAGCTTATTGCCCAGAATTGATCATGGTTGCCAACCAACCACTCAGGGCTCTAGGAAGTCCAATGCTAACATGTACCCAGAAGAGAGAGAGAGAACTCAACTATATGGTGAACAGCAGTAGTGACCACCTCAACTTGAGTTATGGCCAGATAGTTTGGGGTCATTACTACCTTCCTGCTATTATACAGAAATGCCCCACCTCAAAGACATAGTATCACCATATTCAAGATATAAAATTTCAAGTAATATCTATGTGCATTTTCTTTCCAAGTAGACCTCAATGAACTAAGAAACTCTCCCACATTATTTCTTACAAATATATATTTTTTCCTATCTATGCTCCTCTTCTTTGGCAACTACAATTACATGTATATTTTGTTTGAGGTTGTCTCATAGCTTGTGTATATGCTCTTTTCATATCTTTACATTTTCTCTTTTTGAGTAGTTTCTATAGTTCTGAATATTTTCTATTATTGTATTTTCAATTTCACTATGATTTTTATTGCAAAGTCTAATGGATAATTAAATGCATTTGGTGAATTTTACACCTCACATTTTGTAGTCTTCACTTTTAGAATTTTAATTTTCATCTTCTCTGTATCTTCCACGTCTTCACTCAACATTTTGTAGTTTTCATTTTCTAGTTTCAATTTTTTGAATGTACAATATTTGATGCAATATACAACGCAGTAAAAATGATTATTTTAATGTCTTTTTCTTCTAATTCTAACATCTGCTTCGATATTGGCTGGCTTTATTTTGATTGATTGAATTTTCTCCTTATCTTGGGACAAATTTTTCTGCTTATTGCCATGCCTGGTAATTTTTTTAAATTGAATTTGAGGGAATACCATTTTATCTTTTGGGGTGCTGGTTGGTTTTGTATTCCTAAAGTTTCTCTTGCACTTTGTGTTGGGACTCATTTAAGTTACTTCAAGGCCACTTGATTCTTTCTCTAGCACTTTTAAAATTCGTTATAGGTTAATAGAACTCCATTTAGTCTAGAGCTAATTATTCCCCATTATCGAGCCAATGTTCTGTGCATCATGATGTTTTCCAGTCTGGTTGGGGGGAAAGGAAACTATTCTAAACACCTCTGTCATTAGGCACTGTTACCTCTGATCCAATTTAAACGTATTTTTACCCCTTTGGATAGGTTCCTCACAGACATATCCTGATCACTAAACTTCTCAATTCTTGATGCAGACCCCCTTCAGATCTATGATGTTCTCATTCTATGCAGTTCTTACCTCCCTGGTGCTCTGCCTTAGGAACTCAAGCCTTCTTGATCTCCCTGGACTCTCAACACTGCTCTACTCCAGGAGCCCATCGGGCTCCAGAGGGATTCCCCTTCCTCACCTGAAAATGCTCTCAAGGCAATAAGCTGGGCAAACATAGGACATTACTTTATTTATGTTGTTGTTGTTGTCTCTCAGGAACCACTGTCCTTCATTTACAAATGCTCAGTGTCTTGAAAAAAAACAGTTTTGGTTTTTTTTTTTCCAGTTTCTGGTTGTTTCATGAAAGAGACTAAATTTGTTGTTATTCCATACTATGTTCACTAAGCTTTAATTTTAAAACTATCAAATCATGTAATAAAATTAAATTTATGAAACAAAAAGATATAAAATTTCAATCTTTTATTTCTAGACCAGCTCTGTCCAGTAGAACTTTTTGCAGTAATGGAAATACTCTCTGCATTGACCAATACAGCAGCCTCTAGCCAGGCACAGTTATCGAGCACTTGAAATGTGACTAGGGTGACTGAGGAACTAATTTTTAAATTTGAATTTAACTTTAATTAACTTAAATTTAAATTCAAATAACCACTAGTGGCTACTGTATTGGCCAACATAGTTCTAGACCACTGAAGTCACATTGTGGATTTATTGTCCATCAGCAATTATAACAATAACATTACCTACTCCCTTAAATTTGTATTGCATTCTGTAGTTTTCAAAATGCTTCTATATACATCACTCATCTCATATGATTCTCCCAATATCCCTAGGAGATAGATAAGGAAGGGCATATTATAATACCCATTTTATAGATATGAAAACTCAGATTCAGAGAGTTTAAGTGATTTGCTCACAATAATGGGAGGATTAGTGGTACAGAGGCTAGAAACCATGTCTCTAGGCAGAGATGTGCCTTGTATGATGTTAACACTACGCTTATCCCTCAGTAAATACTTGAGCCAACACTTGAAAACTCTAAGAACATTAAAGCTAACCCACCTCTCCTTCCTTTGAAGCAATTTTCATAAGCACTTCCCTAGCACACTTTTCCAATATTACTCCATGTTAATCATAGAGTAAGCTTGTATTAATCATACTCTTTCTTGAATTGGTATCTGTCAGTGTAATGTGTGGATTTCTTTTTCCAAAAATCGAATTAAGTTGTAAACTCCTCAAGTTTAGAAACTTTTCTTCCTTTGGTGATTTCCTCAGTGCCCGGTAGAGTGACCAATTGTCCCAGTTTGGCTGAGTGAGAGGTTTCTCAGGATGCAGGACTTTCAGTGCCCAAACCAGGACGGTCCCAGGCATGGAGACAACTGGGCACCCAGGGGTCCAGCACAAGGCTGAGTTCACAGGTTGAACTGAATCGAATATTATAATAGTAAAGATGTGTTTCAGTTACAATTACATAGTCACCTGAACATTGTAGGTACTCCATGCATTGCTTAAGTTTTATGACAAAAATAAAGGATGATAAATTTTGCATATGCTTCCTTAGGTCCAAATAGCAAACTAAGGAAATGGATTTGGGGGGAACTGTGTGATGCCAGTCGACCTCTCCTTTTCTATTTCTACATCTGGTTTGAATGTTATTTCAAAGTTGAGAGTAAAGAGAAATTATGTCTTATTGATCTTGGATGTAGCAGGCATTGTTACTAGCACACACAATCAAATGATAGCCATTCTCAAGAGCTTCCACTGACTTTAGTTAACTATTCTAAAGTTTGAATGTTTATTTTCAACCTTTGATGCTTTCTCTCATTCTCTGAAATAACCAAAACCTTCGATCTCTCTAGGGAACAAGGCCAAGCTCTTGCCTTGTGGAGTTTCCAAGGCTCTGCTCTTACAAGCAAGACTAGAGCTTTGATTTTGATCTGTGGATTTGGGGAGGGGGTCATTCTCTATTGTGCCTTGAGCCTCTGAATGCCTCAGTCACTACAGCATATTGATTTCCTTGACTTTTCAAATGAGAAAGTGCCTTTTGAATAGCAATAAGGCAACTCTTTGCACACCTCCTGAATTACAATCTCCTGCATTTGTGTGCACACTAGCAATGTCTTGAGTGTTTCTCATTGCAACAGGCAGCTTTGTTCTATTCTGCAGCACTACTACATGGTGAACTTCATCAGGACCTCCACTGGCCCGCATTTTATCCAATAGCTGTGTTTTTGAAAAGTTGGGGCTTAAATTTATTTACATAAATTAAATGCTTTGGCATTTGGTATCTGTAAGGACGTTATGGAAGAGAGCTTATACAACGTGGATTGTTCAAGTGACTCACCACCCCTTCCCCAAAGTCTGAGATCTTGTGAGTTTAGGTATCCTGAATTCTCTATTTTACTGATAAGTAACCTTAGCGATCTGTCACTTTCATTCCTGAGTGATCTTCAATTAGCAGTGGCCCCTAATACTTTAGCTCTAGTTTAGACTTATTCAAACTGAAATGCCTAAAACTGGATATCTCAATTAGCAGGTGTGACTTTCACATGTACAGGCAGACAGTAGTGATGGAGAAAAAAACAGTATTGCCTGCATTGCCTGCTATGAAGTGGGTAGAAGCAGAAACTGCTTTAAGAGGTCCTCTTGAACCATCCCTTGTGCCTGCAGACATAGATATGGAGATGAGAAGGGAACGGGAAGAATGTCAGGGTACTCTTGGCCTAGGCCACAGAGAAGGTGCAGTCAGAGTGGAATTTTCAAGCAAAATGAATCCAAGGAATGTAGAGGGTTGAACTAAAGAATGAAATTAAGACCAACTGAAGAACAGCAGGTCTTCAGTTTGGCAATTAAGCATTTGCAATCTGACCCAAACCTTCCTTTGAGATCAGCAGATGTCCAGGCTGAACCCCACACCAACTGAGCCAGAATCACCAGGGTAGGACCCAGTCATCATTATTATTATTATTATTATTATTATTATCTTTTGCGGTTCACGGGCCTCTCACTGTTGTGGCCTCTCCCGTTGCGGAGCACAGGCTCCGGACACGCAGACTCAGCGGCCATGACTCACGGGCCCAGCAGCTCCGCAGCATGTGGGATCTTCCCGGACCGGGGCACGAACCCATGTCCCCTGCATCGGCAGGTGGACTCTCAACCACTGCGCCACCAGGGAAGCCCTATCATTATTTTTTTTAAATTCTCCAGCTAATTCCAATGTGCAGCCAAGTCTGAGGACCACTTTTGAAGAAGAGACTGTCACATTCTGAGTTCCTTGAGAAAAAGTCATTAAGGGAAGCTTCTATGGTCCAGTGGAAAGAACACAAAGGAGGTGTGTGCTGCCAGTTATGTTGTATATTCCAATTTTGGAATTTGCTTCTTAGCTCAGTGCTCTGTTTCTAATCCCCACAACAGTGGTATGAGAGAGATTCACATCAGGTCCAAATTATGCACCTTTCCAAATTTCCTCAGTTCCAAGTATCTCTCGATGGAGAATCTTGCTGCCACCATTAACTTATCTCCCGTTAATCCACGAATGTGTTCTGGCCAAACTTCTCTATGTTCCCCTAACCCGGGGCTGTGAAGACAGTGTGTTCCCAGCTGTCGACTTGGGACTCGGTGTCCCCTCGGTGTCTTCACTCTTACTGTGACTTTGATTCTTTGTTGCTGTTGGGCATCCTCGTGATTAAATAGCTGTCTGCTTTTTCTTGCAGTGAACTCAGTAATCAGCCTCCTGGTATTTGTTTTCCTTCCATCCCTGTCTCACTTTCCTTTTCTCCTCACTCTTGCCACCCTGGGGTTGGACCCCTCAGTAAAATGCTAAGAGGAAGTTTTGCCACATGTCTTATTTTGAAGGAGACCCAAGCTAAGACAGTATTATTATGCCAAGAAATGCTGATCTCTCAGTCTCCAAAGTCCATGTCCTTTTCACTCTTTTCTCTTTTCTTCACTGCCTTTAGGAGGGAGAAGAACTGGATCTTGATCCTTGCTTTGCCGCTGACGTCTGGTATAATCTCAGGAAAGCCACTTGTCTTCTTCAAGCCTGTTTCCTGACCTGTAGAATCAGAGCTGGGCTATCAGAGGCTCTTAAACTTCTGGATTCTGTGGATTTCTTTGACAGTTGTGTGAAGCCTATGGAGTCTTTCTCAGAATAATGTTTTTAAATGCGTAAAATAAAATGCACATAGAATTATTAAATACTTACAATTATATTGAAACACACTCGTCACAATAATATACATGTGTGTATATCTCACAAAATAGGTGCGATAAGGTAATATGTATGCATCTTTACTCATATCTTTTTTCTTCCATTTTTTTAATATATAAATTTATTTATTTTATTTATTTATTTTTGGCTGTGTTGGGTCTTTGTTGCTGGGTGCAGGCTTTCTCTAGTTGTGGCGAGCGGGGGCTACTCTTTCGTTGCAGTGCGCGGGCTTCTCATTGTGGTGGCTTCTCTTGTTGCGGAGCACAGGCTCTAGGCACTCCAGCTTCAGTAGTTGTGGCATGAGGACTCAGTAGTTGTCGCTTGCGGGCTCTAGAGCACAGGCTCAGTAGCTGTGGCTCACGGGCTTATTTGTGGGATCTTCCCAGACCAGGGCTCGAACCCATGTCCCCTGCATTGGCAGGCGATTCTTAACCACTGTGCCACCAGAGAAGCCCTCTTCTGGCTTTATTGATATATAATTGACAAGCAGCACTGCATAAGTTTAAGGTGGACAGAATAATGATTTGACCTACGTATACCATGCGATCATTATCACAATATACTCACGTCTTAAATAGCTGCCTGTTTAATAAGTATTATATCTAAGTAGTGATAAGAACGCTATTTTGAGATACCTTTGAGAAACAGCCCTGAAAGCAACTAGGCTATAATGAAACCAGTTGAAATAAACAGTGCTCAAAGAATATACATGATCATCAGACAAGTTCACTGTGTGACAGTATTTTAAATGGACAAAGACAAGGACACTCTAGAAACACAAAGATGACTGAACACGCCCCTCTTAGGATGAACACAAGTGACTACAGCTTCTTTACCACTTGCAACTTTAGCCTTGCTTTAATACTCTTGTTCTCCAGGGACTTCCCTGGTGGCACACTGGTTAAGAATCTGCCTACCTATGTATAACTGATTCAGTTTGTTGTAAAGGAAAAACTAACACACTATTGTAAAACAATTATACTCCAATAAAGATGTTTAAAAAATAAAAAAAAAAAAGAATCTGCCTACCAATGCAGGGGACACCGTTTTGAGCCCTGGTCAGGGAAGATCCCACATGCCGTGGAGCAACTAAGCCCGTGTGCCACAACTACAGAGCCTGCACTCTAGAACCCGTGAGCCACAACTACTGAGCCTGCGTGCCACAACTACTGAAGCCCACACTCCTAGGGCCTGTGCTCCGCAACAAGAGAAGCCACCGCAATGAGAAGCCCGCGCACCGCAATGAAGAGTGGTGCCACAACTAGGGAAAGCATGTGCACAGCAGCAAAGACCCAACACAGCCAAAAATAAATAAATAAATTTATTTATTTTTTAAAAATATACATTCTTGTCCTCCAGATAAAAATGATCCTGATACCCAATCACTGAATGACTCCCTAGTATTGAGAGGTCCCATCCAAAAGTGTCACCCCCAGCTTCCTTCAAACTTCCTAGAAATACTCACAATAAGTCCAAACCCACTACAATCCCATCCTAATTCCTTCTTACTCAGAGGTCCATGGTTTCTCTGGGGTGTGCTCTCCTTTGCTGCAGGGAATTAACTAAACCTAAACATTTGGACGATGGTTGTATTCCTAGTGGTCTTTGGATGGTGGGCTTTAGCTTCTGCAGCAACTGTAATGTGATATGAAAATACCTGTGATATATTAAATTAGACACCTTCACTGTTGGAAATATGGATTAGGCGGCTTTAAGTAAATATTGGTTTTCCCTTTGGTATATAAATAAAATTTTATCCAAGTTAAAAAAAAAAAGACAATATAACTGTGGAGCTGAGATTCAAATCCAGGCATTCTGGTTTTAGAGATTGAACTCTTAACCTCCATGCTCCATAGCCTCTAGGCATAAAGAATTAGAAAGCACAAAACCTAAGTAATTACACACCCACGATGGACTTACACACCTATGATGGACTGTTGCACACACAACATCCCTAAGGGCATGCACAAGTTAGAAATTTTAGCTGGTACTAAAATAACAACCACGACAACCAGTCATGGTAGAAAAGGACATAAGTAACCACAACAACAATCTTCCACTTGTTCAGCCCTTTATACTTTACTGGACCATCTGCATATGAGCCCCAGCACAGTGAAGGCAGACCCCCCAGGCAAGGTTTATTCGGGCATAGCCTAAGTCTTTTCTTTACCTATAGGATCTAAAATGAGACATAATTCCTGTAAGAGAAGGAGATGGGTCATTCTCAGCTCATCATCAAAGCTCTACTATTTATATTCAACTAATATTTATTAAATGCTGTTATTGACTGAATTGTGTCCACCCCCCCTCCAATTTCTATGTTGAAGTCCTATCTCCCAATACGACTATATTGGGAGATAGGGCCTTTAAAGAGATAATTACAGTTAAATGAAGTCATAAAGGTGGGGTCCTAAACCAATAGGATTGGTGTCCTAGTAAGAAGAGGAAGAGACACCAGGGATGTACAAACAGGAGAAAAGACCACATGAGGACATAACAAGGAGGCTGCTGTCTATAAGTTGAGGAGAGAGGCCTCAGAGAAAACCAACACTGCCAACACATTAAACTTGGGCTTCCAGGTGCCAGAACTGTGAGGAAATATATTTCTGTTTATTTATTTATTTATTTTTGGCTGCGTTGAGTCTTCATTGCTGCGCGCTTTCTCTAGTTGCAGCAAGCGGGGGCTACTCTTCATTACCGTGCACGGGCTTCCCATTGCAGTGGCTTCTCTTGTTGCAGAGCACAGGCTCTAGGTGCATGGATTTCAGCAGTTGTGGCACGTGGGCTCAGTAGTTGTGGCTCACGGGCTCTAGAGTGCAGGCTCAGTAGTTGTGGCGCACAGGCTTAGTTGCTCCACAGCATGTGGGATCTTCCCGGACCAGTGATCGAACCCGTGTCCCCTGCATTGGCATGTGGATTCTTAACCACTGCACCACCAGGGAAGTTCCTATTTCTGTTGTTTAGTCTCCCATTCTGTGGTACGTTGTTATGACAGCACTAGCAAACAAACACCCAATGACTATGCTAGATGTTTTTATACATTATTTCATTAAATCATCACGCCCAAGAGATTGCTGGAACCATCTTCTACTGGCTTGTGAGAGGCAACTTAGACAATTTTAAGCATTTTGTGAGCTGGTTTTTAAGTCATCCATTATTAAAAATTAAGTTATATGCAAACTTAAAATGAAATTAATTGTATTTTTACAAAGGGTGATGAATATACAAAACCCATCACTTCCTAACTATTTTACTACATTTTACTGGTATCTATGTCCTTGTAGTTATGTCTGTTGTATCTGAATGATGGAAACACTGCATAATGGCATGCTACCATAGGTTGGTAGTTTGAAATAGGCCAGGGTGGGGGTATTTACACCATGGAAATGGGCAAACCGTACAAATCAGGTTTTTTGTCACCCCAGATAGCTAGTTGTTAAACATTTACCTGCATATGCCTGATCATAATAACCTCACAAAGAAGGCCATCTAATTCCAGATTTACAAATGAGGAAACTCCAGCTACTAAAACACAAGACTCAAGCAAGAACCAGCACTCCTGGCGCCTGCACTAAGGCTCTTTGCATGATACCACACTGCCTCTCTGTGCACCCGGGAGGAACTGCTCTCGCTCTGCATCTCAGCCAGGCTGCCCAGCAGAAATCAGATTACAATGGGCTTGTGCACTGGGTGAGGGTCCAGACCATGCCTCCTAAATTTCTCTACCCAGCATGGGCATTGTGTAATTCTAATACCCAGGAGAATGAAGACCACTTGCTATAAATCCCAAGGTACTGGGAGAAAGCCGTGGGTGGAGGTCTTTTTTACAACCATGATTTGCAGTCTGTTGTAAAGGACTTTAATTGCTACACGGTATAGGACTTGCCTGTGTGTTTTTGCAGCATGGTAAGACTAACGGGGAGCAAAGGGCTGAGTCCAGGCACCTGTGGAGTTAGGAGCAGCAGCCCTGACCATTCAGAGATGGGTGTACAGAACTGTGGACTGAAGACCCAGCAGGAATTCTTCAAAATAACTCTCAGAGAAGCTTCTTTGATGAGCTGAGGCAATTCAGCGGCTTCCGCACCGTGCATTCATGCTCATAAATCACGCAGCTTTGCAGGTGTTGTAAGACATCTCCACCATGCAGTTAAAAGACATGTGCTTGCAGCAGTAGCATTAACGATCCACTGCCAGTTATTTTGCTCAGGTACCCTCATCTTAAGGGACAATTTGATTTTTGTTATTATTGATTATTGGGTGCACACATGTTTAAAAAGGCTAATTATTGAACCACTCCAAAAAGAATCTTGGGGAAGTCATTTTTCCTGGAGAATATATCCAGGAAAACTTTGAAGGCTTTAAGTGTGCTCTTTTAAACTCTGCAATCGAGAGGATCTAAAGCCCAGTTTACCTAGGCTGTGGGTGTGAACCGCCTGCAGAGCTTTAGAAATCCTGATGTCTACATCCCACCACCCAGAGATGCGTACTGAAAGGGTCTGATCTGGGTGTTTGGATGTTTTTAAAGCTCCCCGGAAGACTCTCATGCACGGTCAAGTTGGAAACGACTGTTCTAAAACTTTGCATCTCAAAGTGTGGTTGATCTGTGGACCAGCAGTATCAGCCTCACCAGGGAGCCTGTTAGAAATTTTGCCCCAGGCACATGGAATCAATCTGTATCTTGATACAAGCTCTAGATGATTCAACTGTGCAGTCAAAGTTGAGACTGTCTAGAATCCAGAAAAAAAAAAAGTTAGAATCTGATCTTGTGAAGGACACTGCCCACATTCCTTAATTCAGGCTAGAAATGGTATTTTTTTCTCTCATTCTCCATATCTAGTTAGGTACTAAGTCCTGTTGATTTTCTTTTCAGATAAATCTCTTGTGTCTCACGAACTTCTCCCCCACCAGCCCTTTCTGTCTTCCTTGAGGGTTGCAGCTGAAATAAATCCTTTCACTACCTCTGCTCAGGAAATGTCCATGGGGGCTTCCCTGGTGGCGCAGTGGTTGAGAGTCCGCCTGCCGATGCCGGGGACACGGGTTCGTGCCCCGGTCCGGGAAGATCCCACGTGCCGCGGAGCGGCTGGGCCCGTGAGCCATGGCCGCTGAGCCTGCGCATCCGGAGCCTGTGCTCCGCAACGGGAGAGGCCACAGCAGTGAGAGGCCCGCGTACCAAGAAAATTTAAAAAAAAAAAAGAAATTTCCATGGACCTCTATTTCCCATCATTTCAGATGTGAATTTCTCCACCTGAATCCAAGGCCATCCCAAGTCTGGCTCCAGGTGACCTGTCTAACCTGACTTCCCCCATGTGTCCCTCTGGTGCCAGCTGGTCTTTTCACCAAGTCACAAGATGCCAGCCAGTTCCTCTTCATCCTGTGGCTCCTGGAAAACCATTCCCTTGCCATCTTCCCTCTGCCTTTCCAAACCTCATTCATCTTTCAGGGCCACTTCCTTTTGCTCTGAATGCCTCAAGCACTTATAACCTGAAATAATTATTAGCTCATCATCTTACATTAGTCACCAATTTTAATGCACCTAGTACCAGCTGAGCATGGAGCTCTAAAACAGAACTAAACAGGGACTTCCCTGGTGGTCCAGTGGCTAAGTCTCTGCACTCCCAATGCAGGGGGCCCAGGTTCAATCCCTGGTCAGGGAACTTGATCCCACTTTTTTTGTGTGTGTGCGTGGTACGCAGGCCTCTCACTGTTGTGGCCTCTCCTGCTGTGGAGCACGGGCTCCGGACGCGCAGGCTCAGCGGCCACGGCTCACGGGCCCAGCCGCTCCACGGCACATGGGATCCTCCCGGACCGCGGCACAAACCCGTGTCCCCTGCATCGGCAGGCGGATTCTCAACCACTGCGCCACCAGGGAAGCCCCAGATCCCACTTTTTAGTTGCGACACGCAACTAAAGATCCTGCATGTTGCAAACTAAAAAGATCCCGCAGGCCACAATGAAGATCTCACGTGCCGCAACTAAGACCTGGCACAGCCAAATAAATAATTTTTTTTTTTTAAAAATAAAATAAAACAGGACTAAATGTACCCTGGAGATGAACTCAGCTTCTCTCTGTTTAGAATAGGCTTGGGTTCCCTCCTTCCCCCCGGGAAGGCACCCCAACTGATGCCTCCCCATGACCACACCTATGATTCCCCTTTGCTCCCAGAACTTAGGTGAGGGCTGGTGTTTTTGCCTCTTCCATCAGACTAGGGGCCCTCAGGTTCAGTCTGGCAGCCTTTCTGGGTCCTTAGCAGGTCACCATGCCGGGTGGTGGTGGTGGTGGAGGTGGGTGGAGAGAGGCGGGGACAGAGATGATTCACGGAGTAACAGCAATAATAACTTGCATGCATGGAGGGCTCTTTATCTGCTGAGCACACTTCTAAGTGTTTTATATATTATTTCTTTATTTAAAAAAAACCTTTCTACTATAAAGTAAAAAATAGACAGAAAATCAAATAAAACAAATAACGAACTATTATAAAGCAAATACCCTTAGGAACACCACTCAGCTCAATAAACAGAACCTCACTGGTGACCCTGGATCCTCCCATGTGTCCCATCCCAATCAGAACCTCTTGTTTCCTTTCCTCACAAAACAAAACAATTATTTTAACTTTTTAAAATTGTGGTAAAATACATACCATGAAATTTATGTTATGCCATTTTTAGCGTACAATTCAGTGGCATTAAACACATTCACATTGTTGTGCACCCATCAGCACTCTCTATCCCCAGAACTTTTTCATCTTCCTCAGTTGAAACTCTGTCCCCATTAAACAACACCCCATTTCCCCTCCACCAGCCCCTGGCAACCACCATTCTACTTTCTGTCTCTATGAATTTGACTACTCTAGGTCCTTCATATATGCATACTCATACAGTATTTGTCCTTTTGTGACTGTCTTATTTCACTTAGCATAGTATCTTTAAGGTTCTTCCATGTTGCAGCATGTCAGAATTTCCTTCCTTTTTTTTTTTTTTTTTTGTGTGTGTGTGGGGGGGGGGGGGGGGGGGGTACGTGGGCCTCTCACTGTTGTAGCCTCTCCCATTGCGGAGCACAGGCTCCGGATGCGCAGGCTCAGCGGCCACGGCTCACGGGCCCGGCCGCTCCGCGGCATGTGGGATCTTCCCGGACCGGGGCACGAACCCGTGTCCCCTGCATCGGCAGGCGGACTCTCAACCACTGCGCCACCAGGGAAGCCTCTCTTTTAGTTCTCTCTTAATATACACTTTAAAAATGCTATTTCTTGTCCTTGCAAACCCTGTACAATAGCTATTATTACTGCCCCCATTATGCAGATGAGGACACTGAGTTTTCTCAAGGCCAAAACGCTAGAAGGTGGTGGAGCCAGAATTAAGATACAAATATATTGATTGCCACAAGTGCCTTTTTAACTACACTGGCCATTTTTTATAACTCTGGGTTCCTTACGTTAGCACAGACATTCAAGACCCTAGATGCATATTAGCATCACCTGGGCAGCTTTAAAAACAAAATCATGAAAGGGTGCCACCCTAAACCAATTAAATTTAAAATTTCTTGCTTGTGGGGTTCCAATGTGTTTGAAAAGCATTCCAAGGGATTCTAATAATGCATTAGCGGGACTTCCCTGGCAGTCCAGTGGTTAAGACTCTGAGCTTCCACTGAAGGGGGCGCTGGTTCCATCCCTGGTCGGGGAACTAAGATTCCGCATGCCCGAAGATCCCACATGCCGTGTGGTGTGGCCAAAAGTAAAATAAAAGCATTAGTACCTTCCTCATCCACCTGAGAAAGCCTTGATTGTTTGATAAGCATGTACATTTCCATTCAGGACCTCCAATAAAAAAATTCAGGAAGTAACACTTGCCTATTTGAAGTTAGAAAAAAATTCCCATCAAAGCGGTCCTCTTGCACTTCAGATATACCCCTGTATATTTGATGAACCTAAGAGTCAGGCTTCAGTTGTCATAGCAACAAGACAGGTGGGAAAGGAATGACCAAATACACCTAGAAGTCTTAACTCTCCTCTGCCATCCTGCAATAAGCTGAGTCTTTGTTTCACCCATTCAGACAAGTTATTGATTAACTGAGCTTTTCTAGGGCAGATCCATGGAGACTGATCTCTGAGGCACTACTTGTTATGGTTGTCATGACCTGACCAATTAGGGCCACCTGGTCCTGGAGCAGTTGCAATTCTAACTTCTTTCCCTGGAAGCAATAGACTGAAGTGCACTTGCAAGGATGAGGTCATGCTTTATGGGATTTTGTGCAAAAACAGAAAAAGAAGTTAGACTTAGTTGCCTAACTAACATTTTCTGGTTATCTTCTAACTTTAAGCAGCCACATTTCAGAGATACATTCCCTAAGCCAACCATTACTTACTACAGTAAACTGTTTGCAAAAATAGCCACTATAATTTCACTTGCTGTACCCACACCCCTCCCCCCCCATGCAATGTGACTTTGCAGCATCTTTCATCAAGAGATGAAGGCTTTGAGTCTGGGCTGGTCTTGGGACTTGTTTGGCCATTACAAGGTGGCAGAACTTGTAGTGTGCTAGTTCCAAGCCTCGGTGTCAAGGGGCCTTGCACACTTTTTTTTGCTCTCTTGGGATCCTTTCCATCATCACCATGATAAAAAGCCCAGGCTAGCCTCCTGGAGAATGAGAGATCATGGGAAGCAGAGATGAGCACTTGAAGTGCCTCTAGATCAGCCAACTCAGCAGCTGACTGAGATGCACGTGTAAGCCAAGCCAAGACCAGAAGAACCAACCAGCAGAGCCCTAGCCCCAGGGCTAACCCACAGAGTCATAAGCCAAGTATTCATAAATGGCTATTGTCTTAAGCCACTAACTTTGGGGTGGTTTATTACACAGAAAAAGCCATGTGATATGTGTATATGCACTAACACAGTAAAGTCTTTATTTTCTTTTAAGCTTAAGAGATTTCAAACATTTACTGAGTACATGTCCAGACTGTGATACAGAAATAAAGTGAGATTTCATCCTTACCCTTCAGAAATTAATAGAATCTTTTGAATAACGAGGCACCCTGGGCCTTTTGCCATCTGGACAAACCAGTTCAGACTTGCTGAGGAGTCCTAAGAACGATTCAAATTGCCAAAACAATTCCACATGGCAATGATCTGAAGGTACTAGCGAGAGAAATTTGGGATTCACCAGTACAGAAGCGATGGGTAAAGCTAGGGAAGTGAATACATACTCTGGGAAACAAAGCATACATAGTCTGGTTTGAGGTGGAGGCTACTTCAGGTGACATAGTCATAGAAAGCCTCTCTGATGAGGTGGCATTTGAGCTGAGACCCAAATAACAAGAAGGAATGCTCAAGGATCAAGCCAAAGAAAAAGGATTCCAAGCAGAAAGATCGGCAAGTGCAAAGGCCCTAAGGTGAGGAGACAAGCTCCGCAAGGAACAGAAGAGTTAATGTGGCTGGACCAGGCTGATCAAGGGGCAAGCAGGAGAGGCAGTGGAGAGGTGGGCAGGGTCGGCCCTGTTGCCTGTGGAAAGGGCTCTGGGTTTTAAGTTAAGTGCAATAAAGAGGAAGTCACTGAACAGTATCAGGCAGAAAAGTAGCATGATGTAAGGTACATGTTAAGGGAATCATGTTGTCTGCTGGGTGAAGACTGAATTATGGGGAGCAAGAGTGCTGGGTGCAGTTAGGAAACAGAACAGTCTTGAGGAGGATGGTGGAGGCTTGGAACTGGGGGTGGCGGGTCATGGAGAGAAGAGCGTGAGCTTGGGAAATAGAAATCAGTAAACAGAGAAGGCACTTTCAGTCTTCAGAACTCAGTATTATGAGCTCCTTAGATGAAACGTGCCCTTAACATAAACACGCTATAAATACATAATGACTCGGATACCTTTAAAGGTGACATTTCACCCCATCATTTTTTAAATTTAAGTGGTAAGAAATGGGAAGTTGATTGAATTATTCCAGCTCTTCAAATCCTTTGAAGACTATGATGATTCCAAAGGGAAATGATTATGTTTGGTGATGAAAGTGTCAAAGTTTTCATTTATGGACCGATTGAAATGGGGAGTAATTTTCCAAGTAGAATTTTCCCTTCCTTCTTTAGAGAAATTAATGCTGCTCAGTGATGTCATTATGGGAGAAACAGATAAAGAGGTCGGTATGATATGACCTGGGTAGAGAGTGAGTTGCTTTCTTTTTTTTTTTTTTTTTTTTTTTGCGGTATGCGGGCCTCTCACTGTTGTGGCCTCTCCCGTTGCGGAGCACAGGCTCCGGACGCGCAGGCCTAGCGGCCATGGCTCACGGGCTTAGTTGCTCCGCGGCATGTGGGATCTTCCCGGACCAGGGCACGAACCCGTGTCTCCTGCATCGGCAGGCGGATTCTCAACCACTGCGCCACCAGGGAAGCCCAGTTGCTTTCTATTGTATACTGAATGCAGTTGAAAATGTGGTCAATAGCGGGACCTGCCTTTTGAGTGTGTACTCTCTTCCGGGCTTGCTTTATGGCTAATCTGGTGTCATTTAGCATTGTACTCCTTGAACTCAAGAAACAGCATATCTGACAGGATGAATATCATATAAAAATATTGTGATTAAAGCTATTTCCCTTGGACACAGCCTCACTTTTGTGGTACACCTACCATAAATACTGAGTGACTCTCATCATGAAAAAACACCAGACAAAACTAAATTGAGGGACAACCAGCCTGTCCTCTTCAAAATGTCAAGGTCATAAGGAACAAAGAAAGGCTGCGAACTGTTCCAGATTAAAGAGAAATGTCAGCTATACGCAATGTTTGATCGGAGATGAAAGAACATTATTGAGAGAATGGTTGCAATTTGAATACGGGCTGTATATTTGATCATCACATTTTACCAATATTGTAAAATAACCAGTATTTGATAATGGTATTGTAATTACAGAAGGGAATGTCCTTGTTCTTAGGATATGAGGGCTAAAGTTCTTAGGATATGAGAGGTAAAGAGTTATGATGTCTGAAGTTCTGAAGTGGTTCAGCAAGAAAAAAAACAGGAAAAAATACAGAGATGTGTGGCACAATACGTTTGGTAAATCTAGACAAAGGGTAAACAGGTGTTCATTGTTTCATTTTTGAAACTCTTCCATAAGTTTGAAATACATAGTTTAAATAGAACGTTTAAAAAGTTAAAAAAAAGAAAAAGCCATTTTCCTTTACAGGTCACCTCACAGACTGTAGTTTCTATGTTGGGCAAACACCAAAATTAGGTATTTCTAACTGCGACTGCTCACACAGAAGGAAACCACAACAGCACAAGGAGAAACTGCTCAGGAATCACAGCAGAAGGTTCTGGGATTGCTCTCATCCAGACCTTCTGCGTGTTGATATCTGAACCTATTCTGCCCCAGTTCTTCTTCTGGATTTTTTCAGGATCTCTCTGTTCTCCGTCTATGATTGTTCTCTGGTTTTCTCCCCCCTGCATCTCTTTGAATGTCTGATGTCCTGCATTCTGCTCTGGGAATCATCTCTGATTTTAGCACCTTAAAAAAAAGCCACCATAGTGAGTCCCTGTGGCACACTTAAAGACACTCAACAAGCAGTGTTTTACATGCTGGGGCTACAGGACATGGAAGGGTGCCTGCTGAGGCACTCCAGAGGGACAGTGCAGCCTGAAGGCTTGCAGGGAGGAATGTGGAAGGAGCACTGCTGAGAAGCTGCAGGAGCCATGTCCTCTGATGTTACTTTCTACGGAGCTGCAGTGGGACCCAGAAGAGCTGAGTTTCCATCTTAGCTGCTTCAGGGTCCAGCTCTGTGACCTTGGACTTCTCCCTTAATCTCTCTGGGCTTCATTTTCCTTAACTGTAAAATGAAGGCGAGGTCCTCTCGGGTTTAAATTATTCATTATGACCCTTCAAACTCTCTGATTCAACTCCCTCTTCATGACATGACTCCCTCTTCAGGACTCTCCGTGAGACGTGAAATCATCGACTGATCACCGAGACATGGTGAGCAGGTTCTATGAGCCCAGGCCTGTTCACAGTGGTTACAATTCAGAACCCTGTGTCAGAATCCTGTGTCAAGCAGACCTACTTTCAAATACTGGTTCTTCCTGTTCTTAGTTGCTCTCAGAATTTGGACAAGTTATTTACTCTGCCTAAAACCTCAATTGTCTCATCTGTAAAATGGGATCTGTAATGGTACTTATTCTAAAAGGTTATTGAGAAGATTAGATGAGACAATGCAAAGAGTGCCACATAATGAGCATTCATTAAAAAGAGTATTTCTAAATACTATTAATGATATTCTATTAGAATGTAAGAAAAATCCCTTTCATCCAGGATACTCTGATTGAAGTTACATGATTGAAATTCATTTAACAACCCAACAACAGTGCAGAAAGGCAAGAAATTTAGTGATAAAGGCTGTGTGGCAGAGACAAACAAGATTCTAGTAGGTGAAAAAGAAAGTTTTGGCCAGGATTGGAATTATTCCTGGTTTAAATATTCAAGGTACTACTAAGTATGGAACAACTTAAAAATATATATGTAAAATCTTATTTATTTTTAAAATGTATTAAATATAAAACTAATACATGGATACATCTAACTTGAAAAAATAACTTCAAGTAATCCAGAGTTAGGAAAAGTCTTCTTTATTGTTAACCAAGTCTCACTCTACTCCCCAGATGTAATCACTATTATCAGTTGGGATGAATTTTTTGAAAGATTTTGTCCTATTTATTTTTGTTTAAATATTCTAAAGCTGGGAAATAAAGGGCCTAGAGTTTGTGACTGTTATGTTGGTTAGTTGTTCCCTTTATCTATATGAAATAACTCTTCGGGAATTCCCTGGCGATCCAGTGGTTGTCTCCATGCTTCCAATGCAGGGGGTGTGGGTTCAGTCCCTGCCTGGGGAACTAAGTTCCTACATGCTGTGCCGTGCAGCCAAAAACAAAAGAAATATCTCTTGTCCCTTTAATGCTTTCCAATTCTAACTTTGCCTCGAAATGTTGTTTTTCAGTTCTATTTTGGTAGCATTTACCTCCTATAGCTTTTATATCTATTTATTTTCAACCTTTTGACATGCTTATACTACTGATACATCTCTTGTTGATAACACAAGAGTTGGGCCTCTTCAACTTGAGTGATGTTTTTCTTTAGTTCTGTGATTTCTTTTTCTAGTATTGCTTTCAGAGCTCTCACTCCATTCACTCTATTCTCTCCTAAAATTCTTACTAGATGTTGGCACTTCTGACTTGTTCCTCCAAACCTCTTAATTTTTCTTCTATACCCAATAAATTTTTTGCTTTTTAAATCCTGCATTCTGGTAGAATTCCTCACCTTAGTCTTCCAGGCCACTGGTTTATGTTACACCAATGTCTATTTTGCTGTTCAGCCCATTACTTAGCTGTTAATTTCAACAATACATTTTTAAAAAATTTCCTAGATCTCTAACTGAGCATTTTTTATGGCGACAATATCTTCTTAGATTTGTCTTAGATTAGGGATTATAATCATTCCCAAACCTTTTTCTGTTGACCCTATTAACTCTGTTTCTTAATTTATTGAGTTTGGTGCTGCTTTTCCACTTGCTGATCCACTCAAATGTTTGCATATTCTTGCCGATTTCCTAATTGCCCCGACTCTGTGACTATTTTGTCTTCACCATGACAACCCATTCAATGATTCATTCATTATGTTGGGTAAGGGGGATCTGCTTCTAGGTGGGGTGGACGGCAGCTTCTCTCCAGGTTCGGGAGTAGCAGGTGGGCACAGGATGTGTTGTTCAGCAGGGCACGCCGCCTTCTGGACAGGAGCAATTTCCAGTACGTCTGGTCACCATCCTCCTGAGTGTTGTCCCTCCTGTCCCATCTGAATGCCAGATTCTTCTGCTCAGACTAAGATGGTCCTGTTGAGTACTTTCTAGCCCCGCAGAGACTTGGAAGGGGAAGAGGAGTCAACTGTTCGGACTGTCTGTTGGTGGCATCCCAACCAGTGATCCAGAAGCCACCACAACCCAGGTCCCCTCCCACTCCTGTCTTTGCCACCTCTAGGCTGGAAGCGCCCCACGTTGTACAGAAGTTCTCTCCTACGTGGGCTTTCACTTTGTATGGTACAATTTTACTTTCCTTCTGATCTACCAAAAATACTTCTTCTTGTTTTCCATCCTGATTATGTATTTGTTTTAAAATATATATTTCTCCTATAATTTCTAAGATGGTACAATGGGAAGAAGTTACAGAATATTGTCGGGAGCCTATCTCTTTCTGAAGCGACTTTAAAAACTGTTTTCTTTTAAGTTTTGTTCTCAAAGAGCACAGGAAATAGTGTTGTATTTATTTATTACCAGGAGTTATCTTTATATTCTATCAGGGTTATATTTCAACTCCTTGAAAGCATATTCATTATAGAGATGCTCTTGTTAAAAGAGAAATCTTTGAAGAATGCCAAGGGCTATCTTGGCAGAAATCCACAGTAAATAGAGCTCTGGCTCAAAAAGACCACAATAAGCAGTTTTCCAGATAAATGACCCTGTAAGAGGAGGCACAATTCTGCATCTGACAGTGTTGCGTGTGTGTGTGCACGTGCATGCATACATGTTTGTGCTCTTAATAGAAAGTTTTATTTGCAATTTCATGTTAATTAGTGGCCAGTTATTGGCCAAGACTTGATATTAAATTAGGAAATAAGTGTAATGAGAACTTGTATCCATCCCATGAGGAAGATTCTCTTACTGAGAAAACAAAATATAACTTCTGCCTTTTCCTCCATAAAATAGCAAATTCAGCATTAAGGTTCTGCTCTCTTGTATATAAAGTCTAGGTTTCAGAAGAAACCTCTGACCATTTACTCTGACTGGCAATAGTATGTTCTCCCCTCTTGAACTCACTTCTATGCTTATCGTTCATTCTTAACATTCACGGTAGTAGCTAATTTTTGCTTTGCAATAAACCACCCTAACTATTATGGGGCTTAAAACAACAGTCACTTATTTAGCTCAGGCATTGAGCCGGTGCTCTTCTGTCTGGGTGGGGCTTGGCTGAGCCCAGGTGGCCTCACTCACGCATCTGTGGTCAGTGGGTGATCTGGCCGAGGGCTGCTGGGCTACTGGCAGAGGTGATGGGGTTACTGGCCTGACTGATCCACTCGTCTCTCATCAGCTTGCAGCCTAGCTTCCACTCCTTCATGCGGAGGCTGGGACCCAACAGCAGAAAGAGGGTAAAACCGAAAGCATGAGCCCCCCTGAGGCCTGAGCTTGCCTCACACTTGTTAATGTCCCATTGGTTAAAGCCAGTCAGTCACAAGGTAAAGAATATATTCAAAGAGTGAAAGAATTTGTGGCCCTTTTGCAATCTATCAAGTCACATTATAATTAATTCTATGAATTCAATTTACCCAGACACATTTAAGATTTCTCCACAAAATTCAAACAAAGAAGAAAAAAATATCACTGGGGAATTAGAGCAATTACATAGTAATTTCTTATTCTGAAATAACATGAGATTGGGTAGGAAGACTGAGTTCCAGACCCAGTCCACCATTTTTTTTTTTTATCAATGTGATTTTGGGCAAATCATGTAGTTTCAGAATTAGATTTTTTTAACATTTAAAATGAAGGGGATGGGACTTCCCTGGTGGAGCAGTGATTAAGAATCCGCCTGCCAATCCAGGGAACACGGGTTCAAGCCGTGGTCTGGGAAGATCCCACATGCCGCGGAGCAACTAAGCCCATGCGCCACAACTACTGAGCCTGAGCTCTAGAGCCCGCATGCCACAACTACTGAAGCCCACACACCTAGAGCCCGTGCTCCGCAACAAGAGAAGCCACCGCAATGAGAGGCCAGCGTACTGCAGCAAAACGTAGCCCCCACTAGCCGGAACTAGAGAAAGCCCATGCAGCAACGAAGACCCAACGCAGCCAAAAATAAATAAATAAATAAATAAATTTAATTTTAAAAATAAATAAAAAATAAAATGAAGGGTTTGGACTAGATTATCTCTGCCGCCTCTCTTCTCACTCCATTATTAATAAGAAGAAATTTGAAATAAGGTGTATAAAAGCAAACAAATTCTTTATCTGGAAGAATTTACATAAAAATTCTTCTGCACCCAGCACAAGTATAGGAATTTCTACTCCAAGAATAGAAGTATTCTATTTGGACATACTTAATACAATAAGTATTCCCAGATTTGGACTTTGGATACTTAATCCCCAAAGAAAAACTTTCATCTCTCTTTCTCTAACCTGTCCACTCCATCTCTGACCAGATTTCCTATGACAAGATCAAACCAGGACTTGGGCCTGACCTTCCTGCCTTGCTGTGCTCTCCCACCTTAAGTTACCTTTGACCTTGTTGAGACAGACTGTGTCCTCTACCTTCTTCTTGTTCCTAGAAGTTAGTGTCACATGTCAATCATCAGTAAACATTGGTTGAATGAATGGAATAAAATTGAGCTGATTTTCCACACTGAGTAGATTCTGCACTGCATGTGTTTCCTTGAGGACCAGAACAGCACATTTTTGGGGAAACTGGAAAACAGTGGCAGCTACACCTCCAGGCTCAGTTAGAGGCTTTCTACCTCCAACATAAAGCGATTTGATTTGCTATGGCCATGGGAGTGGGAATGCACTTTGTTCTGTAAGATGGAGGAGCAAGGCTTGCATTCTCCAGAACACGAATTGGAGATCCCATTCTGTTTGGAATAGAAGAAGGTGGTAAGGAACTCAAAGTTCAGCCACCACCTGGGCATCACTGATCTGGAGCGCTAAAGGCACTTGAACCTCAGTTCTCTAAGGCTGAGCCTAGGACTGGCGCCAGCCCTCTCAGCAGCAGGGAGGCAAGTCCGTTCATGCAGCCCTGTTGGTCTACACATGTATACTCCAGCCCATCTCCCAACAACGGCACGAACACCAGGAGGGAGACAGAGAGGAAAACAGTCTCATCATGTTCTCCCAACAAAACCAGCATTTGGATAATCAGCAGGTGACCAGCGATATTTTTTTGAAAGTCATTGACTTTCCATCCAAGGTCTGTCATTATTCTGTCCTGGGTTTTGGCCAAGATTATCTCTGAAAGTAAAAGATGGAAATAAGCAAACTCATATTGAACAATGGGATTTCTTCCATTTAACTTAACTAAGCAACAAAAACAACAACAAAATTCAATAGCAAAGGAAAAAAAATCTCGGTCATTTTCATTGACTCACGATAGAGCTACTAAATTTAATGCAAGATAACTTATTGATTAACCCAGTGAAGTAGGTACTAGAAATGAGTCTTGCAGGGGAAACAAAATATCTGATTAGGGAAAAATTATATTCAAGAGATTCATGTTCATTTTAAACCTCAAAGTGTGACTAGTAATGAAAAATTGAGGGCTTAAGCTCGTGATTAAAATTGATTTAGGAGTGGCCTTACCTAAAGCCAAGGAAATGCAATAGGAGTCCTCATTATTTCTCTTGCATGGTTGTTCTCCAATTAATTAATTAACCCTTAATTGTTCCACACCATACTCCTGTGAGAGGGAAAGCTGGTGAAGTCCTGCCGTCTTACTGAGAAGGAAAGCGAGGCAATGGGATGTAAAATGATCTCTTAAGTCACAGAAGGATCCATGTTAGAACCACTGCAGAACACACGTCCTCCCAGCTTCCTCTCCTGTGCAAAGAGGGGCATCTCTGAGTAAGCAGATGGTTGCCCTTCGTTCTCCACCAAAGGCAGCCTTTTTGACTTAAAGCAAGAGGAAGTTAGACTCTGCACCACATTTTCTGCAGCCTTTCAAGACAAGCAGCTATGATGCCATGTACAATAGTACCTGGATTTCCCAGTGTTGACTATTTACAAAGGGTTTGAAAAGGAGAGAGAAAAATGGTTGTATGTAAATGTACACTGATCTTTATTTTCTTATGACTGGCTGCCTTCTAAAGGGAAGTAGAAATTTAAAGTTGGGAGCAGATTTTCAGAGCACTGTGAAGGTAATGCCTTGTGATTTCCCAGACACATTTACAAACATTTTTGAGTGGTTCTTCCACAATGTCTCGAGGGATGGAAGTAAATAAAGTAAATGTTTTGGTGGATATAATACACTATTGGGTCCCAAAGCTCTTTATTTCAAGATTAAGAAGACTAAGAGAAATTGTAATCGGAATAAATCCGGAAAACTGGAAGGAGTAGTGCTCTTAATAAGTTTGCAGATAGACCGTGAAATCCGATTCAAAGAGCAGGAACAACTTGGCTCCTAGCTCTACCTTCATTCAAATTCATGGAAGGATAAATCAACAGTGTTTGAAGTGCCTCAGAGCGAGTATGTATGTGACAAGCACAAAAGAATTACTGAAGGCAGGAATCCAGCTGTGTGGCAGGGTTACTGAAATCCACTTTATTCACGTTTGAACCATTCAAAGGAAAAAAAAGAAAGAAAGAAAAATATAGTATAAGCAGATGTTTCCTTTTCAATGTTTTTAGCAAACGCTCTGAGCAATTGGACACAGCTGCTTCCTTTGGCCCACACAGGCCACCATTGTACTGCAGGTGGTGGACGGCTGGATAACAAACAACATGCGGGATGCTTCGGTGTCGTTCAGCCGCCGCACTACTCGGGCACTCAGAGTTCAGACCTTCTTGTGAATCTTGATGTTGTTGGGGAAAAGGAACCTTCCAGCCCCAGCTTAGAGGGATGAAGTTCAGGTCCCACTATCTCGGTCAAGGAATCAAATCGTCTTCCCAGCTGTCATGGGATGACTTGTGTCCATGCCCTTCCCTCTTTCATATGTTCAGAAAGTGACTATATTTGGAGATGGGGTTTTAAAGAGGTGATGAAGTTAAAATTATGCCAAGAGAGTAGGCCCTAATCCAGTTTGACTGGTGCCCTTATAAGAAGAGGAGATTAGGACACAGAGACATCGGGGATACACAGCACAGAGCAAAGGCCACGTGAGGACATGGAGAGAAGTCGGCCATCTGCAAGCCAAGGAGAGAGGACTTGGGAGAAACCACATCTTCAAGGACTTCCAGCATCCAGAATTGTGAGAAAATAAAATTCTGCTGTTTAAGCCTCCCAGTCTGTGGTACTTTGTTAAGCAGCCCAAGCAGACTAAGGCACCACCTCTTGATCCTGCACTCACCTGCCGAGGAGCAGACCCCCTATATCCAGGCAAGCAATAGGAGAAATGTTTGTTGAATGAATGAATGAATGAAATGGACATGCCTCTCCTTCAGTTTCATTCTTTCTCTAAAAGAGGAACAGTTCCAGTAACTCCATCACAGTACTGTGGTTGGACATACCCATCAAGGGCTTAGCACATTGTGGCCGGCCCATGGGAAACCCTAAAAGTGTTTGCTCTGGGACTTCCCTGGTGGCGCAGTGGTTAAGAATCTGCCTGCCAATGCAGGGGACACAGGTTTGAGCCCTGGTCTGGGAAGATCCCACATGCCGCGGAGCAGCTAAGCCTGTGTGCCACAACTGCTGAGCCTGCGCTCTAGAGACCACGAGCCACAATTACTGAGCCCGTGTGCCACAACTACTGAAGCCCGCACACCTAAAGCCCATGCTCTACAACAAGAGAAGCCACCGCAGTGAGAAGCCCATGCACAGCAACAAAGACCCAACGCAGCTAAAAATAAATAAATAAATTTATTTATTTTTTTAAAAAGTGTTCGCTCTTATGACCTTTACTATTAAGCTTTGAATAGTTTTCATCTTTCAGTGGCTTTATAGACAATGAGCCTTAAAGTAGGCAGTCAGATGCATTCTTGAGTACCGGGAGCATTTTACTTCACGCAGTTCCAATAGAACTCGGGCTGTTTTTCTCTATTATGCTCAGTTGGTTGACGGACCAGAAAAATCACAGAAATTAGAAATGGATGTGATGGGTCCCATCACATCTGTCTCATTCTTTAATGGTTGGGTTAGGTTGTTTTATGACTGTTTGGTGTTTTATTCTTTATTTTCCCCAGTCTTCCACCTCTTGAGTCCCCGCAAATGCACTGGACCCAAAGCAGGCAGAACTTGGGTCTGGACTGTGCTGTGCGTTGGGTGGAAGAGGGTGGGGTGGGAGAAAGGCCTATTTCCTACAACAAGGCTTGTGGTATAATGAGTGTTAGAACATTCACGATTTTTGTCTTAACGCTTCCACTATGGACTAGATTTTACTTATCCTTGCTCAAAACTTTCCTTAGCTTCACACGATTACATTAGTTATCCCCCTCCCTTCTACAGCACAAGCCCCCTGGTTAAGCTAACAGAGCCAACTCTTGGGATCCCTATATCTCATGATTATGGAGCCAGCTTTCTTCATGCTCCATTAATCTCTCAAACCAGCCTCAGACTTCGGCTGCAATGAAAGTGTTTCCAATTATAACCTGTCTGCCTTCCATGAAGCTTTGTTTCTGTGATGCTGTCTTGGAGGGCCCCATGCCCCTCTTGTGTCCCTGTGTCAACTTCATTTCATCACTGCATTATTATTAATTTGAGGTTTCTCACTGCTGAGTACCTATACATTTGCCCGCATCCGGCATCCCTGTTAGGTCAGGAGCTGGTGGAGAGCTCGCCTGGCAGGCTTTGCATTTTCTGTAACCCATGTGTGAGCAGAGAGTGCTTACTAACTAAGTGATGGGATGAGAGGGGCCAGTCACCCATCCATGTCTACCTTTGATCCCCCCATCCATCTGCAGCACCACGATTGTTTATTTTCTCCCTTGATTATTCTTTTCTGAGCAGTCAGTGTAGTGTAGCACATTGAAATTGACACGTATGCCACTGAGAGGTAAGGCAGAGAGGGAGAGTGTTTCAAGTTTTAGATTTTGATGCCGTGTGCCTCCAGGAAAAGCTAACAGGGCAGGTTCGGCTATTAGGTGGGTGGGGAACACGGCACACAAAGGATGCATGAGCTCACAGCAGCAGCCATAATTAGGTGAATCGAGGCAGGTGCCAACGAGGGAAGAGAAAAGGGGGAACTTGTCCCAGCCAACTGTCAGCCCTGAAAGCAAAGGGTGCCAGCCAGGAGAGCTGTTGACAAGGGAAGAGAAAAAGAGGATGATGGACGAGAAGGTGAAGGAGAAATCTAGAAAGTACGGCGGCAGCACAGCCTCCCGTCTCTCACCTCTTCAGGAAAGGATGCTCTTCCCCATCACACACTGCTTGCCCCCCAGGACGTGGGACACATGGATAGTCAGCTCAGGCACAGAGGGCTGGCTGGTCCCAGGGTCCCCTCCCTGGCAATCAGAATTTCCTGCCGTGAACTAAAGTCAAAGAATTTTCTTCTAGTCTTTCCAATGGAATCATAGAAGCATAGACTATTAGAGCTACTAGCAAGTTTGGAGATTTTCTTATAAACCCTTCATTTCACACTGCCCAGTAGCACACAGGGAAGTTGGAATGGGTGACTGACTACCCACTGTTTGCCAACCACAGCTTGCCATTTCTGTGTTTGTTTTCTAGAGTGCTTTTTATTGAAGTATAACATCCTCAAATAAAATTGCACAAATCATAAGTGCATGGCTCAGTTTGTGTTTCACAAAGGGAATACATCTACCCATGGAACCAGCATCCAGAATAAGAAATACAATGTCCCCAGCACTCCAGGAGCCCTCATTGTGCCTCTTTCCCAGGGCAACCCCTTCCACCTCAGGCAACCTCCATCCTGATTTCTAATTTCTAATCCATTTAGCAGTTTTTCAAATGTATATAAATGAAACCAAACAGTAAGACCAATTTTATGTTTGGTTTTTTTCCACTCAACATTATATTTGTGAGATTTATCCGTGTTGTTGCATGTAGCAAGAGTTGGTCCGTTTTCGTTGTCATATAATATTCCATTGTGTGAATATATACTTACTCAATGTCTTTATCCATTATACTATTGAAAGACATGTGGGTACTTTCCAGTTTGGGAATACTATGAGTAGTGCTCTGAACCTTCTAGTGCATGTTTGTTGTTTTGTTGTTGCTGATTTTGCATATCTTTATGCATGTCTATTGAGCTTTAAACTTGGAGTGGAGTGCTGGGTCGTAAAATATTCCTACATTCAGCTTTAGTGGATACGGTCAAACAATTTTCAAAAGTGGTTGTACTAATATATACTCCCCCAACAATGTACAAGTATTGTCTGCCCCTTCCATTTTAGCTATTCTGGAATGTGGGTTACAATTTGCATTTGAGACTCACAGGTATGGAGTGAGGTTTTTTTCCCCTTGGTGGAAATGTTCAGTGAGCTAGTGAGCTGGTTAGTATACTCTCCTCTAGTTTCTGATGCCTACTTCCGGAGCAACCTACAGGACTCTGTCAACCTAGAAACATTTAATGCCTTAGGTGGAATGATTCAGAGAAAGTATGAGGCAAAGAAGTCATACTCAATTTGGGAAGTTAAGAATTCTACATATGACACTAACAGGCCACAAGTAACTACTAAAGTGTTTGGGACTAATGTTAAATGTTCTCTCAGTGTGTGTTAAATATTGGGTACTAATTGTTAAATGCAAACAGTAGAATTGGTCCCTGAGTGCAGAGAGGGGAGAGACAACAGAGCACTGGGGCCAAGAAAAGCTTCAGGAATGAAATGGGACTTCAGGTGGGCCTGTGAGTATAGGATATTTGCAGACAGAGAAAACTAGAGCAATATTTCATGACATTTTCTGCACAGATGGGCGTGCACATTTGTGTCTATGTAACACTGAGCAAATATTTTAATATTGACAATTGCCTAAATTGCCAGCACCTTGAAGAGAGGCATGATTATGTCAGAAACATGAGGCGCAGGCATCAGCTCATGGAACATTTCAATGAGAGTGCCATCCTTTAAGTTCCAGATTGTCTTCTTGTATCCTGCATTAGCTACGACTTACTTCAGTCATTTGGAGCAAAAGGTGCTTTGAAATTAGGGGGAGGTTTAAAGCATGGTTTGTACGTTGTCGTCAACTGTTTAGAGTAGGGAAATGGATTCTACCGATTTCTTTTCTACCTCACATTTTGAAATAATGAAGTAAATCTCACATTTCTTGTAGGTACTTAAAAGGAATAAATGTTATCACAATTATATATCACTAGAAAGGTCACTATGATGCATTTAACTTGGTCGGTATCTTTTTTTACCTCATAAGTAGGAAATGTAACATAGAGGACCTTGCCTCCAAATACTAATTTTTCACTTTTTGTCTTTAGAAAGCAAAACCACAGGCAACATCTTCTGCTAAGAAGTACATTTCCCAGCCTTGTTTGTAACTAGGTGAGCCCATATAACTAAGTTCTGTCCAAAGTGATATAAACAGAAGTATAGTCTGAGACTTCTGAGAAGCCTGCCTAAAAGACAGTGGGGTAAGCCTTCCTCCATCTGTATCTATTCCACATTCCTGGAATGTGGCTACAATGGCTGGAACTCCAGCAGCCACCTTGGACCATCTTTTGAATGGATATGGAAAAATAGAGCAAGGAAACAGAGCAGAAAAATAGAGGGAAAACTGATCCATGAAGACTGTGGAACTGCCCTAACCTGCTGATTTTCAGCTGTCTCTTATATATAACCCTTTGTGAGTTTAAGCCACTGCAAATGAATCTCTGTTGTTACAAATCAATCTCTGTTGAACATGACGTTTCCCACTGATGCAGATGGATAGAAATGTATAATCCATACTTTCCCAACATGCAGACTATGGCCATTCAATGGATCCTGATGGTGTTTCCCTCCCCACAGGCATCCCAGTGGAGAGGAATATGCACCCAGCCCCATGTTTGGCTTCCTGCACTATTCTTGAATGTCACTATTAGGTCAGTCCTGTTTATTCCCCTTCCCTTGCTTCTGGGTTGATCTCAAGACTGTGGGAAAAAGAAGAAATACCTCTCCTCCCATAAAGACTTCAGACCTCTGTTATGACCTTTGTATCAGAGACATCCATGGCCCCAAAGACTTGAGGTACCTTGAGGGAGGCATGATTATGTTGCCTTGACATCCTACCTAAAGATATGAGAAAACCGTTCCTCTAGAAAGCTCATGTGGCAGTTTGTATTTTCCAAAAGTGAACACAAGAATATCTCTGGTCCCACACGAACTTCAAAAAGTTGTCCACGTCTCTCATCACAGGTGGAGTCTATGTCCCCTTCCTCAATACCTCCCCCTCCCCCACCATGTGCATTTCTAGTTCCAGGAACCGACAGTCACTGAGCAGGAGTGTCACTACCTATACTTTATCCATTCAACTGTTTAGTTGTAAAAATACCACATACTCTGTTCAAAGGACCTCATTATTATCAGGACAGAACCAAAATGTTGCTGTTGGGATTCATGCTCTGTGCGAGAAGGCAGGGACCATTAGAAGCAGCCATTCACTTTACAGATAAAGACACCACGCCCAGAGAGGGTAAGTTAACTGATCAGCTCACACAACTAGTGGCATGAAACAGGGCCTTGATTTCAGGGCTGTGCCGGAGCCAGCTTGTACCAGCCTGCAAGGATTGATTTTGAAATTTTCAGGAATTTTGCAGGCCTGTGGCCATGGTGGGAATATTTACAACCTGGGAATTGGCACATTCTCCAAATCAGGGCTTTCCTCTCCTCTCCTCCCCGCTGGAGAGCTAGTTGTCACACGTTTGCCAGCACACCATTGGCCTTGATGTTCCCTCCTGTCTTGAGGAATGGAATGGAGGTCCCCTGGGCTCTAGGCTTTTCTCTCTGTTCCCGCCAGCCAGTTGTCCTACACTCCCTTGCTTGTCCCTCAACAGGCTACAGTTCCTCCAACATAGGGCTTGCCGTCCAGATTTCCCTCCAATACCTCCAGACTTGTCTATCCAAGCTTGGTGTCTCCACCTGGACGTCTCAGAGTCTTCTGAAGTTTAACCTGTTCCAAGTAAAACACTTGATTCCCTAGCTGCTTCCTCCAGCTTGCTGTCACCTCAATACCATGCACCACTATTCCCCAAGCATTCACACTGGAAAACAGGGAGGCATCCTTGATTATTCCTTCCTTTTCCTCATATAGTGGAATTGTGCCCCCCAAAAGATATGTTGAGAAGTCCTGTGAACGTGACCTTATTAAAAATAGAATATTTGGGGCTTCCCTGGTGGCGCAGTGGTTGAGAATCCGCCTGCTGATGCAGGGGTCACGGGTTCGTGCCCCGGTCTGGGAAGATCCCACATGCCGCGGAGCGGCTGGGCCCGTGAGCCATGGCCGCTGAGGCTGCGCGTCCGGAGCCTGTGCTCCTCAACGGGAGAGGCCACGACAGTGAGAGGCCCGCGTACCACAAAAAAAAAAAAAAAAAAAAAAAAAAAAAAAAAAAAAAAAAAATAGAATATTTGTAGATCTAATTAAGATGTAAGTTAAGATGAGATCACACTTGTGAAACACTTAATGAACAGAAACCTCAGTCAAATGGAGTAGGGAGACCAGAAAGGGGAGTTCTCACGCCCTGTGACGATAGCAGAGCCCGACAGGAGGAAGAAAGACTCTCCTCTTTCCTGGGGAGGACTCAGCCAATGAAAAGCCATGGACTCTGTTTACTACGGCCCTGCCAACTTCCTTTCCTTCTCTATAAAAGCACCCTCCTTCCCTTGAGTGTGGCTCCACATGGTTGCAGACGCCCAAATTGCAATTCTCTGCTGATCCCAAATAAACCCATCTTTGTTGGAGGAGTATCTGGCAGTCTGTTTGTTTCAGGTCAATGTACTGGAGTACGGTGGATCCTTAATCCAATATGGCTGGTGTCCTTATAAAAAGAGGAGAAGAGACACAGAGAAACACGAGAGAGACACCATATGATGACTGATACAGAGATTCAAGTGATGTGTCTGCAAAGCTAAGGGGCACCAAGGTTTGCCAGCAACAGCAGAAGCCAAGAGAAAGGCACGGAATAGACCATCCCCTAGAGCTTCAGAGAGCGCATGTCCCTGCCAATACCTTGATTTCAGACATCTAGCCTGCAAAACTGTGAGATAATAAATTTCTGTTATTTTTAAGCCGCCTAATTTGTGATAGCTTGTTACAGCAGCCCTAGGAAACTAACACATCTCACAATCCCTAGCCTCTCCACATTTTTTCCACCAGCAAGACCTGTCAATTATGTTTCTAAATAGAACTCAAATCTGTCTACTTCTCTGCTGCCACATTAATTCAGACCATCTTCATCATCAGCGTGGACACGGCAACAATTTCCTAACTGGCCCAGACTTGACCCCTCCAATTCATTCAGAAAGATCCACACAAAACCTCAGGTCACGTTCCTCCTCTGCTCAAACATCTGATTTCCATTGCTCTTAACATAGCCTCCAAATATCTTAACATGGCTTGCAAGATGCTACCTGATCTCCTGATATGTGAAGCCTCACCCTCTCCCTCCATGCTCCAGATACACTGGCTTTTTTATTGTTTTATTTTTAATTGTTTTAGTTCTTCAAATTTGGCAAATTCCTTTTCATCTCAGGACCTCTGCAAGAAGTATTTACTCTGCCTGGGGAACTCTCCATTGCCTTCCTCCTACTTACTATCTTTCTAACTGCCTGCCCCTTCTTACCTTTAGGTCTATAAAATCTTTCCCTCCACCTCTGCTTTTTTCTTTCTTTCTTCCCCTGGTAGATTGCATTTTCAAAGATGGTCATATAGAAGATTCACATATCACCCACCTTCCGATGACCCAAGACACTGGAGCTCTGAAGGCAGCCCAAATATCCTCAGAAGAGTGCCCCCAGGAGAAATAAGCTTAACCATGATGGCATCAACAAGTTCCCCCTGATCACTGAGTCAGCCATGAAGGAGACGAAAGACAACAACTCACTTGTGTTCATTGTGGATGTCAAATCCAAAGAGCGCCAGATCAAACAGGCTGTGAAGATGCTCTACGACCTTGATGTGGCCAAGGTCAACACCAGATCAGGCCTGATGGAGAGAAGAAGACATATGTTCAATTGGCTCCCTTCTATGATGCTTTGGATGTTGCCAACAAAATTGTGTTCATCTAAACTGAGTCCAGCTAACTCTAAATATAAATATAAATTTTTTTCACCATTAAAAAAAAAGATGGCCATAACGGTAGCCTCCTTTCCACAAGCTTTCTACAGTGTGAATTTACCATTCCTACAGCAAGAAACAGAATTCAGTTTCCTTTCACTTGAATCTAGGCTGGCCTTATGATTCACTTGTAACCAACAAGAAATTGTTAAAGTTTTGTTGTGTGATTCTCCAGTCTAGGTCCAAAAAGGCCATGCAGTTTCCATCTAATTTTCTGGGGGAGCCTGGCCCCTGTGTAAGAAATCCAACTTTCCTGAGACCACCAGGCTGGAAACACCGTGCCTCGTCGCTCCGGTTGACGGTCCTTTGTGAGCTCAGTCTTTTAGCCACTCCTGCCCCCAGACACGTGAGTTCAGCTGTTGGGAGCCTCTAGACCAGCCCACCCACCAGCCGAGTCCCACGGAGTGTTTCAGTGGCTCTGGGAGTAGAAGAATCACCCAGCCACACCCTGACTCTGAATTCCTGACCCACAGAGTCCATGAGATATAATCAAACAGTTGTTGTTTTAAACTGTTAAGTCTGGGGGCAGTTTGTTATCCACAGTCACTACTCACAACTCACAAACATTGACTTATTGGTCTGACACCTCCAAGAGATTGGATGCTCTGTGAGAGCAGGTGGCACATCTGTGCTGCTCACTGTCGGGTCTTCAGCAGTTAACACAGGATGCGCAATGTTATAGGGGCTCAGTAAAGGTAAGAGGGTCCCAAAGTCTTAGTGCACAGACTTCTGGGCTACCCTGCACTGAGTGAAGCAAGGGAGGAGCTCTTGTCTTTGCCACTTGTAATGGAATCTGACATTTGCAATTTCAGTCGTGAGGAAACAACTTAGGACTAATTTCTTTCAGGCTTCTAAGCTGACCAGTCTTATTTAGAACCTTCCACTGAAATGATAAAATGTATTATAAGCTATATTAATATCTTCAGTAGCTGAAGTAATTTGGTAATTTTAAATGTCAGAAAGTAGCTTCACACTAAAGCTGAAAAAAAATGGCTGTGATCAAAGGGAGACTATCCAATATCAATAAGAGATAAACACTATTACTTATTTTTTTTCACCATCCATTTTAATAAACTCATTAACCCATGTGATGATGTTTCTGCCAGGGGATAGTGAAGAAATTTACACATTCACCTTAAACAAAATAGAATAGGAAGTACCAGCCTCATTTACATAATTGTTTTGGAGTCCCCAGATAGAAATAATTTTCAGGGTTGTCTTGTCTGAACATAATCTGCAATTTAAACTGGATGCTTCATTTTTTTTCTTTCAAATTCCTTGTGATAAGAATCCAAACTGTCTCATAATGTTAAATCTTGCCTGAAATGTTTTATACATATCCTAGTCCCTTGTTGCAAGATGATTCTGACACCCTAAAATTAGAATGTGAACATGACATCTCTTTATTTCTTCAGAACCCTTCTCTGAAAGTAACTGAAAATGCTACCAGCCACTAATTCTTCCCTCAGTTAGGTTTCAAGATATTTTCTTATACAGTCCTCTTACATAGGTGCTCAGTAAATCTGGGATTAAATTACTCAATGAAGGTCACTCAGAAGATAGATCATACAGTTATAAATTGATTACTTTGATTTTCCCTTCAAAAGGAATGATTCGCCTCACATACATAACCTCTCGTGCACTTAAAAACAGTCTGTAATTGTGAAGCTGTTTTATAAAACTCTTTTGAACTTTCTAAGAATTATTTCTCAGAGGTGGTTTCAATTAGTATACAAGACAGGATGGGTTAGGCTATGCCACATTAACAAATATCCCCTAAATCTTAGTTAATTATTTCTTGCTTATGTTACATGACCAATTTGAACTGATGTATGTGTGTGTAGGGGATCTGTTCTCTGATGCTGTAGTCACTCGGGGATCGAAGCTTGACAGAGATTCCATCTTGGATATGTTTCCAAGAGCACAAAGACAGGAAAAAGGACACTTGGTAAATTGTGCACTGGCTTTTGATGCTTCTGCCTGAAAGTGATGCATATCTCATGTCCTCATGCTTCATCAGCCAAAGCAAGTTACACAGCCATGCCAATTTGCAACGGGTGTGAAGAAGCATAAGCCCTCCGTGAGCCTGGAAGGAGACAAGAACCGGCATGTCTGTGCACAGCTGCAATGACTACAAAAAACTAGAAGGTGACCCAGGACCTCACAAACAACCAGGCAATCTCTCGTCACAAGGGAACAAAAAGTCCCGACTTTCTCACTCTCACTTAAGATTTATTTCCAAATGCCCAAGTGAAGGCAGTTAAAATAAAGGAACGTTTCTGATAAATAGCACCTCCTTTGAAAGAAAGTCGATTTGTGTTTGCATACCATAGTATTCTGTATCTGGTAGCGGCCCCAGAGCTAACTACTGTGGGATACTGGATAGTAGACCAAACACTCTTAAAAAGGAAACGCTTAGGGTCTTGCAACCCAAAATGTAGGACTGGCAGTATCAGCATCTCGTGGGCGCTTGCTCTAAATGCAGATTCTCAGGCCCTATCCCAGCTCTACCAAATCAAAAATTGATTTTAACAAAATGGTTAGGTGATCCATGTACACATTAATATTTGAGGAACATTGGATTGATTAGGATATCTGGGGTATGCCCGTGAAATCAATGATATAACATGCTTGAAATTACATGATTGAGGTCCCAATTTTAAAAAGGTCTCCTTTTAAAAATTTGGATTTTTAAATTGTCATGGGCTCAAGATGCAAAAAAATTTACAGCGTTCAATCCTAGAAGCAAAACCTGCTGTACTTAAGAATTTTATCTGCCTAATATTTTGCTTGTTGGGTGGCCTCATGGGACTGGCATCTTATTTTTCCAGTCTTGAAGGGAATGGCAGTCGTGTGATGTTACTTTAGTGTACTTCAAGGGAGGTCAGATTGTACCGTGCAGAGCACAATTTACACATAATGCTGAATAGTAAGAAGTTCAGGTTTTCCCCCAAAATTCTTTGAATCAGTCCTCAAGTCTTCAAAGGCAAAATACTGCTCCCAAGCTTTAAGGAAAGCAGATATTATTATAGCCTATCTCAGATTCCACCTATTTTGGGGAGAGGGTATTATTCTCATGTATATGAAAGACTTCCTATTATTAACATTAACGATGTAGTACATATCAGAGGTGATAGTCATCACTTCTGGTTTTTTTTCTTCCCTAAGTATGAGTATTTCCAAAAAGAATAAAACAGAAGGATTGAAGTGAAATGAAAGGAAATAACTGCATAAAATGATTTCCTCCCTGAATTGTGGGGCTGAGGGTGTTTTTTATGAAGTCTCAGCCGACGTAATCCCAACCAGCCAGGAAAGGTAAACCTGATGTGAGGCTCAACGATAACGCTTCAATTTGTTTAACACTTGCTGTGAAAATAATGTAACTCTACATAAATTTCTTACTGTAATCACCACCTGGGGAGAGAAAGAATATACAAACAAGTTGTCGTATATTTTGCGGTTCTATCTAACATAAATAAGCCAAAATTTATCCACCAGTTTTATGATGTATTTTCCTTTAAACATGGCTCTGTCTCAAAACTACTGCAAGATACTGAAAAACATTAATGAGAAACATAAAACACATGCAGATAAGCTACAAAAATATTTCTGTATTCAGAGTCGCTAAGAGATGCCTCAGTTAGCCTGATAATTTAGACGTCTTGACACCATTTTATTCCCAACTGTTGGTAGTAATTTTTCTGCTACCCCTAAAATAAGCAAGTTTCCTCATCAGTAGCTACATTAAGCTTGGCTAGTGTTATAGTGCTGCCTCTGGGTTTAGTTCAATAAAAATCCTGTTTCACAGGAAAGTAAATCACGTTGCCTAACTGAAATTTCAGATACTGGACTCAGCAGAACTCACAGCAAACCAGTTTGCTCTTCTAGTATTTTTAAAAATATGTGAGTTTTTCAGAAATAGACTCACAGACATAGAAAACTAACTTATGGTTATCAAAGGCAGGGGAGGGATAAATTAGGAGTTGGAGATGAATAGATACACACTACTATATATAAAAAGATAAACAACAAGGACCTACTGTATAGCACAGTGAACTATACTCAATATCTTGTAATAACCTATAATGGAAAAGAATCTGAAAATGAATATATATATATAGTAAATTGTAATTTTACAATTGTAAAATTGTAAATCAGCTATACTTCAATTTTAAAAAGTTAGTTTTTGACATCTGACTTCTGATCTGACCCTCAAGAGGTGAATTTGGTTATAAAGGAGTGATGGTTGTTTCACAGTGCATCTAACCAAAGTTTGGGTGTTATAATGCTCTTAATATAGCTACGGAACCAGGTTGTGCAATGCTACTCACAAAACCAGAAACGCTCCTTTCTCCCCTTCTTTTCTTTCCCAGTCCTACATTCAATGACTGTTTTCTCCAAATCACTCGGGAAACCATTGAGGACCATTAACAGGCTATTGGAAAGCCCAGAGCAACGGCCCAAGGACAGGAAAATGCACCAGCTCTTTTAGAACCTGGGGAAGAGCCTGCAGATCATTGCCACCGAGCTGGCATTAGAAGATTTCCTTCTCACTGGTGTAATGTATAGTAGCCATTGTTCAGTGATTAACAGAACACTACAAGCCCTCTGTCTTTAGGTCTCTGCATTTCCTGTGGTATTTTCTGCCCAGGTAGTGTCTTTGCAAAGTCTTATCTTACCCTTTTTCAATAGTTATAATGAGCTCTTAGCCAGATCCACTTACATAATACAGTATTGCCATCCTCATTACCATCAAACAGAATTAATTAATTGCTCAGATGACCAAACTAATGTGCAGGGCAGCTTGTCTTTTGCTATTCAGAAATGTTTTTATTTAGTTTATACTCTCTTTTACTGCATTAAGGATATTCTCTTTGTATTCTCTCAGAACTCCCTGAGGCAGGACTATTTACATTCCTTTAAATTTTTATATCTACATAATAAAATACTGTTTTTCTGTGATTGCTTAATATTATTTCTTACACTTATGTGCATCTTCCTAACACATCACATTTGTTCAGTGTTGCCTAATTATCCATGAAGCTTCATTTGCTTATTAATACATATTTATTATCAGCCACTTTTCTAGTTACTGAAAGTAGTTCAGTGAACAAAGCAAAGAAATATCCCTACCCTCAAGAAGCTTACATTATTTTAAAGTTGCTGCACTTTTAGGTGATCTTTTAAAATAAAAACCCCCAGCTTAAAAAACAAATCTATTTGGTCTCTTTATCCATATGTCCAAGTTATAGCTAACATTTGGAAATAACACTTATGAACCAGTTATTTGGTGCCTGGCAATGTGCTGATCACTTCACATTTTGCTCACTTAATACTCACAATAACTCCAGAAGCAGGTACTGTTATGATCCCTAGTTTACAAATGAGGACAGTGAGGCTCAGAGAGATTAGTTAAGGGGAAGATATAAAATTTGATTTTTCTTAGCTCTCAACAACCATTTCACATTCTAGATGATGCTTTACACACATTTCATAAGCAGATGAGTGAATGCATGTACGTTTTGGAATTCCCGTTCAGCTTGCCATTAAACACAAACAACTTGATGACGTTAGAACAGTCAACCCATTCTGTGGGGAGAGAAGAAGGTGGGAAGGGTGGTAGAGAATTGATTTTTCTTTTTTTCAGTGAGTTTAGGCAGATGATTTTATCGGTGTTTGGTTATTACTGGAGGTGGTTGCCTTATCAGGTGAGAAGCTGGACAGAGACATCAATTCCCTCCACTTTGGGGCCTCAAATTGGCTGCCTTTGGGATTCAAGCTCTTCAGTAAAGTGTTGGAGAAGAGTTCCCTCAGAGTCCCAAGAATTAGAGAAGACTTGAGGGGTGGATACTGGCCACCCTGAAGGTGATGGTAAACTGGGGGCAGCCTGAGCTCAGAGAAGGATGAAACCAGGGCATCTGCCCCTACAGTCAGCATTAAGGGCTGTGCCTGTAAAACTTTTCAGAGGAGTCCCAACTTATGATGGTTTGACGTATGATACTTTGACTTATGAAGGTGTGAAGGTGGTATGCATTCGATAAAAACCAGACTTCAAATTTTGAATTTTGAGCTTTTCCTGGGCTAGTGATATGCAGTAGATACTCACTGTGTCCTAATGCTGGGCAGCAAGCCACAGCTCCCAGCTGAGACAGGAAGTAAGGGGCAGGGCACAACCATTAAAAGAATGACACAGCCATCTTAGATACAACAAAACCAGTTAGAACCTACTAGGCCCAAGATGGTGGAAGATTCAACTTCCAGTAGACCTTGGGCCTCATTATACGCTCATTGTAATACATTAGCGTATGCTAAATGACATGCCCACAGGGGCCATGATAGTTCTGAGGCCAAGTAAGAAAGGCCAAAAAGTGGGCGGTACCCCAAGTCCTGGAAACGCCCACCCCTTCCCCAAAATAGTCGAAATAATCCTTCTACTGGTTAGCCTATGAAATTACCCAGTCCATAAGAACTAACCACACCCACACCCTGGGCCACTCTCGCCTTCTGAGATGGACTGCATTCTGCCTATGAAATGTGTATCCCTCTCAATAAACCTGCTTTCACTTTACTGCCACTGCTCTTGAATTCTTTCCTGAGCGAGGGCAAGGACCCTCACTTGGCACCCATCCCAGGGACTCACCCAAGACCTGGGACATGACCATTCTCTCTGGCCCCATTTTCCTGCAACACGGGGCAGCCACGTGGTCATGAGGGTGAACTACATTCTGTACCAGACTACCACTGTTTTTCACTTTCAGTGCAGTATTTAACAAGTTACATGAGTTGTTCAACACTTTACTGTAAAATTGGCTTTGTATAGATGATTTTGCCCAACTATAGGCCAATGTGAGTGTTCTGAGCACGTTTACGATAGGCCCGGCTAAGATGTGATGGTGGGTAGGTTAGGTGGATTACATGCATTTGCATTTACTTTTTACAGTTTTCAACTTAAAGATGGGTTTATCAGGACGTAAACCCATCATAAGTCTAGGAAGATCTAGGATTTGGAAAGATGGAAGGCACCTGTTGCATGGGACAGAACAGCGCAAACTCATGGTGAGGGAAATAAACACCGCCTTTCCCTACGCTGTTACTCCGCGGCCCCAGAATTCCAGTTTAACCGCACAGGATTCCCACAAACCTCCTTCCTTTTTCTTTTTTTTTTTGCGGTACGCGGGCCTCTCTCTGTTGTGGCCTCTCCCGTTGCGGAGCACAGGCTCCAGACGCACAGGCTCAGCGACCACGGCTCATGGGCCTAGCCGCTCCACGGCACGAACCCGTGTCCCCTGCATCGGCAGGCGGACTCTCAACCACTGCGCCACCACGGAATCCCTCCTTCCCTTTTCTTGGTTCCCCTTCGCACCTTCTCTCCGCCCGCCATGTCTGCACATGCGCGGAGCGATTCTTAACTGCTGCTTTGGAGACCGCGGGGCATCGATCCACTCCGGGCTCGGCTTCTTGACTCGTCGGCCCTCGATTGAGGCGCTTTGTAGCGTCACTTCCGGTTCCTGGCTCGGCTTCCGGCTTCCGGCTTGTGATTCGTACGAGACGCGGCGGACGCCTCCGGGTGAGTTGGAGCGCTTTTTTCTTAACTCTCTCCGCTTTCGCGCCTGCGGGTTACCCGTCGGTCAGACGCTCTCCTGCGGGAACTGGGGGTGGGCAGGGCGCGGCGCCGGGGCCAGAAGTATTCGCGGAGGGTCGGCGAGGAAGGCATGGAAACTGACGCTCGGGTCTGGCGAGGCCCCTGGACTTAGGAACCTTGTCTTTGGCGAGACGGGTCGGAGCCGGGGATCGTGTGGCCGCTTCCTGGGGCTTCGGGCCGGGGCCGTGGGCGAATGTGCCTGTGTCTGGAGAGGCGGGGACCCTCGCGCGTGTGAAGTTATGGATAACTGGTGTTCCTTGGTTAGTGCGAGTCGTTTACAGCTCTCTCTGAGCCTTCAGGTGCTTGCCAGAGGCTCCCTTTTGGATCCGGGAGGCGACTCCCGGTACCCCGGCACTAGTCCAGGCCACCATCAAACCTCAAGTGAGATAAAGTGAGAACTTCCCCTCTGATATCTCTGCCTTCAGTTTGATCCCTGTCACTTGCCTCTCGTCGTCGTTTGAGACCCCAGTCCCCCAGGTTTCAGTTTAGGGCGTCGCAAGTTCCTGAGAAGCGTTACCTTTCACCTGTTACCCGCACAAGTACAGTTCTTGTTTGTGGGCTCTTTCCTTGTCCGTCATCCTATGCTGTGCACATACTGTGGGTGTAAATGTTCATGGAACGAAGAAGTATGCGGGACACCAAGGAAATAAAGCAAGTTGCAAATAATTTGCAACTAAAACGATGGGGAAAAAATGAAATAGTGTGGTGGGTGTGAAAGAAAAGTGCAAGAGACAGAAAACAAGGGCTGAATTCTCAGGCCTCCTGGTTATCAGCTTTGTAACTGTGGGCAAGGACTTGCATTAACCTGTAAAAGACATTAATAACAGCTGCTCGAAGTGCTTACTTCTGATTCCAGAGGTGCTAGAACTTTATCTCATTTAGCCTTTTGAGCACTACTGGGTAGATTCTGTTACCATCCCCGTGTTACATATGTGGACATGGGAGATTGAACTTGCCCTCAGTCAAGCAGCTAGTAAGAAGCATAGACAGATTTGAATTTAGATCCGGCTGGCTGTAGAATCTGAGCTCTTAACCATCAGGCGGTACCGCTCCAGTCTCTCAAGTCCATTAGAGGTGACTTTGGAGTCAGGGCTGTTGGTGATCAATTAAGTAATAATATGAAAGGGCTTTGTAAGAGAACCCATGAAAGAGTTCTTGGTAAACTTTATTAATGTTCTTTTTTTAAAAAATAAATGTACTTATTTATTTATTTTTGGCTGCTGCGTTGGGTCTTTGCTGCACGCAGGCTTTCTCTAGTTGTGGCGAGTGGGGGCTACTCTTTGCTGTGGTGCGTGGGCTTTTCATTGCGGTGGCTTCTCTTGTTGCGGAGCCCAGGCTCTTGGCACGCGGGCTTCAGTAGCTGTGGCACGTGGGCTCAGTAGTTGTGGCACAAGGGTGTAGTTCCTCCGCAGCATGTTGTATCTTCCCGGACCAGGGCTCAAACACGTGTCCACTGCATTGGCAGGCAGATTCTTAACCACTGCGCCACTAGGGAAGTCCATTAATGTTCTATCTTTATGACTTTTGCTGGATACACATTTGCTAGTTTCTTTTTTCATTTTTCTTCAAATCTCATTTTTTAAAATTTGTTTTAAAATGAAAGTTATTAGGTAGATGGGAAAACAGTATCACTTGTTGTAAGTGAAAGATAAGTATAAAAATAAATAAATGTATGGAATGAAAGAATGTTATTAAAATCTGACTAGATAATAGTGCCTCACCAAGTTTTCAGCCTGAGAACTGTTCTCCTTTTTGTTTAAAAAAGAGGGCTAGCAAGTCATCGAGAGGTTTTAAAAACTACTGCCAGACTGATATTTTCTGACATTGGGGGTTGAAAGAATTGAAAAGTTATTACCCTTGTGCTGTGTCCTTAATGCCACACTATCATGAATGAATCCTCCCTGTTTAATAACAGAATATTTACTGTCTCTTTAGGCTATTTGAACAGTTTAACCCACAACATGGATATCAGACCAAATCACACAATTTATATCAACAATATGAATGACAAAATTAAAAAAGAAGGTAAGTGCTTTTTAAAAAAATAACGTGTTTTTGCTTACTACCATCTTAAAAATTATACATGGGCTTCCCTGGTGGCACAGTGGTTGAGAGTCTGCCTGCCGATGCAGGGTATACGGGTTCGTGCCCGGGTCCGGGAAGATCCCACATGCCGCGGAGCGGCTGGGCCTGTGCGTCCGGAGCCTGTGCTTCGCAACGGGAGAGGCCACAACAGTGAGAGGCCCACGTACACCCCCCCCCAAAAAAAAAAAAAAAAATATATATATATATAGCTTCAAAAATTCTCATCTAGTCATCTTTCTCAGTGCCTGAAATAATGGTTTATCCCTTATTGTGTAAGGATTTTAAGGCTTTTTAAATATAAAAATAGGTAGGGGCTGAAAATGTGCTGAATCTGTTTTCACTCATCGTTAAAAGGTTTCAAAAGCTTTTAAAATTAGACTGCCAATGGGAATAGTAAAATGTTTTTATTAAAATATGTAACTGTATAAATAAATGAGTGGGGGGGGACACACAGTGCAGTGTCATTTTATGAAGAATTTTGTCATAGTTTCACAAATAACTGATTTCCCCTCTAATTTTGTGCAGAATTGAAGAGATCTCTGTATGCCCTGTTCTCTCAGTTTGGCCATGTCGTAGATATTGTGGCTCTAAAGACCATGAAGATGAGGGGGCAAGCTTTTGTTATATTTAAGGAACTGGGCTCATCCACAAATGCCTTGAGACAGTTACAAGGATTTCCATTTTATGGCAAACCAATGGTAAATCAATCTTATTTTGTCATTAATCACTACTAATGATATGATAGATTTGTAAATATACCCTTGAAAATATGGCTGTTGCTTTTTGCCTTCAGTTAAGAGTGGGTTTGGGTTTATTTTATTTATGTATTTTTATAGAAACACATTAGTAGTAGAGCTTATAATTCACTTCTTGATTTATGATAGTTCAAATAGGCGAAAACAAAATAGATTGAGATGTAGAATATTTTAAAAACAATGGCAGTATAGGCAATATTCTCATCTCAAAAGAGCTAGAAATTAATAATTACTCAGAAGATTAAAAAGAAACCTCTGTTTGTAAACTTGTAAAACAACACAAAACAAAAATTGTGGGTCAAAGAGGGAATCCAGTCTGAAGTTTCAGAAAGTAGCATAGTGAAGTACTGCATGTCAGAAGCATTGCAGTCAGCACTGATCTGAGGACAGTTCATAGATGTAAAGTCATAGGTTTTATTAATGAATAACAATGAATGGAAATGAAATAGTCACACATGGAAAGTTTTAAACTCAGGAGTGACATGAGATTTCACATTTAGCTGCTGGATGAAGATTGGATTGTGGGAAGGGCAGAAGGGAAGTAGGGAACTCAGGAGGCACTGGTATAAGTCAGAGATGGTAGAGGATTAGATCAGGGTGGAGACAGTGTGTGTATATAGCAAGGGGCTCTAGGTGTGAATGGGTACATAGTACCTTCGGTGTGGATTTCAGTGCTTTTCTTCCGGAACTGGAATGTGATGGGAAGGGATGTTGGGGAAAGAGCCGAGGCCCAGATTTTCAAGGACCCATGTTCTCATTCTGGTTCTGCCATTAACTGGCTCTGTGCTCATGTTCACTTTCACCTGTTTTTAAAAAAAAAAAGTAAGCAAACTAGATATTCTTTGGTCTAATTCAGAGGTGAGCAAAAACTCTATAAAGGACCAGATAATAAATATTTTAGGCTTTGTGAGCCACATACGGATTCTATTGCATATTCTTTTGTGGGTGTGTGGGTGTGGTTTTTTTTAAACAATCCTTTAAAAATTGTGTTTAAAAAAAGAAAAGAAAGAAAAAAGTACGTAACTCATAAGCCATACAAAAACAGGCCATGGGCTGGATTTGGCCCATAATCTGTAGTGCAGACGACTCATCTGATCCCTTTTTTTTTTTTTTTTTTTTTAACAAATGAAGAATCAGGCACAGAAAGCTTATGTTACTATAACCACTGGCATCATCAGGACTTGAAAGCTAATCTCCTGGACACCCAATATTGTGATTTTTTTTTTCCCCCTAAACTAGGATTCAGCACCCTATCTGTAAAAGGGCCAGATAGTAAATATTTTAGGCTTTATGAGCCAGATAATCTCTTTTTCAGCTACTTAACTTTGCCTTTAGGGCCAGAGAAGCAGCCACAAAAGGTGTGCAGATTGATGAGTGTGCTGTGTCTCAAGAAGACCTAACGTACAACACCAGGCAGTGTTGGCTATAGTCAGTAGTCTGAGGACCTTGGTGCCATGCTGTTTAATTCAGGACTGAGCGCTTTTCGTCTGTTAACTGGAGCACATTTTCTTCCCGTCCTCCGTCCAGCTCTCCTTTTCCCATCATTTCCCACCTGACTGGGCACCATATACGTAGAAAGTCCTATTCCAGAAAACTGGTGGATAGTACCTACATACCCCAATTTTCGTAAATTGGCATTTCCTGAGACCAGTTTATCTCTCTCAGTAGTGTAAAGAACTAGCATAGGGCTTCCCTGGTGATGCAGTGGTTGGGAGTCTGCCTGCCGATGCAGGGGACATGGGTTTGTGCCCCGGTCCGGGAGGATCCCTCATGCCACAGAGCAGCTGGGCCCGTGAGCCATGACCGCTGAGCCTGCGCTCTGCAACAGGAGAGGCCTGCATACCACAAAAAAAAAAAAAAAAAAAAAACTAGCATAAGTGAGATCTCAGTTGGCAGTAGCATAAGACTGGGTTTTAGTTTAAATCTACAATTACATTAGTATGAAGGAACAGTTTCTTCTCGTAGAGGGTTTTAGGGCTGTTCTGCTAAGTTGGGATGACAAGTTTGCATGGGCCTGTGACTGAGATCCAGGAAAGCTGGAAATTGTTTGCTGCGTTTGGCGCTGGCTTCATCTTGCTAGCTAATTATTTAAAATCAATGGAAAAAGCCCATTAGACTGATCTCATATTGAAGGTATTTTAGGAGGTCTGTTCTCTGCCTTCAGGAAAGTAGTAGATACTGCCAAATCTCCCGCATCCTGGAAGAAGGAAAAGAATGTTCCTTGAGTTGTCTTGTTTATACTTACTTAGGTGGTTTCAGTTGCCAACACACCAGATCAGAAATGAACAAAATTTTCTATAACTTGGAACTCAGAACAAAATTATTCTCTGTGATTCAAGGGCATTTGGTTATTTAATTCCAAAAATAACTCAGTAAAGTAGAACCATCTTCCTAAGGACTTCTGTTTTGAAACCTTTGGTATAAATGTAAATCTTGCACCTTCTCTAAGCTGTGGGTGGACTTTTATCCCTGACCAGTATTTAGTCTAGACCAGGGTTTTCAACATCGGCACTTTTGCCGTTTTGAACCGAATACTTTTTTATTGTTGGGGCTGTATTGTTCATGGAAGAGTGTTTAGCATCATCTCTGGCCTCTGCCCTCTTAGCATGACAACAACACACAGTGTCTCCAGTCAGCAGTGCCAGCTGTCTCCTTGTGGGCAGATTCTCCTCTGGTTGAGAACTGCTGCTCTAGACCAGCCAGCTAAGAGTGAGGGCTGAGGTCAGAAATTTTCACAGGTCATAGGGACAAATACAAGATCACCCAAGATCTGTTCAGGTCAGGAAGAAGGGAGTTGGGAGGGAATCCCTGGGAGCAAGTCAGAGTTGGTCCAAAACTATTTCTTTTGGTTAGATGATGACATACAAGACTAGCAGAGTTGCTCGCAGGGTAAGTCCACTTGGAGCTGCCATGGTCCAGCAGCCAGAGGAAGCCTCAGGAACTGAGGTATCGTGGGAGGCCTGCCCCCCCTCAGTTCCCCCGAACATTCAGCTATGCGATAATGCTTTAGGCCAGGGCCATACTGCTCAAAGTGTGGGCCCCACCATCCCCTTTGTGCTTGTTAGAAGTGCAGAATCTCAGGCCTCACCAGACCCCCTGCATCAGGATCTGCACTCTTACGAGCTCTCCAGGTAATTGGAATGCACATGAAAGTTCATGAAATGCTGTCCTAGACCAGTGTTTCTCAACGATTGTTCAGTCGTGTGTGCTGTGCCTGCTGGTTGTGGCGTATTACTCATGCAAGTGACCTGGTTGCACTAGCTGTGATGCCATCTTTTTGTTTCCTTTCAAAGCTTTTTAAATTTAAGTGGATGCCACTGTTAGTCATTTCATTTAAAAATAATAGACCAGATTCAAGGGAAAGTCATTCTCAATCTTTGGTACTTTAACTTTGGAAGTAACAAATTCCATGCATATATGGACCCTCTATGGAGTGTCCCTGTAAGGGATAGACAGCTTTCCAATGCAGTTTTCTCTCTTCTTTTAAATGGAGAGGGGCAGTGGTGCAGGTATTTCAAAGTCCTGTTTTTCTCATATGAAAATCTGTGGGTTTTTTTGTAATAAACACAGTTGAATCTAACTTTGTCTCAGTTGTGAATCATGGGCCACAATTTATTTTCATTTGGTGCTCAGTATATTTGACAGATTTCCTTAAGTATGTATTTAAAATTAGCTTGTATTTGCATAATGAAATTTGAAATATTAATGACAAGTGTAAAAACAGCCTTCAGCATGATGAAAAGTAACTTGTTTTCAAATAATTAAAATAGCGAATCCAGTATGCAAAAACAGATTCTGATATAATATCTAAAATGCGTGGCACTTTTGCTGACAAAGAAAAGAAAAAAGAAAAGAAAAAAGCCAAAACTGTGGAACAGACTGCAACAACCATGAACAAAAAACCTGGTCAGGTAAGATGGGCAAAAGTTCAATTTTTTTTTGGTGTTAAAAATTTGATAGAGATGTCTGTCTTCCATTTGAGGGGTGATCTTTGAGGCATGCATGTGCATGTGTGTGTGTTTAATGGTAGATTTTTAAGAAGCTGGAATGGTTGAATTCTAAAACTCCAATATTTGTGTTTAAGCAACAGATTAAAATATAGACCTTCACATATGCAGATTTATATTGAACAGTTTTATTTGAATTTGCATGACATTTAGATCCATCATTCTCCAAAATTTGTTAATATCTATTGGCTTATTTTTCAAGTTCTGTGTATAAATAATACTGTAGATGTTATCTTTAATCATGAGTATGCCACTGAAAGCTGCTTTCTTTGAACAGTTCAGGAATTCAAAATCTAATTTTAAATAGCAGATAAAGGTGAAATTATCATCCCAAAAGTAGTTACTTTGGGATTGAAAGTGATTAGAAATCAGTTTTACTAAGTAAGTATAATGTTTGACTTTTTTCTAGTTGTTTTAAAAAAAGAGAAAGACTGGTCCTTGGTTTTTCTCTTATATTTATATTTCTCCATAATTTTAAAGCTTAGAGGTTGAATTTTATGATACCTTTCAAAAACATTTGACAAGTTAAATACATAAATGTTTGAGTCAGAGTTTAAAGATGTAAATTCTCAGTGAAAGTAAAGTTAAGTAGATTTAAAAATCTGTTTGTTAATCTTATTTTTATGAAGTAATTTAAAATATAAGTACCTGCTGCTTTTTTAGAGGGATTGCGAATTTTAACTGTTTCTGTATTTCTTTGGGTTAGGGAACACCAAATTCAGCTAATACCCAAGGAAATGCAGCACCAAATCCTCAGGTAATATTTTTTTCCATGTGATACTTACTTTAAAATAAAATTACAAAACAGTAACAATAATTACAACAACCTGCATGTCTCCAAAAACTGAAAATGATTCCATCTATAAGCTACAATAATGTGGAAACTCACTCCTCAAAACATTTTAATTTCCCTTAAGAGGGAGAAAACAAAACCTGACTTTATTCCTTGCTTCCCATGGTGAGTCAATGACAGAACCAAAACAATAGATTCTAAGCTCTATGAGGGCAAGGAGCAAAATGGTTGTTTTCCGCACAGTATGTGGCCCAGAGCTTTCCAGGCTTGTGGCTTGGTATACATTCCCATTGGCTGAAGCACTGTCCCATCTTTCTGATAGAGCAAAGTTGTTTTACAGTTAACTTTGCTCTTATTTCCTTAGCACATATATATTTAAGTCTCCTGATATAGACTTATCAGGAAACTCTTTACCAAAGAGTTTTAGAAACTCTTTACCTAAGCTTCCCAAAAAAAGGCCTCAAAAAGAAAGCCTGAGTTATGTATTAATGGTATCCTGGTTAGTCCCTTGGGTGCTAGGGTCTGACAGGATCCTTACATCCAGGGAATTCCTTGCACCACTGAGGTTTTCCTCCTCTGATTTTAAGTTATTTGCATTTTCTTGCATTGTCTACTTTTTTGAAGTCTTTCAGCAATTATAGTCCAGTTCACAAATGCCAGCACTTAATTCTCTAAGCCCTAAGTTGTTCTTTACATTTCATCTTTTTTCTTCCACGAAATTAGCCTGAAGACAGAAGCTCTTACATATAAAGACCTTTCCCTATAGTTCCCCATACAGTGTCTGTTTCCACTTACTTGTATGTAACTAGATGCCATGTATATCTCATTTACTCAGAAAAAAAAAAACATTAAAAATCGCCAAGCAGTGGTTCTAAGTGGAAGTCTTTCTATTTCCAGATTTTCTTACACACTGGGAGGTAGTAAGCAATAGTGCAGAGGATTGAATATCTGAGGGTTAAGCAGCTGAGGATGGATGACACCGATGCCTTCTCTGGTTTGTTAGGATCAGTTATATAATCCAGATGACAAAATCCTCCCGTTCCAGCTGACCTCCAGATGCTTAAAACTTAAATATTGTTTTAAATACTGTTAATTAAATACTTAAAAACTGTTAATAAGATTTGTAATCTTCCAGATATTTATTAAGTGACTTGTTTGGTTACTGTTAGGTTTTTGCTTATTTCTCTGGTGTCACTGTTTCTCAGCTTTAGTGTTTGATGTAGTAAGATTTCACAAGCCTTAAACAGTGGAATGTAGTTTTCTGAAGTTTAGATTTTAATGTAAGAGCCAAATGGTTTACTGTACTTTTTATATTTACAAACTAACTTTACCTTTTCTTTTTAATAGGTCCCTGATTACCCTCCAAACTATATTTTATTCCTTAATAATTTACCAGAAGAGACTAATGAGATGATGTTATCCATGCTGTTTAATCAGTAAGTGTTTTCATAAACAAGTCTGTGTTCCGAGAGTCTCCTGACAGGACAGATAGCACTTCCCTGGGTTGAATCCGTTTGTATATCACACAGTAATTCCTTACAGCTTCATTGAGTTGCTCCAGGATTAACCATGAATTGAAGCCAGTCTGCAGATCTAGCAAACAAAAAGCTAAATTACCTTAATGTTTGAATTATTAATTCTAGTTGATGAGTAAAACAGGAAACAAAGCTTTGATGAAATGACAAAAACAGAATTAGCTTACATGATTCCTGCAGTTCTTTTCATGGTATTAATTATATTTTAAGCTCTTGCATCCCACTCAGGATTCTTGCTTCAATATGATACTTTTCCTGGACTCATATCAGGAAGTTGCTTAACAAATTTAAACACAGACATTTATGTACTTGATGTCATTTCTGTATTTACATGTATATAAATTGTTTACATTTGTAAAAATTGTTTTAATTCTTTATAGGTTCCCTGGTTTCAAGGAAGTACGTTTGGTACCTGGGAGGCATGACATTGCTTTTGTTGAATTTGAAAACGATGGACAGGCTGGAGCTGCTAGGGATGCTTTACAGGGATTTAAGATCACACCCTCCCATGCCATGAAGATCACCTATGCCAAGAAATAAGATTTGGGATAGCTGCCTTTAAAGGACTTGGTGTTATGTATAGTTTTAGTTTTTGATAACATTTGGTCAGGCCATTTTAATAGTTGGGGGTAGGGGAAAGTGTATGAGAAATTTTTGTAAAGGATTTAAAACATTACCTAGTCTTTGTTTAGCCTTAGTGAATTATGAACTGTGAACGCCTTAATTTTGTACAATAAACTTTTATTTGTATTCTGTACATAATACTTCATTTATTGGCCCTCTGTCCTATCATCAAATGCTTATGCTAGTCTAGAACACATCTTAAGGTATGTAAAACTGTAATAGGATGCTTTTCTAGTGTTAGTTTGGAGTAGCTAATGGTAGATGCTTTTCTAGTGTTAGTTTGGAGTAGCTAATAGTAGAGAAACATTGAACCACTTTAATAAAAGTAAAGGAGAATTAGATCAAGCACTTGATTATATTTTCTGTAATGTTCTATGCATATGAACTGCCATCCTGGAATTCAATTTTTGGTTTGTTTTTGTTTGTGGGGTTTTTTGTTTGTGTGTTTGTTTTGGCTGCACTACACTGCTTGCGGGATCTTAATTCTTCAACCAGGGATCGAACCCAGGCCCCCTGCAGTGGAAGTGCTGAGTCCTAACCACTAGACCACCAGGGAATACCCTGTTTGTTTTTTTAATGATTCTTTTACTAATGATAAAAATGATCTTCCTGGATATGAGAAGAAGATGGGACCTGGGCAGGATCTAAATTCCATCTTCATATTCAATGAAGATTCAGCAAATGAGCGTAGTATTTGCTGGTAGTAGGCATTCCACAAATCTTTTCATTCAGTTTTTAATTGAATAAAGGTCATTTATGAGTGACTGTACTTACTGTTTTCTGGGAAAACAGATGGAAAGGGAATATTGTCTTTAGACTTCACATTTTATGCTCTAACCCTCTTGAGGCAGGATTGTTCCTAAGGAATACCTGCTCAGTTATTAACCTCGTTATTGAACGACCTACAAAGGAAAGATTTTTAGTCTGTAATCTTTTTGAAGACTAGTAGGCTGACTTGCAAAGGTTGCCAATCCTAATCTTGCTGCCTCTTCGTGCTTCTTAAATACCGATGCTCAGATATTTCCAAAGCTCATTTTCTGTAGTGTTTGATTTCTACCTAAGACTATCGATTCAAGTCCCCTGCTACTAAAACCACAGGTTTCTATAGAAGTGGACGATATTTTATGGATAGTGCATGGTAAAGTGACTGTTAATTACTTTTTGTGTCCCTGTTTTAATATTTCCAGGAACAAGACTTTTCCTTATCACTTAGATTTTTTTATGTATTATGGAGTACATATGGAATACATATTTCTAGGAAGACCACTTTCAGAGTTATGTAGATTTTTATCACATCATTCTTGTGCATACATAAGGAGGAAAAAGCAGAATAATATTTATCCCTTAACTTTCCACCTGCAGAGTCTGATTCTTATGAATAACTTTTTAACCTAGTTGTCAAGTTCATGTATGTCCATAAAATATATTAACAGTGAGTTACTAGGAAAAAGACCATGCTCTTGCATGTTGACAGCAATGCCAATTGTTAGTACCTTTTCTAACTGCTTGCTCTCAGTGACTGTCCTTAGCTTGTCTCAGAAGATGATTCACAGGACTTCCCTGGTGGTGCAGTGGTTAAGAACCTGTCTGCCAATGCAGGGGACATGGGTTCGATCCCTGGTCTGGGAAGATCCCACATGCCATGGAGCCACTAAGCCCGTGCGCCACAACTACTGAGCCTGCGCTCTAGAGCCCGTGAGCCAGAACTACAGAGCTCACAGCCCCCGCTATTCTTAGTACTCTATCAATAGTTGATGAGTTTTGGCAGTTGTATAAGTTGTATGAAAGTCATAATCAAGATATAGAGCAGGGCTTCCCTGGTGGCGCAGTGGTTGAGAATCCGCCTGCCGATGCAGGAGACACGGGTTCGTGCCCTGGTCCGGGAAGATCCCACATGCCGCGGAGCAGGTGGGCCCGTGAGCCATGGCCGCTGAGCCTGCGCGTCCGGAGCCTGTGCTTCGCAACGGGAGAGGCCACAACAGTGAGAGGCCGGCATATCACCAAAAAAATATATATATATATATAGAGCATTCTGTCACCCATCAAAGGCAAGAGCTGCCTTGTGCCCCTTTGCAGTCAGTCCATCCCCCCATCCCGACCCCAGGCAGCCACCCATCTGCTTTTTGTCACTGTGACTGTGCCCTGTCTAGGATGCTTTTGAGATTCATCCCTATTGCGTGGATCAGCAGTTTGTTCCACCAGCGGATGGGCATTTGGGTTCTTTGCAGTTTGGGGCCAGTAGGAGTAAAGTGGCTCTGAACATTCACATACAAGTCTGTGTTGGAATATGTTCTGTTAGAAGATTTTCAAGCAGAGGAGTGACATTTGATTACTTTTGAAAGCTTTTTATTTTAAAAAATTGCCAATTTATATAAGACCCTTTTGAAATAGTATGCAGAGCTCCCATACATGTTTTTGAACTGTCAAGGAGAAATTTCCCCCTCTACCCCTCCTGAGTTCTTGTGGCTGGACTAATAGTGAAATTGACACAAAACATGAACGGGAAAAAAAAAATTTAAATTCATGCAGACAGAGGTCTCATAGAAATGAGACCTAAGTAGTGGCCAAAGCAGGCAGCTTTTATACCTTCTAGAGAAAGAAACAATAAACTAGAGATGAAGTGACACGTCAAAGAAACTTAGGTTTTGGGTGCTCAGTTAGTGAAGAATCTAAACAGTTCGACCCTGAGGTAGTGAAGGAGTAACAAGGTTTGTTTATACAAGCTTCTTGACCTGAATTCCCTATCTCTGGTGAAAGGAGTGTCCTACCTCTAGATGCAAGGGGTCCACCTTTCACATGAGAGATTTATTTCCTGCTTTCTGGAAGACAGAAAGGAGGGTCAGAGTGTCACTTTTGCATTGGCAGATTCTTAAGTAACTAATTCAAAATAATCAATATGCCTTATTTTGGGGAGGCCCACCCTGCACCTTAGCAGAACCATTTGACAGTGTGTTGACCTGACTGCTTGTTACCCCTTAAAACTTCAGTGTGGATTTCCTAAGTACAAGACCACTCTTCCACATAACTTCTAGATGACCAGCAACATCAAGGAATAACATTCATCCAATTTATTTTTTTGTATTTTATTATATCTTATCTTTGGCCATGTTGGGTCTTCGTTGCTGTGCGCAGATTTTTCTAGCTGTGGCGAGCAGGGACTACTCTTTGTTGCGGTGCATGGGCTTCGCATTGTAGTGGCTTCTCTTGTTGCGGAGCATGGGCTCTAGGCGCGTGGGCATCAGTAGTTGCAGCATGCGGGCTCTAGGGCGTGCAGGCTTCAGTAGTTGTGGCACACGGACTTAGTTGCTCCACGGCATGTGGGATCTTCCCAGATCAGGGGTCAAACTCATGTCGCCTGCATTGGCAGGTGGGTTTGTAACCACTGTGCCACCAGGGAAGTCCCCATCCCATTGATTGATGTCCCAATCATGACCCAAGAATCCAATCCAGGATCATGTGTTGAGTGTAGTTGTCATGTCTCTTTAGTCTCCTGTCAGTTCCTCAGCCTTTCCTAACCTTTCAGGATCTTAATTTTATATAGAGGTATCACATCTATATATCTATGGGTATATCTATTCAATTATATTAAAAATAATGAATTTGCAACAGTACCTCTGATTGCAACCAAATAGCACTGAATTTATTCTAGCCTTTCCCCTCTCCTTACTTGTAACTTATTCTTCTCGAGGCCCATTAATCTCTATGTATTTACTAACTATATTTTGAAGAAGATTTGATCAAACTAGGATCTTCTGATCATCCTTAACTTACTCATCTGTGGGAGTTGCACGGAGAGGTCTAGAGGGAGCAGATGCTGTTATCCATTAAATATAGAAGTTTTCAACTTGAATTTAACTTTCAACTTTAGCTGCATATTAGAATCATCTGGGAGATATTTTCAAATACCCATGCCTAACCTACACCCCAGATCAATTAAATCCCAATCTCTAGGGGTGAAACCCAGTCGTCAATATTTCTTAAGCTCCCCGACTGAGTCCAACGTGAGTCAAAGTTAAGAAGTAACAAAGCTATATTAGTTATCGATCAGAAGGCTTAGGGATATAATTTCTGCTCTGTGAAATAATAAAATATCATTCATTTCCTATTAAAAAAAAGAACAGCAGGTTTCTACCTTTATGAAGTGGGTTATATGATTAGATTATTAGTTCAAATTATATTTTTCAAAGGTAGTCTATAGAAGATAGTGTCAAAATGGAAACTATTGGGAGAGTCTCACATCTCCATTTTAAACTTAAAGGATTAAAGTATTTTGTTTGGGTACTTAACAGTCATTTTGTCCCTCGAAAATGTTGTATCCAGCAAAGACCTGGTGATGAATGTGAAATCCTGGCTAAAAATTTGTGCTGTATTTGATTTACCCTCGAGCAACACTTCTCAAACTTTAATGTTCATACGAATTCTTGTGTCTTGTTAAAAAGTCGATTCTGATTTAGCAGGACTGGGGTGGGGTCTGAGAAACTTTATGAAGTGATGGTGCTAAAGTTGCTAGTCTAGAGACCATGCTTTGGTGGCAGGACCCCAGCGTCTCTGCCCTAATCATTTAGTCAATGAGTCTTAATTTGAGGGGTGTAATGAACATCTCTTTAGGCCTGATAAAACCTAGGGACTTTCCCCAGAAAAAAAAGTGTACACATGCATATATACACCTAAGCATACAATTTCAGGGATCATGCATTCATTCAATGAATACCTATTTATGAGTACTGAGTATTTTTCTGGGTGCTAAAGATAGAGCAGTGGACAGGATGGAAAATGTCCCCACCTCGTGGAGTTTTCATCGTGGTGTCAGGGGGACAAATCACCAAGTTAGTAAACAAGGCATGTCAGGTAGTGAAACGTGCATCAGAACAGGGTCCACTGGTCGAGTGATGGACGGATTGGGTTGGGGGAGTGCGAGACTGGCTCTGTTAAACTGGTCTGTCGGTGGAGATATCTTGACTATCAGAGAGCAGAAGACCAGTATCTGGAGGAAAAGTATCCCAGGCAATAAGCTTAGAGGGCCTAAAGTAGAAATGAGCTTTGCATTTTCAAGTGGCTGGTGTGGCGGGAACAGAGCCAGTGAGGTGGAGTGACAGAAGGTGACCTCAGAGGGGCGGAGGGGCCAGATCATGCAGGGCCTTGTACGTCAAGGCGAGGAGGCTGCTTCCACCCCGTCCACTTGTCCGAGCCTATTTTTATTTTCTTTTTATTTATTAATTTTTAAAATAAATTTATTTATTTTTGGCTGCACTGTGTCTTCATTGCTGTGCACGGGCTCCTCGTTGTTGTGACCTCTCTTGCCGCAGAGCATGGGCTCCAGGCATGCTGGCTTCAGTAGTTGTGGCTCACGGGCTGTAAAGCGCAGGCTCAGTAGTTGTGGAGCAAGGGCTTAGTATCTCCGCGGCATGTGGGATCTTCCCGGACCAGGGCTCAAACCCATGTCCCCTGCATTGGCAGGCGGGTTCTTAACCACTGCACCACCAGGGAAGTCCATGTAAAAGCCCATTTTTAGACCCTAAAGGAACCACAGCCTCCACTTTAAGAACCCCAGACTGAGAAGCTAATTTAGGCACTAAAGAAAAAAAAAATGTCTTTGGGGGATTAAAGGCTCAAAGAATCTATCTGAATATCCAGAAGCAGGAGGGAAGTAAGCTCAGGACAGAGCCCTTCTCTGGAACCCCCGAATGTGCTGTGGTGACTCGACTGTGCTACCGGCCACAGCAGCTCGCTGAGTTATTCTAAGTTTAAATTCCTATTTGTGAGCAAAATTTTACAAAGAGACCTCTAGTCTTCACCCAGTCTCTGCCCACTGCAGAATGCTGGGACATACCAGGCCTGCCCGGGATGCACTTAGAAGGCTTGGCATCTCTTTTCTTAGTTCTCCACCTTCAAATGGCCCGTAATGGCTTCATGTCAGCATCAGCTTAGTTGGCTAAATTGTTGTGACAGCTCGGATGTAGCTTTATTCAACGTTTCACTCTGCTTTGGGGGCCTGCCTAGGGTGTGGCCATCTGAGTTTGCGCAGTCCTCATTTCTGAAAGTGCCTCTTAAATGGCAATTGTCTTTTGACTCTCCTGTGTTGAGAGCTGGCTGGAGACTGTCGCAGTCTGTAAAACAGCTGCCTCATCAGGATAAAGAGGATTTTGATCGATGCTTTCATTTTCCAAGAGATCCTCTTAGGCCCCTAGATTATAGGAAGAAAAACATGCACTGGCATTCTGCTTTCAAAAATGATTTCTAATTCATCCCTTCCTTGAAGTGAAATAGGAAATAAAGAATTTAAAACCCCAATTCTAAGTTGACAGTGGACGCATGGAAACAGCGCTGGACCACAATCCCGCTGGGTGACCCTTGGAGTGGTTAAGAAAGGCAGCTCTGGCCTGTGCTGGGCCTCAGCTTCCTCTTCTATAATGAAGATATTGGATTTCACGAGCTTCCACATCAGCGCCAGCCGTGTAAGAGATCCTCCCTTGAAAAGAACACGCCACTCCCACCCCCACATCACACACACCCAAACAGTAAAACTTTGTTACATTACATACACATCCCTAAAACAATCAAACTTTTTCATTGTACTATATTTTGCTTTACCCGTTAATCCCTTGGAAAATTGTTGTGTACCTATTTTGTAAGTTGAATGCTCGTCCCTCATTTTGTCAGGTAACAGTGCTGCGGGGGAGAGAAAAGGAGGTTCTGCTCTAAAACTTTATCAGCAACCAAGTTAGACAGGGCAGCCTGACAGGGCATCTAGTCTAGAAATAATGGAGGGGGGCACCTTATGAGAGACAAACAGTCCCAAACACCCTACAACAAGCAGAAACCTATTGTCTCCTTCTCCCAATAGAAAGTAAACCCTTGGGCCCAGACCTTTTTTAATTCACGGCTATGTCTCTAGTGCCTACAATAGTGCCTGGCACATAGCAGGTGCTCAGGAAATATTTGTTGAATAGATGGGGGCAGGTATTAGCGCTTCAACTTTGTCCTTTTTTGTTTTTTTTTTTTTGGCCACATCACGTGGCATGCAGGATCTTAGTTCCCCAACCAGGGATTGAACCCTCACCCCCTGTACTGGAAGCACGGAGTCTTAACCACTGGACCACCAGGGAAGTCGCAGCACTTCAACTTCGATGACTTGTAACCGTGCCCCTCTTCCCATGGGAAAGATGCCCGGAAGCAGGCCAGGCAGGCATGGGGGTTCGAGGAGAAACAAACCTCCAGCTTTACTCCCTCCTCTATGAGCCATGAGCATCTTGAGACTGAATTTCAAAAATCTCTGAGAGAGGAGGTAGAAAAAAAGCCTGTTCCATTTTTCCCAACCCACCTACCCCTTCTCCCCCCCCACCCCCTGTTAGCAGGGCCTTGATGTGCATGCTTGCCCCAACAGTCATGACTCCTAAGAATCGTATCGTGAATGATTTGTAAATGTAAGCATCCTTAACTTATCTATTATATAATTCCAGATGTTTATTAAACGTTTAAATCAAAATTATTTGTATTAAGGGTATAGATCTCACATCTTCAACAGTTTCCTACAGTTAGTACATCTTTGCTCATACATTGAAAGAATATGAGGTTTGAACTAAAAACATTTTTTAGATGACTTAAAATTCTCATAGTTCTTTCAACAATGTCTTCCTGATACAACAAACCACAGCGAAAGTGACTTTGACAATGGTGGACCATTTTGGATACCATTTGTGTGTAAAAAAGACACAGAGTTTGAGTCTCTTTGGGAAATCAGATGCTTTAATAGCCCCTAGAGCCCAGTAGCGGTTCTGAAAGCAGAGGAACGGTAGCTACCTCCCCATTGGCCGGGGGACTTACCCAGATGTCTGGCTTTCACATAAAAGACGGGAAGCACTGAAGTCAGTCTCCACTTCCACTCAAAGGGCAAAAGCAAAAACAGCAAAAAAGGAAGATGGCAAGACTGTTGTTACTTTTCCTCCCAGGTCTTGTGGCCATATGTGCCGTGCATGGAATATTTATGGACAGACTTGCTTCCAGGAAGCTGTGTGCAGATGACGAGTGTGTCTGTAAGGACTTTTTTATGCCTTTCATTACCTTTCTATTATATAATCAAAAAAGAAATATGCAACAATAGCATAAAATCTAATTGTATTTGTAAGTGAACTTTCTCTAATGTGCATGTGATTAGCATTGTTTCTCCTGGTCTGTGCCTTTTGTGTCTGACCGTGAAGAATTCACTTGGCTAAGATTCTGCTGGGTGCTGCTTTAATACCTTAGTTATCTTCTGGAACTGAACATGAGCTATAAATTAGGAGGTATTAGTCACTCTGATTTCCTAGTTTTCTTATATGCTCTGCCTTTTTGCTGTGATAAAATCCAGGAGCCAATGTTTTTTTCTACTAGATAAACATTTCAGTGTTTTTTTCTTCCAGATACTATTTCTCTGGCCAGAGCTCAAGCAGATTACAATGCCCCAGACTGCAGATTCATTAACGTTAAAAAAGGGCAGTGGATCTATGTTTACTCAAAGCTGGTAAAAGAAAATGAAGCTGGAGAATTTTGGGCTGGCAGTGTAAGACGAGATTATTTAAAATATATATACATCTTGACATATGTTGCTCTTAATTTTTTCTCTGTTACCTATCTGCAATGCCTTTTAATATTTAAAACTAGCTGTTAAGAACAATATAGATGCTGTGGGTACAAGTGCAAAAATTCATATATATTTGCTTTTATTGCATTTTGAAGAAACAAAGAAAATTTCATAACAAAACCAAATGTAGGTTTATTTGATGGTTTGGCAAGAAATCTAGTCAAACACATGGGGGCTTGAACATCCCAAAGAGTCTGAAACTTATTCAAAAACATTTGAGTGGATTTGCCAAGTAAAAGGCATGTGTACTGGCAGTCAGGCTACATTTCAATATTTTTAAGGAAACTTTAGCACCGTCTTTAATTCCAAAGAATCTGCTTTATTCAGTTAAAACATGCACGAGTGGGCCCTAGGGAGGAATGGAGCCGGATTGATTTACTGTCCTCCACTGCAGCTGCAGTTCCAACTCCAGAGATAAATTCTCAAGTAATAAAGAATTAAATCTTAGATTCACTTAGAACTGTTCATTTGAATTTTTAAAAATAGAGAGAGTCCTTTAAAAGTCCTAACAGTGTCTGTTTACCTTTTTTAAAAAGGTACAGACTTATTTATGGGTTCCAAAAAAGATTTCAGGCAGATCACAAGATTGCATAGAGAAATGCTAAAGTAGGGAGACCAGTAAGATTAGGCCACAAAAGAACACACACACAATTTCTGTGGATTGACTTAGTTGCTGTGAGCAAACTTCAAATTTGGGTCTGAGCCCCCCAGAATCCAGACTGAGAAGCAAAGCATAGGCAGTTATGCAATTCTCATGGATAGCAAAGAGGATGCCTGAGGGTTTCTAAAAGAGGACTCACATCAGCTTTCCCCTCACTGTTACACTTCTGGGCACTCAGGTTTATGGCGATCAACCTGAGGACGAGATGGGAACTGTGGGTTATTTCCCCAGCAACTTGGTCCGGGAGCAACATGTGTACCAAGAAGCCACCAAGGAAGTTCCCACCACGGTAAGCGTCTCTGGGGGTGCCAGGGAAGGACTCAGATCTCAAGGTAATGTAGATGTAGGCAGGTGTGGATAAGGCATCATGCAACTTACAAGGTGCATCAAGCAAAGCCCCCTGACACTTTCAGTGGTGACATCTCTAGACAACGAGATTTGGAGGAGTATTTATACTTACTATCAACGTTGAAAGGTTAGTGAAATTTCTCTACCAACCCCCTTTGTTTTAGATGCAAGTTATCCTGGAAAGGGCTCCATGTCACAAAGAAAGAAACCAACATAATATTAACTGACTCTTACTGATGGGTACACTTGTTGACTAAAGACTTGGGCTGAGAAAAATATCAGCACATGTATTTAACAAAATCAAAAATTCTGGAAAATTTTTGAATGCCTACTTTTGTGATAGATAAACTCTACTTATGCATGAAAAAAAAAATTGTACTCTTTCTAATGCCCTGGGGTCTTGTATACCCAGAACAGAAATAAAAGATCCCCTTTGAGCTACTTTGCAAGGTGGTTGTTTTGAAACGGTTCTCTGGAGCTAACTGCTGTGCAAAATAACTTCAAAACATTGCCCAACCTACATAAATGCAACTCACTTGTCATCATGTCTTAGCATTGAACTTGAATGTGTCAAATAACCATAAATTAAAAGTGTATTTGAGAATCTTCACTTTAAGTAGTTTTTGACTTAAAGTAATACTTGTGTCATACTCTTTGGGGCTCAGACTTTGCTTATTTTAAATCCAAATTTCCCTTTGATTACATATGATTTGAAGTAAAGAATCTACATCTGTTTTCTGGCCCTGCATACTCAGCTCAATCTTTTTTTGCTTTTGTTTTTTTCCAGGATATTGACTTCTTCTGCGAGTAAGAAGTTAGACAAATTTGCAGATAGAAAGGAAACACCAAAAACAAAGAAAAAAGCAAAAATAACCAAAAAATACATGTCCCTAATTTCTGACTTTTGTTTCAAGGGTTTCGCTTGGGGCTGGAGATGGCAGATAAAGGGGAGGGCAAGGTGGGAGGGGAGAGGAAGGAGGGGGAAAGGGCAGGGGGGGAGGGGGGTGTTCTCCGAGCCTGGTCTTCCCACCCACTGGGACAGGGTGACCTTTGGCTAAATGGATGAATTGAAAGTAGAGAATTATTTTTCAGCGTAGAGAATCTTCTCTTACACAGGGATCATATAGAAGATAGTTCATTTATAGTTATTTCTAAATAGTAATTCTTCCCAGCTCTTTGGAGCCCCATATAAACTTAGGTCATAGGTCTTTTCTTTGGACATGATGTTTTTGTCCCTCTGGCCAGTTGGAGTATTATAATGTACCCAAAGGGGCTATGTCATCAAGGAGTATTCTAGGATTGTTGCTACTTTTAATATCTGATGCCTTTGGGATGTGAAGCTGTTGGGGAAGAAAAAGAGCTGTTTGGACTCATAGATGTTTGGACTATGCCTCTAAATTTCTCTTTAAAAAAAAAGTCTCACAAATTATTTCAGTTGAATCATTTTACCTTCTAAATGATCAACTTACCTCTCCCCAAATTTTAAATAATTTAAAATTTTAATTTTAATAAATTAAAAAATTTAAACTTTAGTAAGTGGTGGTGGGGTGCTTTATGAAATATTTGCAGTGGAATAGTTTCCCCTTATTATGTGCTGTTACTGGATATTATTCAATCTTCAAGTCGAAATATACAGAAAAAAAAAAATCTATGGGTTATTTTCTCCACTTCTATTTCAACTTCGAATTTCCTCTTCCTGTGCAAATTCCCCCAGTCAAGGGTGATGTGTTAAGAAATCTGGTGAGGGGATACAGGTTTGGTGGTCCTGATGGACCCACAAGTTTTTCTACATTTATCTGGAAATCGGCTTTGATTGTATATTACTAATGTAATCCTTTTGATGTACTCATGAGCTTTTGTTTGTTTACATGTAATGTAACATGTTTAAAATGCCTGTACTACACTCAAAAATTTTTTCACAATTTCTGAGTTAAAAAAAAATTTTTTAAACACTTTCACCATGAGGAATAGAAAGTCTGGGAGGTGGGGTTTGGGAAAGGGGTTTGTTCCTCAGTTTTCTGGGGTCTGAGTATCCCACAAGCTGAAATGTGGAAGAGAAGGGCATTTACGGCAAGTTGGAGGCTTGGACCCCAGAGTCATTTTCCAGCTGTGCCCATTGTGACTTTATGTGAATATGTTTTTGCCAAACTCTTAGGGAGGTCAGTCAAATAAAATGGTACCCCATCTCCAAGAAAAAGCACCCTAAATCCAAACCCACCTACTATTTTTTTTCTATCTCACTTTATTCCATAAAAGATTTCATGCAACATCTAGAGCTCTCAACACAATTTTAAGCTAAGAGGCATTTATCCAACCTCTGTTTCTATCTGCTTCCCACTTGCTGGCCCTCCATTCCAGACACCCCATCACCCCTCGAGACACCCAGCACCCCCATTGTGCCCTCAGTCTGTCCAAAACCGCTATCTGTCTGGCTTCAGGCATCCAGCCTGGAGTGCCCCAGGCACAGGGCTTCCAGCTATAGGCTCCCTCCTGGCCCAAATTTGCTCCCACCCCCAAGACTGGTCTCATGTAGGAGTTTGAGGTCATTGATTGATTTAAATCTCCTGGGGGCTTATCTGCAGTAAAAGAATGAAAGCACTTGCAGGAACTTTAAACACCATCTTTAGGCTCTGGGAAAGCAAAATGCCATCCCTGGACCAGTAGCTGGATGGCCTTACCTGGAAGCTGATTAGAAAGCAGAGTCTCAGGGCCCACTGCAGACCTTCTGAATCAAAATCTGCATTTTAACAAGACCCTCAGGGATTCATGGACACATGTAGGAAGGGAAAAACTTCCTTCTACTCTTCTAGGCTCTGTGGCTGGACATAAGAGTTAAAACTGGTGTAGGACAGATGAATAGGGGAAAAGCATACACATTTAATTCTGTAAGACTTCTGCTTATGGAAGAATAAGGAAACAATATGGGGAGTGGACATGAGTAGCATAGACAAGTTGATTCCATGAGCCCACTTAGGGCAAGTGGGAGACTGCCTAGAGCAGGACTACTCAGAGTGGGTACCAGCGCAGGATGAGGCCAGTACAGAAAGCCATCGAAGGTGAAAAGAGTCAGGGCATGGTGGATGCTGGCAGGCAAAAACCTGAAATCTTGTTGAAGGGATGTGTGGAATTGGTGGCTCAGAAAAGTTGGGTGATGAGAACAGGGCACCATGGAAGAATGTGGGATGTACATGTCAGTGTCACCGTTTCATAGCTGTGCATGCCTGAATATGGTTCTAACCTCTCGGGGCCTCTGTTTTCTTGACTATAAAAGGCCTTAGGGACTTCCCTGGCGGTCCAGTAGTTAAGACTCCGTGCTTCCACTGCAGGGGGCGCAGGTTCTATCCCTGGTTGGGGAACTAAGATCCCGCATGCCATGCAGCACGGCCAGAAAATAAAAGGGGTTAATGACAACTTCATGTCTGAGTTGTTGCAAGTTTTAAATACAATATGTGCACAGGGTCTGCACATGGTAAGACCCCTACATGGCAGCCACTATTATCTGACCCAAGAGGGCTGCATGAGAATGGCCGTCACTCCTGGAGTTGTGCTCTGACCCTCCAGATGCTTCACTGATCAGAAACTGCAGTTCCCCATTGGACCATCTGGAACGTCTACATCAAAGAGATTTGTAACATTTTCCAGATTGCGTACTTTTTCGTAGTTTCATTTAAAAAAAAAAAAAATCAGCTGAAATTCTCATAGTCCCAAGTCATTCCACCAGCCATTCAGGGATATGGTGTACAATATACGTGTATAATTTAGATTTGAGATTCCAGTTCTGGCCACAGCCCTTCATCAACACCAGCATGTGAGGGTCACCACACCTTATAAAGATCAACATATATAATTTGCTCACCCATGAAACCTAGAGCCAGATGGGTTTCAGCCGTAAACTAATCGTATTTAGGCTCAGCCAAGTAGGATTGCCTCATTTGTATATCTCCATCCTAGCAGGGGTGTAAATAACAATGCCTCTTGGGAAATCCACCTCAGAAAGGGGGTGCCCCACCATAGCGTGAGTACTTCGGGTCCGCACCTTGATGGCACTTGCTGTATCTGCAGAGCCGTATGCTGTCTCTCTGCTCTCTGGATGCTGGAAGTTCAGGTCTCTGGCCAGACATTATGACCTTCACTCTGTTGAGAGCCTTGTACAAGACCCAAAGCACATGACAGTGCAGGCAGCCACTGGGAAGAGAGAACACCTCCTCGGATCACAACAGAGACCCAGGTGGAGACTGAGGTACTGTGGTTTCCACTCCTTCTTGAAAAAGGTATGCATGAGCAGAATGTATCCTAATGAGGAGGTTATTCTCTATAGATTACTAGAGTACATGATGTTATATTGGATACACTTTTGTTATGTCAAATATAATAAATACAAGTAATCCAAACAGGCTGCACTTGGTTCATGCCTCATGTTATGTCAAAGCCAGTGGAACTCCTGCAATGGGAATCATTGTAGATTTCAGACCCCTTGTGACTCTTCCATATTGTGTGGGATGAAGGCTCAGACTTCTGTTGTTTGCGTCACTATGTCTGTGTCATTTAACCTCTTGCTTCCCAATTTGCACATCTACACGTGGGAATAATAATGCCTTTGAGGATAATAATAACTAATTGTGAGGGTAATTATGAAGATTAAATTAAATGAGATAGTGTTTGTAAAATCACACAGCACAGTGCACAGTACACAGTAGGTGTGTAATAAATGCTAGTAAAATTAACTTTTTAAATTTAAGAGGCATTTAAAACATTTTTGAAACCTTGGAAGAACTACAGATTTTTTTTTTAAGTGAACCGAAAGTATATCTTGAGCATCTCTTCTTTCCAGAACACTTCTGTTTTTCTCCATAGTTTTTTTGAAATTGTTTGCAAGACATTCTGCAAATACTTAGCACAAAGATGCAGACACACAGGCACGCGTGCGCATGCACACACACACACACACACACAAGCTTGACAAATGTTATATTTAATGTCTGGGATGGTACCTCTTCCCTGCCTTCATTACCAGGGAAATGTCTCTGGTGCTCTGTCAAAGAAACATTTAAAAACACCTGGGCACCAAGGAAATATTGTCCCATTATGAGCCTCAGTGCTCTCTTTCTTCGAATTCTTCCCTCTCTCACCCTCCTGCGTCCTCAAAGGACGTTGCAAATGGCAGAAGGCCATCAGACTCTCCCTGCTATCTGATGCCCTGTCAAGAGTGACTTCACTTGATTTCAGCCTCTCCTTCTGAGTGCCTGCAATTGTGACGTATCCTTGGGATGACTAGTAAATTAGTGGCTAGAGGTCTTTTGGAGTAAATCGCTTGCAGTCCTGCAGAAACTATTAAGGTTAAACTATTAATAGTTAAACTATTAACTATTAATTGACCTAATTAATGAGTCCATTGCTCTGCAAGGCACCTCATTTTCAGAGTACAGGCTTCAGAATTCCCTCTCTTGGCTATTTTCCTGGAACAAACATTCAACAAAAGGCAAGGAAAGGCAATTTAAGGCAAGGCTTTGATTACATGCTGAAAACAACATGAGCTCATCTCTCCCCACCACTGGGCAGCATATTACTCATGTAATAGCGCTCCTTTTTGTTAAAAGTCATACCTCTTGTTCAAGGACTGGTGGCTGGGTGAGCTGCTTCTTTTTTTTAAGTAAATCTCTCTCTCTCTCTTTTTAAAAAATATTTATTTATTTTCCTTATTTCTTTCTTTATTTTTTTGGCTGCGTTGGGTGTTAGTTGCAGCACACAGGATCTTTTTGTGGCATGTGGGATCTTTTTCGTTAGGGCCTGTGGCCTGCTCAGGTTTCTCTCTAGCTGTGGAGCGGGCTCCAGGGAGCGTGGGCTCTGTAGTTTGTGGCACGTGTGCTCTCTAATTGAGGCACGCGAGCTCAGTAGTTGTGGCACGTGGGCTTAGTTGCCCCCCAGCACGTGGGATCTTAGTTCTCCAACTAGCGATCAAACCCGCGTCCCCTGCATTGGAAGGCGGATTCTTTACCACTGGACTGCCAGGAGAGTCCCAGGCAAGCTGCTTTTGCTCTCTGCACACCTGCAAGAGGTAAATCAGAATCCCCATCAGATATTAAGATTAGAGATCCATCTTTTCAATTCCTGGCCGTGAATTCATAAGACCTTTTCCTAACCAGGCCTAACAAGGGTTTTTTTCCAACTTGCTATGTGAAATGGCAAAGTGAAACAGAGTAACTGAGGTGATTGTCAGGATGGTCGGGCCTCCAGACAACCTCTACCACAAGCATCCATATTTTAGGGTCCCCACCCCCTTCCGTGCCCCAATGGCTTTTTTTTTTTTTTTTTTTTTTTGTGTTACGCGGGCCTCTCACTGTTGTGGCCTCTCCCTTCGCGGAGCACAGGCTCCGGACGCGCAGGCTCAGCGGCCATGGCTCACGGGCCCAGCCGCTCCGCAGCACGTGGGATCTTCCCAGACCGGGGCACAAACCCGTGTCCCCTGCATCGGCAGGCGGACTCCCAACCACTGCGCCACCAGGGAAGCCCTGCCCCAATGGCTTTTGTGAAGACACAGTTTGTATAAAAAGTACTTGAGTCACAGTTGACTTAGTTCATTGTTCACAGTGTGGTTAAATTCAGCAGCTGGTTTTGTGCAGTCAAGTTTTAGAAAACCCTAGAATATTTCATAGGCTTAGGAAAAGGCAAATCGAAGGTGTCAGAGCCTTTAGTGTCACGTGCTCCTGACCCTTGGTAAGTGTGGGCATTTATTGCTTCTCGTGTTTATTGGCTGTGCCCTCATGGATCCAGTTCAATACAGGGAAATAGGAAGCTAGTTCATGTAGTATTTAAACAAATCTCTGGAGGGAGTGGATATTTCAGCTCTGAATGGAAAGAAGACATAGGAGCCAGCACTAGGAAGAAAAAAAATCTCATTTCTTCAACCAGCAGACTTATCTATCTGAAATGCTGAAAAAAAAGAGAGAAAGGAAAATCACACAAACTAATACTATTCCATGTTCTATCCTTGAAATACAATTTTCGTGACTTAAAGGCCTTTCCATGCTACGACGTCTTCTCAGCTGTATCACCTACAAATACCGTGGTGTAGCGGTAATCTAATCAGAAAAATGATCTATTAATCCACATGCTTTATATAACCTACACTTTAGCCCATTATTAACAAAGACAGGGAAGTCTCCCCAACCCATGATTTAAATATTTTTCTAAATGGAAATGACTATTCTGTCACATGTGAGCAACTGTTTTAATCATTTTTCTCAAGAGTATGCTACGCTAAAGTCAGTATGTTTTGGAGGTAAAAAAATGAGCTTGTGTTGTTAACATCTCCCCCTCCTTCTCCCCCCGCCCCGCCCCCATCTCTTTTTACCCTCTCTCTCCCTTTTTCCTATTTGCTGCAGCATGTGAATTTATTCTGGCCAAATGAGTCAGTCGAGATGGGAATGTTAATTTGTTTGAGCCATCCTATGTCAAGCTGGAAAAAAAAAAAAAAAAAAAAATCGCATGCCGGCTTTTCAATTTCTACAAACCCAAGGCAGAAAACCTGAGTCATGGTCCCTGGACCCACTGTCCCTCAGCCCTTGTCAATGCTCTCCTGCTGTTTCTCCTCTCTTCTGCCCCTCCTGACTCCAAAATGACTGAAGGGTCATTTAACCTGCTCCTGGATCTTTCCCTGAGCCTTAGGTTACTAGTATCAATGCCAGTATAAATGGATCAGCAGACAAAAGCTTGAATCTTGACTCCCAAGGACCACAGGAGACACATTGGTTCCCAGAACCAGCCTCAGCTGGGCTCAGAGGGACAGCAGACAGAGAACAGGTGAGCTGGATAGACTCGCGATGCTGGTCTTCCTTCAAAAGGCAGCGGGGCGCCGGGGCCACTCTGGGTAATTGAGTTCCCAAGTCCCACTGTTACCTGAAGCAGACAGATAGATAGATGATCACGGGGGAAAGGAACCAACATTTTTTGCGCATCAACTGTAAACCAGTGTCTTAGATGAGGTTCCCCAGAAGCAGAACCTGAGATGAGGTTTCATGTACAGTGATTTATGGAAGAATGACTTCTAGGGGAAGCAGGTGAGGGAGACAGGGGCAGCAGGAAGGCGGTGTGGGGGACAGGGGGGACGGTGCAGAAGGGTGCAGTTCAACAAGGAGCAAACCAGGCAAGGCCTTGAAGCCATTGCTCCAGCCTCGACCCACCCAGGGCTCAGGTGCAGGAAGCGACATTTCGGGGGCCATCCAGACCGAGTCAAGGAAGCTGAGCGTTCTTCTGGCCCATCGGTCATTGATTAAGGGTTGAAGTGGTGGGACATCATCTCCAGGCAGTTCTGGTTCTCTCTGCCTTAGGGCGAAGCGGACTGGAGGAGGCCATAGGTGCTGAGATGCATGAACAACACTACAGTGGCGTTCAGGGGCGTTTCGGGGGAGCACCGACTTTACCTGCTGTAGCCCCAGCTCTGCACAAGGTGCTCCATTTCACTTCATCCTCACAGCATCCTATCCCCACTTTATCCTCTGTGAGCAAGAGGAGGCTAATCTAGTCTCTGATTTTCTCCTCATCCTGCTTCCGTGGACCCTGAAACGTTCTGGTGTGCGTCAGTGAGAAACTTTGGTGGGACCAGGGTGACATCTACTGGTGAACTTGGGATCTGGCCTACAGAGAGATGTTTCTAAATTTGAGTCTGCAAGTCAGGGTGTGAGCGTCCTTCACAGCATTCAGAATCAACAGTATCGGGGCGCCTCCTGAGCTGGACTCTACTACACACTCCACCCCTCCCCTCCATCACACACACTCTAAAAATCTGCTTGTCCCATGGCATAGATCAGGGTATTATTAATACATCATTACTGCTGACCTTGTAATAAATTCAAGTGATTTAAAAATTCACACATTAGGGGAACACTGACTTTTCACTTTCAGACTCAGTTTTCATGTTTGCCTTGGATATGGAGCCCTGCAGAGTTTATAGATTGTTTTAGTTGACTTAATTCATTTATATAGGAAAGCAGCAATAGCACCTTGAGCTCAGAATAGAAACTTCTCTAGAAAACAGTTAATACAAGCCACACCCCCGTCCAGGGGCTGAATAAGACTCAGCATCCCAGATCACTTTTTTGTAAAATGTAGGGGCAGGGATCTGTAGCCAGACAACCTAGCTTCAAGATCACAGGCCGTCCTCAGTACCACACTGGAATAAGTTTAAAGGAAAGAAAGTCTGGATTTCTACTTGCTCTAATAGGGTGGCTCTCTACTGAGGGTACTTTGACCCCATCCCCCAATCTTGGAGACGTTTGGCAATGTCGGGAGACATTTTTCTTTTTCTTGAAGTATAGTTGATTTACAATGCTGTGTTAGTTTCAGGTGTACAGCAAAGTGATTCAGTTACATATATATTCTTTTTCAGATTCTTTTCCATTATAGGTCATTACAAGATATTGAATTGAGTTCCCTGTGCTATACAGTAAGACCTTGTTTTTTATCTATTTTATATATAATAATTTGTATCTGCTAATCCCAAACTCCTAATTTATCCCTCCCCCTCCCCCTTCTCCCTTTGGTAACCATGTTTGTTTTCTTTGTGAGTCTGTTTCTGTTTTGTAAATAAGTTCATTTGCATCTGGAGACATTTTTGATTGTCACAGCTGGAGCAGGGCACTACTGGCCTCTAGTCGGCAGAAGCCAGTGATGCTGCTAAACATCCTATAAAGTACAAGAAAGCCCCCAACCAAGAATTATCCAGACCCAAATGGCAATAGCGTCCAGCTTAAGAAAGTCTACTGTAAGGGGTGATATTAATTGATAAATGAAGTTTGAAAGAATAACAAATCCTAGGAAGGCCTAAGCAATTACCTTGGGTTGTGCTTGTTTCCTGAGTCCAATCTAGGTTGTATTTGTTTTGTAAGGAACCATTAGGTAGAGCTGGATACCTGAAAAATGGGTCTGTGTGAACTTATCCTGACACGCATACCCCACACCTTATGACACAGCACAGAGAACATCCATTTTGCAATCGGCCTGTTATAAATGACCATTGGCATATCCCTTTCTTCATGATCTTAAACACAGTCTTTTTGTTTCATGCTCTAGCTCTGCATGCCTCTGCTTCCCATGTAACATTTCACCAAATGCCCTTCATTAGCTCTGGGAGGGCTCAGGGCTGGTGAAGGTCTGACACATGATGGGGGCTGCAAGCTATTCGCATTTCTTCCAGCATTTATTTTCAGTCCTAGAGGACTTGGAGACTGCTTAATTGCTTTTCAAACAGCTATCATGTCCTCCTAGCTTTACAGCTTCTTCCGGAAGATGATTATAATGCCCTATTATTTCTCAAGCAAAAATAGCTCTCTCTTACCCTTCAGTAATGCATGCATTGTCAATTTCAATAGCACCAGCTGCCTTTACCTAATGTGGATCTCTCTTTCCCTTTACTTCTCCTCCTTTGCTATTGTCATCCTGTTTAACCTTTCTCGGCAGAGCTTCCTAGGCACACAGTTATTTATAGAGTCTTAGTACATTTGTGGCTACAATTAAAATTTAAACACAGCACATTTAGCCTAAGGTTGACATTTCTCATTCCATAGAGGAAGAATTTACTTAAACATTGATAGCTAAATGTGTGATGGACTTTTCAGTGTGCACTTCAATTCTGAGAAGGGGAGAAAGATATCACACAGCTCTCATCTGTTAGAATTGTGGGTTTGTTTAAAAAAGATATGTAATTGGAGACCTACAGCCGAATTTGAAATTGGTTACTTTATCTCACAGCGGAAGCATAAATGAATGTAGACTTTTGAATGAAATCCAAACTTAACCTCTGCTTGTCATGGCTCACGAGCTTGAACGGGGCTGCTGTGATTTTTTTTTTTTTTTTTTTGAAGCTGCTATTGAATTTCAGTTTAAAAGAAAGAAAACATTCCTGCCCTTCTCTGTAAAATCTCCTGCCTTCATGTAACAGAATACTATAATTTTCAAAATGGACAATCTGAAAAACAGGAAAGCAAAAGATGGCTAACATACACACTACAGGCTGGAATTTGGGTCTGCGTCTTGCAAATCCTACACTCCACGCCTTCTCCCCTCCTGAGACTCCTGACAAGGGAGGGGCAACCACAAGGTGAAAGAATCAAGTGAGTTGCAAAATATCAGCTTAATTAACCACTAGGCAAGCATCCAAAGAGACCTCCATCTCTAATACAGGGCTTCTGAGGCACAGGCTAGACTGAAGAGTGTGGCTCAGATGGGAAGTAAGGTTTCTGCATTACTGCTTCCTTGCGTCTCGGTCACCTGGGTCTGTGGCACAGGATTCTACTGACCGTGTGGACAAATGGCGGATCCCACTCAACTACAAATGGAGAAGTCATTCAATACAGAGAGGAAGCAGAGCAGATGCTCCTGACACCTGGCCCATGACAACTGCATCTCTTTGCCTGATGGCCTTTTTGGTCACTGGAGTTGGCTCTACACTTTCAGGGCAGTCTGGAAGTACCAGGGGATTGACACCCCCTAGAAGGATACCTTAACAAGTGATGGATGGGGGTTGGTGTGTCATTTATCAGCACTCCACCGTTGGAGGGGTTAACTCCTAGATGTATAGTCTACACTAGATGTCCTAAGTGAAACTGAGGTCCAAGTGCCCACAGGGATGACTTCCTTGATAACACAGCCTCTGTGACCGTCTTCTCCTCCCTGCCTCACTTTCCCACTTCCCTATCTTGAACCCTGGAATCACCATCCCAAAGAAATTACTTCCACTCCTATCCTTGTTTCAGGGTCTGTTTCTCAGGAAACCTAAACCAAGACAAAAAGGAGACTGGTTCCATCTTTAACAGGCAGGCCCCCTCCAGAGAAGCTGGAAGCAAAACTGAACGTAGGAAGAAGGCCTGGTGTACAAAGATGCAGGAGGCAAAAAAGAAGGTTGGGCAGAGCTGTATGTCTTCCAAGCCCAGTGGTCCCCACGCACTAGTAGAACTTGGCTTAATGAGCATCTCAGCTTCTGACCAATAAGATTTGCAATTCCTTCTCCACTCAGGGAAGAGATGGTGGAAGGTAGAATGGTAGAAATGTTGGGATTTTCCCCTCAGGCCCCCATCCCAGCCCACCTCCCCCAAATAGAAAAAAGCCAAAACAAAAAGATTCCCCTCCCAACAGCTCAGGTTTGTCCCAGGCTACTCCCACTTCAGAGTGGCAAACATTCCAAGCTGCCTCTGGTCAGAATCCCCTGCAAGCTCCTATCCCTGCAGGAGGATGGAATAATATTTGACTTCCAGACACCTATCGCTTTCAGATTCATTGCAGTGGGACTTACTATTCTAACAAGATAGTTCTTCAATTCCTCCCCTTCCTGGTATGAACAGGATTCCGAGCTATGAAAAACTTCTACTGCAGTCTTTTGAGTGTGTTTTATTAAAAGGTAAGATTGTGCTTGAAGCAAAGTTTAGGCAAACATTGGCTTAACGCCTTAGTACTCAACAAGCAGGGAATATTTTCGCAATTCAGGCAGCTGAATAAAATGGCCGCTAGGTTAAGAAAGGTCTTTACTTAAAGGTCAAACCAAAATATAATGGGAAAGATAAAAACAGTTTTAAATAGGATGATTTTTAAGAAAAAAAAAGGGGGGGGGACTTGTTCTAGGTGGAGATTTATTTCTTCTTTCAAAGTTTCAAAACTTCATGCATCAGTTTTAGAAACACAATTATCCTCAAAGACAAATGTGTAATTGCTCCTTGTGCAGTTAAGTTGGTCCTCAGTGCCACCTCAAATGTAAACAGGAGAAAAGCTCCCAACCAACCCCTTTCCTAGCACGACCCAACTAAGTGCCCTGCTCCTTCATGACACCTGCTCCCGTGTTCCAGATCGCCAGACCTGGATCCTATTTCCCCAGGGGACAGGTGGACTGGGGACTAGAGCAGCCATTCTTTAACCCATTATGGTCCAGAAACTTGACGTTTCACAGGTACAACTAGCACAGGTGCTTTTCTGCCAGAGGAAGGAATGGCAGAGGCTGGCAGGTTGCTGGGGAGGACACCCAGGTTTGGGAAGCTCCTCAGTTTTCCTAGTCTCAAGTGTAATAGGTCACCAATACTTGGAGCAGACTCCAGGCAATGCACATTTGTCCCATGACCAAATGAATGAAGAGGTGGAGATGCTCTTTGGTGCTTTCCTAAGCCTTTGGCCACACTCTCCCATAAGAAATTCCAGTACCTTTTCTCATCTTCACCTGATTTAATCAAAGCCACTCAGAACTTTGTTGGACTTGTAACCTGGCATAAAAATGGCGTTCTAATATACCTGGATTTAACAAATGGTTGTGCCTCTCAGAGATTTATGGTAGGTAATTAACTTTTCCTAGATTCACTGGCACTAGTTAAATTTTTGAAACAATGCTTTACTGGTTGGTAAATAGTCTCTGTCCTTAAGCTCTTCAAATGTCCTTTCACTGCCATCCCCGCCTCACAACTCCTCCCCTGGGATCACCTCTAACAGTTCCAAGTTTCATGCCCAGAACCGCATCTGTCCTCAGGACTCTGCTCCATTCTGCTAGGCTAGTGTCCACACAATCTCAGTTGTACTAATTTAGTGGGACTCCCCTCTCTGCACTTCCCTTCTCTCTGGGATCTGGCTCTTCAAGTCCTCATTGCCTTGGTAGCTCTCTGATGACTCAAACATATTTCATATGTTTTCTCCAGCTTTTCTCGTTGTTCTTGGTGAGAGTGTTTGTGGGCAATAAGCTAGTCTACCACTACTAGAAGCAAGAGCCATCTGTGGACTTCTTATGTGAAACAGATGAATCACTATTCGATAAGCTACTGAGAGTTTGGTTACTTGCAGCCCAATGAACTCTTAACTGATAAGCTTGTTATTGCTAGGACCCTGCCATGTGTGTGATCCAAGCTCATTCTATCTTTGTGACATCTTTGGCATGTGGGCTAAAGGAAGGAGACTCAGCAGGCTGCCTGATTGGAGTAGAGAACCATAAAAAGCAGAATCTTGGAATAAGTAAGTACTTCAGGGTAATCAGAGGAAGATAATTTGGATTTCTTCATTATGGAAAAAAAGAGAGAGAGAGAGAGAGAGAGGGAGAGAGAGAGAGAGAGAGAAGAGATCCATAAAGTGTACTAATGGGATGAAAGGGTTATTAAAGAGAAAACTTTGGAAACTGCTGAGTGGTAATATTTCTAACACAAATTAATGATGTGCTGGGAACCCAAGAGGAAGGCATTTCGTCTTATCTTTGCCATTAAGCACAAAGCCAAAACTTTCGGCACATGATTTATAACCCTGAGAGTTCTGAAGATTTCATTAAAAAGTACTAAATAAAGCATGACACCTTCCAAGGTGTCCCATAGCCTGGGATATGGAGAGATAAGGGGATTTTTCCAAGGTCAGGCTCCAGGCAGAAGAGAGCCCATGGATATGAGTAGGTTAAAGGAGAAACACAGCACACACACACACACACTCACACACCATGATATGGGCAGTTGGTCAGAATCTATCTAAATCTCATCCCCTCAGTGAAGGACTGTATTTTCTAAAAATGGTCCCACCATCATGTCCCACCCTCCCCCATACTCTTCTTTCAATGGGCATAGACTCTCCTCCATCAAGAGGAGGGTCTCTGTTCCTCCTTCACTTTGCATCCAGGTGGTGGTAGTGATGCTATGTGACTTCCAAGGTCATAAAGGGCTGCATTGCTTTTGCTGGCCCTTTTGGGATCCTTGACCTGGGATTCCTGTCACCAGCCACATGGAAAGGCCACTGTAGATGTTCTGGCCACAAGCCCAGCTGACAGTCAGCCTTGACCACCAATCATCAATATCAGCAGCAGCAGCAACCACCATGTTGATGACTGAGGCTTCAAAGATTCCAACCCCCAACCTTTGAGCTGCTCCAGGGGAGCAATGTGGAGCAGATACGTGCTGTCCCCGCCAAGAACTTCCCAAACTGCAGACTTATGGGAAACAAAATGTTGTTTTGAACCATTAAGTTTAAGAGTGGTTCGTTACACAGCAAAATCGAGCCCTCCTTCCCTGCCTCTGAGTGTAATGCTTGCAAGAGTCGCTCAGATCTCGTTCATGACAGAAAATGTACCCGAAGAGACAGGGTCTACCAAATGCATGATCTGGTCCAAGTGGATGCAGGAAGGCAAAGTTCTGGGTCTTAACAAAGCCTCAACCTAGCACGAGATCTTTCCTTATGGGGATGATTGGCAGAAATGCTGGCCTCAGCCTTTTAGTGGTCCTGGGTTTAGTTTCCCTGTTGGTGACTTTATTTTTGTATTTGTATATGAAGTGATACTTCATTATGGTTTTGATATTCATTTCCCTTATAACTGACAATATTTAGCATCTTTTCATGTGCTTATTGGCCGTTTGTATATCTTTTTTTGAGAAATGACTGTTCAAGTGCTGTACTTGGTTTTTCATTGAATCGTTTATCTTTTTGGAGGGGTTCTTTCTATATTCTGGTTTCTGGACTCTTATCAGATATATGATTTGCAAATATTTTCTCCCATTATGTGGGTTGTCTTTATTTATTTTATTTTATTTTATTTTTTATTGAATAGAGTTCCCTGTGCTATACAGTAGGTTCTTTTTTTTTAAACATCTTTATTGGAGTATAATTGCTTTACAATGGTGTGTTAGTTTCTGCTTTACAACAAAGTGAACCAGTTATACATATACATATGTCCCCATGTCTCTTCCCTCTTGTGTCTCCCTCCCTCCCACCCTCCCTATCCCACACCTCTAGGTGGTCACAAACCACCGAGCTGATCTCCCTGTGCTATGCGCTGCTTCCCGCTAGCTATCTATTTTATGTTTGGTAGTGTATATATGTCCATGCCACTCTCTCACTTCGTCACAGCTTATGCTTCCCCCTCCCCATATCCTCAAGTCCATGCTCTAGTAGGTCTGTGTTTTATTCATGTCCTACCCCTAGTCTCTTCATGACATTTTTTTTCTTAGATTCCATATGTATGTGTTAGCATATGGTATTTATTTTTCTCCTTCTGACTTACTTCACTCTGTATGACAGACTCCAGGTCTATCCACCTCACTACAAATAACTCAGTTTCATTTCTTTTTATGGCTAAGTAATATTCCATTGTATATATGTGCCACATCTTCTTTATCCATTCATCTGTTGATGGACACTTAGGGTGCTTCCATGTCCTGGCTATTGTAAATAGAGCTGCAATGAACATTTTGGTCCATGACTCTTTTTGAATTATGGTTTTCTCAGGATATATGCCCAGGAGCAGGATTGCTGGGTCGTATGGCAGTTCTATTTTTAGTTTTTTAAGGAACCTCCATACTGTTCTCCATAGTGGCTGTATCAATTTACATTCCCAACAACAGTACAAGAGGGTTCCCTTTTCTCCACACCCTCTCCAGCATTTATTGTTTCTAGATTTTTTTATGATGGCCATTCTGACCAGTGTGAGATGATATCTCATTGTAGTTTTGATTTGCATTTCTCTAATGATTAAAGATGTTGAGCATTCTTTCATGTGTTTGTTGGCAATCTGTATATCTTCATTGGAGAAATGTCTATTTAGGTCTTCTGCCCATTTTTGGATTGGGTTGTTTGTTTTTCTGTTTTTGAGCTGCATGAGTTGCTTATAAATTTTGGAGATTAATCCTTTGTCAGTTGCTTCATTTGCAACTATTTTCTCCCATTCTGAGGGTTGTCTTTTGGTCTTGTTTATGGTATCCTTTGCTGTGAAAATGCTTTTAAGTTTCATTAGGTCCCATTTGTTTATTTTTGTTTTTATTTCCATTTCTCTAGGAGGTGGGTCAAAAAGGATCTTGCTGTGATTTATGTCATAGAGTGTTCTGCCTATGTTTTCCTCTAAGAGTTTGATAGTGTCTGGCCTTACATGTAAGTCTTTAATCCATTTTGAGTTTATTTTTGTGTATCGTGTTAGGGAGTGTTCTAATTTCATACTTTTACATATACCTGTCCAGTTTTCCCAGCAGCACTTATTGAAGAGGCTGTCTTTTCTCCACTGTATATTCTTGCTTCCTTTATCAAAGATAAGGTGACCATATGTGTGTGGGTTTATCTCTGGGCTTTCTATCCTGTTCCATTGATCTATATTTCTGTTTTTGTGCCAGTACCATACTGTCTTGAGTACTGTAGCTTTGTAGTATAGTCTGAAGTCAGGGAGGCCGATTCCTCCAGCTCCATTTTTCATCCTCAAGGTTGCTTTGGCTATTCGGGGTCTTTTGTGTTTCCATACAAATTGTGAAATTTTTTGTTCTAGTTCTGTAAAAAATGCCAGTGGTAGTTTGATAGGGAATGCATTGAATGTGTAGATTGATGTGGGTAGTAGAGTCATTTTCACAATGTTCGTTCTTGATATCCAAGAACATGGTATATCTCTCCATCGATTTGTATCATCTTTAATTTCTTTCATCAGTGTCTTATAATTTTCTGCATACAGGTCTTTTGTCTCCTTAGGTAGGTTTATTCCTAGATATTTTATTCTTTTTGTTGCAATGGTAAATGGTAGTGTTTCCTTAATTTCTCTTTCAGATTTTTCATCATTAGTGTACAGGAATGCAAGAGATTTCTGTGCATTAATTTTGTATCCTGCTACTTTTCCAAATTCATTGATTAGCTCTAGTAGTTTTCTGGTAGCATCCTTAGTATTCTCTATGTATAGTATCATGTCATCTGCAAACAGTGACAGCTTTACTTCTTCTTTTCCTATTTGGATTCCTTTTATTTCCTTTTCTTCTCTGATTGCTGTGGCTAGACCTTCCAAAACTAGGTTGAATAAGAGTGGTGAGAGTGGGCAACCTTGTCTTGTTCCTGATCTTAGTGGAAATGGTTTCAGTTTTTCACCATTGAGAATGATGCTGGCTGTGGGTTTGTCATGTATGGCCTTTAGTATGTTGAAGAAAGTTCCCTCTATGCCTACTTTCTGCAGGGTTTTTTATCATAAATCAGTGTTGAATTTTGTCAAAAGCTTTCTCGGCCTCTATTGAGATGATCATATGGTTTTTCTCCTTCAGTTTGTTGATATGGTGTACCATGTTGATTGATTTGCGTATATTGAAGAATCCTTGCATTCCTGGAATAAACCCCACTTGATCATGGTGTATGATCCTTTTAATGTGCTGTTGGATTCTGTTTGCTAGTATTTTGTTGAGGATTTTTGTATCTATGTTCATCAGTGATATTGGCCTGTAGTTTTCTTTCTTTGTGACGTCTTTGTCTGGTTTTGGTATCAGGGTGATGGTGGCCTCGTAGAATGACTTTGGGAGTGTTCCTCCTTCTGCTATCTTTTGGAAGAGTTTGAGAAGGATAGGTGTTAGCTCTTCTCTAAATGTTTGATAGAATTCGCCTGTGAAGCCATCTGGTACTGGGCTTTTGTTTGTTGGAAGATTTTTAATCACAGTTTCAATTTCAGTGCTTGTGATTGGTCTATTCATATTTTCTATTTCTTCCTGGTTCAGTCTCGGCAGGTTGTGCATTTCTAAGAATTTGTCCATTTCTTCCAGGTTGTCTATTTTACTGGCATACAGTTGCTTGTAGTAATCTCTCATAATCTTTTGTATTTCTGCAGTGTCAGTTGTTACGTCTCCTTTTTCATTTCTAATTCTATTGATTTGAGTCTTCTCCCTTTTTTTCTTGATGAGTCTGGCTAATGGTTTATCAATTTTGTTTATCTTCTCAAAGAACCAGCTTTTAGTTTTATTGATCTTTGCTATCGTTTCCTTCATTTCTTTTTCATTTATTTCTGATCTGATCTTTATGATTTCTTTCCTTCTGCTAAGTTTGGGTTTTTTTTGTTCTTCTTTCTCTAATTGCTTTAGGTGGAAAGTTAGGTTGTTTATTCAAGATGTTTCCTGTTTCTTAAGGTAGGATTGTATTGCTATAAACTTCCCTCTTAGAACTGCTTTTGCTACATCCCATAGGTTTTGGGTCATCATGTCTCAATCATCATTTGTTTCTAAGTATTTTTTGATTTCCTCTTTGATTTCTTCAGTGATCACTTCGTTATTAAGTAGTGTATTATTTAGCCTCCATGTGTTTGTATTTTTTACAGATCTTCTCCTGTAAGTGATATCTAGTTTCATAGCATTGTGGTCGGAAAAGATACTTGATACAATTTCAATTTTCTTAAATTTACCAAGGCTAGATTTGTGACCCAAGATATGATCTATCCTGGAGAATGTTCCATGAGCACTTGAGAAAAATGTGTATTCTGTTGTTTTTGGATGGAATGTCCTATAAATATCAATTAAGTCCATCTTGTTTAATGTATCATTTAAAACTTGTGTTCCCTGATTTATTTTCATTTTGGATGATCTGTCCATTGGTGAAAGTGGGGTGTTAAAGTCCCCTACTATAATTGTGTTACTGTCAATTTCCCCTTTTATAGCTGTTAGTATTTGCCTTATGTATTGAGGTGCTCCTATGTTGGGTGCATAAATATTTACAATTGTTATATCTTCTACATGGATCGATCCCTTGATCATTATGTAGTGTCCTTCTTTGTCTCTTGTAATAGTCTTTATTTTAAAGTCTATTTTGTCTGATATGAGAATTGCTACTCCAGCTTTCTTCTGATTTCCATTTGCATGGAATATCTTTTTCCATCCCCTCACTTTCAGTCTGTTAGTGTCCCTAGGTCTGAAATGGGTCTCTTGTAGACAGCATATATATGGGTCTTGTTTTTGTATCCATTCAGCCAGTCTGTGTCTTTTGGTGGGAGCATTTAATCCATTTACATTTAAGGTAATTATCGATATGTATGTTCCTATTACCATTTACTTAATTGTTTTGGGTTTGTTCTTGTAGGTGTTTTCCTTCTCTTGTGTTTCTTGCCTAGAGAAGTTCCTTTAGCGTTTGTTGTAAAGCTGGTTTGGTGGTGCTGAACTCTCTCAGCTTTTGCTTGTCTGTAAAAGTTTTAATTTCTCCATCAAATCTGAATGAGATCCTTGCTGGGTAGAGTAATCTTGGTTGTAGGTTCTTCTCCTTCATCACTTTAAATATGTCCTGCCACTCCCTTCTGGCTTGCAGAGTTTCTGCTGAAAGATCAGCTGTTAACCTTATGGGGATTCCCTTGTGTGTTATTTGTTGTTTTTCCCTTGCTGCTTTTAATATGTTTTCTTTGTATTTAATTTTTGATAGTTTGATTAATATGTGTCTTGCTGTGCTTCTCCTTGGATTTATCATGTATGGGACTCTCTGTGCTTCCTGGACTTGATGGACTATTTCCTTTCCCATATTAGGGAAGTTTTCAACTATAATCTCTTCAAATATTTTCTCAGTCCCTTTCTTTTTCTCTTCTTCTTCTGGGACCCCTATAATTCGATGTTGGTGCATTTAATGTTGTCCCAGAGGTCTCTGAGACTGTCCTCAGTTCTTTTCATTCTTTACTCTGTTCTGCAGTAGTTATTTCCACTATTTTATCTTCCAGGTCACGTATGTGTTCTTCTGCCTCAGTTATTCTGCTATTGATCCCTTCTAGAAAATTTTTAATTTCATTTACTGTGTTGTTCATCGTTGCTTGCTTCCTCTTTATTTCTTCTAGGTCCTTGTTAAATGTTTCTTGCATTTTGTCTATTCTATTTCCAAGATTTTGGATCATCTTTACTATCATTATTCTGAATTCTTTTTCAGGTAGACTGCCTATTTCCTCTTCATTTGTTAGGTCTGGTGGGTTTTTACCTTGCTCCTTCATCTGCTGTGTGTTTTTCTGTCTTTTCATTTTGCTTACTGTGTTTGGGGTCTCCTTTTTGCAGGCTGCAGGTTCGTAGTTCCCATTGTGTTTGGTGTCTGTCCCCAGTGGCTAAGGTTGGTTCAGTGGGTTGAGTACATTTCCTGGTTGAGGGAACTAATGCCTGTGTTCTGGTGGATGAGGCTGGATCTTGTCTTTCTGGTGGGCAGGTCCACGTCTGATGGTGTGTTTTGGGGTGTTGGTAGCCTTATTATGATTTCAGGCAGCCTCTCTGCTAATGGATGGGGCTGTAGTCCTGTCTTGCTAGTTGTTGGGCATAGGGTGTGCAGCACTGTAGCTTGCTGGTCGTTGAGTGAAGCTGGGTCTTGGTGTTGAGATGGAGATCTCTGGGAGATTTTCGCCATTTGATATTATGTGGAGCTGGGAGGTCTCTTGTGGACCAGTGTCCTGAAGTTGGTTCTCCCACCTCAGAGACACAGCCCTGACTCCAGGCTGGAGCACCAAGAGCCTTTAATCCACACAGCTCAGAATAAAAGGGAGAAAAAATAGAAAGGAAGGAAGGAAGAAAAGAAAGGAAGAAAGGAAGGAAGGAAGGAAGAAAGGAAGGAAGGGAGGAAGAAAGCAAGAAAGGAACAAAGGAAGGGAGGAAGAAAGGAAGAAAGAAAGGAAGGGAGGAAGAAAGGAAGGAAGAAAGGAGGGAAGAAAGGAAGAAAGGAAGAAGATAAAATAAAGTGGATAAAATAAAGTTATTAAAATAAAAATAATTATTAAGAAGAAAACTTTTAAAAAGAAAAAAAACGGTTCAGTGAGAACAGTAGGACAAATGGTGAAAGCAATATACAGACAAAATCTCACACAGCAGCATACACATACACACTCACAAAAAGAGAAAAAGGGGAAAATAATATCTGGCTCCCAAAGTCCACCTCCTCAACTTGGGATGATTTGCTGTCTATTTAGGTATGCCACAGATGCAGGGCACTTCAAGTTGATTGTTGAGATTTAATCCGCTGCTCCTGAGGCTGCTGGGAGAGACTTCCCCCTCTCCTCTTTGTTCGCACAGCTCCTGGGGTTCAGCTTTGGAGTTGGCCCCGCCTCTATGCGTAGGTCGTCTGAGGGCATCTGCTCTTCGCTCAGACAGGACCAGGTTAAAGGAGCAGCTGATTCGGGGGCTGTGGCTCAGGATTCGGGGGCTGTGGCTCAGGCCGGGGGGGGGGGGCATGGATGCGGGGCGAGCCTGCGGCGGCAGAGGCCAGCGTGAGGTTGCACCAGCCTGAGGCGCTCCGCCCGTTCTCCCGGGGAAGCTGTCCCTGGATCCCGGGATCCCGGCAGTGGCGGGCTGCACAGGCTCCCAGGAGGGCCGGTGTGGAGAGTGACCTGTGCTCGCACACAGGCCTCTTGGTGGCGGCAGCAGCAGCCCTAGCGTCCCACGCCTGTCTCTGGTGTCCGCGCTGACAGCCGCGGCTCGCGCCCGTTTCTGGAGCTCCTTTAAGGTGCGCGCTTAATTTCCTCTCCTAGAATAACGATTTAAAAGATGGCTGCTGCTTTCTCAGTGGAATCCATGGAGAACCGGAGAAAATGGAGAATCCTTCCAAAGCCACCAATCAGCATTGCCATGAGAGTCAAATTTGACAATGGGAAAACTCAGGAACAGCCATACAGAAGAGATGCATAAGACAAGGTATGTGGGAATGGCTCTGATCTTCCATGCTCTCTCCAACCTGCCACTCTCCCCTAATCTCCACGCAGCTCCATGTGGGTTGTCTTTAAAATGTTGTAGGAGTGTCTTTTGATGCACAAAAGTTTTCAATTTTGATGAGTCAAATTTATCTCTTTTCTTTGTTACTGCTTGTGCTTTGGTGTCATACTTGAAAAACCGTGGCCTCATCCAAGGTCATGAAGATTTATACCCATTAAAAAAAAAATTTATTATTTATGTATTTATTTTTGGTCATGTTGGGTATTCGTTGCTGTGCGTGGCTTTTTCTAGCTGTGGCAAGAGGGGGCTACTCTTCGTTGCGGAGCGCAGGCTTCTCATTGTGGTGGCTTCTCTTGTTGCGGAGCACGGGCTTTAGGTGCGCGGGCTTCAGTAGTTGTGACTCGCGGGCTCTAGAGTGCAGGCTCAGTAGCTGTGGCGCACGGACTTAGTTGCTCTGCAGAATGTGGGATCTTCCCGGACCAGGGCTTGAACCCGTGTCCCCTGCATTGGCAGGTGGATTCTCAACCACTGCGCCACCAGGGAAGCCCTATACCCATTTTTCTGTGATGAGAAAACAGACATTTTGAGGAGTTTTACAGTATGACAGTCCTGCTCACACCCAGAGTCTGGACATTTAGATAAAAATCTGAGCTTAGGATACCCACCCCAATTTCCCACTTTGCTTTTCCCAGGAAAATTACTAAAAATGACCACTTAGAGTTGAACCAGAGAAAAGTCTGCCCCAACCAACAGATGCTTACTACCCTGCTCTCTATCTCCGGCTCACTAGTAACCTGAAGTGGAGGACTGCCCTTCCCCCAGCTCATTGTGTGTCCCCCCCATTTCTGGGATTTGTAAGTAATAAATCTTGTAACTTTACTTCCTTTATGTGAGTGTATTGAAACTGTGCCTTCAATGAAAATGACCCTGGGGTTTCATTTCCCCAAAGTGGGACCCTGGAGCTACTTGCCAACCTCCATGGGTGGCTTGTCCTCCTCATGCAGCAGGTCATGATCTGTGTATTCTTTTCTCTTTTTTTAAGTCTTTATTGAATTTGTTACAATATTGCTTCTGTTTTATGTTTTGGTTTTTTCTGCCAGGAAGCATGTGGGATCTTAGCCCCCTGACCAGGGATTGAACCCTCACGCCCTGCACTGGAAGGTAAGTCTTAACGCCTGGACTGCCAGGGAGGTCCCGATCTGTGTATTCGGAATTTAATACACCAGCTATGGGCTCCCGAACACAATTTCCTTCCACAAGTTTTAGTGTGAGGTAGGAGACCAAATTCATTCTTTTGCATGTGGGTATTCAGTTGCTCTGGGAACATTTGTTGAAAATAATATTCCTTCCCCATTGAATAATCTTGGCACCTTTGTTGGAAATCAATTGACCATAGATGAATGAGTTTTATTTCTGAACTCTCTATTTTATTCCGTTGATCTGTATGTCTACTTTTATGCCAGTAACACAGTTTTGATTAGTGTCTTTACAGTGAATTTTTAAATCAGGAAGTGTGAATCCTCCAATTTTGTTCTTCTTTTTTCAAGATTATTTTAGCTATTTGGGTTGCCTTACAATTGCATATAAAATTTGGGATTAGCTTGTCTATTTTTGCAAAAGAAGGCAGTTGGAATTTTGGTAGGAATTAAATTGAACCTATAGATCAGTTTTGGGAGAATTGCCATCTTAAGAATATTAAATTTTCCAATTCATGACCATGAGTTTTTCCCATTTATGTAGTTTTTCTTTAATTTCTTTAGACAATATTTTGTAATTTCAGTATAAAGGTCTTGCAATTCCTTGGTTAAATTTATTCCTAAGTATCTTGTTCTTTTTGATGTTACTATAAATGGAATTATTCTCATAATTTTATTTTGGTTTGCTCATTGCAAGTAAATAAAAATACAATTGATTTTGTATATTGATCTTGTATCCTGCAACCTTGCCAAACTCATTTATTAGCTAAAATAGTTTCTTCATGAATTTTTAAAAAGTGTTTTCTATGGGAAGGAAATCCAAAAAAGAGAGGATATCTGTATAGGTATAGCTGATTCACTTTGCTATACAGTAGAAATTAACACAACATTGTAAAGTAACTATACTCCAATAAAAATTAATTAATTTTTTTTAGAAAAAGGTGACTTGGGACTTCCCTGGCAGTCCAGTTTAGACTTCGCCTTCGAATGCAGGGTGTGCGGGTTTGATCCCTGGTCAGGGAGCTAAGATCCCACATGCCTCGCTGCCAAAAAAGTAAAACATAAAGCAGAAGCAATATTGTAACAAATTCAATAAAGACTTTAAAAATGATCGACATCCGGGCTTCCCTGGTGGCGCAGTGGTTGAGAGTCCGCCTGCCGATGCAGGGGACACGGGTTCGTGCCCCGGTCCGGGAGGATCCCACATGCCGCGGAGCAGCTGGGCCCGTGAGCCATGGCCACGGAGCCTGCGCGTCCGGAGCCTGTGCTCCGCAACAGGAGAGGCCCCAACAGTGGGAGGCCCACGTACCATTAAAAAAAAAAAAAAAAAAAAAAAAAATCAACATCAAAAAAATCTTTAAAAAAAGTTTCTTAAGCTGTTTTCTATATAAGATTATGTCTTCTGCAAAAAGAGATAGTTTTACTTTTTTCTTTCTAATCTGGATATGCCTTTTATTTGTTTTTCTTGCCTAATTGCCCTGACTAGAACTTCTAGTACAATGTTAAATAGAAGTGGTGAGTAGATGTTTTTGTCTTTTTTCTGATCTTAGGAGGAAAGTGTTCAGTTTTGTTCACTGTTAAGCATGACGTTAGCTGCAAGTTTTTAATTGATGCCCTTTATTAAGTTAGTGGCTCCAAGGTTTTTTCAACAATACTGACTGAGCACCTACTGTGTGTGCCAGGCACTCTTCTAGGCCCAAAGAAAATTATGGTGGGAAAAAAAAAGAAATATAGTTATGTAACTAACATAATTATATTTCAATTAAGAAAAAACAAAAACAAAAAAATGGTGCCCAAGCTGTTCAAGGACAAATTTAATGAAGATAAAAGCATGACTCACAAAGAAATATAAAATGAAAATGAGTCTAAGATTTTAACTCATTAGTTAATAAGAAAACGAGTAAGAGGCTACAAATGGTTCAAAAGAGAATTCCAAGAATCATATATGTATAGGCAGTGAGGAATACTTAAAGCAAATTTCCAAATGAATGCAAAATTGATCTACCTATTCGTCAATAACCAAGTACATTCTACAGAACATAATTCATTTGCATGTGTATGGCCAAGAATAATTTGCTTTTTTATCAGTTTTCTATAAATTACAGCATTATGAACTAGTTCAAAGTCAGTGAAAGGCAGAGAAAATTCAGAGGCAATCCCTGGAAGGACACTCTAGAAGCTCCCCACCCCCCATTTCAAAGTCTTTCCCAATTTTCTCAAGCAATATTCAATAAATAGTTGTTCAATGAATGGCTAGTGAACTAGAAACAAAGGTAAAACATATTTCAAGAAGAATAGTGTGATCAACTGTGGCAGGTGCTGCTGTGAGCATGATGAGACTTGAGAATTGACCACTGCCTTTGGTAACTTGGAGGTTTTAGTAGGATTCTGGGGTTCAAAGTCCAATTAGAGTGGGTTCAAGGACAAACAGAAGCTGAGGAAGTGGAGAGAATTAGGCCACTCTTTGGGAGTAGTTTTACTATAAAAGCGAGCAGAGAAATAGGGAAAAGTGAGGTCAAGAGAAGATGTTTGTTTGCGCTTTTTTGTTGTCGTTATTGGGTTTTTTTTTTTTTTTTTGCCACACCAAGCATCACGTGGGATCTTAGTTCCCCACCAGGGATTGAACCCGCATCTCCTGCATTGGAAGCACGGAGTGTTAACCTCTGGACCACCAGGGAAGTCCAGAAGATGTTTTAAAGGATGAAAGATAATGCAGCATTGGCATGCTAAAGGTAACTCAGCAAAGAAGGAACAAAAGAGGGCATAATTGGAAGAGGGAAGTTCAGGAGTATTTATTCATTGCAAGGGGGAAGGAGACCAGTATGCAAGTTGAGAATTGCCTGAGATTGAAGAATAGACAGTTCATCTGTTAAGTATCAGGATGGTAACTGGAAGTTTGTTTTCCTTGTCTCTGAAATAAAATAGGAAATTCCTTGGCCGTCTAGTGGTTGGGACTCCACAATTTTGCTGCCGAGGGCCTGGGTTTGATCCCTGGTCAGGGAACTAAGACCCCTTAAGTTGCTTGGGGCCGCCAAAAAAAAAAAATGAAATAAAACAAATGCAAATGCTAAGTCTGAAGACCATTTAACAAGAGCCACCAGACACACCTCAAAGGAACATAAGAGGTGGCTAAACCAGCTTGATGTGATAGTGGCCATCCCACCCCTACCGGGCAACTGTGCTATACAATCTGGCAGCTACCAGCCACATGCAGCTACTTAAATGTAAATTAATTAAAATTAAATACAATTTAAAATTTCAGCTCCTCAGTTGCACTAACTATATTGCGTGTACTCAATGGCCACATGGAGTTAGCGCTATTGCATTGGACAGCACAGATGTAGAATTATTTCCAGCATCCTGTAAAGTTCTATTGGACAGCATTGGTCTACAAGAATTGGTGGAGGAAAAATAGCTAGAGTAGGGGGTTCTCAGCCTACATGGAGAATGCTGTTACATTCCCCCACTCTGTTGCCTCATTGATTCCCCCCCACCCCCATTATTTGTTTGGACATGCTTCAAATCTGCTGCTCTTCCCTGGGCCGATCTGAGCAGGAAAAAGGAACTGGAGAGAGATGGCGGGTGATGAAAGGACAAGGAGGAAGCAGCCAGACAGTGATGGAGAGGCTTTCTCTTCCAACTGTTGCAGGAAGGGGGACCCCTTCCAGGGCCCGAGGGTGGGCTCTTGTTTAACACTCGGAGATGAATTGTCCAAGGAGACACATATGCTGACAAAGCAAGAGACTTTATTGGGAAGGGGCACCCAGGCAGAAAGCAGGAGGGTAACGGAACCCAGGAGGACTGCTCTGCCACATGGCTCGCAGTCTCGGGTTTTATGGTGATGGGATTAGTTTCCAGGTTGTCTCTGGCCAATCATTCTGACTCAGGCTCCTTCCTGGTGGCTCATGCATGCTCAGCCAAGATGGATTCCAGCCAGAAGGATTCTGGGAGGTTGGGAGGACATATGGACTGGCATCTCCTGTCCTTTTGACCTTTCCCAAATTCTTCCAGTTGATGGTATCTTGTTAGTTCCGCATTCCTTACCAGGACCTCCTGCTTAAGATAACTCATGCAAATGGCTACTATTGGGCCTGGCCAGGGTGGGCGGTTTCAGTCAGTGTTTCCCCTAATGAATAGGGTTACCTGAGCCACACAAATAAGTACAAACTGGGAACTAACATTCAAGGGCTAGTAAAAAAAAAAATAGTGATTTTGCTCTGAGTTTAACTTGTAAACTCAGAAATAAGGTCTTTCCTGAATGCCTTATACAAGCCTTTGAAGGCATGATAAACTCTTGAGTTATAGAACATAGAACTCGTTGTGGTCTTAAAAAAATGCACAGGGCTTCCCTGGTGGCGCAGTGGTTGAGAGTCCGCCTGCCGATGCAGGGGACGCGGGTTCGTGCCCCGGTCCGGGAGGATCCCACATACCGCGGAGCGGCTGGGCCCTTGAGCCATGGCTGCTGAGCCCGTGCATACGGAGCCTGTGCTCCGCGGCGGGAGAGGCCACAACAGTGACAGGCCCGCGTACCGCAAAAAAAAAAAAAAAAAAAAAAGGAAAAAAAAAAGCACAATGTGAGAGTTGTGAGTTAAGTTTTATTTGGGGCAAAATGAGGACTATAGCCCGGGAGACAGTATCTCAGATAGCTCTGAGAAACTGCTCCAAACAGGTGGGGGAAAGGTCAGTATATATGTGATTTTGGTGAAGGGGAAGTACATGCAATCAAGCACATATTTTTTGCCAAAGGTTTCGGCTAGTCACAAGGAGCAGTCATCACCATGAAAGATTTTAGTGCTTTTCTACATATGAGGACATATAAGAATTGGGCTCATAAAATCAGCTCCTTAAAGTATCTAACTATCTGAAGACCTGTTCTGCCAGTTTTTCCCAGAGCACAGAGTGCCTTATTTCTGCTCTCCACCCTGAACTCCTTTCAGGGGGTGTCGAAAGTCATCAGCTGCAGCAGCATATGATTTAATCCTTGTAGAAGTAGGTGGCAAGTGCCAATTTGTAGTTGACATCGTAAACTTCAGTTTAGTTAGAAATCTTCTCACTGATATAATATATAGTTGGACAAATCAATCTTTTAGTATCCTTTTGGTGACAGACCTGTTCTTTGGGTAACTAAAAGCAACTGTCTTTCTCTTGCAAATATCTACAAACCATAAATGTAAATACAGGCCTGAGGACCTGAGACTGAGCCTCATTAGCTCAGTCAGGCAAGACCTGAAACCAAGAGAATGACAAAGTGGTAGTTTTAAAATTCAAACCGCTGGGAATGCTACCTCAGCCAAACTTTACAAATAGTTAAAGCCTTGGTCATCTGAGCAAGCAACTTTAATGTATTCCAACTGTTCTTTGTAAACTAGTAAGTTCATATTGTAATACCTGATTCATAACTTTCTTTTTTTTTTAAGTGAAGCCATGAGATATCTAGTTTTGTCTGTTTATATGTCTGTGTGCACATTATACATACGAGATATCTCTATCTCTGGAAGTTACTATCAAAATTGAATTTATAAAGAGCTCCCTTTAATCTAAAAGAAAGCGCTTACAAATTAAAGAAACCAGCCAAAATGACTTTCAGGTTCATGTGAACTGGGAAATATTCAATATTAATTTGATACCTGGTATTAAAGTTTGTTGATCTATTTATTATAGACATGTCTTTAGAGTCATTAAGTATAATACTTTATTGTACCTAGGTTTAACAGATGTCAAATAAGACCTTATTATATCTGTTGCAAGGAAAATAACTTGACATGATGAGACTTTATATGTAAATGAGACAAGAGCTTTTGGGTAAACTCTTTAAAAGTATATCTTAGAAATGTCTACTTAAGATGATCTTTACAGATATTTGGTAACTTAAAGTTCTAGAGTTGTGCTAATTTAAGTGATGGAGGTTTATTGAATAGCTATATAATTTCCAAAAAAAATAAGATACTGAGACATCAATTACTAAATAGAGAAACTAAAGGTATTTAGGGCTATTAATTGAAAATGTTTGGTGCCACCTTGAGATGTCCTCTATAAGAAAATGAATGTATTTAGAAATTACCACTGGTATTTATGTTCACCAATCTACAGAATGCGAATGTAAAAGAAAGTTCATAATAGCTTACTTCCTAGTTTTCACTAGAAGTTAAGGTTTTTAAGAGTTGAGGATTCTAATTTAAACATGTAATTAAAGCTAATAGGAAGCATTTCAGTATACAGTACGAAAGTAGAATGTGTGTTTTCAGTAAAGAAGGTATGATGAATGGAATTACATTTTATTGAGGAAAAAATTTTATACATGGTCAGGATTAACTAAATTTAGATTGAAGTTAATTAAGTAAATGGATTTTGTTAAGTAAGGTAGTACATGACTGGAATTTGAACAAAGTTTCTTAGAGTGCTCCCTTTTTTTTTTTTTAAATTTATTTATTTATTTATTTTTGGCTGTGTTGGGTCTTTGTTTCTGTGCAAGGGCTTTCTGTAGTTGCGGCGAGAAGGGGCCACTCTTCATCGCGGTGCGCAGGCCTCTCACTGTCGCGGCCTCTCTTGTTGCAGAGCACAGGCTCCAGACGCACAGGCTCTGTAGTTGTGGCTCACGGGCCCAGTTGCCCCGTGGCATGTGGGATTTTCTCAGACCAGGTCTCGAACCCGTGTCCCCTTCATTGGCAGGCAGATTCTCAACCGCTGTGCCACCAGGGAAGCCCGAGAGCGCTCCTTTTTGATAACAGATTGTGTGAGTTTCTGTGCCCTTAAGTAATCTATTTGTGAGTTTGGTTAAATGAATAAGTATTGTTTCATAGAGACCTATGATCCTGTTGTGTTTTAAAAACCTTTTTGATACTTTTTAACAAACTTCCCCATTATCAAAATCGAACTAAAGCTCTTTTAGCCTCCAGCTGACTCTGGGATGCTTCAAACGAACATCCCTGAGACATCTCAGAGAGGAATGTTAAACTAAGTTTATTTGGTATGTTTAATTACTTCAGAAACATTGTCAAGTGACTGGAGGTGAACCTCAGGTTATAGTTTATGGATAAATGTTATTAATACAGATATTCCAAATTTTATATGGAATCCGTAACATCTGATATGTCCTGATATAATGTTATCAGTCATAATTCTAGTTATTATCCAAAAATGTTATATGTCACAGAAATATCCAAGTTTCCTGCTAATTGCACTGTACTCAAATCTTTACCATGCTATTTTAACTTTTATAGACAATCATTATTTTACACTGATGCTTTTACAAAATGAAGATTTTCAAGAAGACTCATAAAGAGAACTTTTTAAACAAATATAAGTTTCTGATAGCTTTAGATAATACCACTGAACTGGGTAACAAATGACAAAACTCTAATGGAAAACCTGATTACTTCATCCAGATCAACAGGAATTAATTACATGAGACTGAATGAACTGATGAGTATGATTTATAACTTTATGACTTTTTGAAAATACACTAGCTAAAGCTTTGTTTTCCAGAAAAACCTTTTCTCTTATGCTATGACCTACAACAAATTGATAAAGTATACCTTTGTAACAAAGAGGAACCATTTATCTTTTTCTCTCCACCTGATCCTTCCAGAATTTGGTTTCTCCAGCTGGCTCTCCTGTGGATTTGGTGGTTTGGTGCAACTGGATTACAACTAGTTACACTAATGATTGTTTTAATTTGTTCTTTGTTTCCAAATTGTTTATGATTTGTCTTCCTGCTTCACTATGACTTTGTAATGTTACTACCTACATTACTTATATCCTATTTTATAAGATTGTTGTTTTTTATAGTACTCAATGTGGCCTCCAACAAAACTGATGATGGCTAAACATCTTGAGAAAATAGATCATATTTATGACACTTATAGAATAATTGTAATAGTGTGATTTTAGATATGGGAAGAAGCAATAAGGGAAAACATTTCCTGGATCATAATAGACAAGTAAGACAGAGGATCCAGAGAATCTTTAATTATCAACAGGGCCTAATCCGGAAATTAGCTCCTGGAGTAGCATATCAACAGGAATTTTCGCCTGATCTAGGATGAGCCTCCCAGCGCCATGGGACAAAATTTGGTCATGAAATGTTTCCCAAATATTGGTTGAATTCCTGACCAAGAGGAGGATCTGAGAAATGGAATATTTCCTGCCATATCAGTCACAGACATCAGAGATTGCAGCCCTCCAACGTTAGCCAGTGAGCCCTGAGGAAACTCAGGAAGGAAAGAATACCTGCCATGTAGCAGCCATCAGACTCATCACTCCCTATGGTGAGCCCTGAGGAAACTCAGGATGTGAAAACACAGGATACCCAGATAGCTGAGGTGCACATCAAAGGAATGATTTCAGTGAGCCCAGATTCTTGCATCTTCCTATACATAGAAAAGCACTAAATTCCTTAACTTGGGATATTGGTTTTTCTTTAATTAACAATAATCTTTTTTATTTTTAGAAATTTTATTTTTTAAAAATTTTATTTATTTATTTGGTTGTGCCAGGTCTTAGTTGCAGCAGGCAGGCTCCTTAGTTGTGGCTCACCGGCTCCTTGTGGCATGCGAACTCTTAGTTGCAGCATGCATGAGGGAGCACAGTCTTAACCACTGTGCAACCAGGGAAGTCCCAACAATAATATTTGACATTTGGACTATCTGCCTTTTGTTGCAAATTTCTGTATAACCTGGCTCCCCCCACCTCACCTCCTCAGAGCAGTTCTCTCAGGTTACTTGAGATGCTGCTTCCTGAGCTTGAAGTCCCAAAAATTCCTGCCGAATAAAACATAACTCTCAACTTTTATGTTGTGAGTATTTTTTAAGTCGACAGGTGTCAGGCTGGAAACACCTTCCCAACAGGTGGAAGGGGGAACTGCTCTCAAGCTCCCAGGCTGGGAGGCAAGTTGCAAAAGTTCAAAGATTAGGCTGGGCAGAAACTCTGGGCCAACTGGTTATGAGCATGGCCTTTACCGTGAGACTTCAGACCTAGGCTCCGTCACTTTGAGAAACGTATTTAAACTGTTCCCTCACCTGAAAAAGATGGGTAAAAAAATAACCACTTAATAGGATCCTTGTGAGGATTGAATGAGGAAATCTTGTACGACACTGGGAACCATCTATGGTGTATATTAAATGCTCAATAAGTGTTAAATATTACTAATAGTAAAAACTCATTATTCCAAAGGCACAAAGAGGACAAACTTTCTGCTCAGAGTCAGTATCATGTCAGGATAAGCTGTGTTCTGATCCCTACACCCTGGGTCTATTCTTAGGAAGCTGCCCACAGTTCTTTTCTTCTCTGAAAGGACTAATACCTTTTTTTTTTTTAAACAAGAGGAGGCCATTCCCCAGGCTTGGGAATTTCCAGGGACATTCTCAGGATCACACCCTTTTTTAGCCTCTAGCTCTACTTCCTCCAATGCCTTGCCCACCCAAGAGAGGACTCTCTGCAAGGGAAAGGGAGGACAGCCCAGCCTCTGGTGGGTACTCCTAACCTGTTGCCTTCCTGCAGTGCCTTCTCTGCTCAAAACAATGGTAGGTGTCCTTTGCTCATGTCTGACATCTTGTGACCTGCACTGTCCCTTCTGGAGCTCAGAGCCTCAGCTGGTTCTCAGTCAACTAGGTCTCTTCACAAGGAATATTCCCCAGATCTTATGCCCTCATTCAGGACATTTCCAACATTGTCCCAGCACTCCTTCTCTCAGCACTTTATTCAGGCTGATGCACTCCTGAGGTCTTGTGGAAAATGATTCAGTTAGAATTTACAGAGCAACTGTCCTGTCCCAGGTAATCATTGCCGTATTTTACCCTCTCAACCAACCCGCAAGTTACGATGAGAGTCTACATTTTGCAGAGGAAAAAATGTGTTAATGAATTAGAATAATTTTTTTAATACATTTATTTTTGGCTGTGTTGGGTTTTCGTTGCTGTGCGCAGGCTTTCTCTAGTTGCGGTGAGCAGGGGCTACCCTTCATTGCGGTGCGCGGGCTTCTCATTTCATTGGCTTCTCTTGTTGCAGAGCACAGGGCTTTAGGCACGTGGGCTTCAGTACTTGTGGCACACAGGCTCAGTAGTTGTGGCACACAGGCTTAGTTGCTCCGCAGCACGTGGGATCTTCCCAGACCAGGGATCTAACCCACGTCCCCAGCATTGGCAGGCGGATTCTTAACCATTGTGCCACCAGGGAATTCCTAGAATAATTTTTATTTTATGTAACATATATGGGATCAGATGGACCAGGTTGTACAGCAAGCTGTTTTTGGTTTTTGTTTTGTTTTAATAATATTGAGGTATAATTTAGACATTTAACTTTTAAAAAATAAATTTATTTATTTTGTTTATTTCATTTTGGCTGTGTTGGGTCTTCATTGCTGTGTGCAGGCTTTCTCTAGTTGTGGAGGCTACTCTTCCTTGCGTTGCGCAGGTTTCTTATTGCGGTGTCTTCTCTTGTTGTGGAGCACAGGCTCTAGATGCGCGGGCTTAGTAGTTGTGGCTCACGGCCTCTACAGCGCAGGCTCAGTAGTTGTGGTGTACGGGCTTAGTTGCTCCGCAGCACGTGGGATCTTCCCAGACCAGGGCTGGAACCCATGTCCCCTGCATTGGCAGGCAGATTCTTAACCACTGCACCACCAGGGAGGCCCTAGACATTTAACTTTTGCTTATGCTATATGTAACAATGACACCATACTGTAGTTTGGATTTGCATTTCTTAAAATACAAGTATGATTAACCATCTCTCAAATGTTTATTGGCTTTATTTATTTTTCTATTCTCTGGCCAAGCTAATTCTCAAGGCATCAGGGGAGATAGCATTTTATGAGTCATCGGTATATGATATATAGATAGTATTCAAAGTCATGCAAGTGAATGAGAGTCTCCAAGGCAGTGAGTGTAGTTAGGCAGCCCTGGAGTCATTGAACCACAGAAAGTCAGTGAGATGAGGGGGAACCAGCAAAGGAGACTGTGAAGAGTAGTCAGGAGCAGAAAAGAAAATTTGAAAGCCAAGTGGAGAAAAGGACTAGCTATGTGAAATGTTGCTGATTAAGAGAAGGAAGATGGGGCCAGAAATGCTATTGGATTTAGCAAGCTGAAGGTCACTGGTGACTTGGCAAGAGTAGTTTCAATAAAGTATTGTGAGTGAGAGGGGTGGATCCAACAACAGATGGGAAAATTTTGATGTAAAAGAGAGGAGGAAAGAATTGCTGAAAAGATGTCCTTAAGTAGGGGCAGGAATCTAGTAAACAGCTGAAAGGGCTAGCCACAGAAGGCAGCAGAGGTGGCTCATTTAAGGTTATCAGTCAGCGTAGGTGGGTATAGTTGATGACAGAAGGATAGATGTAGTGGGAGCCTGTGAGATTCTCTTCTGGTTGTTTCTACCTTGCCCCTCAACTGAGCAATGCCCCATTCTGAGAAAACCTTTAAAGTTTAAACCACAGGGCAAGCCTCTCTTTTGAGGTCATGGAGTTGTAATGAACTTGTACAGGAGAGGTGGGTGGGAAGGGTTTGGGAAAGATTTTCCCTAGGGTAGGACAAGATAGGATCAATGTTGGGTAGCAGCAGTTGCACAGCAATGGTGCCAAGCTGCAGGATGCAGGAGAGACAAGTGTCACAGTTTAGTTTTCACTTTGTGCTCCTTGATCAAGTCTCACAGTTACCAATCTTTTATTTAGACCTTGCTTCTTGGAAGTACGAAAACATCTAGGTAGTAGTGTTAAATCTGTCAAGCTGACCAGTTAAGTAATGTACTAATAACCTGAGGCTCATTTATAATGAGGAGCCTGTACATTTCACCACCTTAAAAGCATACAGGAAAATTCACTGGTTCACAAACATCAACTGCAACAACCTAAAGCCTGGAGACATTTAATTAGAAGGAACTAAAGTTGTCAGTGTACTGTACCTGGCCATCACCTCCCTTCAAGCAGCCAAGTTGGACAGGTCATGGAATGCCATTAGAGTACTTGTCACAAAACGAAACCTGTCAAACACCCAACCCATTAAGTCAAGAGGATTGATTATACATGCAGACTGCTGCACCTTCTCTGACTTTGGATTTGTGCCTAAGTCAATAAACTATATGCACATCAGAAAAAGGATATGGACTTCCCTGGCGGTCCAGTGATTAAGACTCCATGCTCCCAATGCAGGGCGCACAGGTTCAATCCCTGGTCAGGGAAGTAAGATGCCACATGCCTCACAGTGCGGTCAAAAAAAAAAAAAAAAAGACAAAACAAAACAAACAAAAAACGGCTGCAATCCTATAGACTTCATGTGCCCATATGCAGTTTTATGCTAAATTTATTCTTACAATTCAGGCAATTTAAAAAAGTAACTCTAATTAATGCACTCATAATTTCGGCCGATTGCTAATCTAAATGACCAAAATTGATAGACTAGCCTTGCACATCAACAGTCATGTTTTTGAGGAATGGGTATTCATTTATTTTCCACAGTAGCAAAGAGACGTCACCTGCGATCCTGCTCCAAAACATGGAAACTGTAGTCTGCCACTGCAGAAGAAAAACCTGTTAACAAAAAGACAACTGATCTGATGGTACTGAACATCAGCAGCCCAACTGTTAATCATGTATCTCAGGGGTGGGCAGATTTTTTTCTACGAAGTGCCAGATAGTAAATATTTTAGGCTTTGCAGGCCATATGGTCTTACTTGTAACTATGCAACTCTGCTATTGTATGGCAAAAGCAGCAAAAGACAATACATAAATACTATTTATGTACACTAAAATTTGAATTTCATATAATTTTCACGTGTCATGAATACACTTCTTTTGATTATTTTCTCAATTATTTTAAAAAATGTTAACAAACACCCTGCTCATAGATCCAACAAAATCTGTTAGCAGGACAGATTTGGCCGGTGGCCCTGTTCTACCTGATAGACAATTTCTGGTCACTGATGATGACCACATGTCCAAATTTCGGTAAGGTTACCCAACAGAGCCAATTTAGACAGAAGATTAGAGATTAGTTCCACGATCCTTATTCTGCTAACAGCAGAAAGCAAACAAACAACTGTTACTGACCTTCTGCAGGTTTAACAGACTCTCTAGGTACCTCAGACTCTGGCTATACCTGAAAATCATCCAGGTAAAAAAGACACCCAGCGACCGGAAAATGCAAGGCTTCAGGAAAAGCCATCAAATCAAGGTGGACGAAACATCGGGCAGACACTACGGAGCCCTCGGTCTTCAGGCAGAGCCGTCAAACAACGGCTCCAAAATCCAGGTTACACCTTTCCAACACGTCCCCCAGCTCTGAGCCGGCTCCTGCCATCCAGCGGGGCCGCAGCCTCGTAACCACACACACACCCCCGACCCGGCCACGCTCGGAAGCCGCCGGCGCTGCGCGAGCCAGGACACCCGGTCCGACCGGGAAAGCCCCTTGTTCCGTCTCCTCCCGGTCGCTACAAGGCGCAGAAAACCTCCCGCGGACAGTCACGACGCCCTCCTCACGCAAGGAGGGCAAAGTGAGAAAAGAGATAAGCACAGAGAGGAAGCAAGAAGGAAACCGCGATTCCGACCACCCTCTACACGTCAGCGACTCAGACAACCCCACGAATCGTGACGAAGGCAAACCCCTGGACCTCCCCAGCACTACGATTCCGGAGTCTCGCGGGACGTCGCTGTTCCGCGGCACTCAGGTATGGGGATATCTCGCGGGAGTTTCCCGCCGGTGCGCAAGGGTCGGGCGGCCTCGCGGCTCCGCCCCGGTATTTCCCATCCGACGGCCCGTTTTGCGCAGGCGCGCGGGGCGGCTGCGAGTTGGCGCGTCGCGCAGGCGGCGGCGGCGGCATGGGGCTGAGCCGGGTGCGGGCAGTGTTCTTCGACTTGGACAACACGCTCATCGACACGGCCGGGGCGAGTCGGAAGGGCATGTTGGAGGTAACGTTCCGGCTACCGCTTCCCTCAGGCGAGCCCGGCGCCCCGCCCCGCGCGCTCTCTCGCTCCCTTGGGCCCCCGGCCCACTGCCCTGTCGGCTCCCTCCGCGCCGGCGCCCCTGGTCCCGGAGGCCCCTCGTGCCGGCCCGGGGCGGCGGCCTCGCTCAGAGAGCGGGGAGGTTGCGACCTCAGGGTGCTCCCAGCGCTCGGGCTCCCGGAAGGATGTCGCCAAACTGCCACGAGGGCAGAGTCGCCTCCGCACAGAAAGGCGGCCGCGCGCCAGGCGCCTGGCTTTCTGCCGGGACAGGTTTGGGCCTGCCGGGACGAGCGGGCACCCGGCTCTCCGGGACTGACCGCGGGAGGATGGTCTCCCACCGCGTGCTCATGGTCTCCCACCGCGTGCTCTTCGTTGGACCTTTGAGCCTGGACTTTATCGACTCGAGGGAGTTTTCTCCGCAGGTGTTCCTGCCGTGGGTGTGACCCTCAGTAGGTTTACTTTCACGAGGCTTTGCTCCGCCGCATCCTCCCCTTTCTGTACCTACTGATGCTCTTTCAGACTTTTCCCGTGCTGTGCAAGACCCGAAGCCACCCCTGCTTTCTTTCGTCTGCATTCAGCTTTAAAGAGAAAACTAAGGATTACCATATCTGAAAAACCCACTTTCAGAAGCTAATCCTTCCAGACCTGAGTGCCCCGTCCTCCTCATTCTTCATTAGTTAGGTTGTGTCTCCTTGGATCTTCAGCCTCTTCATCCTCTTTCTTGGTGCATTACACTCCTGCTGCGTTTTCGGATCTGTCCAATACTCTATTTGTTTGATAAAGATGTCTTTACACTCTCTTGTGATACTCCATAAGCAATATAATCAATGTTTAATCATATATAGTCAGCTTGCACATTTCTTGGGTTTGAATCTTGGCTCCACAATTTTCTCTGAGATCTCGGGCAAATAATTCAACTCAGTGCCTCAGTTTCTCATCTGTATTACATTATAACACTAGGGCCAACTTTAAGACTGTTTTGGGGAATTAATTGAGATAATGTGATAACAATTTAACAGAATGATTCTCCAAAATATGCATTGGAAAAATGTTAACGATTATTTTATACAATTATTGCAAAAAGGGTAGCAAACCTGTCAATTTTTGAGCTTAAAAAAAAGCACATGTGAATAATTCATGCAGAATCTTTTAAAATGCCCAGTACTTTAACAAGTACTCTTCCCTTGGACCCTTCTTTCTCCACAAGATATTACCTCTCTTGAAGCCATGTTTTTCAAGAAAAATCTATACCATTATCTCCGTGTTTCTACTTCCTACGTATTCCCAAAACCACTGTAGTGTGTGTTTTTTTTTTTGTTTTTGCCACTGGAATGAAATAAACTCACCATCTATAGGCACCTCCCAAATTGCCAGAACCCTGGACATTTTAAGTCTGTCTTAATGACTTTACCGAAGTATTATACACTGTTGACTGTCCCTTCCATTTTCATGCCTTTGATCTTGACCTCAGGGGCACCATCCCCTGCTATATTGTCTCCAGTGTTTCCAGCTGCAAACTGTACATATTTACCTGTGTGTTTTTGGCAGGCCAAGTCCAGTGTGTTGTCAGTAAGTTCTTGTTTTATTCCAATCCTTACTATAGGCCAAGAGTTTAGGCTTTAAAATTAGACAGTTGAGTTTGAATCACAGCTCTCCCAATACCTAGATGAAAGCACCCAAACAAGTTAGTTAACTGCTCTAAGCCTCAAATCTTTAAATAGTGATATTTGAATAGTGAAATTAGTTCTCAAAAACCCTATCAGCTAGGTTTAATGTAATGCATTGGAAGTACACACAGTCCAGTGTTCCAGAATTATACCACTACCGTCCACTCTTGTCACCAAGTCTGTCCTCTCCTGCACATCCCCTCTGCCCTTGTCTTAGTTAAAGCTGGACTTGTCTCTCACCTAGACTGTTACTATGGTCTTGATGCCAGGCTTACCATGTCCAGTTCATCCTCCACATTCAAACTCACATGCCCACAGCTAAATAGTGAGCTTCTTAAGAGGGAACAAACTGTCTTATTCATCACCCTGTGTTTGACACAGGGTGAATGTTGAATGGATGGATAAAAGTCCAGTTCTCCAGACTTGGTTCTCTTACCATTTGCTTAATAAATATCCTATGAAATGTGCAGAATTAACTATACGAGGATCTAGGGTCGCTTTATCACATAAGAATACAACACCCATAAATGTTAGCCTATTCAAAGTAACATGCCAGCTTTCTGAATCACTCTGAATGATTTATGAAAGGAGGAAGGGGGAAAGGTCCAGCCACTGCCTTGGGCTTGAGGAAAAGGAGTCATATACTGACTATATATCAGCTTTAATTTTTTTTCTTTTTTCAGCCTCTTTTAAAAAAATATATACAATTTTTAAAGGTTACTTTCCATTTACAGTTATTACGCAATATTGGCTATCAGCTTTCACTTATTTTGGGAAAGCTGTTTCCACCCTCTTTCAGTGTCACTACTTAAGAGGAAGCCTTCTCCAGAAAATTGGGGTTTCTCAGAGAACAAAGCAAAAAAGATTTGTGCATTTTTGAGTTTGCTTTCTAATGGGTATGACAGTGAACGTAATAAATGGGCTTTTATTTATAAGTGTGTCAGAAAAAGTGGAGGGGAGAAAGAATTGCATTTTTAAAATAGGTTGGTCAGATTAGGCCACATAGAGTAGATGATGTTTGAACTAAGACTTGAACTAAAAATAACAGGAGCGGGCTTCCCTGGTGGCGCAGTGGTTGAGAATCCGCCTGCCGATGCAGGGGTCACGGGTTCGTGCCCTGGTCCGGGAAGATCCCACATGCCGCGGAGCAACTAAGCCCGTGAGCCATGGCCGCTAGGCCTGCGCGTCCGGAGCCTGTGCTCCGCAACGGGAGAGGCCACAGCAGTGAGAGGCCCGCATACCACAAAAAAATAAATAAATAAATAAATAAAAAATAAAAATAACAGGAGGGCTGCTTGAATTGTTAGTCTGTATGCAGCCATCATGTTTTGTGAGCATGTATTTTTTAAAATAGTTTTATTTAAAATTCAGCCATTTAATATCTTTATCATATGTGTTATATGGTTCCCACACTGGCCCTTAAAAAGTCTTTTAAAATCACAGCTAAACACTAGTACTAATGGTGTTTAAGTCTCGGTCCAGAAAGTAGGAAGTAGAGCAGTTTCCTTTTTGTATGTGTTGAGCTAGAGCCTTAAATAGAGTTTTGAAGTAGATGGAATTTGAGTTTATAATTGTGTCTAGAAATTGATCTCCCCTCTTACTATCTTAGCTCTCCCTTCTTCAGGCCTGTGTGTGCCTAGTGGGCTCATTCTACTCAGAATCCTTTTCAGGCCTGACTTACCCTTACACAAAATGTCATCACACCTCTAAATTAGAGATCTTTTCCCTCCATCCCCAATTAAATTTAGACTCCCATTCTCTCAGTGCAGGTGTTAGGAAAGTTTGCACCAGTAATGTGGACTAATTCACCTTAGGTATTATTTCTGTTTGAACTAATATTAATATGTGAATGACTGATAAACATCTTTCCCAAAGCTGTTAATATTATTAAAATGCCACTTGTCATTCCAAATGAATATGTAATTAGTTTCTGTGTGACAAAATGGCAAAGTTAATTCAGGGTGTAATGGGAAGCAGTTTTGAAACTTGGGAGCAATATACCTCTACAAGAATCTCCCCTTTAAGGTGAGCTAATCTGCTTTTTCAGATCCCAAGAAAGTGCTTAACAAACTGCCATGTGCAGTTTATAGGAAACTGGATCTTTATTGGGAGCTTTCATTTGCAAACTGTGATCCAGTTCCTATTGAATCGCAAGTACTGTGGAGTCCTAGAGGCCTCTCCTTTAATTGTGTAGCAGTAGCGTTGCTAAAACTGTATAGTGACCTTCAATCATAGCTCAGGAGTAATTCAGTTGACATTGCTAGAAAAGATGGTGACATAACTATGGAGATTGAAAAGGCTTGATTTGTTCATTGAAATTTAACTATAAAGCAAGAAATTTCAAAGTTTTCCTTTCACCTAAAATTCTTAGGGCTGGTTTATTTTTCTCCGACTAGTAAGACTTTTTTAAACTATTACGTTTTGTGATTAACACAAATAGCCTGAAAAATATTTCCTTTATCTTTGGTGTAGTTTTTATACTCTGGAGGAAGAATGTGTCTCTTCAGCTCATTCCCCTTTTCAGTAGGTGAATTGAGTGTCTGGTGTGAGTAGCAGATCATTTATTCCCTGTAGAGTTTAGGGTAACACAATTTAACTTGACAATGACTGCTTCACTTCAACAACAGAAAATCTTTAGCCCCAGCTGTGTGCATTGCCCTCATCCTCAAAGATCCAAAATTGCCTTGGCATGATCAACTTTCCCAGATGTCCCTGGGGACAGGCGGCTTCAAGTGCAAGCAGTTCACTTGGAAGGTGACACTAGGAAGCACTGTAGGGGGTGGTGGAGTCAGACAGGGAAGGGAAGGAATCTAATACAGGCTGTGGTCATGAGCAGGGAACTGTGTGAACGGTTGGGGACTCTGGGAGACACATGTAGACATACTTTACTTGTCCCTACCAAGGGGCAGCCCACCAATATCTGCTTCTTATTGGTTGAGACCTGCTCCTTGGGCTATACACTGGCTCCAGCCTATGTGCATGGGTGCCCCTATGGCAAGATAAAGCTCCCAGGCAGAGAAGCCCAAGCACTTGCAGTATGAAGCGTTTGGCATGTATGGGCTAAGGTGTGCCAAGGGAATTTCGGTAGCTACAGCCTACCCAGCCTCATTTCTAGCACTCACCCTCACTTGCCTTCCGTCATGGCTGAACTCAGCTTCTTGCCTTTCCCAGTTCACAGAATTCCAAGTACTGTGTCTTCGTGCTGTTCATTCTGTCTAGAATGATTTGATCCTCCTCCCATCCCCACCTTTGGGCTTGGTAACGCCTTGGTTTAATAAAGTTCCTTCCTCTGCCCTCCTTACCCAACAACCCTGGGGTTGCTCCTTACATTTTATTTCCAGTTTTTTGTGTGACTGTCAAGGCACTCAACCCAGCATTTGTGGTGGTTATTTTCCCCACCAGATAAGTTCGTGAGGACAAAGGGTCCAGTCTCCAGTGCCGAATACATAGTATAAAGGCAAGCATGTGGCCTGTGGAGTTAGGCAAGTATGGGCTTAAATCTCAGCTGGAGCAAGTTATTTATCAGTTCTGTACTTCCATTCCCTCATCTCAGAAAGGTTAATTCCCTTGTAGAGTTGTAGGAAAGATTAGAAATAATATATGTGAGTACTGGGCATAATGCTTTGCCACATTAGCGTCTTGGTAAGTGTTAGAAGATAGGCCAAAGGGATAAGAACCTAATCTAATAAAAAGTCAAGATAAAGAGCTGTGGGAACATAAGAAGGATTATGATAAGGGATTCAGAACCAGTGTGACAAAGAGGGAGACTCAGAACTACTTGAAGTTTTTTATCTGGAATCCTAAGTTTGGAAGAAGCACCGTCATTAAACTGCTGAGGTCACAGAACATGCCTGATCCCATTAGAGCTACATATACTTGTTTTTAAAATTACAGAATTAGGTCCCCTTTAGGACCTAATTTAGGCCTTCAGAATGTAAAATGGATATAGATGAGGAAAGATTAGGTGAACTAGCATTATTTCTGGGAAGAGTTTAAATATCAGTTGTTAGAAATTTTATGTTTTACTAAGTATAAGCACAGTCTTATATCATGTCTTCATGACCAGAATGAAAGGTGGTAGACTTAAACTGACAAATGAGGGGGTTTTATTAGATATATATATATATATATATATAAAGAATCTTCTTAGAAAAAATTGGTAAAAAAATATGAATGAGTTGTCTAGAAAGGTTGGGAAATCTTTACTCTTGTGTTCTTTAAAAATAAGACCAGGGCTTCCCTGGTGGCGCAGTGGTTGAGAGTTCGCCTGCCAATGCAGGGGACATGGGTTCGTGCCCCCGTCGGGGAAGATCCCACATGCCGCGGAGCGGCTAGGGCTGTGAGCCATGGCCACTGGGCTTGCACGTCCGGAGCCTGTGCTCTGCAATGGGAGAGGCCACAGCAGTGAGAGGCTCGTGTACCGCCAAAAAAGTAAAAAATAAGACCAATTCCCAACAGAAATGGTGTGGTAATAGAGCTTCCTTAAGACAGAGGAGTGGAGTTAGAATCTGTCTGTGCTCTGGGTTTATAAGCTCACAGGATGAGTATTAAAGACATGAAGTATGTTGATGGAGTTATTTTCCTTTATTTAGGTGATAAAGCTCTTACAATCAAAATACCATTACAAAGAAGAGGCTGAAATCATCTGTAACAAAGTTCAAGTTAAACTCAGCAAGGAATGTTTTCACCCTTCTAAAAGCTGCATTACTGACCTCAGGACTTCACACTGGGAAGAAGCAATCCAGGAAACAAAAGGCGGTGCGGCCAATAGGAAATTAGCTGAAGAATGTTATTTCCTGTGGAAATCTACACGTTTACAGCATATGACACTAGCAGAAGATGTCAAAGCCATGCTCACTGAACTTCGAAAGGAGGTCCGCCTACTTTTATTAACAAATGGAGAACAACAGACCCAGAGGGAGAAGATCAAGGCTTGTGCCTGTCAGTCCTATTTTGATGCTATTGTTGTAGGTGGAGAGCAGAAAGAGGAGAAACCAGCACCTTCCATATTTTATTACTCCTGTGATCTCCTTGGAGTACAGCCTGGGGACTGTGTGATGGTTGGTGACACACTAGAAACAGATATACAAGGAGGCCTCAATGCAGGACTGAAGGCAACAGTCTGGATAAATAAAAATGGAATGGTGCCATTGAAGTCATCCCCCAGGCCGCATTATGTAGTTTCTTCTGTGCTAGAGTTACCTGCTCTCTTACAAAGTATAGACTGCAAAGTCAGTGTGTCTGCTTAAAGCACAGAAAAGGGTATGCTTACGAATTTTAGGGTCAAATTACAGGGTTTGAACTAAGAAAAGTTAAGGCATTCTATATACTATGACCCAGTTCTAAGGATAATTATACTTGTCATGTAATGGCCAACCAACCATTGCCTGGTATTTATATCTGAAAATCCAGAGTACATTATTACAAGTTATTTTTAGTAGTGTAACCCAGAAAACTTGAGGAAGTATATTTGTTAATCTGTGGCTTGAGATTTTTTTAAAAAATTATTTTGTTAATCTCTTAGCATCTTGGATCTATGAAGATACCAAGGAGGATAACTTATACATGGATGCACAAATACAGATTTTATGTTTTGGCTTAAAAATAGGTATTTTTTAAAAAATAGATATTCTAAAACATATATACTAGAGATTTATTAGAGCAGTTGGATCTGGTTAATATAAGTACCAACTCACTTGCAAATCAAGGCATTTCACAGTGAAATTATTTTCATATTTTCTTTCAAAAACATGCACCATATTTTTGCCTACTTTGAACGTATACTTCTCTTATGAATCTAATTTTTCTGCATTACCTTTGGGTGGTATTTTCCTATGGTGTGGTTTTCCTATGGTGTGTACATGACCAATAAATTCTTCCAGTAAAAAAGCTGTTAAAATCAGCATATGGTGCTCCTTTTCCATTACATTTTCACATTGTTCCAGGGTGAGCTTATAGGTTCCTGTTAGTCTTTACCTCTTTTTTGTTTTGTTTTGTTTTGTGGTACGCGGGCCTCTCACTGCTGTGGCCTCTCCCATTGCAGAGCACAGGCTCCGGACGCGCAGGCTCAGCGGCCATGGCTCATGGGCCCAGCCGCTACGCAGCATGTGGGATCTTCCCGGACCGGGGCATGAACCCATGTCCCCTGCATCGGCAGGCGGACTCTCAACCACTGCGCCATCAGGGAAGCCCAGTCTTTACCTCTTATGGAGTACTTTTACTAGCTTTTCCCAGGTACGCAGTGAGGTTGAGGGACCGGTCTGTCTTGCTGTGGATGAGTGCAAGCCACATGGCCCCAGAAGTCACTTTCCTGGGAGTTGCCTTGGTGTGGCCTAATCATGCTGCCCCCATCTGTTGTCTGCTGACTGGATAGTTTCACCCATATGATGAAAACTAATAGAAAATTAGGTTTTGCTATGAACCATTTCCATAGTGCCATTTTAATACTTGACTGGCTCTTTTTGGTGTTACCATCTGCCTTAAGTGTCCTGTTTTTCAAATTTTGGGAACTATGTCATTGTTTCACAAATTTCTATATCCATTTCAGAGTTTGCTTTGAGCTTAGTAATTAAAACTCCACAGGGAGGCATCTTGCAACTAGAAAAATTTCTCAAGACCATTAGGCTAGAAAGTCTCATGATTTCACCAGCCAAACTTAGAGTAAAATGGTTAATTAAGGAAAAAAGAAGTAATGATTAGGGTTGTTTTTTGGTAGGGTGTTTTCTTTTAACTTTTGTATAGGAAACTACTAGTGTAAGATGTTCCGTAGTTGGGGTATATTTAGCTAGGACTCCTTCAAGTATTCTACGAAGAACAGGATTCTCTGCCCTTGTGCATGTGCCTGTTGCGCTTCTCACTCAGTTTTTAAAAATGTGATTGTGCCCTTGACTGTTCGCTCTGAAGCTGAATGTTTGTGGATAGCTCTTCCAGGAACGGTGTTAACAGACCTCACTTATATTGTAGCTATTTGAAAATTGTTAAGTTGGAGGATGTTGACAGGAAAATAGTTGTGTGCATGATTTCTCCAGTGGGCTGAGTGTGATGCTGAGAGCTTGTCCTTTCAGCTCACCCACAGGATGGGTCTAGACATGGCACGTTCACTGTGCTCACTGAGAAAGCTCATTGCTCCCAGATCATGGCAGCAGATCTCCTAGGATGTTATGTCAGCAGTTCGTCAGCAAAAGTGATCTGGCGGGGAATGAAATAATTGACTTTTTTGTAATGTAATATTACATTCCATTTGCACTTTTCCTTAGGGAAGAACTTTGTGGTTTTCTGCCTTCTGAGTGGAGTGTTATAGAAGATATTAAGAAATCTTGGAATAGACCTATTTTATTAATAATGTTTTTGTTTTAGAATAATATTTTGTTTTTCATAGTTTCCCATACTCCTAGAAAGCCGTAAATTCTCAGTTGTCTAGAGGCTCTCCCAAACACTCATTACAGAGGAAGGCCTAGAATAGACACGAGTGGACGCTGCCCCTGGAACACTGACACAGTGATGGATATTTCTGGTTCCATACACATGTCCACCCACTGGTGCATGAACATCTTAGATATGGTGGTGCCCAGGACCCAGCAAGTGTGAATATGTAGGAAAGACAGTTTTCTTAGTTACAGAGGTACTTGGTTTAGCACTTTCAGATTTCTTTGCAACCCACAATAGGAAACATTTTCTGTCACAACCCATTAAACACATTTATAGTGAACATTTAGTTAATATCAGTGTGTGTATATTAAATACATATCTAACAAAACTACTTCCTTGCTATGTATGATGCTCAGGTTTTTTTCATTCCATCATTTTTTAAATTAGGGAATATATTTTTTTCATTTTTGAACAAGTACTTGTGGTATTTGTACAAGTATTTGTGGTATACAAGTCAAAGAATGAAAATGTGAATAGCAAAAAGTCCGTCTCATCTCTTTTCCAGCAACCCGCCTCCCCTAAAGGCCTCTGCTGTCAGCAGTTTCCTGTGTATCTGCATATATAGGTAGGTATGAGTATATAGAATTCCTCTGATTCAGGCAGGTTTTTATTCCTGTTTTTCAGTTTTAAGAGGCAATGATCTTGCTAAGAAACTGATTTAAAAAGTCATGAAGCTTCTGTGAATCGTTCATGTTAGGAGCATACATCTTTGATCTCAGCCATCCACTGTTGATAAAGGTAATGGTTCCATTGGCTTTCACTGGGCCAGTTGTTCATTTTGAGGTCAGTACAGCTGTGAAGCCCTTGCTTCTGCTTCAGTCTGATTGCCCTCTTCTGATAGATATCACCATCCTGGAGATTCCCTTTGCCTCTTAGGTTGGATGTCCTGTGCTCTGTGTATTCCCTTTTTTGATTTGTTCCCCCTTTGGTGGCATGCATCCTTGAGTAGTTTCCCTATAAATGTGAGAGAGAAAAATATTCAGATCTTAAGTGTCTGAAAATGCCTTTATTCTCTTCTCCCATAATTGATAGTTTAACAGCATGTAGTTGGATATCATTCAGAATTTCAAAGGCATTGCTCTGTGGTCTGGCAGCCACTTTAAGTGACAATTTTCTTTTTCTCTTGAACCTCTTAGAACTTTGGTTTTTCCCCTGTGGTCCATGATGATGTATCTTGTTATGCTTTCATTCTCTACTCTTGGCACTCTTGAACCTTTCCAAACAAAACCTTATATTCTTAGTCCTGGAAAAATGTAATTACTTAATTGATAATTGCTTTGCCACTGTGTTTCCCGCTTCCTTTTTCTGGAACTCCTACTATTTGGATGTTGGACCTCCTCTACTGACCTTCCACTTTCTTTTCTTTTCTCTCCTATTTTTCCATCTCTTATTTTGTTCTATAATGCTTTTTGAAAGGTTTCTTCAACTTTACCTTTCAATCCTATTGAATTTTATTTCCTGCCTGGCATCATGTATTTCAATATCCAAGTTTCTTCGATTTTCTAAATGTTCCTTCCCTTTTAAAAAAAAATTTTTAGTGGAGTATAGTTGATTTACATAAATGTTCCTTCTTAATGGTCTTTTTTTTTTTTTTTTTTTTTGGCTGTGTTGGGTCTTTGTTGAGCAGGGGATTTCTCTAGTTGTGGTGAGCAGGGGCTACTCTTTGTTGCAGTGCACAGGCTTCTCACTGCAGCAGCTTCTTGTTGCGGAGCATGGGCTCTAGGCATGAGGGCTTCAGTAGTTGCAGCACGTGGGCTCAGTAGCTGCGGCATGCGGGCCCTGATTAACATTCATTTTTGTTTTGAGTGGAATATTACCTCTCAAAAATTTTTTTTAAGTTTTTGAAGAATCCACAGAATCCACTGTATCTTCCATGTTGCTCTGATCTGTTTATTTGGGTCTATTTGTTCACCTTAGAGGCTTTCCTTAAATGCCTAGTGAACCATATTTATCACAAGAGAAAGGATGGAAATGCTGATTGGAAGCTCTGCACGAGTGGCTGGGTCTTGTAAACTCAGAGGTTCCTTTTTTATAGGGTATCTGGGTAGGCAGTTATATGAAGAACTCCTGGGGTCAGTGTCTGAAGGTCTTTCCTCTTAGTCTAGCTCCCTAGCAAAGAATCTCTGACTCCTGACTGAGGGTAGAGGTCTGATGTCAGCACCTGGGAGCTGAGTGGGAAGGAGGTGTGTGGTGGGGGGAGAAGCATATGGTCACTTAATCCCCATTCATGGTTGTACCTGAGCCCAGTTGTGTGTGCTCTCTCCCGGTCTAGAGACCCTCTGTTTTACTCTTTCCATAGAAGCATTGTGACTTCTGTTGAATGAGGACTTCAGGTTGGAGGGGGCAGGGGTCTAGGGATCTATTTGTATTTGCATGTTTTCTTTCTTTTTCTTTTTGCCATGCTGTGCGGCTTTCGGGATCTTAGTTCTCCAACCAGGGATCAAACCCGGGGCCCTGGCAGTGAGAGCACCGAGTCCTAACTGCTGGACCGCCAGGGAATTCCCTCCATTTGTATTTGGAGCACCTTTTACCCCATCCTCCTTAACTTAGCTCCCTCTTCTCCTTCATGACTGAGGTATCTGGTGGTATCAGTGCCTAAATCTTTGGAGGAGTCACTGTGCACCTCATGATTTATCAGCGTTTAGAAAAGCTGGTCTAGACTCAGCTTTCTTGAATCTACTAACTCCTTTGCCACTTGTCCACATGCTTTCTGGCTTCCACAGTTTTGTCAGTGCCTGTTTTCCTGGTGTGTGTGTTTAAATTCCTTTATGATAGTTTCCATTGGGTTTGGGGTAGAAGCAATATTAGATGGGTACTTCCTTCTTTTGCCTTTATTGTGGAAGCCGTTCTTTTCTAGTCTGTGTTCAATGTAGGTCAAGTGCCTGTGCCTCATAGTCACTGCCCACAGCTTGAGAAAGGCTGTTTATTTGAAGTGGAGCTTAACAGCATGCCCACAGCTTTTTAAAAAAATTATATATGTAGCTTATTTCGTAAGATCTTTTCCCCAACTTCCTTATTCTCTGTATTCTTGTATACAGCATTCCTTCTCTGACTTTCATCATGATGGTGGGTCTCCTTATGTTCTATGTTTCTGAATTTTCAACATTGCTTATACATAGATATTTATTTTGATTGGCAACTCTGTTCCTATGATCACTTCTAAGATGCAAACTCAAATTTCTTTATAATAAAATCCTTCTGAGTGCAGTACATTCAATTTATACTTTTACAATGAAGTTTAACAGTATAGGGGATTCTTTGGCGGTCCAGTGGTTAGGACTTGGTGCTTTCACCGCTGGGGCCTGGGTTCAGTCCCTGGTCAGGGAACAAAGATCCTGCAAGCCTCGCAATGTGGCCCCAAAAAAATACAGAAAAGTCACATGGCCTTGGTGGATCAAAGCATATTTTTTTTAACCAGTCTTCACATATGTGACATCAACAATACAGTTATTTCCATGGATTTCTTGGAAGATGTCTTTTTTTTTTTTTTTCCTGGGCATCAGCCTGACCTATGGAAAAGATCCTCAACCCAAGCTTTTTTTAAGTGACATGATAAATGACTTAATTTACTGAAATGGGAATGAAGAACGACTGCATTATGGATACAGAGTTTCTTTCTGGGGTGATGAAAATTTTCTAGAAGTAGATAGTGGTGATGGTTTCACAGCATTGTGAATGTACTAATGCCCCTGAATTGTACAATTTTAAATGATTTAAAAGTTAAATTTTATGACGGTTTATTTGTTGGTTTATATCACCCATATTATACTTGCTGAGTTCCTAATAATTAGAGATGTGTGTTTAATCTTTTTGTACATCTCCCAAGTTTGAAATCTGTGCTTGAAAACATAATAAAGTAAATAACAGTTGGCAAAATATACTTTGAAAATCACACATATGGTGCTTCACTGAGTGTCCAGCAGATGTCATTGAAATAAGATATTTACAGTGCTCCTCTGAAAACAGCACTGTTGTTACATTTAACTGCTTGGAATGAGCAAAGTTTGTGGAAATTCAGTGGGTTGACTCCTCCCTTAAAGAATGATAAACAACATGGAGCCAAAGTAAGAACAGTCGGTACACTGGGTACACACCGCAGCTGGTGAGACAGCCCGTCTAACCACAGCATGAGAGGGGGGCCACATCCAGTCCCCCTCCCCCAGCTCTGCCAGATTCCCTGCTTGCCCAGTGTTAACTCCCCAGTCAAGTGTCGGATAGTGTGGCAGATGAAAGAAAATGCAGGCGCCACGTTTGAAACACCAGGTAGTGAAACATAAAAACTAAACTTAATAGGAAACATGCGTGTAACCAGCATGCTGAGCAAGGACACTGGGATGTAATCAAAATTAAACTTCCCTGTCACCTATTGTTCCTTTAGCCTTGACTCAGGGGCGAAACTTTCTCCCTGCCAGTGGGCAAAGACCAGATGGAAACTCGGACGTGAAGAGTGTCCAGCCTAACAGGTTAGTCCACACTGCCATGTTTGGTCAAGAGCAGGCTGGGGCCTGCGGGGTGGTGGAGGAGGATGGTGTGCAGACAGGGGCGGCTATCACTTAGCTGGAGCCCGCTACTGTCCTGAGTTGGCTCTGAGGCCCTCAGGCCCAACAGATACTCTCTCGTGACTACCTTGTGGGCACTGCCAGGGCCTCTGGAGGCCCCCGCTGGGCTCCTCCAGTTGCTACTCCTGGGCCCCTTCTCCAGCGGGCTGCCCCCCGGCCCTGGTTATCTGGCAGGCCTTTTCACCACTGACTCACCAGTGGGATCCCCTTCCTCTGCCAGGCAGCCCTCCTGGGATGAGAAGGACTCTACATGGGTCCAGGTCAGCCTCTTTCCCATGTCCTAGCCCCACCATTAATGAGAGTGGAGTTATACTCCCACCCACATCCCTCCACTGTGCTGACTACCCTGCTAGGACCCTTGAACTTGCATGCTTCCTGCCACAGGTACATGTCAACCTGTCTCTCTGAGTTTTATCATTGGATCCCACTCTTTAAGTTTGAGGCCAAGGAGACAGTACCTCTGCCACTCCCTAAGGTGATGGGATGGGCTGCAGTAGCTCTCTCCAAAGAAACCCCATACATTCCCTTCCACCTCCATCTCTACTTTCTCAACTCTTATGTTTGTGAAATGGGTGAGGGAGCTCAAAAGTCAGGAAACAAGTTCTTGACTAATTACCTTGAAAACTCTTCAGGGAGTCTCACACTCACTTTGTTGTCTAATATTTACTGACTTAGATCACAGTTTCAATTTTAATATCCTGGTACATAAGGAAGGAGTATAGTGCAAAATAGATGAACACTTCCTTTGTTTTTTATAATTTTGGCTGAGCAGCTTGCGGGATCTTGGTTCCCTGACCAGGGATTGACTCCGAGCCCTCAGCAGTGAAAGTGCAGCATCCTAACCATCAGGGAGTTCCCAGATGAGCACTTCCTAACAGAATATCAAATGAGGGAGCTACTGTGCGGTGGCTTCACTGAGGATGTGAGCTGGGTATTGAAGGATGTAAAATATGTGGCCGTGCTGCGCAGCAGGTGAGATCTTAGTTCCCTGACCAAGGATCGAACCTGCACCCCATGCATTGGAAGCATGGAGTCTTAACCACTGGACTGCCAGGGAAGTCGTCTTGAAGGATGTAAATATTTGATTGGGGCAAAGAAAGGAGAGAACATTTACAGAGAGAATTCAGTTCAACACAAAGTTATTGGACCCCGCCTGACTGCCAGGCACTAAACGCTCAGCAATCAGGAGGAGTTCACAGTCTCCAAAGAAGGAAAGTGATCAGCCTGGCTGAAGAAAGGGATCTCAGTAGGGAATGGTTACAAATGAAATTTGGACAGGTAGGAAGGACAGTCCTGGATATGAGGCTCAGGGGTGGGGAGAGCATTGTCACCAACATTTTAGAAAAGGAGTAAAACTTGTGTGTATGAGTTTATGGGTTTGTGTGCATGTGTGGAATGGGACAGATGAGTGTGTGTGGATATGGGGGTATGACTAGTGGAGTGAAAGTGTATGTGTCTGTGTGTAGAGGTGCATTTATGTGAAGTGGGTTGCATATATGTAGCGTATGTACATATACGTAGAAGGGGTGTAGATATGTGCGCATAGTGAGGTCTGTGTGTAATGGGGTGTGTGAGCGGTAGGGAGTGAATACAGAGTGTTGTGTGGTTGAGTGTGCACGGCTGTGTGTTTGAGGCGTATGGGTGCAGTGGGCTGTGTTCATGTGTATATGTGAGTAGCGGGGTGTGTGTGCAGGGGTTTTGTGTGTGTATGTAGTAGGCTGTGTGTAAGCATTGGTAACTGGGGTAGGAGTGTGTGAGAGTACTGTGTGTGCTGGGTACTGCAGTATATGTGTGTGAGTCGTATGTGCAGTGGAGTGCTTATCAGTGGGTTGTGTGAGTAGTGAGGTACGTGTAGTGGGAGGTGCTTGGTGGAATCATGTGAGTGGTGGGGTGTGTATGTTTTGGGGTTGTGTAAAGAGAGAGGTTGCAAGTGGGGGTGTGAGTAGTGAGTATGCGTTTGCCTAGTGGGGTATCTGTGTAGTAGACTTGTGTGTAGTGGGGTGTGTAGGTGGTGTGGGGTATGACTAATGGGGTGTGTGTGTGTGTCATGCTGTATTGTTAACAGTGTGTGTGTGGTGGCCGAATAAGAGCAACGTGAGAAAAAATGGTTCCTTTACCGGGTTAAAAACATGCCTGGGTGAGAGAGACAGACGCAGAGAGAGAAAGGCTGGGAATCTCCTTTAAGATGTGGACCAGGGATGCCAATTATTTCTTTGCCAGTCTTTGCCTCTGAACCCCCAAAGCTCCTTCTTACAGGGACTCCTGTCCTTGGCCTCTTCTCTGAACTTCTCTGGCTGGAGCGGTGGTGGGAGCGGTCGGCAGCCACCAAGTGAGCCCAACTGTGCAGGTCAGATTCTTCTTACAATTTGGGACTGAGAGGGTCTAGTTTGGGGGTTCCACTCATGAATGCCCATGGGGACCAGACCAGCCTGAGCAGGAGCCAAGGGGGCTGGGGCGAGGGCACAGAGGTGGTGTGGACTGTAGCAAACCTAGAAGGGGGTGACCCGCAGGAGGGCCCTGATCATCAAGCCAAGCAAAACAGGTCTGAGGCGAAACCACGGGCCCCAGGATTGTGAACTCAGCACATTCCACTCTCTTGAGTGAACGCTTAAAAGAGCGAATGAAGCAAAACCACAGAAAAAGAGAAAGTGGGTCCATGGAGAGAGAAGACAAGGAATTACGTATGTAAGTAAGGAGAAGGAGGGTGAGGGACCTGCAGGTGAGGAGAGGTGTCTGCACTGCATTGTGTTTCCCCAAATTTCATATGTTGAAGCCCTAAGCTCTAATGTGAATATGTGGAGACAGGGTCTTTAAAGAGGTAATTCAGGGGACTTCCCTGGTGGCACAGTGGTTGAGAGTCTGCCTGCCATGCAGGGGGCCTAGGTTCGGTCCCTGGTCAGGGAAATGGATCCCACATGCTGCAACTAAAGATCCTGCCCGCGGCAACAAAGATCCCACATGCTGCAACTAAGACCTGGCACAGCCAAATAAATAAATATTAAAAATAAAACAGGGGCTTCCCTGGTGGCACAGTGGTTGAGAGTCTGCCTGCCGATGCAGGGGACACGGGTTCGTGCCCCGGTCTGGGAAGATCCCACATGCCGTGGTGCGGCTGGGCCTGTGAGCCATGGCCACTGAGCCTGCGTGTCCAGAGGCCGTGCTCCGCAATGGGAGAGGCCACAACAGTGAGAGGCCCGCATACCACAAAAGAAAAAAAAATAAGACAGGGCTTCCCTGGTGGCGCAGTAGTTGAGAGTCTGCCTGCCGATGCAGAGGACACAGGTTCGTGCCCCGGTCCGGGAGGATCCCACATGCCACGAAATGGCTGGGCCCGTGAGCCATGGCCACGGAGCCTGCGCGTCCGGAGCCTGTGCTCCGCAACGGGAGAGGCCACAACACTGAGAGGCCCGCGCACCGCCAAAAAAAAAAAAAAAAAAAAAAAAAACAGGTGATTCAGGTTAAATGAGGTCATAAGAGTGCACCCTTAATCCGATAGGACTGGTATCTTTATAAGAAGAGGCAGGGACATGCATGCCCTCAGAGGAAAGGCCACATGAGGACACAGGGAGAGGACAGCCATCTACAAGCCAAGGAGAGAGGCCTCAGGAGACACTAACCCTGCCAACACCTTGATCTTGTACTTCCAGCCTCCCATAATTGTGAGACAAGTTCCTCTTATTTAAGTCACCCAGTCTGTGATATTTTGTTAACGGCAGCCTGGACAGATTAATACAGGAGGTAATAGCTGTTAGACTTGCAAGACTTGGTTATTGTATCATTCAGCCAGCGAACATTTGAGCAGTGCACACACATACACATACACACACACCAGGTGTGTGTGTGCATGCAGTGGGGTGCCCTGGGCACTGAGTCCACAGTAGGGAAACAAAGGAGCCCAGCTCCCTTCTCGTGGAGCTCACAGGCTTGAAGCATGTGGGATACTTCATGGAAACTTTCAGTATATTCCCTCTGTTATGAAAGCCCCAATGTGTGAACAGGACTGCGGGCTCTCAGTGATTCCGGGTGTTCTGTCCAGTGGACCCTTGGGGCTTGGGGCTTTACTCCACTGGGGTGCAGTCTAAACTCTTCAGGAGCCAGAACTAACCCAGGATTCTGGGCCCTCAAGAGCCTTGACCGTAGGCAATCATACATGCCTTTAAAGGGAAACTTTATTCTAAATGAGAAAATTCCAGGAATAGAAGAAAAAAATCCCATAGCAAGAACATCTTAGATTCCCTCATTTCTCAATTACTTCCTTTACCTTTTTCTCTAGAAATTAAAGATCTTTAAAATTCAATTGAGCTGGGCTTCCCTGGTGGCACAGTGGTTGAGAATCCGCCTGCCGATGCAGGAGACACGGGTTCGTGCCCTGGTCCGGGAAGATCCCACATGCCGCGGAGCAACTAAGCCCGTGAGCCATGGCCGCTAGGCCTGCGCGTCCGGAGCCTGTACTCCGCAACGGGAGAGGCCACAACAGTGAGAGGCCCGCATACCGCAAAAAAAAAAAAAAAAAAAAAAAAATTCAATTGAGTAAATTTAATGATTTTATTGGCTTTAAAGTGATTCATAAATTGGGCAGCATCCAATCCAGCAGATAGAAAGGGGCTCTGAAGGGTTGTACAAGGTGGGAGATTTTTATAGACCAAAGTGAGTGGGAACAAGGAAGTTATCCTGGGTATTTGCTGATTGGCTAAGTAGGGTTCCTTCCTTCTGTGGAGCAAAGGGCAGTCTTGGTGCAGCTCAGGTAACTTGTGCCTGGCAGGGAAGTGTGATTGGTGGACCCAGGCCTTCCTTTTCTGGGAGAGCTGAGCCTTAGTTAAGTTTTGGTTTGCTGATGTGGGGCTTAGCATGAGTGACTCCATCTTGGGCCTAACCTGGTTACTTTAACACCTTCAAACTGGAGTAATTTCTAAAACATGTTCTTCTGTCAACAGCATTTTGATTCAAGATGATAAGTGTATCTATACCTTGACTTACTGTTGTTAAAAGATAAACTGAGGTATATTAAAAATTTTATGTTTCTTTGAGCAAAAATTGATTCAAATCAGGCATCACCAAACTGGAATTGGTAGGAGCGCTCCACTGACAAGAGCTGGGGAAAGACTTTTATAGAGAAGATGTGGAAGCAAAGCAAGAAAATTATTTGATTGGCTATAGTGTTAAGTGGTTGCCTTATTTGGGAAAGCCTGGTTGGCTGTTTGTGATTGGTTGTCCTTAGGTGTTGATTTCTTAACCTTGAGGCATTTCAGGCTTAGGTTTTGGTTTGTTTACATAGGCTGCTAAGGCATTAGAACCACCTCAGTTTATTTACTTTTATTTAATTTAAATTTAATTTACTTTAAAAAAATGATTTATTTATTTATTTATTTTGGTTGTGCTGGGTCTTAGTTGCAGCATGTGGGATCTTCGTTGTGGCATGCGGGATCTTTAGTTGTGGCATGCGGACTTCTTAGTTGCAGCATTCAGACTTCTTAGTTGCAGCATGTGGACTTCTTAGTTGTGGCATTTGGAATCTAGTTCCCTGAACAGGGATCAAACCCTGGCCCCCTGCACTGGGATTGCAGAGTCTTACTCACTGGACCACCAGGGAAGTCCCTTAATTTCCTTTAAGTAGGAGACATCAGTATGAACTCATATTCAGTTTAATAGGTAAATTGAGATAGATGATAGATAGATAGATAGTGGATAGATAGATAGATAGACATAGACTGATAATTTGTCATTATGTTAGTATGCATGGGTCATTATACATACATATATTACCTGAAGCTGTGTCCTGAGATGCCTAGAAGCAGTGACAGCTCCAATAGCAGTGAGCATACCCTCATCCAGATTTTTGTTTCTAAATACCATTTTTCAAGGCAAACAACCAGGGCTCCTTGGGGACATGGCTGATACTAGGGTTGGGGCAGGCAAAGTATAAACTGAGTCTGGAACATCTTATGGTGCCAGAAGCTAAGGAAGTGCTCCAAAAGCAAAAGGATGGGGGCCTGTCAAAGGGACACAGAAGTTAATCTGAAAGAGCTCCCAATGGCCAAAGCTGGAAAAATTTGAGCAATGAAATAAATAACATAGCATTGGATTATAACCAAGAGTATAAAATAAATAACACATGAACCCATACTGATATAAATAAATGATCAAATAAATAAATAACAGATCTTCCTTATAAAGAATTCTAAATAAAATACATAAATATTTTCCTCTCCAGGAGGTAGAGTTTGATCCTCCCCTTCTTGAGTGTAGGATTGACTTAGAAACTTGCTTCCAAATAACAGAGTATGGAAAAGAAAAATTGAAACTTTGCAGTGGAAAGATCTGACAGACACCGATTGAACAAAATGATCAAGATTAACAATACCAATAATGTTCAGAGGATGTCAGGTACCCCTGATATGATGCTGTGAGAAGGGTACTTCACCTCTGTGTGTTCTTCCCCAAAGCCTATATTACCAGTATAATCATGAGAAAACAGCAGGCACAACTAAATTGAGGGACATTCTACGAAATGCCTGACCAAAGCTCCTCACAACTGTCATGAAAAACAAGGAAAATGTGAGAAACTGAAGAAACTAAGGACACATGATGACTAAATGCCATCTGAGATCCTGAATGGGAGCTTGGAAGAGAAAACATACATTAGTGGAAACGCTGCTGAAATCCCAGTGAAGTCTGGAGTTTAGCTAACAGTCATGTCATTAGTAGTTAATTTCCTAATTCTCATCATTGTACCATGGTTATGTAAGATCTTAATATTAAGGGAAACTACGTGAGACGTATATGGGAACTCTGTACCATCTCTGCAATTACCCTATAAATCTAAAATTATTCCAAAATAATAAGTTCTTATTAAAAGAAAAAGAAAGTGTAATTTATTGCAAGGGCTAGATATAATCAGACTGAGTTAATCTGGGCATATGTGAGTTACCAAGGCTCATCAAAGGGTAATGAAGCAGCAATATCCACAAATGAATATATTTTCCAAACGTGCAGAGGTCAGTGCTTAGCCATGACTCCCAGGGAATGTTCTAAGAACCTGACTATGGCAAATCTTTCCTTTACAAGGATAAATCCTTTAAAAGGATTAAAGGATAAAGTTCTCTGTTAAGTCATCCGATAGTTGTTGTTTTAAGTTGAACTGACTATGAAAAATCTATGTGTGTTAATGCTATAAAAACAAATGCAGTGTCATGTGGCTGTTTGCCAAAGCATAGCCATTTGAGGGTTTGCTGGCCATTCTCAACTCTCTGCATGACATTAGAATTCATAGGTAGCAATTTCATGATAGGTTATCTAAGAAAAATTAGGATATCTATATCACAGAGAAAAACTATGCTTTTCCACTCAACATTAATTGAGACAATTGCCAGAAACATAAAATCAACCTGAGAATCCAATAAAATAATAAACCCTACCACTTACCAGGCTTTCTACTAATGTGGGAGATGTAAAGACATAAAAATCATTGTGTCTGACTGTAGGAGTTTATAATCTAACTGGGATTCTGAATTCCCTGGTGGTCCAGTGGTTAGGACTCTGTGCTTCCACTGTAAGGGGCACGGGTTCGATCCTAGTCTGGGAACTAAGATCCCGCAAGCCGCATAGCGTGGCCAGGCTGGAGCACAACCTTGACCCATGAATAGACTCAAGCAGATAGAAAGGATACCTGCATGTCACAAACATGAAGGCAGTAGTGCCAAGGGCACTCTCAGGAGGCAGTCAGTACATGTCTTTGCTGGAGCCAGGGGTTCATGAGGCAAGAGATAGAAGTTGGAAAGGTGGGCTGGGATGTCTGAATGATCCTGGACAAGGGACATGAATCTGGATTCCCTGTCTAGTAAATGTGGAGTCACCAAAGGCCTTGAGGAAAGGAATACATGGTTACGGGATGTTTGGGGGAAGACGAAAGTCATTTTGTCACAGCACATCGAGAGATGGGAGGACAAACATTTGGGAGGTGGGGACTTTGGGTATAACCTGGTAAGGCATATCTTATGTTTTTTTTTTTTTTAATATTTAAAATATATATTTATTTATTTATTTTTGGCTGCATTGGGTCTTAGTTGCAGCGCATGGGCTTATTTGCCCTGCGGCAAGTGGGATCCCAGTTCTCCGACCGGGGATCAAACCTGCGGCCCCTGCGTTGGAAGGTGGATTCTTAACTACTGGACCACCAGGGAAGTCCCCAGGCATATCTTATGTTGTGAGTGGTCTTCAGAACTCTAGAGCCTGGCTTCTCTCTTTCACATCTCAAGTGGGAGGTGACACCCACACCCCATGTCTTGAATGTTCTTGCTCTTGCATCGTTAGTCTCTCCAGACATCAAGTATGCTCTAGAGACAGACTAAAAGTATTTCTCATAGGACAAGATTTACAAACTACCCAACAGAATTTTCCCAACTTCCTTTACTGACCTACTGCCATCAGTTTTTCTTCTAAATCCAGGCCATGGGCAAGATAATATGCTTCTAAATGAAGGCACTGGATTCTACCCCTGAGCCTCATCTCTGGTTAAATTTAAACAATACTCAGTTTATAAAACAATTAGAGTCAATGTTCCACTAGCAAGTCATGGTGAGAACAGAGCACCTAATTTCTCCCTAAAGTGTTGGGGAACACTGCAACTTCATCTTCCACCTAAGCAAGATACCTTGGAGACATTACTGATTTTTTTAAAATGTATTTATTTATTTATTTGGCTGCATTGTGTTTTCGTTGTTGCACGCGGGTTTTTTCTAGTTGTGGCAAGCGGGGGCTAATCTTTATTGCAGTGCACAGGCCTCTCATTTAGGTAGGTTCTCGCTGCATAGCACTGGTTCTAGGCGCACGGGCTTCAGTAGTTGTGGCATGCAGGCTCAGTAGTTGTGGCTTGCAGGCTCAGTAGTTGTGGCACACAGGCTTAGTTGCTCCGCGGCATGTGGGATCTTCCCGGACCAGGGCTCGAACCCACGTCCCCTGCGTTGGCAGGTGGATTCTTAACCGCTGCGCCACCAGGGAAGTCCATTTCTGATTCTTTGAATAAGGTCTTCAGTTAATAGTAATATACTTATGTTAAATTCCTGGTTCTGATAACTATACCATGATTATGTAAGATGTTAATAGTAGGGGAACCTGGGTGAGAAGTATATGGAAACTCTATACTACTTTTGCAAGTTTTCTATAAATTTAATGCTAATTCAAAATTTAAAAAAAGTTTTAAAGTAGGAGAGCCACATGGATGTGATGATGTATTGAATGTAGGGTAGAAAGAGGTAGTCAAGAGTGACTCAAAGTTTCTTTCCTGAGCAAATGAAATCAGAATCTCTGGCGGGTAGGACCTACCCACTGGCATTTAAATTTTTGATTAGCTCCTTTAAACTTTGTACACGCTTGTGCAGTGGTTTGTTTGTTTGTTTTTGGCCACACTGCTCGGCCTGGGATCGTAGTTCCCTGACCAGGGATCGAACCCGTGCCCCCTGCAGTGGAAGCACAGAGTCTTAACCACTGGACCAGCAGGGAAGTTCCGGTGCAGTGGTTGTTTTTTATCAGTAGATTTCCATTTTACAAACAAGGAAACTGAAGGTACTAGAGGTTAAATGACTGGGTGGTCCACAGTCAAACAGCCAGTAAAATGGCACTATGATTTGCATCATCTGACCCCAAATTCATTCTCCAACTGGTAAGTGAAAAATCCAAGCAGAGAGTAAGGAACATTAGAGAAAAGACATTCTTCACTCTGGCAGCATACACCCCTGGGAATTTAATACCATCAACTGGAATCAATCAGGGTCTTGGCAGCTTGACCACATCTGCGTGGTGTGGCCTGCCGCTGTGCCCCTCCCTGGCTGAGGAAGTTCGCAGGCACAGCAGAAAGGCTTCAGCCTCACTCAGAGCAGCAGAGCATGGTGTGAGCACATCTTCACTAACCCCCTCTGGTTGCCGTTCACTCTGTGTGAAGTTTGCTACTTCTCCTTGGTCCCTTGCCTACAGTTTCCTACCCTTTTCCCCCAGAGTCTAGCTTTCTTCCTACCTCCTTCCCAAACCATTTTGCCCTATATCTTCACATCTTTTAAAGTGGAGTCCCTACAAAGTATATACACCTTCCCCATGCTAGATTACAGCTTATTTCATCATATTGATGTATTATCATGTTACTAAGTCTTCCCCTTCCACATCAGCAGTTGGAGGAAGGAGCAAAGAGTCGGAGGAGCATCACTAACAAGGTCAAAGAGGGATGGTGTCAGAATAACCCACTCTATCACTTAGCAAAGCAAACAATGCTTGCTGGATTCTAGGCACCAGCGGCAGGCAGAGAAAAAAGATGACTCTTGCCCACAGGAGCTCAGAAACTGCCAAAAGAGCAAATTGATGTAGAGATTATCAAAGTAAAGAGTGATACAAGTCTGGAAGTGAGCATGGGTGTCCTGGAAAGAGGAAAGGGGCGAACACAGGTGGGGGAATTTCTGGGTTGAATGCTGAAAACTGGCCAAGAGGTTACCAGGGCGTCTGCAACGCCCAGGGTCTGCCTCATTCACAGAGAACTGGGGAGGCTCTGCTGCTTGAAGGCTGTGTGAGCTGGGCGGTAATGCTGGAAAGGTGACAGGGCCAAGTCTAGAAGAATAATTTCAGCAGGAGAACTTGCAGGGCTTTAGGCAGGAGAGGGACAACACAGGTGTAAGTTTTAGAAAGTACATCTGGCCACTGTACGGAGGTGGCACGCACAAAGTGCAGACAGTGGTCTTAAAAGCTTTAGCAATCCTCCTGCGGTGGTCCTGGGAGGGGACCCAAGGGCCTTACACGGGGCGGTGTGGCTGGGATTTGAGAGAGAGGACACAGAAATCTATAGGACCCGGCAACCGAGTAAATGTGAGGAGGTGATGGAATGGCTGTGACCTTCATCAGCATGGGGAACCCATAAGAAGAAGCATGTTTAAGGCAAAGATAAATATTTCAGTTTGAGACCTGTTGACTGGTTGCGTTTAAACTGTGTGTGGGGCACGCAAGTAGAATATCCAGTTGGCAGTTGGATGTTTGGGGCTTTAAGAGAGAAAGAGAGAAAACCAGAGTGACAGACTATAAAGACCCAGGAAGGTGTAACCAGCTGGTCCCCCAGAATGTCTCCTTCCCTCACTTCTTCTGGCCTTTTGACCTTCCCGCCGACCTTTGCTGGCCAACCTCCTGCACTCCTTAAGCTCCTCTCCTACTTTGCTTCTCCTTAGCATTTACAACTATCTAACGTTTTTGTATATTTCCCTTAAGTTTTTCAGTTGTCTTCTAGCGTGTAAACTCCACGAGGGGCAGGGATTGTTTTTGCTACGCCCTCCCCCCATCGTCATTGCTCTATTCTCAGCCTCTAGGACAATGCCTGGCACTAGTAGGTGCTCAATAAATATTTATTGATTGAATACATGATGGAAAAACAATAACCGAAAGTTTTATGTCTTCCGGTTTCCTCAACTGCGATTTGCGGTGTTGCCTGGCTGGCCTCCTTGGCTTGTTTCCAAAAGAGGATGCTAGACCGAGACCTGTGAACAGTGGTGCATGGCTCACAGAGGTCACTAAGGTCAGCCCCTGGTTTCATTCCCTGAGGTTCTAAACTTTTCCGAGATGCCCCGGGGCGGCGGGGCAGCCCCAGCCGGCGTTTGCATCCCTACCCATCATTTCCGAAGAAGCCCCACCACTCCGGACCCGCCCACCAGGCCCCACCCACTCAGCACAGACCACGCCCCTCCGACGCCCTTAAGATGGCCCCTCCTCTGTCGGTCCCACCCGCTCCTGCCCCGACCCTGGTTTTGTCCCTGCAACGGAGGGTACCCCCGTCGTCTTTGCCCCGCCCACTCTACCGCCTCTCCTCTTCGGCCCCGCCCCTGAGTTCGGCCCCGCGCCTGGTTCAGGCCCCGCCTCTCCTTGCCCCGCCCCTCGGCTCCGCCCCGGGCTCGGCACTCCGCGTCCCGCGCCTGCCGCAGCCTCGGCGCCTGCAGGCCGGGAGGAGCGCGGCGCGGGGGCCTCCAGACACAAAGAGCGGCTGCAGGACGCGGGTGGGAGAAGAGCGCCCGCCCGCGCCCTTGGCCTGTACGCGCGCAGGCGGAACCGGAGACGGCCCCCCGCCCAGGTGAGCCGGCCGCGGGGCGTGATCGCGCATCAGGGGGCGCACGAGGTTGGGTTGGTAGGGACCAAGTGCGGGGGGCCCGCGTCTCTCTCCGCCTCCGGGCCTAGGGGTCCCTCGGGAAGTCCGGCGGGACCTCGCTTCTCCTGAGACCCTGGAGCGCGGGGCGGGTCCGGTAGAGCCAGGCCCTCCGGCTGGCCGCGTCTAGTTTGGCGCTCCGGGACCTTGGCTCAGGTAGGTGGCCGGCGGGAGATCGGCTGGGGTCGCGGGGCTGCCGGGCCCGTCCTCTGGGCGGCTGCTGGCGTCCAGTTACTGCACGGGATAAGCTCTGAATAACATCCCCCCACTATGCCGAAGCTCTAGGACCTACCTGCTTCTTTTGGTGTATCAGGAGTTTGCACATGGAAAAATTGTTAGAAATAGGGACTCACGCTCTGGGGCGGAAAAGTCTGCTGCGAGTTTTGTCTGTCGTGAGTTGTTTGCAGAAGCGCAGCTTTCCTCCCGCCAGTGCTCTTAGTCGCAGAACCTATAAATCGTGATGATTACTGGGAGCTCCGTGTAGGGAGCTCCGTGTATTTGCACAGGATGGAAGTGAAGAAGGTCGCTGGGTTCCCTTCTGCAACTGGAGACTTAGGCCAGGCTGTGGAACAGGGAGGGGTCGGGGGCAAGAACTGTGGAGCTGGAGCGCCGGGAGGGTCGAGTGACGCTCGCACTGCCACCGCCAACACTGTCGATAGGACGGAGCGACTCTTGAGTGACGGTGAGCTGCTCCTTAGAGGCAGCTGCTGTGATTTCCAGGTTTTCCACATCGGACTTAGGATACTTTTAAAAGCAGAAAATTTTTAAAAGATGATAGTTAAAACTGGTTGGTTAAACAGAAGGCTAAGTCAGCAGCCTCTCAGTTTTATGAACCGAGTGCAGGAATAAGTGTATATTAAAAAAAGGTAAGGCGGTTAGGGAAGCAGCTACCACCGCACTGTCCCTTTTCTGTTTGATTTACACATCATCCATAGTGGTTTAAGCTATTACAGATTGAACTGGTCTATATGGCAAATAATAAATATATAGCTCAGGTTCAATAAAAAATAGAGGATAATAGCTTTTGCAGAACGGTAAAATAACAAATGGTAAAATATTAACAAGCCATCTCCAAAGAACCTGAACTTCAGATAACGTTACATCATCAAATTAGAAAGAGAACATTTTATGGAAAAGTTAGGGTTTTAACATTTTTTCCATTGAGGAGTTTGTTTTTATTTTTTATTTTTGGCCGTGCCGTGGGGCTTGCCGGGATCTTAGTTCCCTGACCAGGGATCGAACACGTGCCACCTGCAATGGAAGTCCTAACCACTGGACCGCCAGGGAATTCCCTTCAACTGAGGAGTTTATATAAACTTTGATGGAAAGCTGTTTTTCTCTAGCTCATGTTTACCCCCGACATTGCGGTTTGCAGGGCTGCTTGGAGGTGGGCAAGCTGTGCCATTGCTGATGGCATGCTGTGAATCCCTTAGCATTAGTGCGTCTTGGGTTCTGTGTCCTTAGTCCTTGTGGACATCTGGTGGTGGGAAATAGAGTAACAAAACAGTTGCAAAGTTCTAACTGTAAGTATTCAGGGTGCTCAGATCCTGCCCTTTTATTATGATTGGCTTTAGGTGCTGGTTACTGGATAATTTGTTTCGTGTTTTTTGGGAAGCTGACACACGTGGAGTTTGTGACTTGGGGCATGTGAGAGAGCCCTCTGACCACATTCTTTTCACCTTGGACGCTTAGCTTTGGATCTTGCCACAAACAGGTGGTTGCTAAACATCTCTGTCCTTCCCTGACTCAAGACAGATCTAGAAGAAGGAGGCAAAACAGTGTCTGGTGTGGCCTTGAAGTGGACGTTTCAGAGGTGGAGTCAGGGCTGTGGTGTGGCTCCTGACTGGAAGGAGTAGTGCCTTCTGACCTGGAAGGGTGTTTCCAGTGCCGTGGCCACTTTGCTCTCCAATTCCGTGGTCATTCCCTAAAAAGTTGAGTAGCAGTGGCTGTAACTGGACTTTAGATTTGGGCTTAGCTTAGTCCTTGGCTTCAAGTACGAATTAGGAATTCAGGCTCAAGGCCAGCAGTTTGGTTAATCACAAGCAGGAGGCCAAAACTTTGCGTCAGACCCTACCTGGAGCTATTTGGAGGGAGGTGACAGCAGAAGGCTTTCCTTCCCCCATCCTTGAGGTAACCTTGAGCCCCTGGTGAAATCTCTCTACCAAAGGATTCTGACTGTCGTCATCTTTTGGTTTGTGAACCATGGGACAAAGGAGTCCTTTGGAGCATTCTGTGTTTAACCTCTTGATGGAAGTTGGCGTTTGCATCTGCTGCTGGTGGTTGCACTTTTCTGTCTCTCTCGAGCCTGGATTGTCCTTCCTTAGACTTCAAGGGATGATGCCTTCTCATTTCTCAAGACTGGTGCATAGTCTCAAATGAACCAAAGCCCTGAAGGTGCTGGCACATACCAGCTTTTGTGTGTTGACAGTTATTTTGTATTTCATGAGAGGAAACTGGCAAATCCTTGTGATGTGACACATGCTCTTGTAACCCAGTTACCTTGTTTTGGGATCTGCTTTGCTTAATAAGTTAAGATTTGGGTATGTTGGAGTTTCTCAAAATGGTCATCATTTACTATGATTGTTAAAGATCTGAAGGGAAGTCAGTCTTCACAATCTCTAGGTTTTTAAGTTTCCAGTGAAGAATTTTACATTTGTAGGTATACATCAGTTATGTTTTTAGCTGCCTGTGATAGACAGCCTGACTCAGTCTTGGCTTAAACAAATAGAGGTCCCAAAAGGAAAGTACAGGCTTCAGGATGGGTTGTTCCAGTGGCTGAAGCAGCCTCTGGGGCCAGGTTGCCCCTCTTCCTCACAGTGCCATGTTGGTGGTGGCTGTCTCACCCACATCGGGAGGGAGACGGAGTTTGGCTTCCATGGCTCGCTTTAAGAATGAGGAGTGGGGACTTCCCTGGTGGTCCAATGGGTAAGACTGCGCTTCCAATGCAGGGAGCCTGGGTTCGATCCCTGGTCGGGGAACTAGATCCTACATGTATGCTGCAACTAAGAGTCCACATGATGCAATGAAGACCCTGTATGCCACAACTAAAACCCGGCGCAGCCTAAATAAATAATTATTTTTTTTAAAAAAAAGAGTGAGGAGTAAAATGCCTGTTGGCCTCCGGGCCATTTGAACCTGTCACTGGCTGGGAGAGGACCCCCTCCCCCATCTGCGTCAGGTCCCCCCACTTCCCTGCCGCTACTCCCTGGAAGCGGGGTGTGTGGGGACTGCGGGGGGCAGGCTTTGGGTGCCTGGTCACCGGAGGGCTTGTGTGGCTCGCCACACAGGTGGCATGTCCCCAGTACCTGAGCTCGTGCCCTGGCCAAGCTACTGTCAGAAATGGAGCCCCAGTCTCTTGATGATCTGTGTTTAAATTTTGGCTGAGCACTCACTGTGGGCCAGGCTCTGTTCTCAGTGCTTTGGGTAAATTCCTGTGGGTGGTGCTCGCAGCAAGCAGTCGGCTGAGCTGGGGCGTGCTGTCATTCCCATCTCGAAGACTGTACCTCACTGCCTCAGTGACGACATCATTTCTTTACATTAGAAAGAAAATGAAGAGGTTTTTGTTTGTTTGTTTGTTTGAAAATGAGGAGTTTTCAGTGGTGAAACAAACCTGTGACTTACATGATCTGTCTAGACACGTGAACTGCAGGGCAAGAGAGGAACGAACTGTCCACCCAAATTCCGCCTGTGGGCAAGAGTGTGGATGGCTTAATAAATTGGGCTTTGCCTCCTGTGGGCCTCATGGCTGTGTGTGCCCTCGGAAGTAACGACAACTAACAATAACAACAAGAGTCTGATGCTGGGATCGGGCTGAGCCTCTGCCAGCCCCCCACCGTGGAGGGCAGTGGACTGGTCCTGCCAGGGCAGATCCATAGGAACGAGGTTCACACCAGGCCGTGGGGTCACTCTCAGGGTCACAAGATGGCATGAACATAAGACCCAACATCAAGTAATGTAATGAAACATTCACTGACTTGGAGTTTAGTTTCAGCGCACAGGAATTTTGTGAATGGTTGTAAACTCTTTAAAAGCCAACAAGGCAGTCTGCTCAGTGGAGAGTTTGACAAGCAGGCTGTCACAGCCCAGGGAGAGCTCACCGGATCTAGAGTATGTCCACTTGCCCTGCACTCAGGTGGTCCGAGGAGGGAGGTGCTGGCACTGTCCGTCCACGTGGCCTCCTGGCTTCCGGCTGCCTTCATGGAAGTGGACAAAACCAGGCAAAAGTGGGCAGAATCATCAGTTCTGTAGCTCGGGAGGGACGAACGAGCTTTGGACAGACGAGACTCCTCCCCTCACAATGGGGAATGTGTGACCCCGTGATAACAGGGAGAGCGGTGCCTTCTGTCTCAGGGGTGTGATTCCTCTGTGCTGACTGCAGCCCCACCGGTTAGCTCCCTGAGCCCAGGTGACTGATTCTGTGGTCTGGCTCCAGTGAAGTCTCCGCTCTCCAAGGATCTAGACGAAGGAAGTGACAGAGCTGAGTTTGCCCCCTGACTGGGCCGGAAACATGCATGCCCAATTTCTAAACCTCATAATCTACATTAATGGCCCGTTCTCGCTGCTGGTAGCACTCCTCAGAAAACCTCTTCAAACAGGATGTTTGCAGGGTCCTGCGTAATTCAGACTTAGCCGGCCCTGCTCTGTAGCAAAAGAGTAAAAAAATAGCTGATAGTTCATGCAGCAGCGTGGCTTTAAAATTAAGCAGTTCTTGGGGCTTCCCTGGTGGCGCAGTGGTTGAGAGTCTGCCTGCCGATGCAGGGGACGCGGGTTCGTGCCCCGGTCCGGGAAGATCCCACATGCCGCGGAGCGGCTGGGCCCGTGAGCCATGGCCGCTAAGCCTGCGCGTCCGGAGCCTGTGCTCCGCAACAGGAGAGGCCACAACAGTGAAAGGCCTGCGAACTGCAAAAATAAATAAATAAATAAATAAAACCCATAATGTTAAAAAAAATAAATAAATAAAATAAAATTAAGCAGTTCTTGATACATTTTAAATTCTTTTTGAATTTTCATTATTCCAAATTGTACACATAAAATAAGACTTTGACCGACCTGCTGTGGATGCCCCTTAACTAAGCAATCAACGTTAAGGTCCCAGTTAACCTCCTGATAAGAGGTACAGAGAAGGACACCACCTTGCCTGGGGTATTCCTGCCGTAACCTGAATGTCATTGTGCAGAGACCTGAGACAAACTACATTTGAGCCATATTCTACAAAGTAAGTGGCCTCTGTACTCTTCAAAACTTTCACGGTTTCAGGGTCAAGAAACACAAAGAAAGACTGAAGAACTGTTCCAATTGAAAAAGTGCTAAAGGGATCTGACAACTGTATACAGTGCTTTTTTTTTTTTTGGCTGTGCCGTGAGGCATGTGGGATCTTTGTTCCCCCATCAGTGATTGAACCCACACCCCCTGAATAGGAAGCACAGAATCTTAACCACTGGGCTGCCAAGGAAGTCCTGTGTATACAGTGCTTCACCGTAGACTGGATTAGGGGGGAGTGACTATAAAGGACATTATTGAGACAGTGGACAAAATGTTAGTGTAAAGGTAGATTGGCCAAGAGTATGTTAGCATGTCACATTTCCTGAGTTTGATCATCATGCTCTGACCATGTCCTTGAGTTTGTAAATACATATGGAAGTATTTAGGGATAAGAGGGCACAAAGTCTGAAACTCAATGTGGGAAGGGGAGAGAGGGTGGGAAAGAAAATGATCACATGGACATGATAAATGGGGCAAAGTGAAAGCAATTAATTGGTGAAGCTAGCTGGGTAAAGAGTATTCGGGAATTCTTTGTACTGTTCTTGCAACTTCTCTATACATTTGAAATGATATCAGAATAAAAAGTTACAAAGATAAATGTCCACCCTGGATTCACTGCAATCTGAATACCTTCCACCAATAAAAGTTTGCAGTATTTCATCCTTTCTTGTTGTTTTTTTTTTTTAAGTCTTTATTGAATTTGTTACAATATTGCCTCTGTTTTATGTTTTGGTCTCCTGGCCAGGAGGCATGTGAGATCTTAGCTCCCCGACCAGGGATTGAACCCACACCCCCTGCGTTGGAAAGCGAAGTTTTAACCACTGCACCACCAGGGAAGTCCCATAATTCATCTTTTCTAAGATGCATTTTTTTTTCATCTTATAACATTTCTGAATTTGGGGTACATCTTATAATCAGTCTTTCTTAGAATTCATTGTGTCAGGTTTTGACATCCGTTTTTCTTCCTGAGTGATTTGTCTTAGAATCAGTGGCATCATTTGATGAAATATGGTATTCTCTCTGGTTTTGTCTGAGAAGTGGGAAAAAGAAGACAGTGCTTCGAGTAGCTTCATGTGTAAAGTTTTTCCAGTCTCTCAGCTCGTGTCTTTGTTCCAGGCCAGATATCCAGCTGCATTTGCTCATTTCCACCTCCGTGCCTGCTAGATATTTCAGACTCAACACATTCCGGGCTGGATTTCTGTCTTCACCTCTACCACCCCAAACTGCTCTTCCTCTGGGTTCCCTATCTCAGGGAGTGTAAACCTGATTTTTAACCAGAGTTGGCTCCAGAATGGCCCCATGGGAGGAGCACAGGGACCTGTCAGTGCTTATGGAGATGGGGTGTGTGTGTCCCAGTCTCGCCTGGAACAGAGGCTGCTTTTTTTTTTTTTCTTTTTTGGCTGTGTTGGGTCTTGCTGTGCGTGGGTTTTCTCTAGTTGCGGTGAGTGGGGGCTACTCTTCGTTGAGGTGCCAGGGCTTCTCATTGCTGTGGCTTCTCTTGTTGCAGAGCACGGGCTCTAGGCGCGCGGGCTTCAGTAGTTGTGGCATGTGGGCTCAGTAGTTGTGGCACTTGGGCCCTAGAGCACAGGCCCAGTAGTTGTGGCACACGGGCTTAGTTGCTCCGCGGCATGTGGGATCTTTCTGGACCAGGGATTGAACTCATGTCCCCTGAATTGACAGGTGGATTCTTCACCACTGTGCCACCAGGGAAGTCCTAGACTGCCTATTTCTTGAAGTGTCTTTGGGCTCCAAACATCTGTGCTTCATTTTCCCCATCTGTCAAATGAGGATATTTTTCCCAAGTCTGTCAAGTTAATGTACAAGGCAAGTTAAGTTACCATAAAACTCTGAAATTCTGTGACTTAAAATATGAGAGCATTTTAGGAAGACTTTAAATTAGAATCATTCAGGTGGCCAGATCCCGCTAGGTAGACCCTGCTCTGAGCTCCTGCAAGTGTATGGCCGACCCTGCTGCTCCCTGACTCCTAGCACTTCTTCCCAGGTTTCTTTCCGGTACGGTTTTCAGTTCATGGGTGAGTTGGGTGGGGTTGGCTGTACACCGGATGCTGGCAGGCTCCATCAGGAGCAGGTGCGTTTTATAGAACTGGCCGTGCCTGGTGCTTCTGGCCTCATCTCCACACCAGGGCTGCTGTGAGTGTGGTTAGAACTTCTGTAGCACCACATTGTCTCACTTGTTCTTGAACCCCTGCGTGTCAGATGTGGGAATGGCTCCATCTGAGTCTTTGTAGCGCCATTTGACTCGGGAAACTTTGAATCAGCCCAGGATGGTAACATTTTCCTTTATTTTGTTTGGCAGGGACTTAAAGCAACTGCAGTAGCAAAATACTGTGATTTCCCCATGACCTAGTTTCTCCACTACCACGTTTCAATTTGCATTTTGGGTGATGACTTCTTGGTGATTCTGAATCTGCTTTGGGGACCACTGAGTTGTTGGTGTTGACAGTGACCTTCACAGCAGGCTCGTCCTTTAGAAGGCGAAACCCAGGGTATTCAGGCCACTGCTGGATTCTGTGGACTTTTGAATATGTGTAGGGAACAAACAAGATCAACAGTTTTGTGTGATGTGCCTTTAGGCTCCTAACTTCATGGCTGGAATTTATGATAAGAAAGGTAAGATAACAGTGAGCAGGGGGCAATTTGTTCACAGGGTTTTCTGCATTGATTTTGTGGGCCCTGTTAACTTTATTCTCGTTTTCTTTATTAGCCACACAACACAAGAAAGGTTCTGGCACAAAGTTTCCTAACAGATGAATAGAAATGGACTGGGGCACGGAGTGTTTGGTTGAAGTACTGCTTTTTAATTTGGGGGACTATCCAAGTTAATGTTCTCTCCTTATAGTTAGGATTCCTAATACAAAATTCTTGTATAACATTAGGACTTTCTAGTTTGGTTTAGAGCTAGAAGAGACATTTTCCTATCTATTCTGGATTTCAGATTCCTGCACTTATTCATGGAAAAACTTTTTTTTTTTTTTTTACTATTCAAAACTGCTTTTGGGGTTTACATGTTATTAGTAGGCATGAGGTAGTATGTTAAGGTTGGCAGCTCTAACTGTGTGGTTAGACCTCAGTGTGTGTTCACTTACTAGCTCTGTGACTTTGGGCAAATTACCTAACCTCTCTGTGCCTCATTTTCCTTGCTTTTATTTTTATTTTTTATTTTTTTATTTTTATTTTTTTTTCGCTGCGCGGGCCTCTCACTGTTGTGGCCTCTCCCGTTGCGGAGCACAGGCTCCAGACGCGCAGGTTCAGCGGCCATGGCTCACGGGCCCAGCCGCTCCGCGGCATGTGGGATCTTCCCGGACCGGGGCACGAACCCGCGTCCCCTGCATAGCAGGCGGACTCTCAACCACTGCGCCACCAGGGAAGCCCCCTTGCTTTTAATAGAAGGTTGATAATGGTGCCTCCCTCACAAAGCTAAATTCCTCAGTGTTTAAGAATGTGCCCATTACAGGATGAGTGCTTAAGAAATACTAGTTTTATATTGTCACAAGATTATTTAGCAAAAGCAAGCATCCTGTGGAGGTGTCAAAGGTTGAGACATATCTCCAGTGGCTCTGACTCTCCACAGAAAGTAGACTCCAGGGCTTGTACAGCTGGGAGTGGGGCATTGAGAAAAACTCCTAGAGCCCGTTTAATTTGTCTCTCTCAACCTTTAAGGTCACTTGACTGAAATAAAAATAAATTGCAACAATTATCCCACAAAAAGAAACTACTCAGAATGGCGAACAAAATATACAAACATTTCAAAAAATGATAAACACAGGTAACTTAAAGGAAAAGAATATATTCACCAAGACGTTATCATTACCCTGCAGGTTCTGTCCTCATTTCCTCCAGTGTGGATGAATGTATTGTGTGGAATTGAAATGTGTGCTAGACTTCTGTTTTTTTCTGCTAATTTCTGTAGTGTTTTATTTTTAATTTATTTTGGCTGCCCCGGTCTTAGTAGCGTGGCACACAGGATCTTCGTTGCGGCCTGTGGGATCTTTAGTTGCAGCATGTGGACTCAGTTGCGGTATGCATGCAGGATCTAGTTCCCTGACCAGGGATCAAACCCAGGCCACCTGCGTTGGGAGCGTGGAGTGTTACCCACTGGGCCTCCAGGGAAGTCCCTGTAGTTTTGTGAAAGATGAGCTTTGTGTGTTCATGCAGTTTACAAGTCTGTCCATTTTCAATGCTGTTGAAAACATTCACCTGGTGTGCTGAGCTATTCCCTCTGGTTAGGCTTCTTGTTTTTTTCTGAGCAGTTAGGGACTTTCAGATAGCATTCAATGAAAAATTTCAGACTTCCTATTTTCTCTCTCTTTGGATATGAAAGCACACTCCTCGCTTCTTTCCTCCAGCCCCGCCACTGCTCCTTTATGTGGCTAGTGGGATGAGTGTGCAGTGGGGTCTCTGACCAGAACCAGCTCCTCCCTGCGAGGGGTGTGGGAGAGTCAGTTCTTGACCCCAGAGGGCCAGGCAGGTGGAGTCAGATCACGTGCACCCTGTGGTGGAAACCTCTTGCTTGTGTTGTTTTAATTTGGTTTCTTAAGTGATTAGCAAGATTGTGCCTATTAAATGTTTGCTTATTTTTGATAAAGAAAAGCAAGATCATGCTCTTAGGACTCAGCCTGTGTTCTTGGGCATCTTGACAGCATTGTTCTGGCAGGTGTGGGACCCTGAAGCCAGCAGGTGCCCCTTGCTCTGACCTTCTGCTCTGTTCTCTGACTAATGTGTGAACAAGGAGCCTTCATAGTAACATCCACTCACCTCAAAGTTTGGATCTCAAACATTTTGAAAAAGAAAAAAAAGTTAGTGTTTATGTGAATTCTCTTCTGGAATTTCTAGCTGTGATAGAGAATCAAATGCTCCAGCTGGCTTGCTGATAAAGCTCTAGGTGGTTCTGTGACCACTAATAACATTTCTCTAATGATAAGGGTCATGGGGCTCACAGCCTTGGGTGTGAGTTGTCCATCCCAGTTGGGAAAGTCTCTGCTCTGCCTGCCTTCCTGCTGGTTCCAGTGTGCCCTCGCCTCTCACTTCAAGCAGAGAAATGTAGGTTACTCGTTTGTCTCTCAGAATGCATCTGCACCCACATCTCTCCTCCACAGTGGCCTCCAGGGAGAAGGTGACCTGCCCACCTCCATTTACTGGGGCTGGTCCTGTTCCCAGGGTTTGAGACTGGGTGTGGGATGAGAGGGAATTGCAGCTTCACATTCCACACCTTTGCTGCTCAAACGGGAGTGAGGTTGAAACCCGTTGGGAAGTTAATAACAGACCCTCAGAGGAAAACTGAAGTGATTTTGTTTGGTCAAGCTACCTATACGTGCCTTAGCGTTTGTAAGCCTGTAGCAGGATACTTTGTTGAAATTCAATATGTGTTTTAGGGACTTCCCTGGCCTTCCAGTGGTTAAGACTCTGCACTTCCGCTGCAGGGGGTGTGGGTTCGATCCCTGGTGGTCGGGGATGCCATGTGGCCAAAACAAACAAACAAACAAAAAACCCACAATATGTGTTTTATCTGTTTTTCCCATTCCAAGATGTTACCAGACCTTGGTGTTCCCTTGCCTCCAGGGGACTTATGTTACAGGGCTGAAGGCAGAAGTTTCTGGAAAATGACCTCTCTCTCCCTTTAAAAAAAAAAAATTGCTTACACAAAAATGTACTTATATGTGCATGTGTGTGTATAGTTCCAAGAGTTTTAACACGTGCAGATTTGTGTAACTGTCACCACAATGAGAACACGACAGTTCCATCACCAAAAACACATGCTGCCCTTGGGTAGTCCTAACCCTGTCCGTGTTTGCTGACCCTATAGTCTTGCCTTTTCCAGAATGTCACATAAATGAAACCTTACAGCACATGGCCTTTTTAAGCTGGCTCTTTCTCTCAGCGTCGGTGTGGCTGCACTGATGCTTGTCCTTTCACTGAGAGCAGCGTTCCAGGTGAGGGTTACCACAGCCCGTCCATCCATTCACCTGATGGAGGACATTAGGATTGTCTCCACTTTTTGACAATTACGAATGCAACTATTGTTAACATTTGCGTTTGTAAACATTTCATTTTCCTAGGGTAAATACTGAGGTATGGGATTGCTGGGTCCCATGGTAAATCTTTGTTTAATTTCATAAGAAACTGCTTTCCCTGAATGGCTACACATTTTGCATTTTCAGCACCAATGTGTGAGTTTCATTTGCTGTCCTTGCCAGCTCTGGGTATTGGAATTTCTTAAACATTTTAATTTTAGCTATTCTAATAGGTGTGTGTGGTGGTATCTCATGGCAGTTTAATTTGAATTTCCCTATTGGTGAAAGATGTTGAGCATCTTTTCTTTTCTGTTTTTTTAAAAAATTTTTTCTCTGTACCTTGCTGCATGTGGGATCTTAGTTCCCTGACCAGGGATCGAACCCATGCCCCCTGCAGTGGAAGCAAGGAGTCTTAACCATTGGACCACCAGGGAAGTCCCTTGAGCATCTTTTCATGTGCTTATCTGCCATCCATCTATCTCCTTTGGAAATGTGTCCATTCCAGTGCTTTGCAAGTTTTTTTTAAAGGGTTGTATTCTAAATGTTCAGTTTTAATAGGTTTTTTTTTTTTCTGGCCTTGCCGTGCGGCTTGCGGGATCTTAGTTCCCCACCAGGGATCGAACTTGGCAGTGAAAGCACCAAGTTCTAACCATTGGACTGCCAGGGAATTCCCCTTAATAGTTCTTTTTATATTATTTATGCTAGTCCTTTGTTGACTATGTAATTTGCAGAGATTTTCTCCCAGTCTGTGGCTTGCCTTTTCATTATCTGAGCAGTACCTTTAACATCAAAAAGTTTTAATTTTGCTGAAATCCAATTTATCAGTGTCTTAAATAGATTTTACTTTTTGTGTCCTTTTTAAGAACTCATCTAACTCCAAGTGATAAAGATTTCCTCCCATGTTTTCTTCTGAAAGTGTTGTACTATTATGTTTATGTATAGATTAATGATAAACTTTGAGTTAATTTTTGTATAAGGTGTGAGGTTTTCGTTGTTTCTTTTTCCTGCATATGGATATTCTATTGTTCCAACAGCATTTGCTGCAAACACTATTCTTACTCTATCAAATCGGTTTTGCAACTTTATCAGAGATCAAATGGCAATATTTGTGAGTCTATTTCTGGATTCAGTTCCATTGATTTAGGTATGTACACAGTTGTCCTTCTGTATCCGTGCCGTTTGATCCACAGTTGTTTGAACTCCTGGATGCAGAACCCTGGGATGTGGAAGGCCGTGGAGGGTCGACTGGACTCTGCCATTTTATATGAGGGACTTGAGCATCTGCTAGGGTGTCCTGGAACCAATCCCCTGTGGATACCAAGAGAGGACTCTTTGTGCTCATCCCTTCATGAACACACCACACTGTCTTGATTATTGTAGACTTAAAATAAGTCATAAAATTAGGTAATATGAATCCTCCAACTTTATTCCTTTTTTTTTTTTTTTTTTCAGCCGAGCTGTGTGGCATGTAGGATCTTATCCAACCAGGGATTGAACCCCGAGCCCTCAGTACAGAGCCCTAACCACTGTACTGCCAGGGAGTTCCCGTTATTCCTTTTTTTCAAAATACTTTGTCTATTCTAGTTCCTTTTGCCCTTCCATATGCATTTTAGAATCAGCCTGTCCAAATAAAAACTCTGCTGGGATTTCTTTCGGAATTATGTTAAATCTACAGGTCAGTTTGGGGAGCATTGATATCTTAACTATATTGAGTCTTCTAATGCATGAAAATGGTATGTCTCTTCATTTATTTAGATCTTCTTTGATTTCTTTCATTAGTGCTTTGTAGTTTTCAGCATACAGATCTGCATTATAGAATTATACTTAAATGTTCACTGTTTTTTGCAGAGGTGTTGTAAATAGTATTGTTTTGTAAATTTCAGTTTCAACTCCATTGAAATATGATTGATTTTGTATGTTGACTTGTATTCTATGATTTTGCTAAACTTATTAGCTTTAGGAGTTTTTTGTAGATTCCTTGGGGTTTTTTACATAGACAATCCTGTAATCTGTGAATAGGGTGTTTTGTTTCTTCATTTCCAATCTGAATGGCTTTTGTTTCCTTTTCCTTCATTGTACTGTGTCTTCCAGTATGATGAGGAATAAGAAGGGTGAGGCTGGACATCCTTGCTTTTCCCAGTCTTACAGAGAAAACATTCAGTGTTTCACTGTTAAGTATGATGGGTTAAGCTATGGGTTTTTAAATAGATGCTCTTCATCAGCTTAAGGAAGTTCCCTTTTATTCATAGTTTGCTGAGAGTTTTTGGCGTGAGTGGATATTGAATTTTTGAAATGCTTTTTCTGCATCCACTGATGTGATCGTGTAGGTTTTTCTTTTTAGTCTGTTGTTGCAGTGATCAATCATTGTTTTGGGGAGGGGAAGGAGGCGGGGAGGTACCAAATTACTTTGTTCGAAGGAATGGTACAAATGAAAGAACATAAGTAGATGTTTGGGTACTATCATTGACTGATTTTTGAATATTAAATCAGCCTTGCATTTCTGGTATAAACCCACTTCATAAGTGTATTATTATTCTTATATATTCCTGGGTTTGATTTGCTAATATTTTGTTGAGGAATTCTGCATCTATATTCATGAGAGATATTGACCTAAGTTTTTTTCTCTTGTATTGTCATTGCCTGCTTTTGGTATCGAGATAATGCTGGCCTTGTAAAATGAGGTGGGAAGGGTTGTCTCTTTTATTTTCTGGAAGATATTGTATAGAACTGGTGTTATTTCCAACTTAAATGTTTGGTAGGATTTGCTAATAAAGCCATCTGCACTTGGCAATTTCTTTTTTGGAAGTTTTTAAACTACAGATTAAATTTTTTTAATAGTTTTAGAACTATCATTTAGATTATCTACATATTTGATCTTAGGGAAGTTCTGTTACTTTGTGATTTTCAAGGAATTGGTCCATTTCCTATAAGTTGTTGAAGTTATATGTGTAGAGGTATTTTTAGTATTCCTTATTATCCTTTTAATGTCTGCAGAATGTGTAAAGATATTCTTTTATTTCTAATGATGACAGTTTGTGTCTTCTCTCTATTTTCTCTGTTAGTCTTGTTAGAGGTTTATCAATCAGCTCTAGGAAAAATCAGCTTTGAGTTTTATTGATTTTTCTCTATTACTTTTCTGTTTTCAATTTCATTGATTTTTGCTTCTTATTATTTGCATTCTTCTGCTTGCTTACTTCATTTTGCTCTTTATTTTCTAGTTTCTTAAGGTGGAAGCTGGGATTACTGATTCAAGACTCTTCATCTTTTCTAATATAAGTATTTAGTGATAGAAATTTCCCTCTGAGAACTACTTTAGCTGCACCCTATAGATTTTTATATGCTGCACTTTCATTTTCATTCAGTTTAATATATTTTAAAACTTCCCATGAGACATTCTCCCTGACCAATAGATTATTAAGAGTGTGTTGTTTAATTTCCAAGTGTTGGGAGATTTTCCTCCTTCTGTTACTTACCTCTAGTTTAATTCCATTGTGGTTAGATAGGATGCTTTGTGTGATTTCAGTTTTTTTTTAAATTTGTTGATGTATGTTTTATGACCCAGGATGTGGTCTATCTTGGTGAGTGTTCCATGTGAGCTTGAGAAGAAGATGCATTCTGCTATTATAGTCTATGAATACTGATCAATCTTTTTTTTTTAAATTGAAGTATAGTTGATTTATAATATTATGTTAGTTTCAGGTGTAGAGCAAAGTACTTCAGTTATACATAAGTATGTATATATCTGTATTCTTTTTTTAATTCTTTTTCATTATAATTTATTACAAGATATTGAATATAGTTCCCTGTGCTATACAATAAAATCCTTGTGTTTGGGGGGTTTTTTTGGCTTCACTGTGAGGCTTGTGGGATCTTAGTTCCCCGACCAGGGATTGAACCCGGGCCACAGTGGAAGCGCCAAACCCTAACCACGGGACTGCCACTTTTCTTTTCTTGAATATTGATGAATTCTGATGAAGTATTCTACAAAGGTCCATTAGGTCCACATAACTGATGATGCTCTTCAGTTCAACTACATCACATCCCTAATGATTCTGTGCCTGCTGGATATGTCAGTTATGGATAGAAGTGTGTTGAAGTGTTGAACTGTAATAGTGGATGTGTCATTTCTCCTTGTAGTTCTATCATATCTTGCCTATTGTATATTGTACTCTGTGATTAGTCCATATGTTCAAGGATTGTTATGTCTTCTTGGAGAATTGTCTCCTTTATCATTATGTAATGTCCCTCTTTATCCCTGATAATTTTCCTTGTTCTGAGTCTGCTTTGTCTGAGATCCACATAGCTACTCCAGCTTTCTTTTGATTAGTGTTATCATGGTAAATCTTTCTCTATCCCTTTACGTTTTTAAAAAAATAAATTTATTTTTTAAAATTTATTTTTGGCTGTGCTGGGTCTTCGTTGCTGCTCACGGGCTTTCTGTAGTTGTGGAGAGTGGGGGCCACTCTTTGTTGCGGTGCACAGGTTTCTCATTGCGGCTTCTCTTGTTGTGGAGCATGGGCTCTAGGTGCTTGGGTTTCAGTAGTTGTGGCACATGGGCTCAGTAGTTCTGCATGGGCTTAGTTGCACCGCGGCATGTGGGATCTTCCCGGACCAGGGATCAAACCCATGTCCCCTGCATTGGCAGGCGGATTCTTAACTACTTCGCCACCAGGGAAGTCCCTATCCCTTTACTTTTAATCTATGTGTGTCTTTATATTTAAAATGGGTTTCTTGTAGACTGCATATAGGTGGGTCTTGTTTTTTTATCCACTCTTACAGGCTCTGTCTTCTTTTTAAAATATATTTATTTATTAATTTATTTAATTTTGGCTGCGTTGGGTCTTCGTTGCTGCGTGCAGGCTTTCTCTAGTTGTGGCGAACAGGAGCTACTCTTTGTTGCAGTGCGCGAGGTTCTCATTGTGGTGGCTTCTCTTGTTGCAGAGCATGGGCTCTAGGAGCACGGTCTTCAGTAGTTGTGGCATGCAGGCTCAGTAGTTGTGACTCACGGGCTCTAGAGCACAGGCTCAGTAGTTGTGGCACACGGGCTTACTTGCTCCGCAGCATGTGGGATCTTCCCAGACCAAGGCTCCAACCCGTGTCTCCTGCATTGGCAGGCAGATTCTTAACCACTGCACCTCCAGGGAAGCCCCCAGGCTCTGTCTTTTGATTGGTGTATTCAGACCATTCACACTGAAAGTGATTATTAATATCTACTATATTTGTAACTGTTTTCCATTCATTGCACTATTCTTTGTTTCCTTTTTAAAATACATTCCCCTTTTTTTCCTGTCTTCTCTGGCTTTAATTGAGCATTTTATATGATTTCATTTTCTCTCTTCTCTTAGAATATCAATTCTTCTTTTGAAAAAAAATTTTAATGGTTGCCCTGGAGTTTGTAATATACATTTGCAACTAATCTATGTTCGCTTTTTTTTTAATATTTACTTATTTATTTGGCTGCGTTGGGTCTTAGTTGGGGCACACAGGATCGTCATTGCCGCCTGCAGGCTCTTCTTTGTGGCACGTGGTTGCAGCATGAAGGATCTTTAGTTGCAGCCTGTGGGATCTTTAGTTGTGACATTTGAATTCTTAGTTGTAGCATGTGAGATCTAGTTCCCTGACCAGAGATCGAACCCGCGCCCCCTGCATTGGGAGCGCATAGTCTTAGCCACTGGACTACCAGGAAAGTCCCTATGTACCCTTTCAAATAACTCTGTACCACTTTACAGATAGTGCAGGTACCTCATAACAGAGTATTCCCGAGTCCTCCTTCCTGTTCCTTATAACACTGCAGTCATTCATTTCACGTATCCATAAGCTATGATCACCCAGCACATTGTTGCTATTTTTATTTTGAACAGTTATCTATTAAGTCAATAAGAAAAATGAGTGAATTCCCTGGCAGTCTGGTGGTTAGGACTCTGTGCTTTCACTGCTGAGGGTGCAGGTTCAATCCCTGGTTGGGGAGCTAAGATCCCGCAAGCCATGCAGTGTGGCCCCAAAAAAAAAAGAATAAGAAAAGTAAAACATTTTATTTTACCTTCATTTATTCTTTTTCTTATGCTTTGTCTTTTTAAATGTTGATCTGAGTTTCTGTCCTATATATTTTCCTTTTCTTGGAAGAACTTTTAATGGATTTTGCAAGGCAGGTCTCCTGGCAATGCATTCCTTCAGTTTTTGTTTGTCTGAGAAAGTCTTTATTTCTTCTTCACTTTTGAAGGATAATTTCTCTGGATGTACAAGTATAGATTGGTGGTTTATTCGTTCAATGCTTCAGATGTGTTACTCCATTCTCTTGCTCATGGCTTCTGAGAAGTCAGATGTAATTCTTTACTTTGCTCCTCTACAGGTGAGATTTTTTTTTCCCTCTGACTTCTTTGAGGATTTGTCTTTGGTTTTCTGCAGTTTGAATATGATATGCCTAGGTGTAGTTTTTTGGATGTTTATCCTTGTTGGTGTTCTCCAAGCTTCCTGGATGTGTACTTTGGGATCTATCATTAATTTTGGAAAATTCTCAGCCATTATTACTTCAAATGTTTCTTCTGCTCATTTCTGTGTTTCTTCTCCTTCTCATTGTTTTAAAAAAAGTATTTTTATTTTTTTATAAATTTATTTATTTATTTTTGGCTGCATTGGGTCTTCGTTGCTGCTTTCTCTAGTTGCGATGAGCGGGGGCTACTCTTTCGTTGTTGTGTGCAGGCTTCTCATTGCGGTGGCTTCTCTTGTTGTGGAGCATGGGCTCCAGGCACGCGGGCGTCAGTAGTTGTGGCATGCAGGCTCAGTAGTTGTGGCTCACGGGCTCTAGAGCACAGGCTCAGTAGTTGTGGCGCACGGGCTTAGTTTCTCTGCAGCATGTGGGTTCTTCCCAGACCAGGGCTTGAACCCGTGTCCCCTGCATTGGCAGGCAGAGTCTTAACCATGCGCCACCAGGGAAACCCCTATTTTTATTCTTATTTTTTTTTTCTTGGCTGTGCTGCACAGCATGTGGGATCTTACTTCCCTGACCAGGGATTGAACCCATACCCCCTGCAGTGGAAGTGTGGAGTCTTAACCACTGGACCGCCAGGGAAGTCCCTTCTCATATTTTAATTATGCATATGTTACACCTTTTGTAATTGTCTCACAGTTCTTGCATATTCTGTTCCTTTTTTCTCCCCTCCATTATTTTTTCTCTTTGTTTTTCAGTTTGAGACGTTTCTAGTGATGTAAATTAAAGCTCACTGATTTTTCCTCAGCCATGTCCAGTCTACTGATGAGCCCATCAAAGGCATTCTTCATTTATGTTACTGTCTTTTTGATTTCTAGCATTTCCTTTTGATTCTTTCTTAGAATTTCCATCTCTCTGCTGATGTTATCCATCTGTTTTTGTAGGTTGTCCACTTTTTTCCCATTACAGGTCCTAGCATAGTAATCATAGTTAGACTCCCAGTCTGAAAATTGAAAAATCTTTGCCATATCTGAGTCAGGTTCTCATGCCTGCTTTATCTCCTCAAATCCTGCTTTTTCTTGCCTTTAGCTCACCTTGCAACTATTTGTTGAAAACTGGACTTGACATATTGGGTAATAGGAACTGAAATAAGTGATGTGTACTGTGAGGTTTTATGTTTTTCTGGCTAGGAATCCTAACTCCTACTGTGTTTGACGTTTGCAGAAGTGGTAGAGGCTTCAGATTCGTCAAGTGTCCTTTGTTGTCTCCCTACTATTTATAGGTTTCCCCAGAAACTCTATCTGAAATGGAATCTGTGTCTTGCAGCTCTCTTGGTGTAATGAACTGCTTTTCTACTGGAGCCCTGTGCATGTGGTGGTGAGTTGCTAGGCGAGGAAAGCATTCTGTAATCCTGTGAGTCAGACTGTTTTTGTGGGCCTGAGGTCCTGGACTGTGCCCTTCAGAAGTTTCTTAGTTTTTCCTTTGTTGTTGTTGTTGTTTTTCCTCCCTGTTATAAGACAGGAAGTCTAGAAGACGCTCCAGTTGTCAAGTTGCCCTTCCCCACAGGTCTGATAAGGCTCTGATAAAATAGTTTTCTTTTGAGGCAAGGCATTTGCTATGGGTGGTTTTTCAAAATGGTTACTTTTCTCTGGGTGCATTTCAAAACTGTAAGTTTTCCTGTCCTCCCTGTCCAAATCATGAGAGATTTTTTTTTTTTCTCCAGTCTTTACCATGAAGACCTGGTGGGGATCCTGGAAGTAAAACTCATGAATGTGTGTCATTTCTTCTCCCTCCCCCCAGCCCAGGAGTTTTAAACTCCATCTCTCCATCTCCAGCCTCCAGCAGTTGTCACCTACTGTTAATGTGTTTCTATCAGTTACTGGCTCCAGAGAATTTTGCCCCAGGAAAGCTGTGGGACTGAAAAAGAAGTTTGTTCTGTCCATTTTTGCTTCATATATTTTGTTGGTCTATTTTTGGATGTATCTACATTTAGGATTATTATGCCTTCTTGGTGAGTGGACATTTTGAAGTCATTTAATGCCCCTCTATATCTCTGGTAATTTCCTTGCTCCAAAGTCTACTTCTGGTGTTAATGTATCCACTTCATATAAAGAAATATTTTTTGTATGGCTTATTTTATCCATCCTTCTTCTAAAAAATGAAGTAGATTTCTTGTAGGGAGCATGTATTTGGGTCTCATAGTCCCTCTCTTTTAGTCGGTGTGTTTAGACCATTTACATTTAATGTAACCATTAATATGTTTGGATATAGGTCTATCATTTTATTATTTGTTTTCTGTTTGTCCCCGGTGTGTATGTGTATGCTTTTTGAGGTACAGTTGACATATAACTGTCCTCTATATTTTTATTTCTCTTTTCCTTTCCTAGATTACTTGAATGTTTCTTAGTATTTCTTTTTTTATTATTATTTTATTTTTTTCTTCCAGTTTTATTGAGATATAATTGACATACAAAACTGTGTAAATTTAAGATGTACAGAATGATTTGACTTACATACATCATGAAATAGTTATCACAGTAAGTTTAGTGAACACCTATCATTTCATATAGATACAAAATAAAAGAAAATGAAAAAATAATATTTTTTCCTTGTGATAAGAACTGTTAGGATTTACTCTGTTAACAATTTTCATATATAACATACAGCAGTGGGGCTTCCCTGGTGGTGCAGTGGTTAAGAATCCGCCTGACAATGCAGGGGACACGGGTTCGAGCTCTAGTTCAGGAAGATCCCACATGCCACGGAGCATCTAAGCCCATGTGCCACAACTACTGAGCCTGTGCTCTAGAGCCCGCAAGCCACAACTACTGAAGCCCACATGCTGCAACTACTGAAGCCTGTGCACCTAGAACCTGTGCTCCACAAGAGAAGCTCATGCACCGCATCAGAGTAGCCCCCGCTTGCTGCAACTAGAGAAAGCCCATGTGCAGCAAATGACCCAATGCAGCCAAAAGTAAATAAAATAAAAAATTATTTTAAAAAAACAAAAAAAAATATAGCAGTGTTTGTTAATTGTGTTTTTCATGTTGTACATTACATCCCTAGTAATTATTTATCTTATAACTGGAAGTTTGTACCTTTTGACCACCTTCATCCAATTCCCCCTCCCCATACCCCTCCAATAACCGCAAATCTGATATCTTTTTCTATGAGCTTGTTTGTTTATTTTTGAAGTATAGTTGACCTACAACACTATGTTAGTTCCTGGTGCACAACATAGTGATTTGATATTCCTGTACATTTCAAAATGATCACCATAAGTCTAGTTACCATCTGTCACCATAAAAGATATTACATTGTTATTGACTATATTCCCCTACATTATTATTGACTGTATTATTGACTATATTCTTAGTGTCCATTTTAATCACTCTTGAAGTTTTTTCTTTTTCTTTTTTTTTTAACTCTTGAAGTTTTTTTTTTGTTTGTTTTTTGTTTTTTTGTTTTGTTTTGTTTTTTGTGGTATGCGGGCCTCTCACTGTTGTGGCCTCTCCCGTGGCGGAGCGCAGGCTCCGGACGCGCAGGCTCAGCGGCCATGGCTCACAGGCCCAGCCGCTCCGCGGCATGTGGGAACTTCCCGGACCGGGGCACAAACCCGTGTCCCCTGCATCGGCAGGCGGATTCTCAACCACTGCGCCACCAGGGAAGCCCTAACTCTTGAAGTTTTTAACCATGTATCTTTGTATAGCTATTTTAGTGGTTGCTCTAGAGATTACAGTACTCATATTTAGCTTTTCTCTATCTACTTGAAAATAAGATTGTGCCACTTCAAGGGGAACATAAAACCACACCACCACTTTGTGTTACATCTTCATGCATCAGAAACTGCTTCACTTTTAGAAGTTTTGCTTTTTGCTGCCATACATACATACATCACATGTACATTAAAAATAGTCTCATATTTACATAGTTATTTGCCATTTCTATTGCTCCTCCATTATTCCTGAAATTTCAGTTTTCCCTCTGGTATTATTTCCTTCCCACCTGAAGAATTTTCTTTAACGTTTCTTTCAGAGCAGGTCTGCTAGAGACCTCTCTCCTCTCCCCTTAGTGCGGATGGTGCAGAAGGTAAGGATTCAGCTTAGTGCTGCTGATCGGTGAGTCTCCAGGGTGCTCAGCCACTGATAAATTGTCTTGTGTAAACATCATGGTTAGTGTACTGGAATTGCCTGGTGTCAGCCACACAACCTAAGCACCACGCAGCAGACAGCTGCTCTGTCCTGCAGCAACCAGGCAGAGGTAGCTGAGCCTGGATGAGTGCCGTCTGATATCCCTGTTTGCCCCTCCTGACTCAGTGACCCCCTGTCTTCTTGGAATTGGTGCCCCCCTTCTATGACAGAGCAAAGCCCAGCCATCAGCCATATGTTTCCATGTTCGCCTGATGACATGGGAGCACTGCCTGCCAGCTTTTCCAAAACCATCAGATATTTTGAGAGTATGTAATTAAATAGGTTTTTTCCCCCCTCATTAAAGGAATTTCAGGCTTCAGAAGAAGGCAGGGGAATACTCAGGGGTTCAGGGACCTCCTGAAATCATTTGAGGCCAACCTGGCTGGTTGTGAAGCATACGTATGCAGACCAAGGGAGGGAACCTTCAGGCGTGCAGAAAGGCCACCTTACAGGGAGGCCTTCCCAGTCCCCCCATTTAAAACTGTGAGCCGACTTCCCCACCCCCTCCTGCTTTGTTTCTCTTGTACCACTTAGCACCGTCTAAGGTAGGATTTGCTTATTTGCCCAGTTGAGGGCGTTTGTCTGTTTCGTTAGTTGCAGTGTCCCAAGTGCCTAGAATGGCACATGCTCAGTAAATATTTCTTCTTTTTCTTTTTCTTTTCTGGCCTCGCCGTGCAGCTTGTGGGATCCTGGTTCCCTGATCAAGGGTTGAATCCGGGCCCTGAGCAGTGAAAGCACGGAGTCCTAACCCCTGGACTGCCAGGGAATTCCCTCAGTAAATATTTCTTGAATGAAAGAATACAGTTTTGCAACTTGCTTTTCTTCCTTCCTTTTAAAAAATAAGCTGTCCCTGACATCCTCCCATGGTGTACGTAGCCCCAACGGGTACCTTCTCTTTAATGTTCTCCCTGCTGTCCTAGCCTGGTCCCACAGATGCAGAGCAACTTGTATTACCTGTGAGTGATTTGAGGGAGAGGACGTGCCCTGGGGCCCTTGATCCTTAGGATAGAGGAGCATGAGCCCCCAGTGTGGCCTCATCCGTGTGATGGAGGCTCTGGTGTGCAGATGTTCCGGACACGGGGCTGTCTTTTCAGGCCATATACAGGTCGTTACATGATAGTCACTTATGTTGAAGGCGGTTGTACGGGTCTCTTGAGGCAGAACCTGGTGGGTAACTGCTGAAAAGCAACAGTGTTATGGAACCTAAGACTCTGGAGAACATCACAAGGTGTTGGCGGTGAAACAACCTCCTGGGAAAAGCAGGAGACTCCAGCTTGTTCCTTGACCCTGCTGCGTGCTGTTAGGAAATGAACAAATGCCTTCCAGGTGTCCGCTGCCGTGTGATGAAATGGGGATACAGGCCAGGTCCATTTTTTGCTGCGTGGTGTTTGCAGCACTCAAAAACCACCCGCCTGGATACCCCCTACCTCTGACTGACCGCTTGTGATTGGCCCTCAACACATTTCTGAAGGGAGGCAGGGCTTCTTATCAAAACCACCTGGGTTCTGGGGAGTAGAGAATTTAAAAGTCTAAGAGGAAAGAATAAGGGGACTGTGCCTTGGGGGAAATGGAATGGTTTTGAATGAATCTTCATGTTTGGAAAAGAATGTTAAGAAGGAAGAAGGCATCAGTGCAAATTACCTTGGTCAGCTTCTTTATGAAGACTTAAAGATTTCAGACCACTGAAAGATCCTTATACATTCTGAGGAGACAAAAAATTATTATGAGATGAATGCTTAACCGCTGCTCATTATACTCAGCATATTTATTTTATGTATGTATTTTTGGCTACATTGGGTCTTTGTTGCGGTGTGTGGGCCTCTCATTATGGTGGCTTCTCTTGTTGTGGAGCACAGGCTCTAGGTGCGAGGGCTTCAGTAGTTGTGGCACATGGGCTCAGTAGTTGTGGCTCGCGGGCTCTAGAGTGCAGGCTCAGTAGTTGTGGCTCACAGGCTTAGGTGTTCTACGGCATGTGGGATCTTCCCGGACCAGGGCTTGAACCCGTGTCCCCTGCATTGTCAGACAGATTCTTAACCACTGCACTACCAGGGAAGTCCCAGCACATCTATTTTTAGGCAAGGTAGTCGATGGTGTTGTGTAGATCATCTGTATCGTTACTGATTTTTTTTTGGGGGGTGGGGAATCTAGTTCTATCACCTGCTGAGAAACTGGTGTTAAAATTTCCAACTATAATTGTGGAATTGCCTATTTCTATCTTTGGTTCTTTCAGTTTTTGCTTTGTATATTTTGAGATTCTATTGTTAAGCAAGTGGATATTTATGACATGCCTTCCTGCTGAATTATCACTATGAAAAGTCTATCTTTGATAATACCCTGTCTCTAGAAGTCTATTAATATGGCCTCTTCAGCATTCTAATGTTTAAAGTATGCATGGTATGGGTTCTAACCAGTTACTTTTTAAAAATTGCAGCTTTCCTCTAAAAAAACGACAGGCTTTAATGAGATATAATTCACATACCATCAATTCACCCATTTAATATGTATAATTCAGTGGTTTTTAGTATATTCACAGGGTTGTGCAACCATGACCACAACAAATTTTAGAACAGTTTCATCATTTCAAAAGAATTCCACATTAGCAGTCACTCCCCATTTCTTTCTGACACCCCGCCCCCATTAGCCCAAGGCAACCACTAATTTATTTTTTATCTCTATAGATTTGCCTATTCTGAACATTTCATATACATGAAGTCATACTGTATGTGGTCTTTTATGACTGACTTCTTTCATTAGGCATAATGTTCTCAAGGGTCATAAATGTTGTAGCATAATCAGTATTTTATCCAACCATTTTTTCTGTTTTCTTAAAAAAATGTTAATAGACATTATTTTTTTAGAGCACTCTTAGGTTCACAGCAAAATTGAATAGACGGTACAGAGAGTTCCCATATACTTCTCCCATCCCATAGCCTCCTCCACCATCAACATCCCTCACCACTGTGGTTACAGTTGATGAACCTACATTGACATCATTATCACCCAGAGTCCATAGTTTACATTATGGTTCACTCTCTGTGTTTTGCATCCTGTGGGTTTTTTAAATGCATAATAACGTTTCCACCTTTACAGTGTCATACAGAGAAGTTTCATTGCCCTAAATTCCCTGTGCTCTGTCTGTTCAGCCATGCCTCATCACCAGCCCTGGCAACCACTGATCTTTCTACTGTCTCCACAGTTTTACTTTCTCCAGAATGTCATATACCTGGAATTATATAGCATGCGGCCTTTTCATTTTATTATTTATTTATTTTAAAAATAAATTTATTTATTTATTTTTGGCTGCATTGTGTCTTTGTTGCTGCATGTGGGCTTTCTCTAGTTGTAGCAAGTGGGGGCTACTCTTCATTGCGGATCACGGGCTTCTCATTGTAGTGACTTCTCTTGTTGCAGAGCATGGGCACTAGGCACGTGGGCTTCAGTAGTTGTAGCACACGGGCTTAGTAGTTGTGGCTCGCAGGCTCTAGAGAGCAGGCTCAGTAGTTGTGGCACACGGGCTTAGTTGCTCCATGGCATGTGGGATCTTCCCGGACCAAGGCTCGAACCCATGTCCCCTGCATTGGCAGGCGGATTCTTAACCACTGCGCCACCAGGGAAGCCCCAGCATACGGACTCTTTAGATTGTCTTCTTTCACTTAGTAATGTGCATTTGAGGTTCCTCCATTTCTTTTCATGGTTTGATAGTTCATTTTTTAAAAGTGGTGAATAGGGACTTCCCCAGTTGAAGACACAGCACAGCCAAAAATTAATTAATTAATTAAAAGTAGTGAATAATATTCCATTGTATGGATGTACCACAGTTTATCTACTTACCTATTGAAGGACATTTTGGTTATTAACAAGTTTTGGCAATTATGAATAAAGCTGCAGTAAACATTTGTGTGCAGGGTTTTTTGTGGACTTTTCATAATTTATTTGGAGTTAATATTCTACCACTTTCACATGTAATATAGAAATCCTGCAAATGTATACATCCATCTCACCCATTTTATGATAGTTTAGATGTTATGTGTATTACATCTGCATATGTTATAAATTTGACAAGACGTTATGATTATTTTACTTTAGTTGTTTGTATTTTTTCCAAGTTTAAGACTTTTTTCTCTTATTTTACTCCGATATTTACTTTTCTGGATGCTGTTTATTCCTTTCCGAAAATATAAGTTTCCATCTGGTATAATTTCTCTTCAGCTAAAGAGCTTCCTTTACCATTTATTTTAGAACAGGCCTGCTGGCATTTTGCTTAGCTGCTTTTTTTAAATCAAAAATGTATTTATTTTATCTTCACTCTTGATGGATATTTTTTGGTGTATGAAATTATAGTTGGACAGAGTTTTCCTTTTGTTTTGTTTTTAAGCATGTTAAAGATGAAGTTGCACAGTCTTCTGGAGCCCATTGTTTCTGATGAGAAGTCAGCAGTCATTTTGAATTGTTGTGTCCTTATATGTGATGTGTTGTTTTTCTTTGGCTGTTTTCAAGGATTTTCTCCTTATACTGGTTTTTATCAGTTTGACTCTAATGTGCCTGGTTATACCTTTATTAACATTCATCCTAAATGGGGTTTACTGAGTTTCTTGAATCTGTAAATTTTTCTTTTTCACCTAATTTAGGATAATCTATGGCATTTGTCCTTCAGTCTGTTTTTCTGCCTAATTCTCTCTCTTCTCCTTCTAGGATGTATGCTAGACCTTTGACAATTGTCTCTTTAATCCCTAAGGCTAATCTTTTAAAAATTCCCTTTTCTCTTTTCTTAAGATTAGATGATTTCTATTCATCTGTCTTTAAGTTTGCTGACTTTTTCCTCTGTCATATCCATTCTGCTGTTAAGCCCTTCATTGGAATTTTAAGATTTCAGGTATTGTGTTTTTTAGTTCTCAGATTTCCATTTAGCTCTGTTTTTTAGTTTCTGTTTCTCTGGTGAGGTTTTTGATACGTGCATTCATTAGGAGAATCTTTTCTTTCACATCCTTGAGTATAATTATGCTGACAGAGGATTTTAAAGCAGCTAATTCCAACATCTCATTCATCTTGAGGTTAATCTCTGGTTGTGGTTTCTCTTGAGAATGGCTTACTCTTTCCTGGTTCTTCATTTTTGTGAATAATTTTGGATTGTATCCTAGACATTGTGAAGTTGTGTTGTGGAGAATGAAGGTTCTGTTATATTTCTCTGAAAAGTGTTCATTTGTGTTTGTTTTAGTAGGAAGTGAGATTGGACTCAGACTGAAAACTGCCTCTTGAAGCAGCTCAAATTTCATTTCAGTTCTTTTATTCTTGTCTGAGCTGCTTGGAGGCTGCTCTGCACATGCATAATCCATGGGTTTTCTGGAGAGTTAGGTAACATTTGCAGAATTCAGAGCTTTCTCTCTTTGGTGTTCTCCTTTTCAGGATTCCTCGCTCATTTTTCAGTTGCTGTGGTTGCCTCAAATTCTGTAAGCTATCAAAACTGTGTTTTTCTATCAAAGTTTTAGCTACTTCACACGGTGTGGGCTGAAGTTTCCCTCAGCCTAGAAGCTGTGAAAATGGGAAATGGACAAAGTGTCTGTCACTCCCTTCCTGAATCTCCCTGCTCTTTGTTGCTCTAGCAAATTAAATAAACCCAAGGAAAGTGTCATTAAAACCTCCAGTCTAGGGCTTCCCTGGTGGCGCAGTGGTTGGGAGTCCGCCTGCCGATGCAGGGGACGCGGGTTCATGCTCCGGTCCGGGAAGATCCCACATGCCGTGGAGCGGTTGGGCCCATGAGCCATGGCCGCTGAGCCTGCGCGTCTGGAGCCTGTGCTCCGCAGTGGGAGAGGCCGCAGTGGTGAGAGGCCCGTGTACCGGAAAAAAAAAAAAAAAAAAAAAACCTCCAGTCTATAGCCTCATAGTGAGAAGCACAGATGATGACCTGGACTTGCATTTGGTGCCTGAAAAAGGTTGGGTGGGAGCCCAGTCTTGTAGGACTGAGCCCTTAACGTATGAGGTCTGATGCTGTCTCTGGGTGGCTACTGTCAAAATTGAGTAGAGGGACTTCCTTGGTGGCATAGCGGTTAAGAATCCACCTGCCATTGCAGGGGACATGGGTTTGAGCCCTGGTCCAGGAAGATCCCACATGCCGCAGAGCAACTAAGCCCATGCGCCACAACTGAGCCTGTGCCCTAGAGCCCAGGAGCCACAACTACTGAGCCTGCGTGCCACAACTACTGAAGCCTGCACGCCTAGAGCCTGTGCTCTGCAACAAGAGGAGCCACCGCAATGAGAAGCCCATGCACCACAACAAAGAGTAGCCCCCTCTCACCACAACTAGAGAAAGCCAGCGTGCAGCAACAAAGACCCAATGCAGCCAAAAATATAATTAATTAATTAATTAATTTTTAAAAAATTTGAGTAGAATTATAGGACACCCAGCTGGTATCAAAGAATTGCTTGGTGGTGTGGGAAAACACACACACACACACACACATACACACACACACAAGCAACACAACACACACACGCATTGGAATTGGATGTTAGAATCCATTTTATTACTTTTGTGGATAATGACTAATGGGGCCTTCTGTCAATGTCTTCTTCTTATTCTGGATGGTAGTTACATGAGTGTGTTCTCTTTGTAAGTATTCCTTGAGCCATACTTTTATGATTTGTGTACTTTTATCTTTAAATATTTATTCTTTTTTGGCCGCACCATGTGGCAGGCGGGATCTTTCCCAACCAGGGATCAAACCTTTGCCCTCTGCAGTGGAAGCGTGGAGTCTTAACCACTGGACCACCAGGGAAATACTGAATATTTATACTTCAGTATAAATTTTACTTAGAAGAAGTGTGTTAGTGTTCTGTTTATCTACCTGGAAAATTATTCATGATACATTGTTAATTGAAAAAAAAAGTTGCAGTAATATATATTATATTCTTCTGTTTTGTAATTTTAAAAATCCTAAAAAAACCCCAAATCTCAAAAGTATAAATAAAAATACTTGTAACACTGTGTTGATGAGGGTATAAGGACACAAACTGCTGGTGTGTCCCATTTAAATTCGATGCAGAGCATTTGGCCATATCTATCAAAATCGTAAGTGTGCAGATCCTTTGTCCCAGTATTTCCATCATTTTTAGTAATACATCTTTCAGATATGCTAATGCATGTGCTCAATGACCTATATATAAGATTATTCACTGTAGTATTGTTTATAACAGCAAAATATTAGAAATAATCTATGCTTTGCTCTTGGATTGGAAGAATTAATACTGTTAAAGTGACCATACTACCCAAAGCAATCTACAGATTTAATGCAGTCCCTATCAAACTGCCCATGACATTTTTCACAGAAGTAGAACAAATAATCCTAAAATTTATATGGAATCACAAAAGACTTAGAATTGCCAAGGCAATCCTGAGGAAAAACAACAAAGCTGGAGGCATAACCATTCCAGACTTCAGACAATACTACAAAGCTACAGTAATCAAAACAACTTGGTATTGGCACAAAAACAGACATATAGATCAATGGAACAGAATAGAGAACCCAGAAATAAACTCACACAGCTATGGTCAATTAACCTTTGACAAAGGAGGAAATAATATACAATGGAGAAAAGACAGTCTCTTCAGCAAGTGGTGTTGGGAAAGTTTGACAACTGCATGTAAATTAATGAAGTTAGAACACTCCTTCATACCATATACAAAAATAATCTCAAAATAACTTAAAGACTTAAATATAAGACATGACACCATAAAACTCCTGGAAGAGAACATGGGTAAAATATTCTCTTACATAAATTGTACCAATATTTTCTTAGGTCAGTCTCCCAAGGCAATAGAAGTAAAAGTAAAAATTAACTAATGGGACCTAATCAAACTTATAAGCTTTTGCATAGCAAAGGAAACCATAAACAAAGCAAAAAGACAACCTATGGACTGGGAGAAAATATTTGCAAATACTGCGACTGACAAGGACTTAATTTCCAAAATATACAAATAGCTCATACAACTCAATAATAAAAAAACAAACAAAGAAATGGGCAGAAAACCTAAATAGACATTTCTCCAAAGAAGACATACAGATGACCAATAGGCACATGGAAAGATGCTCAACATTGCTAATTATTAGACAAATGCAAATCAAAAGTACAATGAGGTGTCACCTCCCACTGGTCAGAATGGCCATCATTAAAAAGTCTACATATAACAAATGCTGGAGAGGGCGTGGAGAAAAGGGAACCCTCCTACACTATTAGTAAGGATGTAAATTGGTGCAGCCACTATGGAAAACAGTATGGAGTTTCCTTAAAAAACTAACACTAGAGTTGCCATATGATTCAGAAATCCCACTCCTGGGCGTATATCTGGAGAAAACTCTATTTTGAAAAGATTCATGCACCCCAATGTTCATAGCAACACTAGCAGCACTATTTACAACTGCTGAAACATGGAAGCAACCTAAATGTCCATTGACGGATGAATGAATAAAGAAGACATGGTATATATATACAATGGAATACTATTCAGCCATAAAAAAGAATGAAATAATGCCATTTGCAGCAAAATGGATGGACCTAGAGATCATCATACTAAGTGAAGCTAAGTCAGAGAAAGACAAATATTATATGATATAACTTATATGTAGAATCTAAAACATGATACAAACGAACTTATTTACAAAACAGAAAGACTCACAGACATAGAAAACAACCTTATGGTTACCAAAGGGGAAAGATGGGGGGAGGGATAAATTAGGAGTTTGGGATTAGCAGATCCAAATTACTATATATGAAATAGATAAACAACAAGGACCTACTATATAGCACAGGGAACTATATTCAATATCCTGTAATAAACCATAATAGAAAAGAATATGAAGAAGAAATATATGTATTATATATATATATGTATGATCAATGTATGCTCATTGATAGGAAATTGGTTAAGCAAATGTGGTACATGTAGGTGTAGCAAAGAATGAGGAAGCTCTTTCTATAACTGAATATTTACATTTGCATCTTAATGTATTTGTGCATACACATATGGAATAATATACAAGATATGTTATTCAGTAAAGAGAATTTCAGGTAAGACTTCTGTTTCTAGGTTATTTAACTAACCAAACCATCCCTCATTTTGACTGGGGAATGTAGTAGAAGTATTCCATTTACTTGCAGTGGCTTGTAGTATAATACAACTTCTGTGGTTCAAAGAATTTGAAATCTTGAATGTAGTTTAAGATTTGTCTCAGAAGACCCAACACAGCCAAAAGTAAATAAATAAATAAATATATATATATATTTAGAAAGGTTTTGTCTCAGATTGGTATTGCCCCCAGAAATCTATTGGCAGAAGCAAATTGAACATTTTCTCCAGAGGAAGATTTAATTATCCCATGCATCAAAAAATAATACCCCAAGTAATTTTTCATGTCCAATGTTCACAGATAGTGAATTATAACCAGACACACAAAGAAACAAACAAGATACTATGAATCAGGACCAGCAGGAACAAAAGACAACAGAAACAGAGCCACAAAGACATGAGATATTAGAATGATCAGACAGAGACTTTAAAACAAATATCCAAAAAAAAAAAAAACCCAAATATCCTAATCATAACAAAAGAAATAAAAGCCAAGCTTGGTAATTTCAGCATGGAATTATTCAGTAAAAAATAATAAAAAGTAACACAGCAAATTAGAAAAGAACACAATTGAAATCCTACAACATAAAGATACAGTGACTAATATTAAGCCATCGATATGGACATGCTTCACAGTAGATTAGTTGGAGCTGGAGAAAGAATTAGTAAACTGGAAGACAGGTAAGTAAAAATTATACAGAATGCAGCATGTAGAACTAAAGAAGTGACAGGAATAAGTGACAGAGTGGCTTGTTGGAAAAGTTCTAACACATTTTGATTTGAGTCTTAGCAGGAAAGAGACAACAGTGCAGAGACAATAATTGAAGAAATAATGAATGAGAATTTTCAGAACTAATGGTACATCAGCCCGCAGAGTCAAGAAATTTGTGAATCCCAGGCAGGATAAATTAAAAAGTACATCATAGTGTAAATGTATTGATAGAAATGAGAGAAAACAAACTAAAATAGAGATTATTAAAAGCAGCCAGAGAAGAAAGACAGATTACTTTAGGGGCAACAGATAGCCCACAATTGCCTTTTCAACAGTAACAATGAACAGAAGATGGATGACTTTCAACATGATAAAAGAAATCTATGCCCAGTGGAAACATCCTTCAAGAATGAAGGTGAGGGCTTCCCTGGTGGCGCAGTGGTTGAGAGTCCACCTGCCGATGCAGGGGACCCGGGTTCTTGCCCCGGTCCGGGAAGATCCCACACGCCACGGAGCAGCTAGGCCCGTGAGCCATGGCCGCTGAGCCTGTGCGTCCAGAGCCTGTGCTCTGCAACGGGAGAGGCCACAACAGTGAGAGGCCCGCGTACTGCAAAAAAAAAAAAAAAAAAAAAAAAAAAGAATGAAGGTGAGGGAGTTCCCTGGTGGTACAGTGGTTAAGAATCCACCTGGCAATGCAGGGGACACAGGTTTGAGCCCTGGTCTGGGAAGATCCCACTTGCCATGGAGCAACTAAGCCTGTGTGCCACAACTACTGAGCCCGTGTGCCAGAACTACTGAAGCCCACGCACCTAGAGCCTGTGCTCCACAAGAGAAGCCACCCAATGAGAAGCCCGCACACTGCAACGTAGAGTAGCCCCCGCTCACCGCACTAGAGAAAGCCCACACGCAGCAATAAAGACCCAACTCAACCATAAACTAATTAATTAATTAGTTAATTAAGGAAAAAAGAATGAAGATGAAAGGAAGAAAGTTTAAACAGACAAAAACAGTTTGCCACCCACAGACCCAAAATGAAGTTCTAAGTGCTGTACTCTAGGCAAAAGAAAGATAGTTCAAGATGGAAAGTCAGAAATGCAAGAAGAGGGACTTCCATGGTGGCACAGTGGTTAAGAATCCACCTGCCAATGAAGGGGACATGGGTTCGACCCCTGATCTGGGAAGAACCCACATGCCACGGAGCATCTCAGCCCGTGCGCCACAACTACTGAAGCTCTCGTGCCTAGAGCCCATGCTCTGCAACAAGAAAAGCCACATCAGTGAGAAGCCCGCACACCTCAATGAAGAGGAGCCCCTACTCATTGCAACTAGAGAAAGCCTGCTCGCAACAACGAAGACCCAACACAGCCCAAAATTAATTAATTAATTAATTAAAATTAAGGGAAAAAATGGAAAAAAAAAGAAATGCAAGAAGAATGGGAAAACAAAAGAAACTAGTGAGTATGTGGGTAAAGCAGTGAGCCTTGACTATAAGTAGGGTTGGGAACTACCTTAGAATGTAGTCATGTCAGGCTGGGTCATTTAGATTTCCTGCTGTAGTCAAGTGGAAACATCTGGGCAGACTGTTTTTAACCATCACTCGAAGACCCTGGAGAACTAGGAGGCAGTAAAACATGAAGAGGTCAAGCCCTGGAGGGGTTGAAAGCCCAGGAAGGGTAGTCTGGCCTTTGGGGGAGACCAAAGGGACGGTCATACATTCTGAAGGACGCAAGAAGGCTGAGCAGCACTTTTGACAGCCTCACAGGGTTGGGCGGACAGAAACTGGTGTCCAGACCTCACCAAGGTAGAGCACCTGGCAAACTGCTTGCATTTAGGTTAGGACCTGAAAGATCATTCCCAGGAGCAGGAGTGAACTGGAACAGACTGGCCTGCTCGGGAACCAAACCTCATTTTTATTCATCTCAACCTGTGATCTTGACTTAGGATGTTATCAGAGTGCTGAACTATTCCAAAGGGCATAATAGTTTATTAAAAAATTAATTAGAGAAATTAAAAATTGTAATAACTAACTAATGTTAACTTAGTGGATATGTTTAGAATATGCACCAATGAAGAAAACGTTAGGATCTGACAGCAAACATCCAGAAGGAAGCATGAAGACAAAAGGAGCAAAAATGTGGACTAGAGAGGAGTGTTAGGGACACAGAGGATGGCATGAAAGGGTCTGACACCCCTGTCCCTGGAGTCCTGGAAGGAGAGGAGATGGAATGGGGCAGAAGCAATATTTGAAGATATAATGGCTGAGGATTTTCCAAAACTGGCAAAAGATCTCAAATCATGAATCAAATCCAATGAGCCTCAAAGGAATATACACCTTCAAATATAGTGAAACCTGTCGTTTCTCACCTGCCAAATGGAATAGGGTTGTTTTAGTATTTAGAGTTTCAAGCAGTGTAACAGTGATGTGACCTGAAATGTTAATATCACATGACCTCTGTCCACCAGCTGTAAAACAAGGAAGGACACCTCCTGCCCATGCCACCTAATGGATTATCGGCGTCCACACCCCCAGCCTGCCAGCTGCTCCCCCAGCTGTCCCTTCCCCCACTGGTCTCCCTTCCATGCTGCTGCAGAGATGATCACAAGTTTTGTACTGCATATAAATTACAAACCTTAAATTCAGGTGTGTAGGGAGTGTCATCCTGTCTATGATGCACCATGGTTTCTTTTATGAGCCCACATTCACCTGTCTCAGGTGTGTCACTGGGATGCTCTTTCCTTCTCCATTGTCTTCCCCGTGGGGAAAGGCGTGGGAAGGACAGTCCTTCTCGACCCCGGCTCACACAATCCGGGGTGCATGGTGTGTATTTTTCATTAAGGGAATGAGGTCTTGTTCAGGCTTTCCTCGTGACCCGTGTTTCCCCGCTAACCCAGCTGGAATTTCTTCAGGCCAGTTTGCACCGCCGTTGAACCAGAGGAACGTATCTTTGCTGTGGAATGATGATTCTTTTTCTCAAAAGTTGTCTCTAACCATAAGGGAAATGAGAAAAAGCCTTTCCTGATGTTGCCCACAGGCCATCGGTTAGGGACACAGTTGCTCAGAGGAGTCAGGACACCCAGGGCCCATCAGCGCACGGCTCCATTTAAAGTACCATGCCTCCAGCCTTTGCCTTAGATCACACGCTTCTTTTCCCAAAGTGCTTCTGGGGCCAGTTAAGATTCTAGCATAAAGCAAGGATGAGAGATACCTTCTGGCATCAGAGGGATGGAGGGACTGCAGGTCCCTGAGGCCTGTGTCCTCACGTGTAACCGTGGGGAGGTAAATCAGTGTGCAGCTGCTTTGGTTCAGGGGGGCTCTCGTCAGAGGTGAAGTTGCTCATTTATTGGATCCCCGAGCTAATGGTGCACCAGGGGGGCCCATCCAGAACCTGTCATCGAAGCTGTGAGAACTGACCAGAGAGCTTGTTTGAATTCCTCTGTGTCTCCTTCCTTTTCCCAGGACCTGCTCCGTCCCTCTGTTTCTCTCTCCTGGGTCTAGCCTGGCACCTAGATCTTTCCAGCCTCCCGAGGGGGCATTTCTAGACCTGGCTGAGTTGACTCCACCTGAAGGCCTTGGCCAGGCGTGGAGCCCAGCCTGATTCCCACAGAAGATCATTGGGAGGTGGTGTCTGTCTGCATTGTGCCAGCCTGGCTTGGAACAAAACCTCTGGAATCCACTTCAGTGTTTGATTAATCGGGTAAAGGTGCAGTTGACCTCACAAGCCCAGAGGATTACGTATTACAGTTCTTTTAGTAGATCTTTTCCTAGAGTAAATGTGATGTGATCCAAAGTGTCTGGAAAAGAGAGACAAGTGCCCTCCGTTATGTTATGTTGGATGTTTTATTTATATGTTCTTTTTCACTGTCCTGTCAGTTTTGAGTCCATTTTTGATCCATGTTATTTTCATCTTTGGCTGCATATTTGTGGATGACCACGTGTACAGCGAGTTGGGCTAGAGCCTTGTAAATACCGTCTTTCGTGTTCTGAGACTGACCTGACTTTCAAGTTTTTCCATGTAGACATATTTAAAAAAAACATTTCAGTGTGTTTAGGACATTGTGAAGTTAGTTGGAAAGAATGACAAACGTAGTTGTCATTCTGAGTGTCTGAGTGTCTGAGTGTCATTCCAGAATGTCGATTCTGGAGCTCCAAAGTATCAGGGCGTTTCCCTATTGATGTTTAAGACAGGGTCTGTTTAGCCACCATGCACTGTGCTCCAGTACCTCTGGTTACATAATTAGTGTTCTGCTAATGATGCATAATGAGTTTCTGCCAGTCTTTGCATGGACGTCAAAGAAAAATTCATGTCGCCTTTTCCCCAGCCCAGAGCAGGAGAGGGAGAGAAAAAGTGAGACTCAGCAGACGTTGATCCAGAATCCATGCAAAGGCCAGAGGGAGACAGGAGACAGTGTCTGGGCAAAACTTGGTTCTGGGGGTTCCGGGTGTGGGAGGCGTGGACCCAGAGACCTGGTGTCTCTTGCGGCCTCACCCCTGGACACCTGAGGAGCTCAGTGGTGAGTGGAGCCCAAAGACATCATGCTGGACTGGAGAGAACTAGGATGTCAGAGCATGGAAGGTGCCTTGGGCCATGAGATTTGGCCTCCTCATTTGGTGTCTCAGGAAGCCCAGGTCCTGTGAGCTGAAGCACCTTGACGGAGGCCACACAGTTGCTTCCTGACCAGACCTACCAGCTGAGCCATCCCAGGAGCTGCAGCAAAATTCTTGAGGACCTTCTACTTCAGACTTGTAAGATTCTCTGTTCAATAAACCGTGGACGTCTCTGTCGCTGTATCTGGGGCCTTTCTTTGATCTCACGGCGGGGCAACCACAGGGCTTGCAGACCTTCAGGGGTGCAGCCCAACAGGTGGCTCTAGTCCAGTGGTACTGGTATCCTTACAAGAAAAAGATTGGGATCCAGGCAGACACAGAGGGATGACCATGTGAGGACACAGCAGGAAAGAGAGATACTCCAGAAGAAACCAACTCTGCCAGCACCTTGGTCTTGGACTTCTAGCCTCCAGAACTGTGAGAAAATACATTTCTGTTGTTTTAAGTCACCCAGTGTGTAGTACCTTGTTATGGAGCCCCAGCAAACCAATCCACAATCTGATAAGTGGAAAGTCATATGTCATTGTGCTTTGTTTGTATTTCTCTTCTGATGAGTAACTACAGGTAAGCATCTCTTCACATGTTTAAGAGCCATTTGTGTTTCCTTGTATGAAATCTAGTTCCTTTGCTAGATCACTTAGGATGTAAGTCTTTTTCATTATTGATTTTAGGGGCTCTTTATTAAGTAAATTAGCCTTTTGTTGTGATTTATATTAGAAGTTTTTCTTGTTTGCCATTTAATCTTCTGATGTTACTCTTTTGTTCATAGAAATTTTGACTTTTTTTTTTTTTTTTTTTTTTGTGGTACGCGGGCCTCTCACTGTTGTGGCCTCTCCCATTGCAGAGCACAGGCTCCGGACACACAGGCCCAGCTGCCATGGCTCACGGGCCCAGCCGCTCCGCGGCATGTGGGATCTTCCCGGACCGGGGCACGAACCCGTGTCCCCTGCATCGGCAGGTGGACTCGCAACCACTGCACCACCAGGGAAGCCCCGAAATTTTGACTTTTAAGTCAAACTTCCCACTCTTTTAAGGATGATGCAAAAGTTGCATTTCATTCTAGTTCTTTTATAGATTAATTTTTTTTTTGGTTTAAATTTCTGATTCTTCTGGAATTTACTTTGCTGAAAAGAATGAGATAGGTATCCAAAAAAAAATTTTTTTTTGACATATGGCTAATCAGTTTTATTAGGTAGTGTTTTCTTGATGAATTATTTTCTACTTTGCTATGCAGTGTCACCTGGATCATATGCTAGATTCCTGTGTACGTCTTCATCTATTTTTTTTTAGACGTTTTCTGTTTTTGTTCAGTGGCTCTTTTTCTCTGGACTTACACTAATAAGTACTACCTTGTTTATATTATTGCAGCTTTGTAATTGTTTTAACATTTCATAGGGTTGGTCCTCTCTTATTCTTCTTCCTTTTCAGAAAACCCTGACTTTTCTGCTTATTTATTCAAACCTTGGAAACAATTTGGCTATATCCCCAAAATACCCCATTGTATTTTTACTGCAGACACGTTAAATGTATAGATAAAGGAGTCTTGATATTTATATAATGAGCCTCCTTATGCAAGAATGTGGTATCTCTTTGCATTTGTTAAAGTCTTTTCTCTGTGCCTTTCAAGAACATTAAAACATTTCTTCATACAGATCTTGCACATTCCTTAAGCTTATTCCTGTGTATTTTATTTATTTATTTATTTATTTTTGGCTGTGTTGGGTCTTTGTTGCTGTGTGTGGGCTTTCTCTAGTTGCAGGGAGTGGAGCTTACCCTTCGTTGAGGTGCGCGGGCTTCTCATTGCGGTGGCTTCTCTTGTTGCAGAGCACGGGCTCTAGGCCTGTGGGCTTCAGTAGTTATGGCATGTGGGCTCAGTAGTTGTGGTGCACTGGCTTAGTTGTTCCGTGGCATGGGATTTTCCCAGACCAGGGCTCAAACCAGTGTCCCCTGCATTGGCAGGTGGATTCTTTACCACTGTGCCACCAGGGAAGCCCATCCTGTGTATTTATTTTAATGTAAATAGGCTTTTTCTTCATTATATGTATTAACTGCTTGTTATTTGACTATAGGAGTGAAGGTTACTAATTTTTTTCTTATTAATATTAACTAGTCAGATTAGTGAATAGTGTTCATTCAGATAATAAAGCATTCGCTAATAAATTTGAATCTTTAAAAAAATGTTTGTGACAAATGTAGCAATGAATTGCAAAGCTCTGGGGAATCTAGCAGTGCAGGTCCTTGTCTGATTATGGAGACTTTCAGAAATTTAAGACGAAATCTGTGGGGGAGGCAGGGGTCTGTGTTGTTCCTCCTGCCCCGGTATAGACTCGATGTCTCCCAGTCCCACAGGAGGTCCCATCACAGGCAGTGACGAGCAGGGCCTCCCCTCCCTCTGCTAGGTTGCCACCCAGCCTGCACGGCGTAGACCCTTCAGCCTCCATGAGTTTCTGCTCATCTGATAGTTTCCATCTCTGTATCTTCATGGATTTCTAAAATTAATGATTCACCTGGACTAAGTCAAGCATCCGTGCCTGTTCACAAGCCAGTTTTCCTCTTGGTCAGCAGTGTTTTCATACCCAACCAGCCCGTCTCACATGCTGCACAAACTGGACATCTCTGCATGACCAGTTCCTACCCGGACATGGTTGAACCTCCCTCTGCTGGTGGTGGTGTCTCCAGCCAAGTCCTCTGTCAAGTTAGAGGCCTTTCCAGTGGTCTCTTCATTTCCATCAATTTCTGCCTTGGAATCATGGCAGCAAAATCCTTGCTACTAACATTAGTTCATGAGAGCAGCATCTGGAGCCTAGCATATAGAAGGGACTTAGGAAATGTTTGTTCATGAATCTTTCTTAATCAGTCATTTGGACTTCCCTGGTGGTCCAGTGGTTAAGACTCTGTGCTCCCAACGCCGGGGGCCTGGGTTCGATCCCTGGTCAGGGAACTCGATCCTGAGTGCCACCACTAAGACCCAGCACAGCCAAATAAATAAATAAATATTTAAAAAGTAAGAAGTCTTTTACTTTATTTCCTTCTATATGTGAAAGATGAAGTACATATTCTCAAAAGCTGTTAAATCTGTATGATTCTGTTTGGGCTGCCGCAACAAGTACCACGGACTGGATGGCTGAAACAACACAAGTTCATTTCTCATTGCTGTGGACCCTGCAAGTCAGAGATGCAGGTGTCAGGGTTGGTTCTGGTGAGGACTCTCCCCTTGTTTGCAGACGACTGCCTTCTTGTTGTCTGCTCACATAACTCATCTTAGCTCACTTGTGGGGAGAGAGCTCTCTGGTGTCTCTCCTTATAAGGACATGAATCTTACTGGATCAGGGCCCCACCTTGTGACTTCATTTCACCTTAATTACTTCCTTAGAGCCCCCATCTCCAAATACAGCCACACTGAGGGGTTAGGCCTTCAACATATGAATTTTAGGGGACACAAACATTTGGTTCATAATAATATCTTAGCCACTTTACCATGTTAGCTTCCTTTTCCCTTAAATAAAAGCACATGGTGTAATTCACATATGGTGATGGCTGAAGAAGTTAGCTTTGGAATGTTTAGGAAGTTCTAGAATTGAGCTTGGAAGATACGCCTGTGGTCTGAGTGTGTGTGTGTTCCCTAGGTTCATATGTGGAATCTTAACCCCCAAAGGTGGTGGTGTCAGGAGGTGGGGTCTTTGGGAGGTGCTGAGGTAGGTCAAGAGGGTGGAGCCCCATGAATGAGATTAGTGCCCTTATATGGAGGCCCCACAGAGTTCCCAGTTCCCTCATCCCTTCCACCAGGTGAGGACACAGCAAGAAGGTGCCAGTGTAAGACTCAGGAAGCGGACCCCACCAGAACGTGACCAGGCTGGCACCTTGATCTTGGACTTCCAGCCCACAGAACTGTGAGCCATAAGTTTCTATTGTTTATAAATTACCGTCTATGGTATTTTGTTATAGTAGCCATAACAGACTAAGAGAGATATGGTCCCCCATACACTGTTCCTTACATGCAGGCTATTTTAATATCCCCAAGATTCTTAAGGACAAGCCCATAGCATTTTGTTGACTTTAATTAGGGTATGTCAGAGTCACTTTTCATTTCTTTTTATTTATTCTTTTTATTGCTCCATGAAGAGTACAGCTAAAGTATGATTCACTTTTAGACAATTTGTCAAGTGTGTCCTATTTTTCCTGCCTTGGACAGTGTCTGACTTTGTAGCATCTGTGAGAAGCAGTTTAGGCCACATGATGTGCGACTGTTTACCCAGCATGGACTCCATGGCTTTGCATGTTTTTGCTTCCATCACACCAGTGGAGTGAAGGAGCCAGAGCTGCCAGGTCTTATGAAGAGTCTTACAGAAAATACTCATACAGTTTTAGAAATCACCTTGGGGGGAGGGGCAACAGGAGTGGCTTTGGGGAAACAGTTTGCAGGTTTGCTTTGTTTTGCTTTATTTTCCTAAGTGCTTCCTGGGCCTTTTCATTTCTCATTCAGGCCCTTTGTTTCCTTTGCCCTTTTGGGAACATTCGTCTTCTAACTATGACAAAACAACAGGAGTCCGTCATAAAACACATACCTGCCACTGTTCCAGGAGGTGGGTGTGGAAGGTCAGCGTTTTGTGTTTTTTCAAATATTTATTTATTTATTTGGCTGTGGCAGGTGGGATCTAGTTCCCTGACCAGGGATTGAACCTGGGCCCCCTGCAATTGGGAGGGAGGAATCTTAACTGCTGGACCACCAGGGAAGTGCCATCAGCGTTTCTAATATTCTCCCTCTTCACTGTTTGAAGTTGGAGTGTAACGTACGCAAGAAAAATGCACAGAGGGGCTTCCCTGGCAGTCCGGTGGTTAGGACTCCGCTGCAGGGGGTGCAGGTTAGATCCCTGGTCAGGGAAGTAAGATCCCACATGCCAGGAGGCGCGGCATGCATGCATGCATAAATAAGTAAATATATATATATATATATATATATATATATATATATATACACACACACATACATACATACATACACACACACACACACACACACACACACACAGAGAAAAGTGCACAGATAATGATGAACTGTCACAGTGAACACACCCGAGTAACTGCCATCCCAGTCAGAAGCAGAGTATCCCAGGAACCCCAGAATAGCCCCTCATATGTTCTCCTATTTATTATTCCCTCCCTGCCATCCACTATTTTAACTTCTAACACTATGGATTGATTTTTCCTGCTTCTGAACTTAATGCAAGTGGAATCATGCAATATCTGCTTTTTCCATCATGTTTGTAAGATTGAAGTTGTCATTATGTAGTTTATTCCTCTCCATGGCTTTACAGTTTCCCAGAATATGCCACCAATTACTTATTTTTACGGCTGATGGATATTTGGGTTGCTTCTAGTTTGGGGTGCTATGAATAATGCTGCCTAAGAAAGTGTGTCTTTTGGTACACAAATCCATGGTTTCTGTCGAGTAGGTACCTAGGAGTTGGATTGCCATGTTGTAGAGTGGATATGTATTTAACTTTGGTAGATAAAACTGAGCAGGTTTTTAGAGCTCTTGTGCTACTGGTACCCCCACTAACAAGATCTGAGAGTTCCAGTTGCTCCATGTCTCTACCAACACTTGATATGATCAGTCTTTTATATTTTAGCTGTGGCATAGTATACTGATAAAGCTTTCACAACCGCCCCCCAAAGCCCTGAACTGTAGCATTTTCCAATGACTGTGTGTAAATAGTCCCACCAGAGGAGATTTTAAGCTACCAACATGATGCCGTTGAGACAGAATTGGATGGAGCTGTGAGAAGTCAGTGTGAGCAGCTCCAGCCTCCTGGTTTTACCCATTTGGTACCTCTTGAAAGCCATCAGAGTCTAAGACAGGAGAAGAGGACAGCAGGGAACCCATGGGGGATGCTCCTTGGTCACTGAGCTGTATACAGTGACTGTGTACAGTTATAAGCATCAGCAGGCATTTACATGGATAGAAGGTCTCACCTGGAGATTAAGGGAAGCACCACACACTTGGAATGGCAGGGAAACGTTCCCTTTGCACCCTGCCTGTGCCCTTGTATGCTCCGTCCACATTCTTCAGCTGACTGAGGAAATCCACCTCTGTGCTTACTTATAGGATATCAGGTCCCCATCTGTGAAATAGGGTGATTGAATGGCGCTCTTTGGGACCCCCCTTCTGACTGATGTTCTGTAACATTATCCTGAGATTGAGAGTCACAGGCAAAGTAAGAAAGCAGCTTATTCAGGGGAAATCTGGATTGAATAACAAGGTTAGAGGAATCACTCGTAAAACATCCAATAAGAGTCCACATGAGGAAAACAGTGAGGGTGGGCCATGGCTGCCAGACCTGCTCAGTGTTGAAAATTCAAGTTTATACTCATTGAGATAATGAGCTGTTACGCATCACCTTGGTTAAATGTCCATCTGCTGTAACAAATGAAGCTTGAAGACAGACTTGTTTGTTTAAAAATTCATCGTGTTGGACTTCCCTGGTGGCACAGTGGTTAAGAATCTGCCTACCCATGCAGGGGACACGGGTTCAAGCCCTGGTCCAGGAAGATTCCACATGCCCTGGAGCAGCTAAGCCTGTGTGCCATAACTACTGGGCCTGCGCTCTAGAGCCTGTGAGCCACAGCTGCTGAGCCTTGTGCCACAACTACTGAAGCCTGTGTGCCTAGAGCCCGTGCTCTGCAACAAGAGAAGCCACCACAATGAGAAGCCCACTCATGCAATGAAGAGTAGCCCCTGCTCACTGCAACCAGAGAAAGCCCACGTGCAGCAATGAAGACCCAACACAGCCAAAATTTTTTTAAATAATTAATTAATTTTTAAAAATCGTGTTGAGGGAGATTGGGCAGCAATGATTAAACTGAATAAAAGTTATTTTGGGGGTGCTCAAGAATCAGAAGGCTGTTTTAGCAAATTCCTTTCCCTTGCACTCACCTTGGTTCCTTTAGGAGGAAAAACTGTTGCTTCGTATTCTTTGCAAATGCTATTTAATATTTGGGTAAAAGTGCAGAGAGTTGAATTTATAAATTCTAGTATAGGGAATTCCTTGACGGTCCAGCGGTTATGACTCCATCCTTCCATTGCAGGGGGCACGGGTTCAATCCCTGGTCAGGGAGCTAAGATCTCACAAGCTGTGCAGCGTGGCCAAAAATAAATAAATTAAATAAAATAAAACGGACCACACTGCCTTAAAAAAAAAGAAATTCTAGTGTGAAAAAGACTCCAGCGTGTGTGTTTCTTTGCATGCTTTGTAAGTTTTTGTTGAAATCTGGACATTCTGATTCTCCCACACCTCAGGGATTAACGATTTTTACTAGTTGAGGGCTGCAGCTGTCTTTGTGATTTTTCCAAGCTGTTTTTGCAACGTGTATTCTTTGTTGTGCATGGTGACTGAAATTTCCATTCTGCTATGTCTGTGGTCAGCCAGTGACCTGACAAAGGTCCCCCCAAATGTCTTCTTCTAGATACTCTGAGGGAAGCTGCTACAGCCCAAGGAGGCTGACCCCAAAGCCTAAAATCTAAATATCTACTTTGTAGGAAGAGCAAATACTATATTAATTGCCAATTAAATGACGCATCAGCTTATTTTTATATTGTTGGGATTGGAAAATCCCTTTGATAAAAATGATAGCTTCTCAAGCCTTATTGCTGAGATAGTTAGGGCCGATGTTGGCAAAGTAAATAAATAGTATAAGTTTTGAAAAACAAGAAAGAAGCCATGAAAACAGTTAATGCAGAAATTAATCCTACAAGCTCAGAACTGCTGAAGTATGGAGGTTGATTACAAACCTCAAGGCTATTTGACATGGTGCCAAGACCTGCTCTTCTGGAACCCAAGGCTGGGCTTCAACGTTTTATCTGGGTCATAACATCTTTGCAGATACAGAATGCTCCATCTAGAATGCTACCTTGGTGCTGTTCATTCTGGGTCAGCAGGCTTTTACAGGTTTTTATGGAGGGCCTTGTTTGGAGTTGTTTCTGGATGCGATGCTCTGGATCCACAGACATCGGCACACCCAGCTACTTATGAGAGACCACAGTTCTCTTCCCTGTCCTTGATACCCAGCGGGTTTCCAGGGCCACAGATTAAATTCCATCATCGCTGTGCATCAGTTAAATGCAAACCTACACCTTCCCTCCAGAGGGCTGCGTGGTCCTGCAGGGTGCTGGTCAGCAGCTGTTTCTTGGCCTGTATCCAGTTTGTTTGAGGGCAGGTTTTTCTCCCCAGAATGAAAACAGTGTTTTGCTGCACCTGGTAGCAAAGTTTATGCTCATATATTTAATTAAGCTTTATAGCGTTGGAATTATTGAGAGTCTACTGATTCCAGTTTCAAAAGAATCAAACCATAATAAGCCAAGGGCTCCTCTTTATCTGGAACATTGTCCCCTGTCTGCAGTCAGCACTGAACGCAGCTGGGTTTTCTGGTGGTTTCGATGTGTGGACATTTATGCATTTGTGGAATCCAGAGAGCATTAAATAATTCAGTTTGGGTGAAGAAGAAACTGAAGAGGACCTTGGATGTTTATTATTTATAATGACCACTTGGCTGTGAGGCCTGCATTTCGCGTGTGAGTAGGCCTGGGCACCGGGGATGGGTGGTGCAGGAGGCGGGGCCCTGCCTGAGAGGTCCCCTGTTGCTCTTCTCCTTCCCGGGGTTCTGTGCAAGGATTCTAGGGGATGGCGTTCTCTGACCTCACACACAGGCCTCAGGGAGTCTGAACAGAGCTACAGGTTCCCTGCTGGGAGGGGCAGGGTTAAGGCCCCTGTCCTTCTCACTGCTGTGTTCTGTGGTTTAGGTTGATGGCTTTTCCCAGTCGGGAGGGAGGGGGGTTTCCCAGTGACACATTTCTGGAAATAGGCTTTGAGCAGCAGGAAGGCTGGGAGCCTGGGGACCGGTGTGCGGGATGGCGGTTCTGCTGTCGTTCGTGGCATGATGAGTACCAGGGCCTGGAACCTGCCCCTCCCCTCAGCAGCCCAGCAAAGGTGGTGTTTTAGACCCAATTTGACAGAAGCTCTGACTGGCCCAGAGCTGAGCCTGGCCGGGGCCCTGCAGCCTTGCAGAGAGGCATGGGGATAGGGGATGGGTCACCTCAGCTGTGAAGGCAGCGTTGCCCATGTCTGGGGTCTTTTAGGGTGGCCTTTGCATGGTTCAGGAAGATTCTAATGCTTTAAAATGTTCTCAGGGCGGGCTTCCCTGGTGGCGCAGTGGTTGAGAGTCCGCCTGCCTATGCAGGGGATACGGGTTCGTGCCCCAGTCCGGGAAGATCCCACATGCCGCAGAGCGGCTGGGCCCGTGAGCCATGGCCGCTGAGCCTGCGCGTCCGGAGCCTGTGCTCCTCAATGGGAGAGGCCACAACAGTGAGAGGCCCGCGTACTGCAAAAAAAAAAAAATGTTCTCAGGGAGCCCTTGACCGGTCTCCTTTGACCTCGGCAGAAGGAAGGTGGCCTCTGGGCTCCCCACCCTGCAGTGATGCCGCTAACATGCAGACAGCAGAGTTTAAGGGGGGATCTGGTGCCTGGAGGCTCGGGGGCTCAGATCCTGGGACCTGAAGGGAGTTGACCCCAGTCCAGTCCATTTCAGTGTCGGTTTGAGAACTTGTCTTAAGTACCCACCAGACACCAAGAGCCAACTTTGCAAACCAGTGTGGAGGGTTGTGCAGCTGCGTGTCCCGAGAGCATCCTCCGTCACCTCCTGCTGTGTCTGAGGCATGGTGACTGCTGGGCCCCCATCTCTGCCCGCCCCATGCCCACCCAGTGGACCAGCAGCAGGTGGACGGGCTGAGGAGGGAGGCCTGCTGGAGGGAGGCCTTCAGAACCCAAGGCAAGAGTAGACGCAGGGTGGGATGGGGTGGGGGGGCTGCACAAGGGTTAGTGTCTTCTTTCGAGGAAGAGCCCAAGTGAGGACACAGTGGTCCCTTGCTTAGCGAGATCATCCCACTGAGCAGACCATCTGGGAGGCGGCACCGTCCCCTCCCTGCCCTTCACTCCCATTTTCATTGATGACGCAGTATTCCCAGTAGAGAGGGTTTCGATGGGCCAGAGCTCAAGTCAGCAACCCCGACCGCTGACCAGGGCAAGTCTCCCAACTCGGGCTCTGTGGTGGCTTCAGGGTCTCACTGTGGGGGGCCAGTGGGAGGTGGAGCCAGTTCCCCAGGTGGGGAGGGCACACAGCAGCCGTGGAGGTGCTAAATGCCGTTGGACTCCTGTCTGGAGCTGCTTTATGGAGGCCTGAGAAACATCCCCTGGGCCATAAGCGGGCAGGCTGGTACCTCGGATCACCATCACCTCAAGGCTTCCCTGTCTCTCCCACCCCCCACGGAAGATGTGCTGTCCACCTACCACAGAGACGCTGTCTGGGGCACAGTTACAGTTCCATTCTTGTGCCCAGCTTGACTTTATGGAGGCTTTCTTGTTTTTCCATAATTACTTTTTAATATCCTTATTCTTTTCCAAATGGTCCATCAGCTCTGTCAGAAACCACCCATGTTGGGGACTTCCCTGGAGGTCCAGTGGTTAAGACTCTGTGCTCCCAATGCAGGGGGCCCAGGTTTGATCCCTGATCAGGGAACTAGATGCCACTGCAACTAAAAGAGCCTGCGTGCCGCAACTAAAGATCCCTCATGCGGCAACGAAGATCTCACATGCCACAACGAAGACCTGGCGGAGCCAAATAAGTAAATAAATAAACATTTTTTTAAAAAGAAGAAGAAACCATCCATGTTGTTTTCCACGTGTTCCCACGATACAGGACCGTAGGGTCCCTAGTGGCCAGTTTGTGTGGATTGCACTGTGGCCCTGCCCCAGGCCACCCTCCCAGAACGGTGTCCACTGCTTGCAGGGGACCCAGATCTACAACCTGCATCTTCCTCCTTCTTGGCTGAAGTACCCGTCCGCTAGCTTCCAGATTGGTGGAAAGTGCTCTCTTCCTCAGGATGTCTTTCAGCCTCCAATCCCATTCTTGCTGCGGGAGTCACGCCTGGCGCTGAGTGCAGAATGCTCTTTTCTCTCTAGACATTTTTAGGAATTATTTGTTTGCTCTGAAGTTTCTTGAGGATTTACTTGGTCTGGATGTTTTTATTTGTTGGCCCTCACAGTGGGACTTTGCTGTCTGTCTGCTTGGAAAAGTCTTGTATTTTTCCAGAACCCCCCTTCCCATCAGCTGGTTGCCTTTCCTGGGCTTTTAGAGGATGCCTGGACTTTGGGTGTTGATTTTGAATTTTTTTTTTTTAAGGAAAGAAAATCCAAGTAAAAGTGCCACAGAGCAGAGCCAGGCAATTTCAGAAAGCAAGCCACCAAATATTGAACATAACATATTTTCCTTAAAAAAAGTTTTTTCTTATTTTTAAATTTTTAATAGTAAAAAAACATGATGATATAAAATTTACCCTCTTTACTTCCCTGTTGGTCCAGTGGGAAAGAATCCGCCTTCCAATGCAGGGGACGTGGGTTTGATCCCTGGTCAGGGAACTAATATCCCGCATGCCTCAACGAAGATTCTGCATGCCACAGCTAAGACCCAACGCAGCCAAAAATAAAATTAAATAAATAAATAAATAAATAAATAATTTACCCTCTTAATCATTTTAAAATATACAGTTCAGTAGTGTTAACTGGTATCCACATTACTGTGTAACAGATCTCTAGGACTTTTTCATCTTGCAAAACTGAAACTCTGTACCTGCTGATCAACCCTTCCTATCCCCCTACCCAAACCCCTGGCACCCACCACTTTACTTTGTCTCCTTGATTTTGACTAGTTATCTTACGGAAGTGGAGTCATACAGTATTTGTCATTTTGTGACTGGCATATTCCACTCAACATAAGGTTCATCCATGTTGTGAGAGGTGACAGGATTTCCTTCCTTTTAAGGCTGAATAATATTCCATTTTATTGATATTTTCTTTATCCATTCTTTTGTCAATGGACGTTTGGGTTGCTTCCACCTCTTGGCTGTTGTGAATAATGTTGCAGGGAACATAGGAGTGCAGATAACTCTGAGATCCTGCTTTCAGTTCTCTGGGCTGTATATCTGGAAGTGGAATTTGCTGGATCATATGGAAATTCTATTTTTAGTTTTTTGAGGAACCTCCATACTGTTTTCCACAGCAGCTACACCATTTTACATTCCTACCAAGAGTGCCCAAGGGCTCCAATTTCTCAACATCATCACCAGCACTTGTTTTCTGTTTGTTGCTTGCTTGTTTATTTTTATTGTGGCCATCCTAATGGGTGTGAGATAATATCTCACTGTGGTTTTGTTTTGTGTGTACCTCATTAGAGATGTTGAGCACTTTCATGTGCTTGGCCATTTGGTGGCCATTTGTGTATCTTCTTTGGAGAATTGTCTATTCAAGTCATTTGCCCATATTTTTAATCGGGTTACTGGTTTTTGTTGTTGAGTTATAGGAGTTCTTTACTTATTCTGATCATTAACCTCTTATCAGATGTATGATTTGCAAATTATTTTCTCCCATTCTGTATGTAGGTTGCCTTTTTACACTGTTGATTGTTTTCTTTGATGTGCAGATTCTTAAGTTTGATATAGTACCATTTGTCTATTTTTACTTTTGTGGCCTATGCTTTTGGTGTCATATCTAAGAAATCGTTGCCAAATCTAACATCATGAAACTTTTCCTCTGTTTTTCTTTTTTAAGAATTTTATAGTTTAGATCTTATGTGTAGATCTTGAATCCATTGTGAGTTCATTTTTGATTATGGTGTAAAGTAAGGGTTGAACTTCATTCCTTTGCATGTGGATATCCAGTTTTCCCAGCACCGTTTATTGAAGAGATCGTCTTTTCATCATTGTGTGGTCTTGGCCATTTGGAAAATCATTTGACCACATATGCAAGGGTTTATTTCTGGGCTCTCAAGTGTGTTCCATTGGTCTATGTCTGTCTTTATGTTTTTTGGTTACTTTATTGATTTTTAATTTCCTTTTCTTCTCTGTCTCATTTTTTGTCTCTTTATTCAGGTACACTTAATAGGAGATGTATTTTGTCCTTGTCTTCTAGTGTTGCCATTGAATTTTTTATTGTATTATCCTACATCAATGTCAGGAAACGTCCCTTGGTGTCTAATCATCCCTATTGTCCAGTAATCTATCTTGTTGCATGATTTTAATGTTTTTTCTTCATCTCTCTGGGGATATTAGTTTCTCTCTCTCTCTCTCTCTCTCTCTCTCTCTCTCTCTCTCTGTGTGTGTGTGTGCTTGCGTGGGTGTCTTGGGTTACTCCCCTCTCCCCTCCCACATGTATCAACCTTCAAATCAGTGCCTTGAGCTTCCAGCGAATGGGGGTGTGTGAACATTAGGATTCTGAGCCCCACTCAGACTTCTACACGACCCCTGAGACCTTCCATAGTTCCAAGGTGTTTAGCGTGTCCAGTGACTTGTCACTTGAGCCTTTTTCTGGGACTCCGGAGTCCCAGGGAATCCACGTGCCTCAGTGTGACTCCAGTGCAGTGGTAATGGTACAGACCTGAGCCCGGGCTGTATTTCCCAGATGAAGGTGCCCTTGGAGTTTTTCCAAGCCTTCCTGGCCCATCTCAGTGCTGAGGTTTGTCATGTGGTATCTCAGCCTCAGAAAGACCCCGCCCCCAATCCTGGGGCAAGAGGAGGGTGAATTCCATAGGGCACACATGACCAGAAGCAGTGCCTCTTTTCTCCCAGTGTTTTTCCCAGGACTTTGAAAGCAAAGCATGGACCTTATCTTGGATGGGGGTTAGAAGCATCATAGCAAATGGAAGCTGAAAGATCTTTTTGCCTGACCTGTAGAATGCTGGGCCTGATGCACACCACTAGCCTGTGCCTGGATGGCCAGAGACGAATCACCTGCTGTTTTGGGACAGTGTCTCAGATTTCTGGGGATGAGGGGAAGGAGAGGAAAATAAGTGTTTCTGAGTGGTCAGGAACTGAACTGTGTGTTGGGCAAAGCTGGCATGACCGAGGGGATGTGGGCTGAGTGTGCAGGGTCCTTGCCCCTGAATCAGCCCTTGCATAGAGGCAGGGGTCGGGGGGAGGCGGCAGACCAACAGGTTCTCTCAGGAGAGGGCTGGCTTGTCATTGCTCCTGGGAGGGCCCACAGTGCCCTCTGACCTCCAGCCTGAGTTCTGCCCAAGACCAGAATCCTGGGGCAGAAGTTTGGGCAAGTGTGCCAGGCATCCAGCAGGCCCTGTGTGTATATGTATAGAGAAAAAGTAGAGGGCTTCCCTGGTGGTGCAGTGGTTGAGAGTCCGCCTGCCGATGCAGGGGACACGGGTTTGTGCCCTGGTTGGGGAAGATCCCACATTCCGCAGAGCGGCTGGGCCCGTGAGCCATGGCCGCTGAGCCTGCGCGTCCGGAGCCTGTGCTCCTCAATGGGAGAGGCCACAACAGTGAGAGGCCCGCGTACTGCAAAAAAAAAAAAAAAAAAAGGAGAAAAAGTAGAATGTATATTTGCCAAAATATTAAAATGATTTTTTTTAGGTGGTGAAATTTTGGATGATTTTCTTTTTCTTTATACTTATCTCTGTTTTTCTGATTATTCTGTAATAGATACTTTTTTACAGAACAAAGTAATTCTGGTTCTTTGAGCCAGTGAGGGAGAACGAGCCCCATGGGAACACGTTTCTGGCTCCTCCTCCTCCAGCCTCACGTGTCCTGAGACGACCCTGGTGCCCCTTCCCACACGCCAGCTCCGCCCCTGCCCTGGGCCACACTGCCTGGCGCATTGGGGCCATGGAGTGGGGTGGGAACAGCAGTCAGAGGGCACCGCTGTCTTCTTCTCCCTGCACGCAGCCTGCGATGGGATGGACGAAGAGGAAGAGAGCCACTATGTCTCGCAGCTCAGGGATGTCTACAGCAGCTGTGACACCACGGGGACAGGCTTCTTGGACCGGGAGGAGCTGACCCAACTCTGCCTGAAGCTTCATCTGGAAAAGCAGCTGCCTGTCCTTCTGCAAACACTTCTCGGAAACGACCGCTTTGCCAGGGTGGGTAACTTCATTGACTTCATTTTCACAAAGAAAAGCACAGAGAGTGTGGGGTTATAGCTGCTGGTATCTGAGAAATACCAACTGACTGGAGATACTCTTCAAAGGAAAGTTAGGAGGAAATGGGGTGCTATTTTTCCTTCTGTGCAACATCTATGTTGTAGAAAGAAGTTCCTTAAGATTGCTTTTTAAAAGCATAGTAACTTCCAGAGATTTGTTTTTGTTCTGTTTTTTCCAGAAAGATGCTTGGGTGATTCATCCGGGGAGTGGAAGGTGGATATGGATGGTGCATGTGGTTCACAAAACACAGTGATCTGTGCGCAGCTCACACACTGGGTCATTCAGAGGCAGCTGCAAAGTACCTCGAAGGCACATTGTCTCGTAAAATTACCTAGCGTGAAATTCATCCAGCAGCTGGACAGAACATTGCCCACTGCTGTTGCAGGAACCAAGGCTCCCTGTGTTCAGAGTGTATCTCTGTGAGTGTATCTATCCCAGATAGGAAGTATGCACTCAGAGAGTTCTTTTCTCTAGGAAATTCAAGGTCATCTAGAACGGTAATCTGGAGCCTGGACCACAACTTGCTTTCCTGATTGAAACACTAAGAAGCTTCTTAGTGTTCCTGCTTCTTAAATGTGTCCAGATGTTAACATGTTCGTTTTAAAAACAGTGCCTGGGGGCTTCCCTGGTGGCGCAGTGGTTGAGAGTCCGCCTGCCGATGCAGGGGACGCGGGTTCGTGCCCCGGTCTGGGAGGATCCCACGTGCCGCGGAGCGGCTGGGCCCGTGAGCCGTGGCCGCTGGGCCTGCGCTTCCGGAGCCTGTGCTCCGCAACGGGAGAGGCCGCGGCAGTGAGAGGCCCGCGTACCGCAAAAACAAAACAAAACAAAACAAAAAAAAAACAGTGCCTGGAATTCCCTGGCGGTCCAGCGGTTAGGACTCCGGGGTTTCACTGCCAGGGGCCTGTGTTCAATCCCTGGTCAGGGAACTAAGATCCCGCAGGCCACATGGTGCAGCCCAAAAAAGAAAAAAAACCCAGTGGCTATAATCTTACCTTTGAAGGAAGGGCATTTTTTCCACAGAACTCAGTAAAATTCTTTTCATTTTGAATGAGAAAAAAATCTAGCTGCAAATATCCTGAGTTGGCTTTTGGACAAAAACAAATGAAGAAGAACAACCAAAAACCCCTCCCTGCTGGCCCTGGGGGAGGGTCCAGGCGGATGTGACCTCCTGTTACTTCCCCCAAGGCCGTGTGGCCAGTGCTGTCAGCAGTACTACCCCTCCTGCATGGAGGACTCAGCCTCACAAACACACTGCACTCTTTTCTGTCTCTTTACTCTCTTCCTGCTTTTTCTTTATGGACTTAAGAATCAGGTGTGTTTTTGATAGAAAATGTCCTAGCCCCTCTTGATATCACTTGGAATTGTATTTGGAGGCTAGATAAGCAAAAGGCACATTTGTGAAAATCAACACTCTGGTTAAATCAGCACAAACAGGGACTTCCCTGGCAGTCTAGTGGTTAGGACTCTGCGCTTCCACCACAGGGGACACAGGTTCAATCCTGGTCAGGGAACTAAGATTCTGCATGCTGTGTGTGGCAAAAACAAAACAAAACAAAACAAAAAACAGCATGAACAGATGGTTTCCTTGATGATTTTTGACAGTTTGGAAAATTCAAAACCAAAAGAATCACTTTGGGGCCCAGATTCATTGTAGGATGTATCATTCCCGGCCTTTCTCTGCTTTGTGCTTTGTCTGTGAGAAAGGGAGCCTGACCTCGAAACCCTGAGTTACGCCTGGAGGAGGGTCAGTGTTGGAGCAGCTGCAAAGGGAAAAGGGCCGTTACCGTTCCCCTGCTTCATCCACAGGCGGGGGAGTGCACACAGCCAGCGTTTAGGTGGAACATTCTGTAGGAGTTTTAGGGACACCAGTGTCAAGCCAGAAGTACCCAGGTAGTTGTCACCATTTTCTGTGACAGAAACCAAATGGTGGAGATTTCAGGAAGTTTTGAAGAAAAACAAGATAAATCCTTTGTCCAGGAGAATGGATTGGCTTTTCAATTCAAATATCACTTATTCAGTTTCCTTGCAGGAACTAACATATGTGACACCACAGAAATGTTAGTCATTGATACAGTAATCCAGTTATAACAATGAAGAAACAATATTATAATATATGAATTAATAAGGTAATTTTTAATGCTATGAGGGTATGCTTGTTTTTTTAAAAAAAATTAATTAATTAATTAATTAGGCTGCGTTGGGTCTTAGTTGCGGTATGCATGATCTAGTTCCCTGACCAGGGATCAAACCCAGGCCCCCTGCATTGGGAGCACAGAGTCTTAACCACTGGACCATCAGGGAAGTCCCAATATGCTTGTTTTTAATTCCTTTTTCCCGTTAAAGAAACATTATCAGGTCTAGTTTCAAGCCAGAAAGTTGACGTGGCCTGAGAGTCCTGTGACTTGGGAAATTTCCATGTGCATTTTGTTATTTCTCATGTTTCTTTACCAGTGGTGAGGTTCTTACCTCAAGTATCTTAAATTTGGGTAGAAAGAGAATTTTCCTCTCAAAAAATAATTGATAACATGGTGTTACTGAAAATAATTTTAAGGTTGAGAGTGATTCTTGATCACAGGGTCCAGCCTCTTCATTTGTGAGGAGAGTCCGTGATCAAGCAGGGATGATGGTGTATCCTGTTGGGTTGAACACCTGATGCCGTGGGCTGGCCCTTCCTTCTTTTATGAGCTGTGAAGGGAGAGGGCACAGAAGCACACACAAGCACAGTCAAACTGGTATCAGATAAAACAGCAGCACACTCGGCAATCAGATTGCCTCCTGTTTGATGGATCAGAAGAAAGTCAGCTGATAAGTATCAGTATTATCAAAGATGCAAAAGAAATCTGAGATTGGATCAAGCAAAATGGCCATTTCATTCTGCTCCCATGTAGTCAACAAGTACTTTTGAGCTCTTATTATGTGCAAGGCAAATCTAGAAGCTAGGAATGTAAAAATGAAAGCAATACAACGTCTCTCTTTGTGAAATGAAGTCTATGCAAGGTTATTTATTCTAGTATTGATTCACATGGCAAAAAACTGGAAACAGCCTTTTGAATATGAGATTAGTTCAGTACATTCTTGTAGATCCAAATGATGAAATTTATGCCTCATCCCTAAAAAAGAGGGAAGAGACTTCAAACATTGTCCTAGTGGCAGGTTAGCAAACTCAGGCCTACCTTCCAGTTAGTGCTACTAAAAAGGCTGAACAAAATAGAAAAAACAAAAGATCTTGAAAATGGTAAAGAGCAAACAAGTCAGGGGGGATTACAACCTAAAAATCTATGCTAAGTCACGTATCGAGAGAAGTTAAGCTCAGCACACAAAACCCCATTTGCCCTGAGAATGTTTTCTGGTCTTAAATAGCAACTGTGAAATTGATGTCATTTGAGGGTTTTAAAGGGCCAGGGAAATGCATGTCTAAACACAGACTCACCCAAGGAGAAACTGATGAACCAGCCCCCAGTTTAAGGGAGGATCCTGAGGGTGCACCTGTAGGGTAAAGATATAGGGTAAGTGAATCAGCCGTTATGCTCTTTACTGTCTGGGCTTGTGTGCGCTCAGGGGTCTAGATGACCTCAGGCCTTAGATCAGGTTGTCCTGCACAGGCGGTGCCCTCAGGCACGTGGCAAAAGCAAACAGAAGTCCTCTCCTGAGAAAGTTCCCTCATCCTGGGTCTGTAATTCTTCCTAAGTAATAGTCATATACAATAACCAGCATACAGTCAAGGATAACTAGGCACAAAATAAAGATGAGTGAGAGCCAGAGAAACAACAGACAACGGAAGCAGAGCACAAAGATGTGAAGTATTGGAATTACTGGGCAAAAAGTGTAAGCCAACTATGGTTACTATGTTAGGAGAGATTTTAAAAAAACAAGCTTGAGGGACTTCCCTGGTGGCACAGTGGTTAAGAATCTGCCTGCCAATGCAGGGGTCATGGGTTCGATCCCTGGTTCGGGAAGATACCACGTGCCCCAGAGCAACTAAGCCTGTGCGCCACAACTACTGAAGCCCAAGCTCCCTAGAGCCCACAAGCCACAACTACTGAGTCCGCGTGCTGCAACTACGAGCCTGCATACCTAGAGCCCATGCTCTGCAACAAGAGAAGCCACTGCCATGAGAAACCCGTGCACCGCAACAAAAAGTAGCCCCCGCTCGCCGCAACTAGAGAAAGCCCGCGTACAGCAGCAAAGACCCAATGCAGCCAAAAATTTTTTAAAAATTTTTTTAAATTAAAAGAAAACAAGCTTGAAAATATCCACAGGAAAGAGGTAACTCTAAAAAGTGACATAACAAATCTGAACAAAGAACCAAATACAACTTTTAAGAGTTTAACAGCAGATTAGACACAGCTGAAAAGAGCACTCATCCAGGATGCAGCATGATGTTATAAAGAGAAGGTGAAGACTGGGGAACATCCCTTTGGTTGGAATCCCAGGAGGAAAGGAGTGAATGAGGAGGGATTTTGTGAACAGATAATAGCTAAAAAGTTTCCAAAACAGATTTAAGATTCCAAAAACCCATGGAATTCTGAGTAGCATAAATAAAAAGAAATCCACATCTGGCCATATTATTGTGAAACTAAAGGGAAACAGACATCTTAAAAGCAGCCAGAGATGGGTACACATGATCTCTCTGTATTTTTTCCCTACAACTGCATGTGAATCTATAATTATCTCAAAATGAAACATTTAATAATTTTTTAAAAAGCAGCCAGAGGAAAAAAGACATATCCTGAAAGTCAGCCATAGTTAGATTGACAATTGCCTTCTCAGATGTGACTGTAGAAGCCAGAAGCCAATGGAAGGGTGTCTCCAATGTACTAAAAGAGGACTGATGCCAACCTGAATCCCATACTCAGCAAGAATACCCTTTAAGGGGACTTCCCTGGCGGTCCAGTGGTTATGACTCTGAGCTTCCACTGCAGGGGGCAAGGGTTCAATCCCTGGTCGGGGAACTGAGATTTCGCATGCCCTGAAGAGTGGCCAAAAAAAAAAAAAAAAAAAAAGAATACTCTTTAAGAACAAAGGTGAAAGAATACATCTCTGAGAAGGTGAATTCTGCTCGGTTTTGAGAGGATATAGAGGCAAACACATCCATTAGATATTTGTTGAGTGTTTACATTGTGTCACTGTGAGATCACATGCTAGTTGCGGAGACAGAAAATAAACAAACAAGTAATCCATTGTCAGATCTGATACGTGTGTAACTGAGGCAGAGGTGCCCCCAAGCCAACAGCTGTGTTAAATGCCCATCGGCAGCAACAGAATGTGCTCATTCAAGTTCTGTGCCAGGTGTGGGAAGCATGCTTGGACCTACAGCCCAGGCCTGCTTTGTCTGAACTTACTGGTGACAGTAAGCTCTTGTGTTGATTTCTTTCTGTGGGACTTCAGTAGAAGCACAGGTAGAGAAAAGAGCTGAAGAGTGCAGCTCAGTGGACATCCACCCTGAGCACACCTGGTTCTCCAGCATCCTGCATCCCTCCTCAGGTGCCCTTGCTGTCCCTCTGCTTCCAAGAGTTACCACTGTCCTGATGCCAACAGCATAGATTTGTTTGCCTATTGCTGAACTTTATACAAGCGAAAATACACAGCGTGTGCTCAATGTATACTCTCTGGTTCTTTTACTCCGTATTATGTCTGTGAGCTATATTCACACAATGTAGATATATTGTCTCTGTCGGTGGTTTGGTTTTTTTTTTTCCCCTATTGTCATCTTTCGTTGTCTGACTGAATCACAGTTTATTTACCCATTCTCTTTTTGGACATCTGGATCATTTCCACTAGTCTTTTAATAAATTATGTTTTTGCTGAAACAAAAAGCATTGATTGATAGTAAACTTTCAAGCTAAGGATGTGTCCTGTCATTTTTAGGATAAACTATAAGAGAATGGAAATAGACTGTATAACTTCTGAATTAATAAGGGGGAAAATGAAGTCCGAAAAGAAAATCAGTAAATCCAAAGAGAGGAAAGAAAGGAGAAAAAGCAATTGAAAGCACACAAAAAATAGTAGATTTAAATCTAAATATCATGGAAAAACCCAAGCGAACTTTTTGGCCAACCCAATATATCAGTAACGACATTAAATGTAAAATGTTTTAGTTAAAAGATAAACATTTTCAGATTGGGGCAAAAAATCCAACTATATACTGTTCATAAGAGACATGTCTAAAACATAAGGATATAAAAAATTGACATTATTAAAAGTTTGGTTAAAAAAACAAAGTTTGGTAAAAAGATATAACAAGTAAATACTCCATAAGAAAGCTAGTCTTTGTGGTAAAAGCACTACTGAACTAAAGAGGGTCAGCATTTTATATTAATAAAAGATTCAATACACCAAGAGGATTTAAATGTATATTCTGTGACCCAGCAATCCCATTGTTAGGCGTATACTCCAAAGAAACGCCTAATAACACATGTGTAACTGTTCAAAGCTGGGGCTTTTTGTTGTTTTTTTAAAAATAACTAAACCCTGGAAACAATGGGAATATCCACCAGCAGGAGGGTAGATTAATAAATTGTTGCTCAGTTACACTGCAGAGCAGAGAAAATGGGCGGATCATGCACAGCAAGTTACGTGAATATTACAGAAGTAATATTGAGTCTAAGACACAAAATAGTATATACACATGATTCCATTTAGGTCAAATATAAAAAGAGGCAGAAGTAAACTGTATTGTTTAGGGGTACATGCAAATGAGGTATAAAAGCAAGGATGTTAGAGTTAGGGGCTGGGGGATTTAATCAAGAAAAGAACCGTGGTGGAGGGCTCGCCCAGGTGCTGCCGTCTTCTCTTTCTTGGTGGGTGGTGAGAACGTGGATTTTTCTTTTTCTTTATGTGTTAATGTTTGTGGTCATCAGACACCTCTTTTCTACACTGCTTTCTAATGATGTGGTCTGATTTACTTTTATGGAGTTGTTAACAGTGCTTTTTGGTGATGGGATTATGGTTCACTTTTACTTGCCTTATTACATCTTCAATTCTTTTAAATCTTAAGTAAATGTTTGCAAAAATGAATGTTCTTAGTGCTGAAGGCAACATAAGATCTTCCATCTGAGAAAAACCAAAAGGCCAGGGTGTTACGTATGTGACCTGTAGAAAGTAGCGTTGACCTCTCTTCTCAAATCCACAGGTTAACTTTGAGGAATTTAAGGACGGTTTCGTGGCCGTCTTGTCATCACAGGCTGGTGTCAGCTCCTCAGATGAAGACAGTGGGTCTTTGGAGCCAGGTAAGAGGCCTTCCCGGTCTCTGTTACGTCTCTTCCCGTGATTCCGTGACTTCTGGAGTATGATGTTCTCACCGAACGATGTAGCAGATCTGTCTCTGCCAAGCTGCGTAGACTGGAACTGACGTTTGGGGTTTTTCTTCTTTTGCTTCCTTATTTGTAAAATGGTGTTGTAAGGGGAAGACTCTTGTTTTCCTCTACAATACACACAATCCTCTGAATATGCTGGCACTTCTGGTCACCAGATATGTGTGTTTTTTCCCACACCAGGCCGTTTTGCAAACACCAGCGGGGTTGTCCTACAATTCAACTCTGTTCTGACACCGTCTACCTGGACACGACGTCAGACCCCATAGGGGAAGGGCTCAGTCCCCCAAGACTGCACCCTCTTCAGACAACCATCTCAAATCCAGGTTGTCACCTGTGCTTCTGACCCACCTGTTATAGATCAGAGGCTCCCACGACCTCCTCGGATTCAATTAATTTGCTAGAGCAGAACCCAGGGAAACCCATTTATTTACTGGGTCACCGGTTTATTACAAAAGGATATGACTCAGGATAAGAGATGTGTGGGAAGGGGCTCGGAGCACCCATGCCCCCTTCAGGCCTCTCTTCCCCCGTCTCCACATGTTCACCAACTCGGAAGCTCTCAGAACCCCGTCCTTTTGGGTTTTATGGAGGCTTCATTACAGACATGACTGATCAAATGATTGGGCATCGGGGATTGAACTCAACATCCCTGGAGGTCAGGGGGTGGAGCTGAAAGTTGGTTTCCCTGGCAACCAGCCCATCCTGAGGTGTGGTTCCAAAAGTCATCAATGTAAACTAAGGTGTGGTTGCTCTCATCACTTAGGAAATTCCACGGGTTTTAGGAGCTAGCTGTGCCAGGGATGGAAGACCAAATACATATTTGTTATAAATCACAGTATCACAGATGTCAAGTTAATACCGCGTGCTGTCCTTACAGCATAGGGTGTTGACAAGATAAAGTGGGTGTCGGGGGTGGAAGCACTGGAGAATCCAAAGCACAGGGCAGGTGTGAGGTGTTAGCCAGGGCTTGGAGGCTGGCGGAGCAGGCAGGATGCCACCAGCCGAGGCAGCCCTCAGCCTGTCTTCTGTCTCAGACAGTAGTGCTCTGTGCTCCTAGGACTTGTGAGAATCCTGGTTTTGAGCAGGGCCAGTGGGACAAAGGTAATATTTCAGAACAAACAAAAGTGGTGGCTTTGGTCAGGAGGTGGAGGGAGGGTTTTGGAGGGAGGCCCGCTCGATGTGTGGACTGTGGGCTCCAGTCGGAAGGTGATGGCGGACATGCTCATTCGAAGCCGTGCTGTACCCTCGGGCTGGCTGCTGCGGGCAGCACGTGATGCGCCCTGGCTGGTCACGGCTGCGTTTGCGGGCAGCACGTGATGCGCCCTGGCTGGGTCACGGCTGCGTTTGACGAGCGTTGGGAAGGAGAGTGAAATGGTAGTGGGTCCCTCCCTCTCTCCCACGTGGGGCAGGCGTTTGAGGAGTCTGCCCCGCAGCAGCCCCCTGGTCTGCTCCTGGACCCCGGGCAGGTCCTTGGTTGGGAGCAGGTGCACGATGATCTGGGCACCAGGGGTACCGTGAGGGAGGCTTTGTGTGCAAGGCTTGGAGCTAATGGATGTTTTAAGTAGATTCCAGTGAACCGTCCTAGAAGTCCTGTGGCTGCTCCTGCCTGTTATTCAGGTGGGGTTTTGCAACCTGGAGCCAGGCCCTGCCCCCGCCCCTGGGGCTGAAGTCAGCTGCCCCACCTCCTCCTGCTGGAGCCACGGGAGCCCTTATGCGGGGGAGGAGTCAGCCCGCCAGCAGCCCCATCGCCCTGCAGCTCAGGTCATTGGCTGCTTTGTCTCACACTTGTTTTCCTTGAGATGGGAAGAAGCCCACTTGCCTTTCCCGACTCAGGGTTTTGGAGTGTGATCGTGTGACCGTGGACGTGGATGTGCCCAAGAAAGGCCACGCCCGTGTCACTGCCCCCCTCTCCATGCTGGAACACGTGTGCATCTGTGGGGTTTGTCCTCACTTCCTCCAAAGACAGGAGAAGCTGTTTCATGACTGGTGCTTTTCCACACCAGCTCTGTTTATTTTTTATTTTTATTTTATTTTTTTAGTTTATTTATTTATTTTTTGTCTGCATTGGGTCTTTGTTGCTGTTCGCAGGCTTTCTGTGGCACGTGGGCTCAGTAGTTGTGGCTCACAGGCTCAGTGGTTGTGGCGCATGGGCTTAGTTGCTCCGCAGCATGTGGGATCTTCCTGGACCAGGGATCGAACCCGTGACCCCTGCACTGGCAGGCGTATTCTTAACCACTGAGCCACCAGGGAAGCCCCCCGGTTTTGCTTTGTGTTGTTTTCCTCTTCTTTCAATTTTCAGTGCTTTCCTCAATTACACGGTCGTAAGCCCACCTGAGGTGGCTCGGACGGGGCTTGTGCACAGAGGCAGGGCACCGGGTGGCCCTGCAGCCACGGGTTGTGAGAACCGGGGCGAGCCCTGCCCCATCCTCCAGGGCCGTGCGCGTTTCAGCTTCTCACCGCAGCCACCTTCCCAGCCTCCCCCATCCAGGGGCTTCATCCCTCCTTCCCCAGGCGTGTCCACAGTGTCGCTCTCTCCTGCTTTCTAATCTGTCTGCCGGTCTTTCCCACCATCTCCCACCATGACTGGAAGAACGATTGGAGCTTTGATGCTCCAGGGATGAGCATGTCGTCAGGGGGCCAAACGCCCCGGGGTTTTTGAAGAACATCCCACTTCCCCGTTATTCTGCTTTCAGTAAAGGCCGTTGCAGAACATATAACCAATGTCTTTTCACTTGTAGACCTTGGTATTCTGCTCCCATAAATAAATACACACACACAGGAGGCACAGCCAGGTGTCCAGCACAGGGCACCGTTCGCCTTGTGCTCTGTGGGCCATCTGGGCAGCGGGTGGGGACTGGCCGTGACCCCCCGTGCTTCCCGCCAAGAGGCCACGGCTCTGTGTTCTGTGGTTGGTGGGAAGCTGCCCCCTTCCTGTCGTGATTTGCCACATGGACACTCTTTTCTAGAGAAGCGTTTCTCTCTGTTGGGGGGGGGGGCGTGACACGTTTGGGGAACCTTACGAAACAGCTGTGTGTTTTCTGGGCGTCTCATTCCTCTGAGGAAAGTGCTGAAATGATGAAGAAATGGGGCCACATCCAGGGCGGGTTGGACTCCGGACACGGACGGGGTTGGGGGGGAGCTCAGGAGGGGAAGGGCAGGAGCAAGGTCAAGCCACGGGGGGCAGACGTGGTGCTGGGTCACGACCTCCAGGTGAGCCACGAGCGGGCCGGGCCCCGGGGAGGGCCCACGTGCGTCAGGCCCCTCCTCGTCTTCTGCAGCTGGTTTCCCAAATGTGCTGCAGCTGCCCACTCCCACCTCCCGTGGCTTTCCTCTTCCCGCACCTCCCCCTGCAGTAAAGGTGCGGAGCCTGTGTGCTGGCCTCGCCCCTGCGTGGGGCACTCAGAGCCTCCTGTTTCCCCCCTACCAGGGTGTCCGCTCCCTGCTCTCCAGCAGCCCCGGGAGTTCCCACATGGGAGAGATTACAGGGCCGGGCAGGGCCCGTGATAACCTCCGAGTGTCCCGGAGACGTGGTGAACCTGCCTTAAGTGTCCGCTGTCACGTGGAACTCAGCAGCTTCCTCCCCAAACTCCTCCCTTGTTCCCAGTTTCTGTTGGTCACTGGCATCACTGGCCAGGTTGGACCCAGCCTCCTCCTCTGATGGTCCCAAGGTCAGGGGCTGCAGGGTTGGTGCGGAGGAGAGAAGGGAGGTGGTACTTGGCCTTAGGAAGCGTGACGCATCTGTGTGAAACGGTCCTCAGTTTTCCTGACTTGGCCTTACTTCCTTGGATCCTCTCCCCCAACCTGCCCGTTCTGGTTGCTCCCTTCTGAACCTGTGTCCTCTCCTGGCCGTGGCCCACGTGGCCCTCTCCAGTCTCTCTCCGGCTGCCCAGATTCCCTACAGAGGCAGCATCATTTCTTCTTTGCCTGCGGGGTCCCCACTGCTCTGCAGATGTGGGCAGGTAAGGAAGGAAGAAAAGTGCAAGGGGTTTATTAGGGCTTATGGGATTCTCATGAATCCCAAAGTAAAATGCACTCCTGCCTCCGTCCCAGACTTTAGACCCACGTGGAGTCTGAGGCTCCCCAGCTATGCCGAGGTCCTTGCCTACCGCATCCCGTCTGGGGGGCGGGGGGGGGAGTCCTGTAGTGAGGGGGGTGGGTGAGATGTGACCTTCTGGTCTCTAGAGCAGTATGTTGCTGGATTATTGGAGGCTTTTCTCCTTGTGTAAAAAGCTAGATTTTTGTATTAGTCTTTTATTGCATAACAAAAGCGTATTTTGCTTGGAAACATTTAAACAGCACCTAGAGTTTAGGATGGAAAGTCCCTGCCTCCCAGCCTGGCTGTCTCAGCCCCAGCCCCGCTGTCGACCGTTCCCTGTGTTCTTCCAGGCGTTTTCCGTGTGTGTCCCTGAGAGCCACGCTTTGTGCCCAAACCTGCACCTTCGTAAAGGGCATCTTGGCAGCACGTGTGGGCCCAGAGGCTGTTTGAGAGAACACGTCCCATTTTCATTCCAGGTGCCCCCCGGGCCGTCCCCCCGAAGTACGTGAGCGGCTCTAAGTGGTATGGCCGTCGGAGCTGGCCCGAGCCCTGCGACGCTGCGGGTGGAGCCCAGTGTTTGCCCGAGCAGCCTGCCAGGCCCAGTGTGAGAAGCCAGCTCCGACGCTCCGCGTCCCTGGAAAGTGTGGAGGTGGGTCGACCCCGCCTTTGCCCTCCCCCAAGTACGCACGCCCCACCCCCCCATAGTCACTGCTCACGTGACACGATAAGGGAAGATGGTGAAGGGGGCATCTATCTCATCGCCAGAGCACTTTGGAGAGTGATGTTTAGTTTTAAGGTGTCTCTGGGTCTCGCTGTCTGCAGGGAAACTCTGGCCACAGAGCGTCCTCCTTCAGACACGGGGGCCATGGAGAGTCCCCTGCTCCCCTCCCCTTGCACCGCCAGAAGGAGAGGAAGGTTAATCAGCCGAGGATAGAGAAAGCAGCACTGGGCGCGACCGAGGCTCACCCTCCACAACTTGGCGGGCACGTCATGCCAGATGCCTCCGGGGACCCCAGGCTCCCTGAGCTGTCCACTGCAGGAGCCTCGAGGGCTTTGTGTCAGGAAGGACGTCCACGGGGCAGATCCACAGCCTACGGGTTAAGCGTGGCCCGTTGGACCTGTTTTCGGGGTTCCAGAAGGTTTCTGACTCCTCCCCGTGATGTCCACCTCTGTCTGATGAGGCTCTAGGGGGGCTTCCTTTAATAAGACAGCTCTGGGCCCTCATATTAATTTGTTTATATTTTCAACATTCGTTGAGGCCAATAGGAAAAGCAAATAAATATGTATTTAGATCCTGGAGTCGCTTCTCTCAGGGATATGCTGCACTTGGGTGTCACCAATAAATCCTAGGCCTTTGCTGCTTTATTCTCTCTTAAATTTGGCCCCAGGGATGGAAGGCTTCATGTGTCCGCGCCATCTCTGTGGTGCCGTCCTGCTTCTTAAAACCATCTTTGATCCCCAGAACTAGGACCCTAGGGATGCTGCCTTTAGGGTTGTCATCAGGTTGAATGCATTAGAAAAATGAGATATACCACCTGCCCCCAGAGCTCCAGCCTCAGTTCAGTGCCGGTTCTAAGTGCTGAGTCCTGGTCAAGCCAGTGTTCCTTCCAAAATCAGAAGCAGACTTTGACTCTGTGGTCCATGGACGCGGTCACAGAAACATGAGGTTTTACTGGACTTCTTGGTGGACCAGCCCCTTGGGCACTGAGGTCTCAGCAGATCACCGGCTGTCTCCGGAGCACCTGGGGATCAGAGACCTGCTCTTCCTTGACTGTTGCCGACAGACATGGGTGATGAGCGGCGGGGTACAGAGGGTGCCGAGTGCAGGCCGCAGCGTGCGGTCCGAGAGAGGGAGCTGGTGTGCACGGGGCCTCGTGGCTGACCACCAGGGCTGCCCTGTGGGCTGGGGCTCCCCTTCCTCAGGTGTCCCCCCTCCAGCCCCACCAGACCATCCTGCTTGTTCCTGGTGCTCCGTCTGCTGCCCTTTCCTCTGGGGACTCACCCGTCCTTTTCTTTCTGTTTTTCCAGAGTCTCAAGTCCGAGGAAGAAGCCGAAAGTGCGAAGGACCCTCAGAATGAGTTGTTTGAAGCACAAGGTAAAGCCCAGCCTTGTGGTCGGTGCCACCTTTGGCCAGTGCTAGGCTGCCAGGCAGCGGGCCGCCAGCCAAGGACCATTTCCTGGGAAGTGCCCCGTGTGGGTGGTGTCCCTGGGAGGCCCTTCTCCTGGGGGCAGGGTCCCAGCTCTAGGAGACCCCTGAGGTCAGACCCTTGGGCAGGGGCCGCTGGCTAAGGGAGCAGCTTCACGGTTTGGGGGGACCAGCATGACCCCAGCCAGCAGGAGTGGGCCTGGGGACTCCTTCCTGAAGCACTCAGCCTGGGCCAGCAGCCTCCCTGCCGCCTGGGGCCCTGTCTGCCCTGAGTCGAGGGTAAGAAGTGGCTCTGGTCCTGGAGAGCCTGACGGAGCACCCGGAAGACAGCCGCAGGTGTGCTTAGCAAATCTGGGTGCATCAGCACATGGGTCTGCAGGTGCCTTAAGGACACCTCCCACTGGAGTGTGTCACAGGGCAGGACGTGCAGGAACGTGGCTCGAGGGCGAGATCCGAGGTAACCTTGAGCTTCTCCTGAGTGAGAAGTCTGCACCGGCACTGAGCATTATCCAGACTGTGGTCCTCGGGGGCTGAGGCTCTTGGTGGCTCAGCGTTGAGCTTGGTGATGTCAGGGGAATGACCGGAGTGCCTGTGCTACTGGACGAAGCAGATGGATGCTTTTGTGTCCGGATGAGCAGCCAAGTCATGTCCTAAATTCCCTGGACTCAGTGTAAATCTAGGGGATGAGAGGAAGGGCTCCTGGGGAGTTTATTCACCGAGTCATTTCGGACTCTGCCCAGAGACAGGTTGGAGTTCTTCTTTCCCTCCAGGTTAGAACTGACACTGGTGTGTGAACAGTCATGTCAGACCTCAGAGGACTTATTTTCTCCTCTGCCAGCCATGAGAATACACCCCGGTGTCAGAATTGCTTTTCCATTGTTACGTAGAACTTTCAGACGTTTTAAGCTGGAAGGGATCTCTGAGGTGGCCCTTTCCTTGTGTTTTCCTCAGCTCAACCCACAGCATCACTCGTGAGCACACAGGCCCTAGCTTTCCTTGGCAAAGTGGCTTTCTGATCATTAGTTGGGTTATCAAAGTAACGCCAAGGTGGCTTCTCTCCAGAAAACTCTAGACCACTGGCCGAGAGCCCAGGTCTGGTCAGGTGCAGGCAACCCTCTTCTTGTGTTGGGCTGGGTGGTGTGGCCTGGACGTGGAGGGAACTCTGCTTTGAAGCCTCTCTCGTCCTAGGAGAGCTCCTCGTGGGCACCCCCAAGGTCTGTCCTCTTCCAGAGGGTGGTTCTCTGGCAAAGCTTCAGAAACCTCAGTAAGCCACCTGGCTAAAGTAGAAAAGTTATGAAACCTGGCCATCTGTCATCCAAACTCACTGAGGTGTCTTTGCATCTCAAAGACACCTGTGCCTCCTGCTGTGAGGTGGCATGGAGAACACAGCCCACCTTGGGACGTTTTTGCCAGAAAGAAAAAGAAAAAAGATAAAACTGAGCCTGAATCCAAACTAGGCTTTGATGCTAACTTCCGGTTTATAGACGATGTTAGTGATGGAGGGATACGAGGAAGCAGAGTGGGGCAGGCAGTGAGGTGCAGTGAGTGATCCAAGGACTCGAGAGGAATAACCACATGCACAGGAGAATTCTGTGTTGGTACTGATTCAAAGAAATCAAGTGTCGGGAGACTCTTGAGAGAGAGCTGGGTAAATCATTGTTGGTTTGTAGGGTGATAGTGGCATTGAGATCAGCAGCACACACGAAACACACAGGGGTGAGAACACAGCAGCTGGAATTTGCTTTCAAATACTCGGGCAAGAATAAATGGGGGTAGATGAAGCCAGGGTGGCCGGCTGCCCAAGGAACAGGACCACTGGCCTCTGCTGGACTATGCTCTTTACTTTGGGTAGGTTTGAAGAGTTTCTAAAAATTAGTTTTTTAAACCTGGCCTTTTTGTTCTAAGGACAAACCTTGCAGCTGTGCTCTCAGTGCTGTGGCTTCGTGGGTTCCCTTCAGAAAATGCTTTCTGAGACTTCCCTGGTGGTCCAGTGGGCAAGACTCTGTGGCCCCCATGCAGAGGGCCCGGGTTCGATCCCTGGTCAGGGAACTAGATCCTGCATGCTGCACCTAAGACCCGGAGCAACCTAAATAATTAAATATTTTTTTGAAAAAAGAAAATGCTTTCCCCACATGCAGCAGATTCCTCCATTTGATTGTGAAAATTTGCATAGAATGAAAGTGGAAGAATTGTACCGTGAGCACTGTGTACCCACCACCTCGATTCCTCCTCTGAAGCTTGTCTCTCACATGTGTCCATGTGCCCGTCCCTCTGACTGTTCATCAGTCCATCCAATTTCAGAGTAAATTACAGCCTTGGTATGTGTCCCCTGCTTCAGGCCAGCTGCGAACCTGGGGTTCTGAGGTCTTCGGGAGCCTCCAGAAGCCCTGCAGCTCCTCCTTCGACAGCCCCGAGAGTCGGGTCCGGGGCCTCTGGGAAGAGCTGGGTGTGGGCAGCAACGGCCACCTCACCGAGCAGGAGCTGGCCCTGCTCTGCAAGAGTGTCGGGCTCCAGGGCCTGGAGAAGGAGGTGAGAGAGGGCGGGGTGTACCTCCCTGATGGGCTGGGTCTTTGTGGTGGTCATGGTTGGTGCTGGGCCTGGAAAACCCCTTCACCGTCAGACACTGATTCAGTTGTCACCTTCTGGTCTCACATCCTGTGCTGACTCCCAGGGCTTGTGTCAAAGGTCCGTCTGTCTCTGGCCACCTTCACGCAGGATCCTCCTCTGCCGGGAGCAGTCCTCCCCCACCCCTCCTCAGCGGCCCAGATCTGCCACCCCACCCAGTGTGGTGCCCGCAGCGTCTGGCTACGCTTCTAGCAGCTGTATTCAGCCCTTTCCTCCTGCGGGGGCCAGGGGAAGAGGAGGGCAGTGTGATGGGACAGGCCCCTCCTTACTGAAGTGCCCTCAGCCCTTGCCCTTGCTGACCCTGACCTGCTGGGGGCCCGGGCCATGTTCCATACGTACATGTCCCACCATCCAGCAAGCTCCTGAGGAGGTAGACACGGGGTGGGTGTTTGTGGATTTTGGGAATCGGGGTGGCCATTCACAGCAGGATGGAAACTGACCAGGTGTGTGGATTTCACAAGCCAGAGGAGGAGACCACTGTTTGGATAGGGTGGGGGCCAGGCCTCGGTGGGGTGGGCAGGGCTTCGGAGGGAGGGCCTCTGAGCAGATGCCTGGGGGCTTTTATTTAGGAGCTTGAAGACCTGTTCAACAAACTGGACCAAGACGGTGATGGCAGAGTGAGTCTAGAGGAATTCCAGCTTGGCCTGTTCAATCATGGATTCCCTCAACTTCTGGACTCTTCCACACTTGTCAAAGCGAGCGGGTCCTGGCCTCAGTACCAGGTAAAATGGGACGATTAACTCTTGAACCCCAGAGCGACTGCCATCACTCTCTGGCCTTCAGCATCTTCTGCAGCCCTGACCTCTCTGCCTGGTCCCCACAGAGGGTGCCCAGGAGTTGGTCGGGGTGCGTACACACACGTTTGTGGGAGGCTGTGCAACCTTGGGCTGATCTGGCATTGCTCCTACCAAGCTGTGTGTCACTGGTGAGCTGCTCGCCTTCTCTGAGCCTCAGGTTCCTTGTCTGTAAAATGGACACACCTACCTCATAGGGGTCTTATGAGGATTCCCTGGCAGTTCCTTGTTATGCCTCAATGTGTTGTACACTGTGTTCCAACAAGAGCACCCCCTTTCCCTCCTCCCCGGAGGGCAGAGTCACTGACGGGTCCGTGCCTTCCCCAGGATTACCCTTAACAAGCGTTCCTGGAGCTGTGCTCTCCCCATCCTGTATTCCTGAATTTTATCCTGTACAAGGCCAGCTGGAGGAGAACAGATTTTAGGTGGTTATTTAAATTGTGATGTTCAGTGCATTTGTTTTTTCTCAATCCCAGGACAGTCAGGCTCCCTCTCCCACCACAGGGCACGGTTGTCCTGGGGTGTCTTGCTGAGGCTTCTTTGGCGACGTGGCTGATCCTGCAGTTTGTGGGCAGCGATGCAGGAACAGTGACCTTGTTCTCTGCTAGGCCAGGCGTGTCTGAGAATCAGGTGTCTGCACCTGAAGCCACTGAGACAAGCTAGGAGCCAGGAGAGATGAGGGTTGGTGCCAGGCCACCTGAGGGCAGAGAGCAGTCGTGCCCAGAGCCTGTGGGAGGGAGGGCCTCCTCCGAGGTACAGCGGCCCCCGTTCCTGCCCGGGAAGTGCTGACATGGCCATGGGGTTTCGTCCTGTGCATGTGGATGCCAGCGTGGCTGGAGTGGTGACGTGGGGCCTCGCACCTGGGCCCAGACGGAGATTCTCCTGCTCCATCAGGGGAGCAGGTGGGCCTGGTGGTCTGGGGGGCCCCAGCTGCTCCTCCTTTTTCTGGCCCCGACTGCAGAGGCATGTCTGAAGGGCCCTGCCCTCCAATGGGCAGGAAGCACAGCTGGATTCTTGCAGCACCTTGGCCTCACCGGTCAGCTTTCTGTCTGAGGGACTTTTTTGCCCTTGTCTTAAAACTCCCTGACCCTGAATCCTGAGGACATGCGTCCTCTGCTTGGGCCACCCCCACCCTCCTTCTGAAGCCCGTCTTGGGTTTCTCTGCACAGATCAGGTTTCCCTCAGCAGGAAGCCATTAGTGGTTTGGGGAGAAATTACCTCGGGGCCTGGCAGGTGCTGGGCATCCCCTGCATGGCCTGGCGTGGACACCGCTGAGCTCTGGGCTCGAGTCAGATCCTGCGGGCGCCCCATTCCCTGGAGCAGGAATCAGCGCTGCTCTCAGGCCTCAGTGAGGCCACACAGGCGGGGAGGTCGGGGAGGGTGCATGAGGAGGCCACGGGGGCTCACAGAGCTTGTCCCGACGTGCAGGTCCCAGAGGAGGGTGGTGGCCAGACCACCACGTCATCCCTCGTGTCCGTGAGCTCGGGCCCGCGCCTCTTGTGCAGCGTGGACGACGGCACCGGCTTCGCCTTCCCGGAGCAGATCGTCACCCTGTGGGCCCAGGAGGGGGTGCACAACGGCAGGGAGGTCTTGCAGGTTTGGACCGGTCGCGCAGGGCTGCTCCAGCAGAGGCGTCTAGGCGGGTGGGGCCGCTGCCCACAGGGGAGGCTGGACAGAGCTCCCCCCATCCCCCGCTCCCCCCCGGCAGACACAGGCCCTGTGTAGGGAAGGCCCATCGTAATACTTTTTTTCCTTATTCTTTGATATTGAGATATAGGAAGTCTTAAAAACATAATAAGTAAAAAGCAGAGAAAACCACAGCCTGAAACAAATCCATTTGAAAGTAGGTTTCAGCATCTTAGACTCTCCCCCCGAGTGCGTGTCAGCCCCGGAGCTGATCTGCTGACCTGGAGGAGGGACGTCTTAATGGACACCACTGTCACAGACGTCCAAGCGTTTTTACTCGCCCCGGACGAGCTCTGTGGGGAGTTCTCCCCCTACCCGCCCTCCGACCTCCCTCCAGCGATCGCGCATGAGGAGGCCTGTGTTCTCCCTGGTCAGTCAAGTCCCCTCTGTGGGGGCACAGGGCAGCCCTGGGGCTTTGGAGGGAGTTCTGCCCCGGGTGGCAAGTCAGGTGCACACAGGGCGGGCACGGCAAGGGAAGAGTGCTGGGGCAGGTGTGGCAAACTAGATGAGTTAGTTTCATTTCCAAATTTCACTTTCCATTGTGAAAAAAAGTTTCAGCTCTACAGAAATCTATAGAATAATAAAGCCTGCCCCCCTCTGCCCCTGGTCTCCAAGGATGGCGACAGGTAAAGGTCCGGTGGGCATTCTGTGAGCTCTTCCCTGGCACAGGAAAGAAATGCATATTTAGACATTCCCATTTAAAAAAATGTCTTTTGCAAAATTGGTGTCATACCGTATGCCTTGCTAATTTGCATTACCCTTTCCTTGTCGTGGGACACGTACTTTTTTTCCTGTTACGAATCTCATCATCTGTAATGCACGTATACCCTCCTGCCCCTCTACTGGTATTTCTCGGTAGGGCGGATTCCTGAAGGTACGCATTTTACCTCTTGATAGCTTCTATTGTATTGCCTCCAAAAATGTCCAATTTGGCACAAACCAATAGAACAGGAAGGAGCAAAAAAACAGCCTTTAAGACAATCTGCCCGACTCCTCAAGCCAGACTCTCCTGGACCTAAAGCTTAGCCGTTGCCAAGTCTCGCTGCCCAGTGGCCCGGGCGGAGCCCGACGCAAGGCCATCCCTGGACAGCTGGCCCACAGGACTATTCTGAGAACCAGAGGATGAGGCCGGACCACTGAAATTGGCCCCCGGGGAGGGCCAAGAGCCGAGGGTCTCATGGTTTTTTGTTTTTTTGTTTTTGGCTATGCCACACAGCACGTAGGATCTTAGTTCCCCAACCAGAGATTGAACCCGTGCCCCCTGCAGTGGAAGCATGGAACCCTTAACCACTGGACCACCAGGGAAGTCCCAGAGGCTCATGGTTTTGAGATTCTCCCTTAGACGCTGCTCCTGATTCCCTGCACTTGGAGGTGGGCTGGCTGCCGTCAGGATCTGGCCAGTGACAAGTCTCATGCTTGCCCCCGACACTTCAGGACTTACTCTTTTTACTGTTCTCTTGCTGTCACAGCATGTTTCCATTCCTTTAACAACTGATGATTTTCCAGTTGCTCAGGGTTTGATTCCATTGTATTGAGAGGCAGCGATGTTACTGAACTCCCCTCAGCAGGACCCTCCATGTGGCGCCCTAGGCGTATCTGTCCCCCTGACACAGGGTGGCTCTCGGGCGAGCTGGCGGGCAGTCGGGGTGTCCTGGCGCAGCAGGTCCATAACTGCTCACCTGTGACACTGGGCGGGACCACCAGCTGCCCTGAGCACACCTGCCTGAGAGAGGTGTGTTCCCTGGGGGAGGAAGCCCACTAGGCTAGCCCTGGCCTGGACATGCTGGCCTCCCACACCCAGCTTCTCAGGACCTCACGCGAGTGTCTGTGGGACCACCACCAGGGCTGCTCTGTGTGGATCCCTGACGTCCTCAGGAATCGAGAGCCGTGCAGCTGGGTGTTCCTATCCTGGCGTCTCCAGGAGCCTGCCCTGCAGTCTTCCCGAGGCCCAGCAGGATGGGGAGTGGACCTCATTGGAAGCTGGAGGCCTCCCCTCCCTGCCACATGGACTCCTCCCCAGGGCAGCCTGAGCCTCCTCCCAGCGTGGCTCTGGCTTTCCCAGAGCCCCGTCCAGGAGAGCAGAGAGGGGCCTCAGCCTCCCACGCCCTGGCCTGGGAAGCCACACACTGCTACCCTGGCACCATCCTGGGGGTTACGTAGGTCCGTCCTGGTCAGCACAGCAGGAGTGCGTGGGCATGATCGCTAGGAGGCAGGCGCCCACGTTGTGCCACGTGGTTTTTCTAATTGGGAAGCTGCTGCTGGGACCACTTTCTGTCCTCTGCCCCCACCCGTGATTTCGTTTCTGGGAAGTGTGCGCTTGTGTCAGGACTTCAGCTTCCCAGTTGCTGCACACGCTTCTGTGTCATTTCTCTCCAGAAGCACTCGCGGCCATGGGGAAGGATGGAGATTCAAGTCTCCATGTCATAAGTTAAAGGAGGGGCCTCCCCGAGGGCCCTGCCACGTGCCTGCCCCGCCCGTGTGTCTGGGCCTTGTAGCCAAGTGCACCCATCGCTGAAAGAGCAGACGTGGCAAAAGTGTTCTTACTGGGCAGCCAGCAGGATGGAGGGGCGTTCCTGTCCTCCTCCCTCTTTCTCTTATTATGGTAAAATACGTAAAACAAGAGTTTTCCATTCTTTTAACTGTACTTTTCCGAATCTCGAGGGCGAATGAGCGTGACTCTCTGGAATTCTGGGCTGTGACTCATCTCTCTCTGATAGGTCCTGTGTCCACCAACAGAACCCCCATCTGTTCCTGTATCTGTTTGTATAGTTCAGAGACACATTAGTCAGGATTCTTTGAGTCTGAAATGGCAAAAACCCAAGTCAAACTAGCTTGGGCAGGAGGAGTTTGTTAGGGACCTTCGTGGTCAGTTGGAGAAGGACGTTAGGCTCGGGAGTCCCAGCTCCGGGTGTTGTCTGGACTCTGCTGGCCTCTTGGGGGCCTTGGCCTCAGGTCCAGTCCCCTTGTGCAGCTCCCCAGGGCCCACGTGGTTTATATAACACCTGATTTCACAAGGAAAAAGCCTTCTCTGGCCTCCCTATCAATCCCCAAAGTCCTCTGCTTGGGACATGCCCCCTTCCGTGTCTGTCACTTTGTCCAGGGAGGAGGACTCTGTCCAGCCTGGGTCATGCCCACCCTCGAGGCCTGGGGAGACACTGGGGTTGACAGGGTTGGGGGGACCGTAGTGGGGATGGCGGGGGACACTGGGGTCGACAGGGATGGGGGCACTGTCAGTGGGGATGGGGCAGGGGAAGGGGTCCACGCAAGAGGCAGAGACTTTGCAGAGAGAAAAAGAAGGTGCAAGGACAGTGTGGTCTGGGCCTGACTGTCCTGAGGGAGCCAGGAAGTGACTGGAGACCCACTCATCCTGCCTGCCTGCTGGGCCTTGCTATTTTCAGAGCCTCGACTTCAGTGTGGACGAGAAGGTGAACCTTTTGGAGCTGGCCTGGGCCCTTGAGAACGAGCTCATGATGGTGGGCGGTGCCACTCAGCAGGCAGCCTTGGCCTGCTACCGCCAGGAGCTGAGCTTCCGCCAGTAAGAGCCCCGATGGGGCGGGTGTGTGGGTGCCGCTGGCTAGACCGGCCTCCTTGCCCCCGGGTTCAGGCACCCGGCAGGAGGAGAAAGGATGCTTCGAACACAGTCACAAAGCACCGCACAGCAGTTGGGCCAGGAACACAAACCATTTTAATTGGGTTCGGCTGTGGGTTTGGCTGGCTTTTCAGGTCGTCCATCTGCTGAGCAGGTCGGCACAAAGATTGGTTTTTGTGTGTTTATTGATTTTTTGAAGTTACAGAAAAGGCTGGCAGAAATCTCGATCCTCAAGACTTTGCATCTCATTAGGTACCGACAGATGAGCCTTCTGTCAGGCAGTTCGGCAAAGGGGACCAGAGAAAGACTGTCCTTTGGGACAGGGATGCCTCTTCAGTGGGAGAAACGGGCACCAGAATAGCTGGTGCCAGAGATGGTTTGCACAGAGCCTTGGGCGGGACCCAGGGTGACCAGACAGGGACAGGGCCACATACAGGAATCCCCTCTCTTCCGGGCAACTCCCTGCACAGTCACTCTGATGCCAGGCTGCAGGTGGCAGGGCTGTGGCCAGGCAGGATAATGGGTGGCCAGCCTTCTCCCCTTCATGCATCCAGTCCCAGGTTAGGTGCTAGGGATCCCTGGGGCCCGAGGCCCAGCTGCAGGCAAGAGGGAGAGTAGATAAATTCCTGCCTGTCCTGAGGCCATCTGGAGGGGTGGCACGCTGCGCGTTCTAGGCTCAGACCTCCTGGTTCAGAAGCCTGCTAGAAACCCCTTTGCCAGGCAGTTGGCCTGTCACTGTATGAGCTTCTGTAAACCCGGCACAGTAACTGTAGAAACGGCCCTGGGAGGAGGTGGGTCAGAGCCCAGCGCTGGCCGCTGCTCGGCAGTGTGAACCCAGCCATGTTTGTTCCTGCAGACGGGCTTGCTGGGCCCAGAGCAGTGTCCCCTTTGAGCCCGCCTCCTTCACGCAGGGGGCAGGTGGAGCAGGTGGCCAGGGAGCGAGACAAGGCGAGGCAGGACCTGGAGAAGGTGGAACAGAGGCACCTGGAGTTTGTGAAGGAGACGGACGACCTCCACTCCGCCCTGGAGCAGCTCGCAGAGGAGAAGGTCAGGTAGGTCCCACCGGGGTCCCCGGCCAAGGGTGGGCAGTGAACGCGGGCGGCTGCCAGCTGAGGCCCTGCTGTCTCACCTGAGCCCAGCACTCTGCTGACGTCCTTCCTTGAGGGAACATGATGCATTTTAAGAAGCAGTCTTGCCCTGCGCTTGGGAGTGTGGCATCTGGCCGAGTGCCTGTGACGAGCGTCTGCAGGGAAAAGTGCTCTGCTGGCCTCACTCTCTGGTCCATCTGTCAGGGTCTGTCCCACTCAAGCGGCGCCTTCTGTCCGTGCCTGTGATCAGTGAGACGGGTGGACATTTTGAGAGGACCAAGGAATGGCTTTGCAGCCTCTTGGCTCCGCAGGAGGGAGCCCGGGGCCCAAAACTGCACACTGGGCATCGCCCATTGGGTGGCCTGAGCGGACTTTTGGTGAGCTGGCCGGGTTGGTGGTGGACAAACCAGAGGAAAGAATTTCTGACCTTTTTGAAAGGCTTTCCGCCTCTTCTGAGGCTCCACCCGCCTCCCGGTGGCTCTTTACCACGGCTGTGCTCTGCCGCATCCCTGACGTGGGCGGACGTGGGGCTGTGTCCTGAGGCGAGGCCTGGGGACGCGGGCTCCTTGGGGCTCCCTGCTCTGGAGCAGCCTGACCTGCACATGTCCTTCCTCTGTGGCTTGTGCTGCCCCCCTCCCCAGCGCCACAAGTTTAAGTGTGGACGATTTTAGACACTCGGTCAGGGAGCTGAGAACTGATTTGCGTTGGTCTCAGCCCTGTCGGGCTTGACTCTCCCAACCTCCCAGAATGCACTCAGGGAAGTTCTCTCTGGGTCAGAGAACCAGAGACTCGAAGCCCGTATCTCAGTCCAAGAATCTGGTGGGGGAACACACGAAGCCTCGAGGGCCACGCAAGTTTTAGATTTTGCCCAGTGAGCCATGGGGCATCATTGGTACGTTTTTAGAAATAGTTTTTGTGGTTATGTTAGGTTGTTTTTATTACAAAAGTAATAAATGATACATGTTCATTGTAGAAAACTTAAAAAATACAAGTAGGGACTTCCACAGTGGTCCAGGGGTTAAGAATCTGTCTTCCAATGCAGGGGATGCAGGTTCAATCCCTAGTTGGGGAATTAAGATCCCACATGCTGCAGGGCAACTAAGCCCTCGTGCCGCAACGAAGAGCCCGCACACTGCAACTAAGACCCAATGCAGCCATAAATAAATAAATAATAAATAATCAAAAAGAAAGAAAATACAAGTAAAAGGAAAAATAAAAGCAAAAGTCTCGCATCCACAGAGGTTATCGCTCCTAACATTTTTTGAGTCCCGCGCTTTTGCGTGCACGTGATTACTTACAAAATGGTGTTGTGTTGCATATACTTTCTGATGGCCACAGAGCACCCGTGATGTGGGTCTGTTCTGCCGTATTTTACGGCACCTTTCCCCTTTAAAGAGTGGAGTGATATGATCAAATTTGTATTTGTAAAATTAGCCCCAAGATTTGTGGGCTGTTAGATTAATCACACGCGTCAAACCTTTTCCCTGAGTGATGGCTGCCCTCCTTCCCCTCATATGCTCCCTCCTCGAAGCTCTGGGGTGAGATTGAGGGAGGCCGAGCCCAGTGTTTCTCATGCTTGATTGTTGACGTGGCCAAGCTCTGCCGAAGAGTTTCCTTCATCTTCAATCTAGATAGACTGGGTCTGAGGATCCTGTTAAGCAACTGTTTTAGTGATAAAGCTAAGATCTAGCACTGTTTTCCCTGGTGATAGAAATGGTTATTGCAGGGACTTCCCCGGCGGTCCAGTGGTTAAAATTCCATACTTCCGCTGCAGGGGGCACAGGTTCGATCCCTGGTTGGGGAGCCAAAGTCCTGCATGCTGCAAGGTGCAGCCAAAAAAAAAACTAAAGAAATGGTTATTGCAAAAGATCACTGCCGAGTCTGAGGGGAAGGGCCTCCGCACCTTTCTCTGGCTGCTTTGGGATTCGCCATGTACTGGTTTTCTGATGCCTGTGTCCTCGTGACAGAGGCTGGCTTCTGTGCACATTTGGTCACCAAAGGCTTTGGGGCTGCCTTTATTTATTGATTCATTTTCTGATGATGTGGAGGAGGTTGAATGGCCGAGGAGCATCAGAGACCTACCCAGAGGTCACCCTCTAGCTCACCCCAGAGGCAAAGGGACCCGCTGGCACACCTTATCTGTGTGGGGTCACCTCCACCAGTCCCGAGGAGGGATTTAAGGAGGCCCCGCATCCTTAAATGGCACAGCATCTGCAGCTCTCTCATCTGCCAGGGGGGACAAAAGAGTCCCAGACGCTGTGGCCGAGTGCTCCGGTGAGAGACCCCGGGGAGGGAGAGGCCCAGGTGGCGCCCCTCAGGAGCCCAACGAGCCATGTGCCATGTGCCTTGCAGACGCCTGGAGGAGGGGTACAGAGGGAGGCTGAGTCTCCTGCGGTCCGAGGTGGAGGTGGAGCGCGAACTGTTCTGGGAGCAGGCCCGGCGGCAGAGGGCTGCGCTGGAGGAAGACCTGCAGTGCCTTCGGGCCGAGGAGGCCAGCCTCCGCCAGAAGCTGAGCCTGGCCCTGAAGGTAGGGGTGTTCGGGGGGCGGAGGGGTGCCTCCCCAGGGCCTCCCACCCGAAAAGACGGAGGTGAGGTTGCCTAAGGGTCCATCCTCCACACCCACACCTTCCTGGTCCAGGATTAAACCGTCCCCGTGGTGCTGGGGGTTTCACACTAAAGAACATTTCCTGCAGCCATGGAAAGAGCCCATTTCTCAGCCAAAGCAGAAAGGGTCCTGGCTTTTCTGGGAGACACATGGTCCCTCATCTCCAGCTGTGTGGGCAGCAGGACGGGGGACCCGAGGGCCTCTGGGTCAGCGGCTGCGGCCACCTCTGCTGCACCCCTGGGACCAGAGCACCAGTGGGGTCAGCAAAAGACAAAAGCATCAGCCCGCGCCCCCAGCCCTGGAGCAGACGCAGTCTTCTGGGCTGTGGAGAGCGTCCCACGACTGGCACCCACCCTGCATTTGCTTCCAGTGAGGTGTTCCCAGCCTCCCCTCCTCCTCCTTCCCTAACTTGGGGCTGCGGGTTCTGTCCACACCTGCCCTGCCTCTCTTGCCTCTGTCCCCCTGGAGGAGAGGCTGGGCATGCCTTCTTGTTGGTTCCTGTGTCTGTGGACACTGCCTTCCTCCTGGTGGACACCTGGGCCGTCGTGGTACAGCTTTCAATTTGTTTTTTAGAAGATGGCTCAGGAAGGGTGGCCCGAGAGCTTGGGTGGGTCGGAGAAGTTGAGGCAGTGGGAAAGGGGGAGTATCCCCAAGGGCTCCATGGGGTCCACCTTCCCTGCTCATGAGCCCTGCCTCTCGCTCAGAGGGGGCAGCCCTTCCACATAGCTCTGTCCTCCGCCCCCAAAGCCGGCCAACCGCTGGCCTGTGTCTTGTAGGAAAACAGTCGACTGCAGAAGGAGATGATTGAAGTCGTAGAGAAGCTCGCAGAGTCGGAGAAGCTGGTCCTGAAGCTGCAGAATGATCTGGAGTTTGTGTTGAAGGACAAGGTGGGTCCTCTTGCTGATTCTGAGTCTCCAGAGAGGCTCCCGTGGGCGCTGAGTAAAGGGCGTCAGGGTCTTGACGAAGAATACACAGGCGATGGAATTTAGGTTTTTTCTACTAAAATTCTATAATGGAGAGAAAATTATCACGGCTACTTTCCCTGTGTTTTCCTCCCCTTCATGCAGTGCAGGGGTGCTGGTGACGCCCGGGTGATGCCCTGCACGTTGGCCTTTTAGTGACAAAGCCTGGAGCAGTCAGCACCCTCTGCACAGACCCCAGTGATGGGGTCTTGGTGGGGGAGGGCACGGAGGAGAGGTTAGAGGCCCCCCAGCTGGCCCTTACCATCACCTTCAGAGGAGGAGGCGAGGGGAGGTACAGGGTCCAGACAGGGGGCCTCCCAGGTGGCCAAGGCAGGAAGGCAGCCCAGGCTCCAGGTGGGAGCATGGCCGCCTCCCATAAATTACCAACATCCTTCTACCCTGAGACCTTTTAGACAAGGGGAGGGGAGGAAGAGGAGGGATGGGCAGCCGTACCTGCAGATGCTAATAAGCCAGGTGGGGACAGCGTCTGGGGGTGACAACACACCCTCTACCTGGCCTGAGGTCCCGGCCCTCATTTTCCTGCCTGCATCTGGCTTTCAGCTGGAGGAGCCCCAGAGCATGGAGCTCCTGGCCCAGGAGGAGCGGTTCTCAGAGGTCCTGAAGGAGTACAAGCTCAAGTGCCGGGTATGTGCCCCCCTACCCCCGGGGTCGTCAGGGTCTGTCCGCTCAGACCAGGGTGGTCCCTCCCACCACCTGGCCTCCACGTGGAGGGTGGTCCAGCCCGGGTCCACAGGAGCATCCCTATATGAGCAGAGCAGGCAGAGCCTCTGATCTCGGCCTGCCTTCTGCCAACGGGGTCTTCCGAGCCTCGTGTTCTGAAAGGAGAGGGGTGGGACTTGCCTGCTCAGCGCGTGTGCCCAGCCCCACACGGGCTGCCCAGATGGTGAGACGGCCCCTGTTCTAAGGCCCCCTCTGTGTGTCCGGGCACCATGGAGTGCTTCATCTTGCCTCCCGTGGTTGAGTGCTTGCATATCCTGGGCCAAATCTACCCATGTGAGTCCACTCGAGTGGCTGGCGCTGCCGCTATGCAGAAGAGGGCGTAGGTGGTGAACGATGTCAGTGCTGGGGAAACAGACCATAACCCATTACTCTCTGGAGATTACCGAGGACCCCAGCAGATAGAACATTATTGTTTGGAGTTAGGGGTCGAGTATCCATTTGCCTCTTAATGATTTCCCTCCCAATTAATGTTAAGAACTGTCTTTCTGCGCACGATGCTTTGGCCACACCAGAGGATAAAGGTGAGCCTGTGCTGGTCTGCAGTGTGACGTGACCCTTACCTCCTGTCCTCCACATCCTGAATCCCGGGTGCGCCTGCGTGTGGTCAGCTCTTACCCTCCTTGGGTGCCCGAGTGGTGTGTGTGGTTTGCGGTTAGGGGATGTGGTGCAGCTGGAATGTGCCGCTTGACTTTCTGAAAGGAACTCTCTTTCCTGCTGTGTTTTCTCTCTCACTTTGAGCACCTGTAACTAACCATCAATTAATACATTGCTTTAGTGCACCTGAATTTTTTCCAACAAGTGTAACTGCCTTCCTTCATTTTTTCACATGATTCTGTCACCTAACTGCTGCTGCTGATTTCACTTTTGGTTCTCAAAATTTTACTTTTTCAAATATCAGCAGAAATATTTTACATTTTAGTGCTAAGCTACTTATTTAGAAATTTGCCCTTTCTATTTTGGGGGATATTTTTGGCTGTTTCAGACTAACAGAGCATTAAAAAAGTGTTTTATTTGAAAGTAATTTCTAATACATGAAGTTACAAAAGTGAAACTAGGCTGGGGAACAGCTGGATGCCTCTGCCCCAGTCCACCTGCTGTGTACGTTTCACCGTGTGCATGTGGACACGAACGTGTACATCGGAGGTGAGTCAGGCGATCACGACCCTCCTCCCCAAACTGGTCCACGCACTTCCTGAGAGCAGGCTGACCCTTCAACCTCGCAGTGCTGTTCAGGTGCCCAACGTTGATGTTACATGTTCAGGAATTTTGCTAGCTTCTTGTTAAACCTTTGATGGGGGAGTTATTTACACCAAGAAATGTGCAGAAGCTACAAAGCTGGGCTTTTCTTCCTAGAGAGCCAGCTTCCCAACACCTCCTAGATAGCTGTGGATTCTTAGTAACTTCACAATTTCCACCAATATAGTCCTTTAACCTGCTTGTTGTGTTTCAGTTTTGTTAGTCAACCTAACAATGTTCTTTTTTTTTTTTTTTTTTTTTTTTTTAGCTGTGCTTCTTGGCTTGCGGGATCTTAGTTCCCTGGCCAGGGATCAAACCTGGGTCCCCAACAGTGGAAGCTCGGGGACCTAACCACTGGACCGCCAGGGAATTCCCCTAACAATGTTCTTTAGACCATCTTCCTCCAGTGCAAGACCCAGTCTAGAGCCAGGGCCAGAGTCTGATGTCCTCTAATCTGGAACATTCTTAGTCCATTCCGGTGGCTGTAACAAAGATACCATAGACTGGGGAGATTATAAGCCACGGAGATTTAGTTCCTTTGTTCTGGAGGCTGGTAGGTCTGAGACCAAGGTACTGACAGATTCAGTGTCTGGTGAGGCCTCTGTTTTGGGTTGCAGGTGGCCGGCTGTCTTCTCACTGTGTCCTTCTGTGAAGCGGCGAGGGAGTTCTCTGGGGGCTGTTTTATTAGAGCGCAAACCACGTCATGGGGCTCCATCCTCCTGACCTGATCTCCTCCCAAAAGCCTCACCTCCAAATACCATCACACTGGGGAGCAGGATTTAACATATAAATTTGGGGAGACACATTGTCTGTAGCACATTCCCACAGCCTTGCTTTGTCCTTCGCGTGGATATTTTTGAAGAATACAGTCTCTCCTTCCTTTTCAATAGAAATGTTCTCATTTGTGTTTTCATGATCCTTCCTTTGGATTAAATTGAGGTTATGCCTTCTCAGCTGCACAGTGTAGGTGATGTTAATTTTGATCACCTGGTCACAGTGTGGGGTGACACTTTAAGACCATACAAATGTCCTGCTCTTCATCAGAAGTTTCACTGGATTTAGTGTCAGTTAGTGATTCCTGCCAACTCCCGTCTTTGCCACAATGGTTGCAAAAGGATGGTTTTCCGTCATCCACTCCACATCTGTCAGTTGGCACTTGGCATCTGCCGTTAGGCAGAGAAGTCCTGTCTATCTGTCGTGTATCTGGTTGGTATGGGCTCAGGAATCGCCATTCTCATCAGTGGTTTGTATTGATAATTCGTTACTATGTCGAATTACTTTGGTGCTCAAGTCGTGTGAGATTTTCCGGCCAGCAGCCATGACCTTGTGACTTGTCACTGTCATGTTTTGTTCTGTTAAGTTGCTCCATACTTTCTAGCACAGTGAGATGCTCCAGACTCATCTTATGCTTCCCCTGTCCTTGCGCTGGAATCAGCTATTTCTCCAAAGAGTCCTGGCTCCTAACTGGAGAGAATGGCTTTAGAGACCAAGATCTGCGTGCTACGTGTGCTCAGCCTCCTGGGGGTGCTGCCTCAGGCTTAGGGTGTTTCTTATCATCAGTCTCCAGAGTAGAGACGACCTTGAACCTCCCTGCTGTGTGTCACCCATCTTTCCAAAGTCACTGTTTGACATTTCCCCGTGCTTGTAAGCAGGATATTTGCTAGCACAGAAACCATGTTTTCCCTTGTTGCCCAGTTCCCTTCCTGTTCAACTATTGTCTTAGCTTTTTTTTTTTTTTTTCTTTCCTTCAGCTGTCAGCCTCAGTTTTCTGGGCAAGGCTGACTTTGGTAAAGGGGAGTGTAAGGACTTCCCTGGTGATCTGGTGATTAAGACTCCACACTTCCAATGCAGGGGGCATGGGTTCCATCCCTGGTTGGGGAACTACGATCTACATGCCGCGAGGCACAGCCAAAAAAAGAAAAGAAAGATTTTAAAAAGTGGGGGGAAGTGTAAAATGTTAATCGCTTCCTCCTTAGGGGTTCTCTGTGATTTCATATTTTCACTGCTCCCTCAGGTGGACACCATAATGGAGTAGCTTGTCCTTGGTCAATACAGATTTTCTCTTTACCCATTTCCACCCTGTTACATCCTGAATGTGTATGTCCCCATAAATCCATATGTTGAAGCCTGTTCCCTCAGTGTGGTGGTGTTCAAAGGTGGGACCTTGGGAGGCAATTAGGTCATGAGGGTGGAGCTCCATGAAGGGGATTAGTGCCCTTATAAAGGGACCCCAGAGAGCTCCCCCATCCCTTCCACCAAGAGAGGACATGGGAACAGATGGCCGTCTATGAACTGGGAAGCTCCACCAGACACTGAATCTGCAGGCACCTCAGTCATGGACTTTTAGCCTCCAGAATTGTGAAAAGTAAATTTCTGTTGTTTATAAACTCTCCATCTGTGGAATTTTGTTACAGTAGCCCGGATGGACTGAGACACGTACCAGCCCTGACGGACGTCCCCCCCACTGCCTGTGCCTGGGTGGTCAGCCCCTCTGTGTGTGCTGACTCAGCACGGCCCAGCTCCCCAGCTGGTCTGCTGCCTCCGCTTTCCTCTCCGATGCTTTCCAAGCTGCTGTTGAAATCCAACCCTCCCCTGCTTCCTTGCTGAGCTCACTTCTCCCGCTAACGAGAAGAGAAGCCTCAACAGGTTCAGAGCCTTAGTGCTACAGTGTGTGCAGTGGACTTGCTGCCTTTCCTGGCTAGCACAGTAACACCCTATGACCCTGTGACCACCCTGGTCATCTACTGGCACCCCCAGATTCACATACAGCCCACATGAAAACAGGCACCCTGGCTCCCAACCCTGGGACACCTGCTGTGTAGACCGGCTGGGACCCAGGACGGCACATGTCACCCTCATCGGTTAGAACCGACAGTGGTGCCTGAGAGCGGAGAAGTCTGTGCCCAGCATGGCACCTAAGGACCTGTTTTCTGGCACTGCTGAATTTGTGGGACGTGCATATGCTCTTAAAATACCCATCTGAGGGGCAGAAAGAACCACTGAGGAGGGAGGACATTGGGTAGTAATGATTCTGTCAGTGTTTCCTGCCAGATCAGCACTGTCAGTAAAAATACCAGTCACATATGTAATTTCAAGTTTTCCAGTAGTCACATTAAAAAAGGTAAAAAGAGGGCTTCCCTGGGGGCGCAGTGGTTGAGAGTCCACCTGCCGATGCAGGGGACGCGGGTTCGTGCCCCGGTCCGGGAAGATCCCACGTGCCACGGAGCGGCTGGCCCCGTGAGCCATGGCCGCTTAGCCTGTGCTCCGCAACGGGAGAGGCCGGGGTACCGCAAAAAAAAAAAAAAAAAGGTAAAAAGAAATAGGTGACATTAATCATTTTAATTACATTTTATTTCCTGCATTACATCCACAATGTCATTATTTCAACATATAATCAATATAAACACATTTTAAATGAGATATTTTACATCCCTTTTTGGGAATCTGGTGTTTAAGATGGGTGTAGAGTTTACGCTACACACACCTCAATCCAGACTGACCGCACCTGACATGCTCAGTAGCTGGCGTGGTGACATCGTGGGGTAGAGGGGTCGGGGATGCCCACATCTGCCTCCCCGCAGGTCTACCCCACGGCTCTTACATCCCGGCCCTGCCCTTTCCCCCAGGAAGGAGCTGCTCCCTCTGTGGGGAAACTGTGTATTTGCCCAGGAGTTTCTGAAGGAGATACAGTGATCCTAGTAAATCTGTGCTTCTTCTGAGATCTGCAGGGCCTGTCCCTTCTCCCACATGGCCTAGAACTGCTGATGAAAGGCTCCTTGTCCAAGGGCAGATGCAGAGACAAGCCAGGCATTGGCCACCGGGGAGTTCAGGAAGATGAGGTTTATTTGACAAGAGCTGCCTGGAGAAGAAACTCAAATAGATTAAAAAATCAGAGAGGAGCTGGCTTCCCTGGCTGTCCAGTGGTTAGGACTCTGTGCTCCCAATGCAGGGGGCAAGGGTTCAGTCCCTGGTCGGGGAACTAAGATCCTGCATGCTATGGGGCGCGGCCAAAAAAAAAAAAGAAAAAAATCAGGGAGGGAGGTGGGGCCTTGAGGGTGTGCCATGGCCTTGGCTGGTCTGGCTTCCCCCAGAGCCAGTTTCCCGGGAGGAGAAGCCCGGTGGAAGCTGCGTCACGCATGCCATCCTCCAGGTGGGGTGGCCACAGCCCACTCGGGGTTGGGGGGAAGAGGACGTGGACCCAAAGCCATGTGGCCGTGGTGCTAGCTCTGGGGCCACCTGGGAAGGTGAGATGTGAACGCTACCCTTTCTGGCCTTTTGAAAGTCAGGTGACCAAATGTGCTTGTTCAAGTGTATTTCATTCGTGGGTGGACAAATTACGCTTGTCACAAATGAGACCCTTCCTCTTTTTTTCTTTTCCTCTGCGCTGTGTAGCTTGCAGGATCTTAGTTCCCCAACCAGGGATCGAACCCGGGCCCCGGCAGTGAGAGCTCCGAGTCCTAACCGCTGGACCGCCAGGGAATTCCCAGAGACCCTTCCTCTTAAGCCTTCACGCCCCCAAGTGCCCTCTTCCCCTTATGTGCATGCTTACCCAACCACCTGTGGTATCTCTGTATTTTCTCCATTTCTCACTTTCACTGCACCTTTTTTCCCTGAGTCTCTTCCTTGTATCCCGTGATGGAAGGTGGTGCCAGGCATAAGATGTCGGGAAATGACCCCTGCTCCTGTGTCGCTCACGGAGCAGTTAGGTACCTGGGTGCAGCTTCGGTGCCCTGTCTGCCCTGCTGAACTGGGGGCTGACTCCTGGGCCCAGTAGCCACAGCAGCTGGAGGAAGGGTCTGGCTCTGCCCACAGGACCTGCAGGACTGCAACGACGAGCTGCAGGCCGCACTGGAAGGCCTGCGGGCACAGCTGCCCCCGAGTCGGCACGGCCAGCTGCCCACGGGACATGGCCCAGCAGGTAGGAGCCTGGTGTTTCGAGGTGGTGGGTCGTGTGCTGCTTCCCGGGGTGGGGGGGGGGCGTGGGGCTGGCCAGCTGCACAGGTGGTCACAAGCCCTTCCGACCTCTTGTGTGGGAGAAGGGGCCTACCTGAGGCCAGGGGTCTGTGCTACCCGCTGAGCCTCAAGGGAGATGGAGGAGGATGAGGGTTCTACCATTTGGGTAGAAGTAAGTGGTGAAGGTTATGAGGACCTTGCCATGACCTCAGGGCAGAGATGTCCCAGGGAGCCTCCTGGGTCCCGGGGAGGGGGGTGGAGTTGGTGATCAAAGGAGATGCTCCACACAGACGGTCATCTGGGGGAGGGGAGGAGAGAGGAGGCTGGGGGGACAGGGGACAGGCTGGTCTCGGGTCTGTGACGGCTTGTACAAGGCAGGTGCTAAACCGCGTGGACCAAGGCTGGCAGGCCGCTGTGGAAGGGGTCTGAGATGGGGCAGGGCCATGGTACCTGGGAAGGGCCCTTCCACCTGCTGCGTGCAGAGCTGATGCCAAAGGCGTCACTCGGAAAAACCAGGCTCCTGCCTCCCAGCCGGGAGGTCTCGAAAGGCTGCAAGCACCGAGAGGTTAATGTTCTTGGCTCCTTCTAGAGACTGGGCTGGAGGTTCTGAGGCCACAGCTGTCCTTGAGGAGGACGGGGTTTGGCTGCTTGCGCCCTCCCTGGCAGCTGGGCGGGGCGGGCACTACAGGTTCACCTGCTCCAGGCTCCACGCCCCTTGCTGCCGTGGGAACCACCGCAACAGCCCCAGCCCAGCAGCCCAACCACCTCTGTGGTCACACGTCACTCAGACACAGCCCCAGAGGATGTGTCGCTCTCATCTGTAACCCTGAGAGCACCGGGCTCCCATATTGTCCTAAAGCTGATACTTAAAACAGGAAAGTCAACATGGGAGCCTCTAAGGGAAACCGAGTGGGGTCTTCTGTGCACCTGGGCCTGAAGGGAGCCCCTCACCTGCAGCTGCATTAGTGGAGCTGATGGCTGCCGAGACCCACAGCCCCGCTGCCCTCAGCCAGGAGGTGTTGGCATGTGGCTGGTGCACTGGTATCATCTGATCCCCAGATGAGTGTCTGGTGCCAGTGTGGCCACGGGGAAGGGGGTTATTGTCACCTCCTCTGTCCCTGGAGGGGACTGAGCTGCACAGAGCATGTGACCCTTGTCGAGAGCCACGATCCGTAACGCAGGGAGCAGAGAGACGGGGTCTGTGCCCAGGGTGCTGTGTCCAGAAGTCTCTGAAGTGTGGCACCAAAGGCAGCCCCAAGCTTCATGTTGGCACTGATACAACCAGAGCGCTCTCCCAGCTGGAGCATTTTCTCTTACGCTTTCCCCACTCGTCTGACCATAGAGGTTCTGTTGGCCCCTTCAAAGGAGGAGGGACAGTCAGGATAGCAGAGTTGTGGTAGCGGGGGCCACGTGGGTCGTGGAGTCTGGGCCGGCAGTGCATCCAGCTGGGGCCACTCCTGATGGCTGCCACTTGGCCAGACCCAGGTGGCGGCCAGTTGTCAGGGCAACGGGGTGCTCTCTTTCCTGAGATACTCACTCTGAGTTCTCTCAGGATGCCATTGAGCCTGTCACTCTTTTTCGTGGAAAACAATCTGGGTGAGAGGTCAGGACGTGTCTGCTCTCTTCACTTGCTGGCCCGTGGACCAGCAGCGGCGGTCACCCCCACATTCTGAATCAAGCCCTGGGTGTGCCCCGCAACACGCACAACGTGGGGGACCCCTGGGCCCAGGAGGGCTGGCTGCTCTTGTGGGTTCATAGGCGCCCTTTGGGGATGAGCTGTAAGGACGGGTGATGTTGCCAGTGGGGAGGATCTTCTGGACCAGGTGTAGCTCACACCCTCTTCCTACGATCTGTCAGAGCCTCCACAAGTGCTTAGTTTGCTTGACTTTTTTGTTGAGACCCCCCCCCCCGCCATGATTTGTGTGATGTAATAGAAAGTAGGGAGGGCTTCTGAGAAAAGGAGGAAGCCGAAATAAAGAATGAAGGCAGAGCTTCGTCATGGCTCATCCTAAAGCACTGTCTGTGCTGTGGTCACTTTTTCCCATTGTCCCCATCCCTCTGTGTGCCTGCCACGGTCAAGGGGGCAGGACATGTACCCCATGTGGCATCTTTCAGGGAATTCAGGGCCTGACAAATCTGGCAGGGAGCCTCCTCACCATTCATACCTTTGAGTCATCTGCGTTCTGGCAAAGACTTGAAATGCTGGTTTGTAAAGATGCCAGCTTTGAGAACTTGGCACAACGGACGGTCCGTGGCCCATGTCCTCTTACTGCCAGCACTGCATTCCTCTTGCGGAAAGTGCCCGCGGAAGGCTGTGCTTTGTCCGGATGTCGGCTTGGAGGTTGGATCAGACCCCGCAGCGTCCTGGGCAGGACATAAACGGAAGTGTCCTCTTGTTGCAGGCATTGTCCCGTTTGTGGGTGATTCTGTCCCAGTGAGTATAGAGACGGAGATAATGTTGGAGCAGGTGAAGGAACGTTACAAAGACCTCGAGATCCAGCTGGAGACCAAGGTCAGGGGGGCTGAGGGAGGCCGGAGGGGTCAGGGAGCTTCCTGCTGCCGGGACACTTCTGCGCACACGTCTGCCCCATAGTGAGCGTGCTGAGCGGGACGGAGGTTTGCAGAGAAATATGCATGACATTGATGTTCTGCCTCACACCCGCTTCGGAAGCAGGCAGGACAGAAGGCGTAACTACTAATGGGAGGGAGCAGGGTTGTGGTATCCCAGCGTCACGAGGGCTGCGCTGAGGCCAGACCTCCCTGCTTGCTCTGTGCTGGGGGGTCACAGTTACCAGCTCTGTTCCAGCTGAAGCACCCTGGACTGCCCCGCGTGGGGGGGCTCCCGGGCCACCCTGGCCAGGCCTGTCTTCTTACATGCCTCCTGCTCCATGACCCAACTGTGGTGGGTTTTGTTGAGGGACGGTACCCACGTCTTGTCACGTGTCACTGCCAGCAAGGTGGGGCCACCTCTCCTTTGCGGTCCTGCCCCTGGGCTCCTGCTGTGGCCTTGCCCACCAGGTCTCCAGGGGGTTCAGAGGCACTGCGGCCTCGCGGTGGGCATTGTCCCCCCTCTGCCCTCCTGCTGCTGCTGCCAGGCACCCAGCCCAGCTCGGCCCCCAGCAAGCAGCCTTTCTGCGCCTGCCAGGCCTGCCCCCCTAGGCCACAGTGAAGGTTACGGGACGTGACAGAAGCAGGTGGCTGCACGGGCCCTGGGGAGCCTTTCACAGGCCCCAGCACCTTGTTGAGGCCGGGCCCCCCGCTCTTTGGATGCTGTGCTGGGCAGCCTTGTATCATCAGGTAGATCATGTTTAGGGGCCCCTGGCTGACATCACTCACGCTTCTTTTCCCAGGTGAATTACTATGAAAGGGAGATGGAGGTGATGAAAAGGGCCTTTGCGGAGGAGAGAAAGGAGCTGGAGCGGGCCTTCAAGCTCGAGGTTGGCGTGCTGCAGGGTCAGAAGGCCGAGCTGGGGATGCTGCACCAGGAGTCGCAGGAGGTGGTCCGAGGCCTGCGGGACCAGCTGCAGCGGGCGGTGGAGCTGGAGCGGGGCCACGCGCGGCAGCTGACCCAGGAGAGAGACCAGCTGGAGGAGGCGCTGCAGCGGGTCAGGTCCGGCGCTGCATCCTTTTGGGATTTCGCAGCCAGGGTTTCTTGCTCGGAACCCGAATTTGAAATTGGATTTGGGCAAACTGCTCAGAATCACAGTGGCTGTTACCTGAGTGGTTCTTGTTGATGCAGACACGTGAGCCCCGAAAGAATAGGCTATTGTACAAATATTCTGACTTTTTGGTTTTTTGCGCATGCGGCACGCAGGATCTCAGTTCCCCGACCAGGGATTGAACCCGTGCCCCTCCAGTGGAAGCAGGAAGTCTTAATCACTGGACCACCAGGGAAGTCCCAAAGATTCTGACTTCAAAAATACGTATTAACTAGCGCTTAGGCCCTGAAGCCCTCTGCTTTGTAGAATTTTGACTCACTTTACCTCCTGCCTCTGACTCGCCTGGTAGCAAGGGCAACACGGTCTCCATCGTCTGTCATCTCATGGTCCTTGGGGAAGTGGATAAAAGGCCTAAAAGCCCCAAAATAACAGGAAAGGCCACTAGTCTGGGTCAGTGGGGTTCTTGAAAAAGCTGAGATGTGTGAGCAAAGGAGAAAAAGGGATAGTTTGGAAAACCGGAACATGGTCTTTTGTGTTACACGAGAAGGGCCCACACGCCTGTCCTCTGGGCTCCGCTGGGAGGCTGGGGGCCTCGAGATCCCTCAGGGGAGCCTCAGGGTGGGGAGGTGGCCGGAGACATTGGTGTGTGGGCAGGTGAGGGGAGCGCCCAGGTGTGCAGCTTGGCCCTCCTCCCCGGACCCCCGGGGGCTCAGGCTGGCACACGCGCCATCTCAGGAGTCCCATATTCTAGAAGGGCTTTTCCAGGTGCTGCAGAGGTGATGCAGGCACTTGCAGGCCATGCACGGCCGTGTGATGTGGTTACTGCTCTGCGTGCAGTGTCTTTGGCCCCATTAACCCCCGCACAGCACACCTGCAAGGTCCCGTGGAGACAGAGGCTCCGTGACGTGTCGTGTCACTCGTCCAGGCAGGTGACGCCGGCTCGCCACAGACACGGGTGTGTCCGGCTGAGGCGCCAGCTTCTGCTTGCCGGGTGACCATGGGCAGGCTGCTTCACTGAATAAAAGGGTTACGTGGGATTTATGATAAACCAAAAGGATTAAATGTCAGTGCACCTCCCAGCTAGAGAAAGAAGAAAACATTAGCATAGCCAGAAGCCCCGGGCTCTGACCCCAGACCCCCCTCACTCCTCCCTGAGGTACCTGGACCATTTACTACCATCTAGACCTTACTCTGCCCCTGCCTCAGAGATGGGTGTCCCAGGTGACGTGGAACCTTGGTTGTGGTGGCCTGCCTTCTGAATTCCCTCCACCATGAAGCAGAGGTGGTGCTGGGCCACACAAGCGGCACAGAGCCCGAGGTGAATGTGTGGACACACGTCTACTATCTGGGCTGCTGCTGACAGGCTGGTTTCAGACCCAGCGCACACGCGAGTTCACAGTAGGCTCCAGGCACACACAGGGGCCTTCAGCACAGATGCAGCCCAGCGCCCAGAATCCCACTCTGCTGTCTGTCTCAGTGGACGGACACGTGAGCCCAGCCCTGTGCTGTCCAAATTCTCTACCCCAGCCCCAGCCTCGAGGCCCAGCAGGCTGTCCTGTCCCTCTCTCTTCTCCTCCTGCCCCGCTGCCGGCCCTGTCCTGTTGGCCCCATAGCTAAAGTCACAGTTTGAGTCTCAGTGGGGTCTGCATCATTGGACGCTGTTTCCCGGGCACTGCCATGTGCCAGCACAGCCGGGGGTGCAGCCGGGAGCGAGACAGGTGTTTGGAGCTTTCAGCCGCCTCGTCGCCCTGCCCCACCCCGCCCAGGTGGGGCTCCGGGGAGGCTCCATGCTCCGGCGCCTGTAACCCCAGTTACAGGTCTGTTCAGCTCTTCTGTTCCTTCCTGAGTCAGTTTTGGTAGATTGTTTCTGGGGGTTTGGACATGGACATTTTTGAAGAATCCAGACCAGGCATTTTGCTGAACGGCCCTCAGCTTGGATGCTTGGTTAGATGCCCTCTTTATGGAACCATCTTCTTTCCTCTGATGTGTGGCCTTTAGTGAAACTCTCTTTGGATGAAATTCCCTCAGTTTTTTGTTGATCTGAAAATGTCTCCAATTCTCCCCTGTTTCTAAAGGATGGTCTTCCTAGGAGCAGGAACTTAGATGAGCAGTCAAAGGGCTGCCCTCTGCCCTTTGACCTGGGCAGTCTGCTCCATCCAACCGTTGCTGCCTTGTGTGAGCGTCCATTTCCTATTGCTGCTGTGATGAATTACCACAAAGTCAGAGGCTTAAAGCATCACGATTTAAAATTTCACAGTGTCGGAGCCGAGAAGTTAGAAGTGGGTACAACTGGGCAAAAATCTGGGTGTCAGCAGCTGCCTTTCTTGCCCGAGGCTCTGGAGGAGAACCTGCAGGCCTTACATTCCTTGGTCCGGCCCCTTCCTTCTTTAACACCAGCAGTGACTGGTTGGTCCTCCCCCCACTCCATCCTGACGCCCACTCTTCCGCCTCCTCTTCTGCAGCTGAGGAGCCTTGTGGCCACCTGGACAGTCCAGGACACTCTTCCCGTCTAAGGTCAGCAAATTAGCAGCCTTAACTCTTGCGTTGATTCCCCTTTGCCATGAAACAGCTCGTTCTCAGGTCCTAGGGACTGAACCCTAGAACCTGAGAATGATGATCTGAGTTGTATCCTCTGGCTGCTATTAACTTTTCCATCTTCTATGGTTTTTCTTTGGTATGTTTAGGTGTGTATTCTTTCACTTTAACTTTTTATTAAAGTGTTATATGCACAAGAAAAATACACACGTGTGTGCAGTTGGAAGAATTGTTGATGAATTGGACACATCTGTGTCCCCAGCACAAGTCCCCCAGGGGTCACTTTTCCAAGTCAGGATAGTGGCAACCCTTGGGGGCTTTGGGGAGCCCCATTTTTTGTTCTGGGTGCTGGTGTACGTAAGAATGGAATTGTTGGGTCGTAGGACATAGGTGTGGTTTTCTTTTTACTTATCCTACTTAGAAAACATTGTCTATTGAATGTGTAGATTTGTGTCCTATGAAAAACTCTCAGCCATCATTTGTAAAATATTGCTTCTCCCCTCACTGTCCTCTACAACTGGATGGATGATGTTAGGTCTTTTCACTTTTCCTCCATTTCTTTCTATCTACCTATCTATCTGTTTATTTATTTAACATCTTTATTGGAGTATAATTGCTTTACAATGGTGTGTTAGTTTCTGCTTTATAACAAAGTGAATCAGCTATACATATACATATATCCCCACATCTCTTCCCTCTTGCGTCTCCCTCCCTCCCACCCTCCCTATCCCACCCCTCTAGGTGGTCACAAAGCACCGAGCTGATCTCCCTGTGCTATGCGGCTGCTTCCCACTAGCTATCAATTTTACGTTTGGTAGTGTATACATGTCCGTGCCACTCTCTCACTTTGTCCCAGCTTACCCTTCCCCCTCCCCGTGTCCTCAAGTCCATTCTCTAGAAGGTCTATGTCTTTTTTCCCATCCTGCCCCTAGGTTCTTCATAACCTTTTTTTTTTTTAGATTCCATATATATGTGTTAGCATATGGTATTTGTTTTTCTCTTTCTGCCTTACTTCACTCTGTATGACAGACTCTAGGTCCATCCACCTCACTACAAATAACTCAGTTTCATTTCTTTTCATGGCTGAGTAATATTCCATTATATATATATGCCACATCTTCTTTATCCATTCATCTGTCGATGGACTCTTAGGTTGCTTCCATGTCCTGGCTGTTGTAAATAGAGCTGCAGTGAACATTGTGGTACATGACTCTTTTTGAATTATGGTTTTCTCAGGGTATATGCCCAGTAATGGGATTGCTGGGTCGTATGGTAGTTCTATTTTTAGTTTTTTAAGGAACCTCCATTACTGTTCTCCACAGTGGCTGTATAAATTTACATTCCCACCAACAGTGCAAGAGGGTTCCCTTTTTTCCACACCCTTTCCAGCATTTATTGTTTGTAGTTGTTTTGATGATGACCATTCTGACTGGTGTGAGGTGATACCTCATTGTAGTTTTTTGGTTTTTTTTTTTTTTTTTTTTTTTTTTTTTGTGGTATGCAGGCCTCTCACTGTTGTGGCCTCTCCTGTTACGGAGCACAGGCTCCGGACGCGCAGGCTCAGCGGCCATGGCTCACAGGCCCAGCAGCTCCGCAGCATGTGGTATCTTCCCGGACCGGGGCACGAACCCGTGTCCCCTGCATCGGCAGGCGGACTCTCAACCACTGCGCCACCAGGGAAGCCCCTCATTGTAGTTTTGATTTGCATTTCTCTAATGATTAGTGATGTTGAGCATCCTTCTTCCTCCATTTCTTAACCTCTCTTTCATTACTTCTGACTTCTTTTCTGTCTATGGCACATTCTGCCAGTGAATTTTTCTTTTGACATTGACTTTTTTCCAAAATTCTGTTTAGTTAGTCCTGTCTGATCATTTTTGATAGCTTCTTGTTGCTTGTCCTTTTTAAAATTTCCATCTTTTAGTTAAGTAAACATTTCATAATATTTATCCTTAGTTTGTGTCTGATAATTCCAGTATCTGAGGTTCCTACAGGATCTAATTCTGTTGTTCTGGCTTCTTCTGACTCTCATAGGTGGTCCTTTTCCACGTATATTGTGATGATCTTTAATTGTGAGCTCATGCTTACGTGATGTTTATCTCTGGGAATCTTGGGAGCTGTAGTAGAGGGTGCTCCCTGCAGAAAGGATGTGTTTTGCTTTTGCCAAGAGTTGGGAGCCTCTTAATCTGAGACCACTTTAACCTCTTCCAGGGAACTGGCCCAGTGCATGTATCCATGGTGTGGTTTCTCCACACTGGTGTAGGTGCTGGCCTCAGGGTAACCCCATTTTTGTGTTGCTTAATGCTCATGGCTTTGGTTTCAGCTTCCGGGGTTTTTTTGTTTGGGGACCCCTGGAGGTTTCCATTACCTTCTGTGAGGACATCACGCACTAGATGATCAGCTTTGCTCTGGTTATTTGGTGAGTGTGGGCAGCTGGGGTGGAGCAGCTGCCATCTAATTTGAGGTCCAGGAAGCTGGAGGCAGAATCCCCTGCCAACCACATACACACACACACAACTGCCTTGAATCAATTTGTTTTCCATCCTGGAGCCGGAATGACAGTTCAAAACACAGACCTCATTTGTGTCACTCCCCTGCTTGAAACCCTTTGCTGCTTTTAAAATTCCGTTGACTTCTATGTCTTTATTTTTCTCTCTAGTTCCTCATGAGGAAAAATGAAGTGGTACTTATGCTTATGAAGGAGATACTTATGCTTGACATTATAAGAATAATACATGAACATATGAGGTCATGTGGCTTTGAGTACTTTTAGAGAGAAAAGAAGCTAATGCCAGGTAGAGACCTGTTTAGGGGAATAAATGTCTGCAAGACCAACATGCGTTAAGGATAGACTCTCTGGGCAGCAGGCGTGGGTTTCAGGCTGCCTCCCCGTGATCTTTACTGGTCAGTTGCTCGTGTGTCACACATCGATGGGGTTACCTTCCCAGGGAGACTCTAAGAGCATCAGAAGCCAGGGAGGGCTCCGGGAAGACTCGGTCCCAGCAGCCACTGTCCGTACTTGCTTTTCCCCCTGAAGGCTCCATGTGGTATCAGGTCGCCCTCTGTCCACTGATACGGGCATCGTCCCAGGCTCCTCCTGGTACTGACCTCAGGGTGTAGGATAGCGGCACTCTTCCCTTGGGATCCGGCCTCCCCAGTCCTTGTGTTCCTCAGCTTTGTGCTGGAGTCCCCTGGGTGGAGGGGGTGGCCACTCTCCTTGCAATGACCTTGCGAGGACTCACCCAGCATCTTGCACTGGTGCCAGCCATGGGCACACTCACATTTCAGTGGAGTTTATAAGATGCAGGAACAGGCCAGCTGTGAACACGAAGAACCAAGGTGCTCAATACACCAGGGAGTTGTTGATTGTGTGGCCGTTTTAGAAGCTAAGAAAGCTTTGTCTTCTATAGCTTATCTCTTGGGAGATGCAAACCAGAGCAGGTTAACACGGGATACAGGAAAGCGAAGGAAGTCGTGTCCTGTGCCCTCATCTAAGGAAGGGGAAGTGTGGCTGCAGGGTCACTGCAAGACTGGAGTGCGTGGGGGTGACCAGCTTCTAGAGTTCCCACTCTTCTTCCTTTCTTAAATTTCTCATGCAGAATCAAGTTGGATAGGCTTTCTGAAGAAAACACGTTTTTGAAAAATGAGCTGGCAAGGATCCAGCAAGAGCTTGAAGCTGCAGAAAGGACAGAGGCTGCACAGAGGTAAGGGCCGTCTCAGTGGTCCCACCCTGACCCCGGTCCCTGACAGGGCTTGCTCTTCGTAGAGTAAGCTTAGGAGGCATTGCTGTAGAAAGTGGGACGTGTTCACAGGTAACCCGCATTCCAGGAGAGCCGTGCTGCCCTCTGACCAGCCTTGCCAGGCACAGCGGGGCTCGGGCCTCCTTGCGGATGTCAGCAGCCACCTTCCTTCCTGAGCTCCTCGCTCGCAGAGTAGGAGGTGCCAGGTCAGCACCACCGCCACCAGCTGCAGCACATTTGTTCTTGTCCTGATAATGGTTTCAGCTGTGCTTTTCGCCAAGGTTCATTCCTGGTCTGTCGATTTCAGTGAGTCAGAGTCAGGGGTCGGGGGCCTGAGCACTGAGGCAGGAGAGGTGTGTGTGTGTTGTGGTGGAGGTTCGGGGTGTGTGTGTGTGTGTGTGGTGGTGGAGGCTTGGGGTGTGTGTGTGTGTGTGTGTTGTGGTGGAGGTTCGGGGTGTGTGTGTGTGTGTGTTGTGGTGGAGGCTTGGGGTGTGTGTGTGTGTGTGTGTGTGTTGTGGTGGAGGCTTGGGGTGTGTGTGTGTGTGTGTGTGTTGTGGTGGAGGTTCGGGGTGTGTGTGTGTGTGTGTGTTGTGGAGGCTTGGGGTGTGTGTGTGTGTGTGTGTGTGTTGTGGTGGAGGCTTGGTGTGTGTGTGTGTGTGTGTGTGTGTGTGTGTGTGTGTGTGTGTGTGTGTGTGTGTGTGTGTGTGTGTGTGTGTGTGTTGTGGTGGAGGCTCGGGATGCCCGTCAGTGGATTTCTGCTTTCACTATCAGAGCCTCATCCTTGTTTGGCTTTTTTTAAAACGACGTTCAAGATGAGCTCAGCTCTAAACTGCCGAGAATGCAGTGTTGATTTGATTAAAGTGCCTGATGATGAAAGCCTGGGATCCTAAGTGGATGGTCAATAAGCGATCGCTGTTACGTTACAGCAGTTCTGAAATCTGCAGGATTTTTCCCTCCAGGAACCATTTTCCCCTAAGTTTGGTGCTGGGACCCCTTTGACCTCAGATGTCAGTGAATGTAAGCCTGTGTTGGTGTTTATGCTGCTGGGTGTGAAGAGCAGTCGCATGTGCTAGAGAGAGATTAACGTGTGTGATTGAGGAACGTCATGGAGGGTTTGTTCTTACAGTGCTGTCAGCGTTCCTCTGGTTCCGAAGCTGGGATCCGATTGGACCAGCAGCAGCAATAGCATAGGACAGTGACGGAGCAGTGGCTGTAGGGTACCAGGAGCAGGTGTACAAATCCAAGCCGCCAAGGTGACCGTGAGCGATGAGTGGTCAGTGATACTGTTAACTTTGCTTCTTCAACAGGAAGGAAGTTGAGGTTTTAAAGAGACAGAAGGAAAAGGCCTGCTCTGAGATGGAAGAGCTCTGCACACAGGTGAAGTACTGACACCTGGCATGAAGCTGATGCCACCCTCCCTTTTCCATTATTTTGAAATAATTTCAAGCTTACAGCAAGGAAGCACAGAACTTTGTTATGAAAGATTTGAGAGTGAGTTGCTGACGCTTCAGCCCTCTCCCACCCCAAAATAGGAAATCAGTGTGACTATGAAACTGCCCCATCAGCCAGCCCAGGACCTCATGTGGCTTCAGTCCACCTGTCCTTGTTGTTAGGACCTGGCGCTTTTGAAGGTTACAAGTGGTTGTTTCGGTGTATCTGGTGCTTCCCTGTGATTGGATTCAGATTATGTGTGAATATCCCCAAAGTGATGCTGTGTCCTTCTCACCCCTTCCAGTCCGGGGACACAAGCATTAGTGACGTCAGCTTAGATTCTCGGTCAGGTGGTGTTGGTCAGGCTTCTCCACAAAGTTACTTTCCCCTTGGTAATTACTGAATATTTTATGGGGAAATGCTTTGATATGATGTGAATATCTTGTTCTTCCATCAAATTCTCACCCCCTTGTTTTATCACCCTCTGTTTCTTGGTGGAGTCAGTTATTACTGTGATGGTGGCCAGTTGGTGACTAATCCCAGCTTCCTTTTATATTTGTTAATTGGTGTTCTAGTGTAAGGAAGAGCTTTTTCTTCTCTCCATTTATTTATTTATTTTAATTAATTTATTTATTCTTGGCTGCATTGGGTCTTCATTGCTGCACACGGGCTTTCTCTTCTTGCAGCAAGCGGGGGCTACTCTTCGTTGTGGTGCGCGGGCTTCTCATTGCGGTGGCTTCTCTTGTTGAGGAGCACGGGCTCTAGGGCACAGGCTCAGTAGTTGTGGCTCACAGGCTCAGTAGTTGTGGCTCACAGGCTTAGTTGCTCCACGGCACGTGGGATCTTCCCAGACCAGGGCTCGAACCTGTGTCCCTTGCATTGGCAGGCAGATTCTTAACCACTGCACCACCAGGGAAGCCCTCCATTTATTTATTCATCATTATGTTACTATCATAGATTCCTGTTTTCTTCAATGGGTTACTCATATGTTACCCAGTGTTTATTTTCATGCTCAAATTGTCCCAGATTTGGCCAATAAGAGCCCCCTCAGGGTGACTTCTGGGTCCTCCTGACAGGTCCTGGTCATTCTTTGCACACTTCCTCACTTTCTGGTGCCCCACGATATTCCAGGTTCATCTAGTACTTCCCTGCCCCAGTCCTGGAAGCAGTCATTTCTCCAAGGAACCCTTGGTGACTTTTAGTTCTGAATGGTATTTAGAGACCAAGATCTGGGCACTAGGAATGCTCACGGCTCCTGGGGCATCGCTATGTCCAGGTGGAGTTAGTGCATAGAGCTAGGGAGTGTATACATATATTTATTATGCTCACACGCACATGGTTTCAGGTATATTTATTTATATATCTCCCTACTGAAAACCATGCATTCAAACTCTTATCTGCAATTCCAACATCACAGGGATAATTCTAGTTTTCTCCCTTTCCATATTTATAACTCTTGCCTCTAGCAATGAAAAACCTGGTTTCCTCATCTTCAATAGATTTACTTAACTATTTGCTTAATCCCTTTACCCTGCGGGTAAACGCCCTGTCTCACTCAGCACTGACGTTCACCCTGGTCTCCCTTTGCCCCATAAGTAAATGCCTTCTGTGCTTGGTCTCACTTACTGGCTTTTGGAGTGAAGCACAGAAGCTGGGATGCATCATTCTTGTTTTTGTTTTTGTTTTTTAATTCTTTTTTAAATTGACATTAGTATTGATAATTGCAGACTCCCAGGTGGTTATAAGAAGTATATTACAGAGAAATACACTTTGTCCAGTTTCTTCCAGTTGTAACATTTTATGGAACTATAGTATAATATATCTGTGTTAGTTTGCTAGGGCTGCCATAACAAAGTACCACAGAGTGAGTGGCTTATACAACAGAAGTTTATTTCCTCATAGTTCTCAAGGTTAGAAGTCCAAGATCAGGGCAGGGCTGGTTTCTTCTGAGGCCTCTCTCCTTGGCTTGTATACAGCTGTCCTCTCCTTGGTATCCTCACATGGTCGTCCCTCGGATGTGTCTGTGTCCTCATCTCTTATTAGGACACCATCATATTGGACTCATATGACCTCATTTTACCTTAATCACCTCTTTGAAGACCCCATCTCCAAATACAGTCACTCTGAGGTATTGGGGGTTTGGGCTTCAACATGTGAATTGGCAGGGATCAGTCCATAATGGATATCAACAACCAAGATGTCGACATTGATACAATCCATGGGCCTTACTCGGGCTTCCCCAGTTTTACTTGTGTACTCGTGTGTGTGTCAAGTTCTATGCAATTTTATCCCCTGTGTAGGTTTGTGTCTCCACGACCATAGTCAAGATACTGAACAGCTCCAGCTCCACAAGGATCCTTCACATTTCATAACCAAACCCCCCCGCCTTCCTGCCCACCTACCCCAGCCCCTAACCCCTGAAAACCACTAACTGCCCTTCATTTCCAAAATTGTGTCATTTCAAAATGCGATACAAAAGGAAAACAGAATACGAACTTTGGGGCTGCCTTTTCTCACACATCATAATTCCCGGCTGTGTGTCCCCGCTTAGCTTCTCCCTGTCGCTGGACACTATTCCAAGGCATTGATGTCCCGTGGCTTGTTTTTTTTTGTTTGTTTCTTAATATTTATTTCTTTATTTGGCTGCGCCTGGTCTCAGCTGCAGAACGCGGGATCTTCGTTGTGGCCTGCGGGCTCTAGTTCCCTGACCAGGGATCGAACCCGGGCCCTTGGGAGCACGGAGTCTTAACCACTGGACCACCAGGGAAGTTGCCCACAGCTTGTTTTAATGCTCACCTTTTAAAGGACGGCTGGGCTGATTCCAGTTTGGGGCTATCACAGAGGTGCCGTGAACATTCTCAGGCAGGTCTTTGTGTGGTTATAGGTTTTCATTTCATGGGATAAATGCCCAGGAGAGCAGTTGCTGAGTTGTATGGTAGTTGCGTGTTTAGTTTTATAAGAAATTGCCCAACTGTTATCCAGAGTGGCTGTAACAGTTTCCGTTCCTGCCAGCAATGTGTGCTTGATCCAGTTTCCCCACATCCTTGTCCACACTTGTGTTGTCACTGTTTTATTTTAGCCACCCTGATAGGTGTGTACTGAGTCCAAAAGGTTAGAGGGGGCTGCAGTTGGGTATCCCCTTCCCCACGCTGGTTCTGATCTGGAAAAAGGACGTTTCCCTTGAGGGCAGGAGAACAGAACGCTCTGTGTACTTCAAAATGGTCACTGTCTTAGTCTGCTCAGCCTCCATACAGAATGCCACAGACAGGTGGCTTAAACCACAGGAGTTTTATTGCCTCACAGTTCTCGAGGCCGGAAGTCCAAGATCAAGGCAGGGCTGACTTGGTTCTGGCGAGGCTCTTCCGGGTTTACAGACGATGCCCTCTCACTGTGTCTTCTCATAAAGTCACTGTCCTATCAGATTAGGACCCCACCTCGTGAGCACATTTAACCTAATTAATTACCTGCTGCAAGCCCTGTCTCCAGACACAGCCGAGAGTTTGTGGACACAGTTCCGCCCACAGTAGCCACTTTACTTTGTTTCGGGCTCCAGCCATCAGCTCCTGGTGAGCTGTGACTCTCTTTGCCCCTCTCTCCAGTTTTCAGGGCATTGATTTGCCCTGTGGCCTCAGTTCTCTGATGGGTCTCAGAAGAGTGGTTGAGTTTTCAGTTACTCAGCTTTTTCTTGTTGGGAGGATGGGAGTGACGACTTCCAAGCTCTTTACAGGCCAGACCAGAAGCCAGAAATGGTGTTCTGTTTTTCACATGGGATTCTGCATGTTCACTGTCAGGACATAGAAGTACAGTGGATTTTCACCTGCCAACCTTGTGTCCTGACACCTTGCTGAGCTCTTACTCTCTCTGGGAGTGTTTTTATTTATTTTTAATTTTTAAATTTTATTATTATTATTATTTTTGTGTTGGGTCTTCGTTGCTACGCGTGGGCTTTCTCTAGTTGTTGCGAGTGGGGGCTACTCTTCGTTGCGTGTCTGGGCTTCTCACTGTGGTGGATTCTCTTGTTGCAGAACACAGGCTGTAGGAGCGCGGGCTTCCGTAGTTGCAGCCCGCGGGCTCCATAGTTGCGGCACGTGGGCCCTTGAGTGCATGGGCTTCAGTAGCTGCGGTGTGTGGGCTCTAGGGCGTGCGGGCTTCAGTAGTTGTGGCTCACGGGCTCTAGAGCGCAGGCTCATTAGGTGTTGTCCACGGGCTTGGTTGCTCCTCGGCATGTGGGATCTTCCCAGACCAGGGATCGAACCCATGTCCCCTGCGTCAGCTGGTGGTTTCTTTCTTTTTTTTTTTTTTTTCACAGAATAAAACACTGCTTTTACATGGGTCTCAATCTGAAATCCACAAATGCTAGTAAGTTTTTAAATGTTTTAATATGTTTCAAAGTTAAACCCAAGACACATTGACTTCATAGGAAATCCACTGAGAAATGTTTTTCTAGGCTGAACACCTCTTTCCCTTTAGTCTCCCCCAGCAGAGCAAGTACATGTTAATTACTTTACTGCTGTCCCACCACTATACCAAGATCACCTAAACTGTGTGTGTAGTATTCCGAATGTTCTTAGTTATACCCTAATTTCACTAACTGCAAAAGATTTTCTGGGATAACCTGTCACATGAATTCTTTGGCTACTTTTGAAGATGAAGTCCAAAGAACTCTTAAATGATTCTCCTTTGTGGGGGTGGGTGGTATTTTATAAGCATTAGCAACCAGGACCTGGGGCTGTGCTGACCCCATCTGGCATCACTGGGAGACAACCAAAGAATCATATGAGGCAACAGCCAACTAAGTGACTCAAAACTGAAGGTTAAATTTAAAGAAAAAACTAATTTAGAGAAAAAAAGGTAATCCTAGAGGAACTCGTTCTAAGCAGTCAATCATTATGCCTCTGTGTGTGTGTGTGTGTGTGTGTGTGAGTGAGTGTGTGTGTGTGTAAGGCACAACCAGATGCATTCAGTGCAGCCTGGCAGGTGGATTCTTAACCTCTGCACCACCAGGGAAGTCCTCTGGGAGTGTTTTTGTCACCTCTGGCTTCTCAGACCTCTGCTGTCCCCGGAGAGACCCATAGCTCTCGCCCCAGCCTGCTTCTTCCTGCGCCTGGCTGATGTGGTGGGAACACCTGGCCCTGGGGCGACAGTGACGCGCCCACCAGCTGTGCGTGGACACGGCGTGGACACGGCTCTGAGGCACGGAGGGCTGCAGACCCTCGGCCTCCAGAGCGGCTGCTGGGGAAAAGCAGATGAGCGAAACGTGGTTTGTGTGAAGGTGTGTGACACCCGGTTGGATTCCGTGTGTCACCTGCTGGCTGCTGTTGCATCCCAGGCAGCACCGCCCGGGGTCCAGCATCCGCTGCCTGCAAAGTGGGCGATCTTATCAGTGTGCTCCCCCCACCGAGAGCCTCGGTTTTGTGTTTAATGGCAATGATTTGAAGAGAGTCACGTGCCTCAAGTATAACGAGGGTTTTTTTCCCCTTCAAATTGCTTAAGATAATGTTAGAAATAACCGTGGGAGAAACAAGAAAACCATACCAGTTCTTCAGAGCAGTGGATGGGTGTTGATGGGCCGTGAGCGCCCCTGGTGCCCAGTCTGCTGCTTCTTGGATGGACCAGAGTTCATCCTCTGCCCTGTGGCCTGAGAGCCCGTCACTCTGGGGACGCTGAGCTCCTCACCCACTAGTTTCCAGTAGTAACCCTACCCCACCAGCTGTGATGACCAAAATGGTCTCCAGACATTGCCAAAGCATCCCTCGGGGAGCAAGAGTGTCCCTGGTTGAGGACCACTGGAATGCTGTTGGTTTAAAAACAATAACTTTTTCATCTGTTTTATCCCTTTTTGTTCTAGAGTCAGAAATGCAAGGATGAATTGTCCCAGCTCAACCACAGGGTCCTGCAGCTGGGAGAGGAGGCCTCTACCCACCAGGCCCAGAGCCAGAAGAATCACATCACTGTTCAGCTGCTGACACAGAGACTGGAGGAGGCGGTGTGCCGGGAAGAGCTGCAGGTGGGTGGCCGGCGGGGCAGGGAAGGGCAGACAGGCTGGCCTTAAACAGATCAGGAACAGCCCTGATGTGCCTGGAGGTAAAGTGAGGGACTTAACAAGCAAGCCCTGAAAATATATGGACTTCAGCAGCTTTTACGAAGCCTGGTATCTAGAAAAAGTAGTAGAAAGGAATTAAATCCTGATGATAGGAGAGTAAGTTGGTACAACCTCTCCGGAGGACAATATGGCAAAATATACATCAAGAGCATCAAGAACGTCCGTGTGCTCTGGCTTCACGATTCTGCTAGTGGGAACTTTACTGAGCATTGTGTACGGACTTAGCTGGAAGTATTTTTACTGCTGTGGTATTTATAATAGCAAAACAGAATTGGAATCAGCTTTGAATCATCAACAGTATTGAATTAGTAAATGATGGTGCAGCCATTAAAAACCATGTTCTTGAAAAGTATTTAACACTCAAGATATAATAAGAGGGGGAAAGCACAGCATACAACCTCTTAGTGACAGAAGTCCGTGCGTGTGGAGGGAGGGCCAGGAGATACAGCAGAACGTCGGGTGTGGTCCTCGGGCTGCTGGGATCACGGATGAGCTGAATTTTGTAATTTTTGCTTTTCTGAAGTTTCTGCATTAAACATGTATCACATTGCTAAGATACTTCTTATACTTGTGAAATTGATTTTTAAAAAACAGGATAACCAAATCCAGAAACTTGAACTTGAACTTGAACACGTGACTCAGGAACGTCAGAGCCTGAGACTGGCACAGTCACAGCTGAGAGAGGCCCTCGAAGAGAGTCGGGACCAGGTGGGTGTGCGCGGTGGTCCCAGCCCGGGAGGGGTCAGCCTTGCCTCTGACAGCCTGGCCGGGACTAGTCCAGCCAGGGGCATCGTTGGTCTGCCTCAGGTCACCCGGCTAGTTGGGCACCTGCCAGGCCCGGGACTGAGTCAGGCTCAGTCCAGGGTCGGGTTGAACTCGAATGAGCCATGTGAAGAGCTGTGCCTATTCCTCACGAGGGGAGGAGGCCATAGCAGTGCCTCCAGGTGTGCCCTCTACAGATGGAGGGGCCAGGGAACGCGGCAGGTGGCCTCTGAGGTCCAGGCTAACAGGGCAGAGCAAGCCCCGAGGTGCCCCAGCTCCGCGCCCCCAGTGGAACCCAGGTGTCACATACCTGTGGGTGTTCCACCTGCTCTCCTGCCGCAGCATTTGTCCAGCGCTCACCAGGCTCAGGGGAGGCAGGGAGTTCGCCGTCTGGGACAAACAGATGTGAGCAGAGTGGGCCCAGGGGGGACGGCGGGTGCCTGACAGCGTGAGGTTCAGGGACACAGGGCTGGTTCTTCTGAGGAGCTCGAGCAGGAGAAGGGAGGTGATGGGGTGAGGTGCCCTGAGGGCCACGGGCCCAGTGTGGACTCAGACTTGGGGTGTGCTTGGAGGGCCAGGGTACAGCAGCGGGAAAAGGGCCGTGGGAGAGGGTCTCTAACCCGCATGCCTCTGGCCAGCCTTTGTACCAGGTTCCCCAGTGGCCCCTGGCCTGACTCCTGGACTTGGTTGTGGTCCCCTGGTGTGAACAGTCACTTCTCAGATGGCCCGGGGCTGCAGAGAGGTCAGTCTGGGTGCGGGACCCCCCACCGGGGCCTTATGAGGTGCTGTCAGGCTCCCGTGGGCTCAGCCCCCTGCTGTAAGCAGGCACTTTCCCCGAGGTGCCGCCACGGCCTGGGGGCTCCCTTCTCTATTTTTAGTGCAAAAGGAACCCGGAGAAGTTGCCTGGACTAGATTGAGCCTTCAAGGCTAAGGAGTCAGATCCATCTGCTGGCAGAAGGGCTGGGCTGCCAGAGGTTTCCGTGCCTGCTGGGCTGCCCAACATTCAGCTGCCGTCACAGGCAGGAGATACTGCACTTCAGCAGGCTGCTGTGACATGGGCTGGAGTCCCCTTTTGTGATTTAGACGAGGACCCCCGTGAAACACACCTGGATGAAAGTGTGGAGAAGGGAAGTAAGGAGCTTCCAGGGCACCTAGGGACCCTCTGGGTGTGCGGAGGTGAGGTGCACACAGAGCAAAGGGGGAGGGAGGGAGTGGTCACCGGTGCGCCATGAGTGGTTCCAAGGTCACAGGTCAAGCAGGGGAGCCAGGCGTCCAAGAGGGCACTTACAGGGGTGCCATGGACAGGGGCACCCGCACCAGCCTCTCCACGGCATGGGGTTCTCGTGGTGCAGCAACCAGGCACCCCCAGAAGAGCATACAGGTGGCTAGGCTTCTGAGGCCGGTGCCCGGGAGTTTTGAATATCACTTCCCCACATCCTGCCGGTCCAGCTTGAATTCAGGGCAGGGAGCGCTGCTGTCTGAGGGGCTCGCTGCCCCGCCCCAGCATCCAGAACGTGAAGGCCCTGGCTTCCCGGCTGCAGTGGCCCCACTGCTCTCCTGGGGACGTCCCCCTTCTCACATGGCAGTTGAGCAGGGCTCTCCGGAGGCAGCCCAGCCTCCACCCGCACCTCACTTCACAAGGAGGGTACCCGCTCAGGGCACTCAGTTGGGCGGTGCTGATGTACCACCCAGCCAGGTGGAGAGCGGGCGGCGAGGAACCTGGGCAGGGGGTGTGAATAGCACTTTCGGGCGGGCGGGGGCTCAGACACGGGCCGGAGTGACTGCAGAGTGACCGTCTGAATCTCGAAAGTCAGGAGGAGGCTACATCTGGTGGAGGGTGTGTGAGAACTATCCTCCCCTCTCTTCATCCCAAAGAGCATGGTAGCTGCCCTGCTGGACCTGTGTGTACGGGTGTGTCTCTGGGGGGACCCGTCCTGGAGAACCGCCTGGGGTGGCCCCTCAGACACGCAGTGACACGGGACAGTGAGGGAAGTGGGGCTGCGGGCTCACAGCCTCGCTCTTGCCTGGCATGGCCGGCGCCCTCCTCTCCAACCTGCCCTCGGCAGGACCCCTGGCAGAGCTGTTGCCTCTCCTGTCTGTGGGGTCTCAGAGGGAAGTTCTGTGTGTTCCAGACTAAGCTGCCAGAGTCCAAGTGATGTAAGTGGTGTTGAGATCTGGCCTCCCAGGTGGTCCGTCAGGGGAAGTGGCCAGGCTCTGGACAGCTTGGTACCAACGACCCAGTGGGTTCTGTGCCCAGGGAGAGGGTGCTGAGGTCCATCCACACCTGCTCCCAGCCCCTCGCTGATCACTGTGTAACCCACCTCTGGGACCCCGGCCGCAGCCAGGTGTCAGGAGCGTGAACTCTTCACTTAGAGGAAGGCTGCCATACACAGCTGGCGTGGGTCACAGTATTAAAGGAAATACACCCCAGTAATGTACCCGGAAGGTAAACATGACAGAAGGTTACGTAATCCGGCGGGAGGTCACGTGGAGGAATACAGGCAGGCCTTCCTGGCTCTCACTGTGCCGAAGCGCCAGCTGAATGGAGTTTTGGCGTCAGAATTCAGCTAAACGGGCTCCTTAGGAATCGTGGGTTTTGCTGCAGACACTTCCTTTGTGGGGTGACCTTAAAGGTAGGGATGCAGTCTTCCGTGTCTGGTAGTGACCCGGTAGCTCTGGGCAGTCACCACAACACTGGGTGCCTTCTCCCCGGGCAGCTGTACGGGGCCGCCATGAGGCTGAGGCTGGCCCGGTCCCAGCACGCCCACGAGGTCCAACGGCTGCAGGAGCAGATGGAGCAGCTGGTGCCTCGGGGCCGCGTGGCTGAGCTGCAGCAGCTGCTGGAAGGGGAGCGGCAGGCGGCTCGGCAGCTCCAGGAGGAGGAACGGGTGAGGACAGGGGCCCAAGGGCCGGCTGAGGGTGACGGGGAGGGTAAGGTTGGCTCTCTGGTGACTTAGCCAAAAGCTGCCCAGGTGCCCAGGGGAAGATGGCCCCGCAGATGTCCCATTACGTGAGGACTGGTTTCTGGAAGCTATGGGACCCAACTTTCCCTGAGAACTGGGGGGCATTGAGCAGCTGACCCAGAAGGCCCCCCGAAGCCCCCCAGTCTGTCTTCCGGGCTGCATGTGTCTGCAGCCAGCCACACGGCCACACACACGGTCTCCACTTCCAGGCCTGAAAGATGGTGATAGAGGGGCCGCGAGGTAGGTGACGGGCAGTGTCCCTGCTTGTGTAGCCCTGTGAGAGTACAGGCAGGTGCCAAGATCCTGAGGTGGGCTGTGGTCAGCATGTTTAAAGGTAGCCAGGGCGTGGGGGGTGGGCAGACAAGAGGTCAGCGCAGTGACAGCACAGACCTGGGGAGCCCGGCCGTGTGCCAGGTGCTGCCCTAGGCGTCTAGACACATAGAAGCAGAGTCGCAGCCTCAAAGGGCAGCAGGACAGCGGCTCAGAGCACGCACTGCAGGGATCTGGATCCTGGCTGCACCACCCCAGCCAAGTGACCTCAGGCCAGTTAACCTCTCTGTGCTTCCGTTTCTGTCAACTTCTGGTGGCAGCGGTTCCCACCTCAAAGCACCCTCACAGGAACCAGTGAGTGAGCACCTTAAAGTGTAAGCCTGCGGGGCACATCTTGGTCCTCAGAGTTTGTGAGGTGGGGGTGTGGGGGGCAGAGGGTGAGGCACCTTCACAGGGGAGGAACTGGCGCAAGCCTGCAAAGGTGGGTGAAATTCGACGTTTGTAAAACACAAATTCTAATGAAGAACAGCCTTTCAGCATTATGCAAAAACGTTATGCTGGAGAGACAGTTAAGCTGTGAGAGATTATTGACAAAACAAAGAAATTTAGTCAGAAATCCTTCAGAAAGACTAACGTGTTTGGGGAAACTCGCCTTTGAGTCATTTAGGACTCAAAGGACAAATCCTCGCACAAAGAAGTCTGTTGATCTGCTTAGACTACAATGAGAAATGCAGCTTTGTGGCTTGTGAGACATTTCTAACCACCCCTCTACGGATGACAGGTTATCCACACGCTGAGATTTGCACACTTCAGCTAATTTCCATTCTAAAGTAAATAAACCCGCGATGATTCTTTTTAAAATGTACAGTGTTCATCCCTAACCTCCTTTTGTGCAGGAAGCACATGAAAAACAGCTGAAAGCCGCAGAAGAGCGGGTGGAGGAGGTGGAAATGATTTTGAAGAACGTGGAAGCGCTCCTCCAAGAGAAAGTGTGTGAGCTGAAAGAGCAGGTGAGTGACGATGCCTCGTTTGGGCATTCAAGTAGCTGATCAGGGAGACATAACCCACGAGAACCCCATGTCCTGTGGAATCGCTGAGAGGGGGAGAGGAGAGAGAGAGGCCACTGCTGCCCTAAAAGTTCTACTTGGAGCCACAGGAAATGAAACATGAGAATCTGTAGAAATACTTTTCTTACATAGCAGTCAAGTATGGTTCATCTGCGGCATCCGGAGCTGCGGGTCCCCGGGCAGCGTCACTCTGTGCAGGCCACCCGCTCCTGACCACCCCCGCATCTCTGCAGCCCCTCCCCTGCCGGCACTGCCATCCTCCCACCCTCTCTGTCCCTGGTCCTCACGTTCCTTCCCAGCAGTCAGACTCGGTGACACCCCAGTCACTCCTGGCAAAACCTCAACCCAAACCCCAGGTGAATCCTGAGGCTCCTGCACGTGGAGGTGCCAGGGTGGCCGGGGAGCTGTCCCAACTATACCCTCGCCGCCCCTACTGGCCTCTCCAGTGGGCCCTTTCCCTCCTGTCTCTGACCTCCAGCACCTCTCCCCTCAGCTGTGCTCTGCACTTGTTTCACTGGAAGACCAGAAGTGCCCCCCAAAAATGCATGTGCCTGTGTCCCCTCCCCGCCGCCCCAGCCCTTCCTTCCTCTGGAGCCTGGTCTCAACAGCACCTTCCAGAGCCCTGGTCCTACCAGCTCTCTGCTCCTCTTTACGGGAGTCCCTTCAGAGCTGTCTGTGCTCTCACCTGCCCACCCAAGTCCAAAACCTTGGAGTCCTGATGGACCCCTTCCCATCTCTTCCTCCTGCTAGGCCTTCAGCGTGGGATACAGAGCCCCCATCCCTTGGGTCCTAACAGCTGGTGTCCTTGTTTCCTTTGATGTGCTTTCAGCGGCAACAGTCATCTTCAAATGTGACGGAGGTGTTGGCCCTCCTCCGCTCAGAAACCTCCAGTCTTCCCACATCCCTCAGAGTAAAAGGCAGTTTTTACAAGGGCCTTCAAGGTTCTGCAGGACCTATTCCCCTCCCCTTGGCCCCCTGCCCAGCCAGCACGGCAGCCCTGACTTCCTCACAGGCCTCCTGGCCACGTGCCAGCTCTGCGTGGAATGTTCATGCCAGACGGCCTCACTGACTTACCCGGTGCTTTATTCAGATCTCTGTCCAAATGTCAGCATACAGAGAAGCCCTCTCTGTTCACCTCAGTCTCAGCTGTGTGTCCCCTCCCGGGTTTTCTGTTAGCAGGTCCCACCACCCGACACTGGTCCACCACCGAGTCCCACCATCCAACACTGCGTGCTTGGTTCTCGTCTGTCTCCTTCCATTGGAGTACATGCCCTGTGAGAGCAGGGCTGTTGCTAGGGCAGCACCTGGCCAACGGAGCTGCTCAGTTAACTACCTGAGTGAATGTATTTAGTGCTGACTCACGAAGCGCAAATCTGGGACCCCTCTGTCTTAGCATCCTGACTAGTGTGGCCTGTGTCCCCATCACTGAAGCCCCTGCAGCTGCTGTGTGTGTGGTGACCATAGTGCCTCACTGTGTCCTGGGTGATGGGATGGGCCTGCAGAGCACACTGAGATGAGCCAAACATTTTGGGTACTCTTGACAATTTCCTTTCTTCTTGAGGCCTACAGATTTTGATCTTTTTGTCTTCATTTTACGGTAAAAATCAATTTGTGCAAAATTGCCTTAAATTTTCTCTACCACATAGTTCATCAGATTCTCAATTTCCTCTCTCCTGCCAGGATAACAAAAATTGTCATTACATCCAATATTTGTTCCCACTTTGTAAGAATCCCCAAACTGTGGTTTGAACAACATGGAAGACTGGGAGGGGCAAGCTGGTAGCGTGGCATTTCTGCATTAGATTCACAGTGCAGTGTGGCTTTCTCCCCTGTCCAGTTTGAAAAGAATACACGATCTGATTTGCTGCTCAAGGAGCTCTATGTGGAAAATGCTCACCTAACGAAAGCGCTTCAGGTCACTGAAGAGAAGCAACGAGGTGCTGAGAAAAAATCCCGATTCTTGGAAGAAAGAGTTAGAGCTCTCAACAAACTACTCAGTAGGATCGCTTCAGCATCTCTCTCTGTGTAGACTGCTTTTCTTCCTGGAGTTCATTTTGAAACAACATCTTTTAAAAGTAAACCACTGTGATGCCATAACTTCTATGGCTCATTGGCCGCACACCCCTGGACAGATGAGGATTATGACTCTCTGTTCGCCCTACAAGCGTTTAATGAAGGTCGACTATGTGCCAGATGCTGGGGAAACAGACATGTTGTAAAAGACTATATATTTTTTTAGTGGTCTCTAGGTAAAATTCCTAAATTTGCTGCTTACTAGTGAAACAGGTTATGGGAGCTGTCAGCAAGGTAAATGGTAAAATAGTTTTAATGTTTTACTTCTGACCTTGGCTACAGAGACTACAATGCAAAGTCAGGGCTCTGCAGTTCTGCCATTTCACTGTTGCTGCTCTGGTTGAGTTACTGGCATTCTCCATAGTGGGTGGATACAGACACTCCAGAAATGCTTCACTTCCTGTGACTGTCAACTGGCAATGAGGGATAGAGGAGGGGAAGCCCCTTTGTCAGGGTCAGCTCCACTGCAGGGATGTTTGGACAGTGCTTGTTATTTTAGGGCTGTGGACTCAGGGAGGATGGTTTCTATTGTGAATGCAATCTTTTCCTCATTGAAGTGTCATCACACTGGAAAGTATACTATATGTTAAAAAAAAAAAAAAAAAAAAGTATAGTTTTATATCCAAAATATACATAAATTATGGCCATTTGGTTTATCAGAATAAACTACTGTAATATGAAGTCACTGTATTTGCAATAAAAGTCCTTTTCTATTAAACTTGATTTCTAAGTGTTTTTTTGTTGTTATTTATTTTTGGCTACATTGGGTCTTCATTGCTACGCTTGGGCTTTCTCTAGTTGTGTCGAGCAGGGGCTACTCTTCATTGTGGTAAGTTGGCTTCTCATTGTGGTGGCTTCTCTTGTTGCGGAGCACAGGCTCTAGGCTCTCGGGCTTCAGTAGTGGTGGCGCACAGGCTCAGTAGTTGTGGCTCGTGGGCTCTAGAGTACAGGCTCAGTAGTTGTGGCACATGGGCTTAGTTGCTCCGCGGCACGTGGGATCTTCCAGGACCAGGGCTCGAACCTATGTCCTCTGCATTGACAGGCGGATTCTTAACCACTGCGCCAACCAGGGAAGCCCTTAAGTATTTTTTAAACTATAAAATATTTCAAAGATATAGAAAAATAGTTTCATAAGAAACATTCATATGTATTACATAAACATTCAGATGTATTAAAAACATTGTTACAACATTTTGGATAAAAGTGCAGTCCCTGTTCTACTGCATTCAACCTTCCTGGATGCAACTGCTGTCCTAAAGCTGCTGCACCTCCCCACTATCTGTCTGTACAGTCATTGTACATGCTTGAATGAGAAAAACCTTAAACCACTGGAATAGATGGAAAGATCAGATCCTGGATAGGAGGACTCAACACCATAAAGTGGGTTCTTCTATCCAGGCACCTGTGGTCAATTAATCTATGACAAAGGAGGCGAGGATACACAGTGGGAAAAAGTGGTGCTGAGAAAACTGGACTACATGTAAGAGAATGAAATTAGAACACTCCCTAACACCATACACAAAAATAAACTCAAAACAGATCAAAGACCTAAATGTAAGGCCAGAGAGCAAAAACTCTTAGAGGAAAACATAGGGAGAACACTCTTAGGGAATTCCCTAGTGGTCCAGTGGTTAAGACTTAGCTTTTCACTGCCACGGGGCCCTGGGCTCGATCCCTGGTCGGGGAACTAAGATCCCGCAAGCAGCACAGCACAACCAAAAAATAAAATAACAAAACAAAACAATGCTCTTTGACATAAATCGCAGCAATATCTTTTTTGATCCACCTTCTAGAGTAATGAAAATAAAAACAAAAATAAACAAATGGGACCTAATTAAACTTAAAAAGCTTTTGCACAGCAAAGGAAACTTTAAAACAAAAATACAACCCACAGAAAGGGAGAAAATATTTGCAAACAAAGCGACCAACAAGGGATAATCTCCAAAATACACAAACAGCTCATGCAGCTCTATGTAAAAATAAAAAACAACCCAATCAAGAAATGGGCAAAAGATCTAAATAGACATTTTTCCAAAGAAGACATACCAATGGCCAAAAAGCAAATGAAAAGATGTTTAACATCACTAATTATCAGAAAAATGCAAATCAAAACTACAGTGAGGTATCACCTCACACCAGTCAGAATGGCCATCATCAAAAAGTCCACAAATGATACATGCTGGTGAAGGTGTGGAAAAAAAGGAACCCTCCCACACTGTTGGTAGGACTGTAAACTGGTATAAGCCTATGGAGAATAGTACGGAGGTTCCTTAAAAAATTGAAAATAGAACTACCATATGATCTAGCAATCACACTCCTGGGCATATATCAGGAGAAAACCATAATTTGAAAAGATACATGTACCCCAACACAGCACTATTTACAATAGCCAGGACATGGAGACAACCTAAATGTCCATCAACAGAGGAATGGATAAAGAAGATGTGGTACTGGGCTTCCCTGGTGGCACAGTGGTTGCAAGTCCGCCTGCTGATGCAGGGGACACGAGTTCGTGCCCCAGTCTGGGAAGATCCCACATGCCACAGAGCGGCTGGGCCCGTGAGCCATGGCCGCTGAGCCTGTGCTTCCAGAGACTGTGCTCCGCAATGGGAGAGGCCACGACAGTGAGAGGCCCACATACCACACACACACACACAAAAAAAAAACATGTGGTACATATATATAATGGTATATTACTCAGCCATAAAAAAGGACAATGCCGTTTACAGCAACAAGGATGGACCTAGAAATTATCATACTAAGTGAAGTAAGTCAGACAGAGAAATACAAACATTATAGGATATCATTCATATGTGGAATCTAATTTAAAAAATGATGCAAATTCTGTTTATAAAACAGAAACAGACTCAGATTTTGAAAACAGACATGGTTACCAAAGGGGAAATGTGGGGAGGGGGGATAAATTAGGAGCTTGGGATTAACATACACACACTACTATACATAAAATAGATAACCAACAAGGACCTACTGTATAGCACAGGGAACTCTATTCAATATTCTGTAATAACCTATATGGGTAAAGAATCCGAAAAAGAATGAATATATGTATACGTTAACTGAATCACTTTGCTGTACACCTGAAACTAACACAACATTATAAATCAACTCTACTCCACTAAATTAAAAAAAAAAAAAAAAAGTAGGTTCTTCTAAATTAGAATTCAAGACCAGAATGACATCCGGAATATCCCAAATATTTGGAAACTGAAATTACCCACAAAGCAATGAAGAAATTAGAACATATTTTGAATTAACTGAAAATGAAAACATATTAAAATTTGTGGGGGTGGAGTAAAAGCAGTACTTTGGGGAATAGTCATAGCACTAAGTAACTGGATCATAAAAGAAATGTCTGAAATCAGTGACCTCAGCTACCACCTTAGAAAAAGAACCAATTAAACCCAAAGTAAGCAGAAGGAAGGAAATAATAAACATCACTGTAGGAATAAGGAATAGAAGAACAGGGGTTGGCAAACTTCATGCTGTATGTGAAAGCTAGCCCCGTGGCCTGCTTTTGTGCTACAACTGAGCACCGAGCAGCTGTAACAGAGACTGTGTGGACTGCAGTCTAAAATAAAGTGTGATGACCCTAATAAACTAAAAGACAAAAACTCTATGATCATCTCAACAGATGCAGAAAAGGATATGACAAAATCCCACATCCGTTCCTAATAAAAACTCTCAGTGAGCCAGGAATAGAAGGGAACTTCCTTAACCCGATAATGGGCATCTACAAAAAACTCAGAGTTATGTTATACTTAACGGTATAAGACAGTGCTTTCCACCTAAGATCAGGAACAAGATAGGGACTTCTGTTCAGACCACTTTTATCCAGTACTCTCCTAAAGGTTCTAACTAGTGCAGTTAGGCAAGAAAAAGAAATAAAAGGCATCTAGAGTAAAAAGGAAGGAATAAAACTTTTGATTCACAGAAAACATGACCATGGTGTAGAAGACTTCATATAATTTACAAAAAAGCTATTAGAACTAAAAAGTGAGTTTAGCAAGGATGCAGGACACAAGTTCAATATCACTTGTATTTCTATTTATAAACAATTAGAATTTGAAATTTAACAATACCATTTACAACAGCATCAAAACTATGAAATGCTGGCAAGAGATATGATAGACCTGTATAGTGAAAACTATAAAATATTGCTGAGAGAAAAGGAAGAAGACAAAAATAACTGGGCTGTTTATGGGCTGAAAGGTTCAATATTGTTAAGATGTCAATTCTTCCCAAATTGATACACAGATTCAATGCAGTTCCAAACAAAATGCTACCAGGTCTGTTTTTGGTAGAAACTGACAAGCTGACCCTAAATTTCATATGAAAAGGAAAGGACTTAGCACAGCCAAGACAAATAAGTAGAAATTTGGAGCAAACTAGATAATGCTATCTATTTCTAGAACTATTCCAATCAGCGACCTCAGCTTCCACACTAAATAACTAGAAAAAGAAGAAGAAATTAAACCCAAAGTAAACAGAAAGAAGGAAATCCTGATGATCACTACAGAGGTCAAGGAATAGAATGGGTGGGCAAACTCCATGCTGTGGGGGAAACCCAGCCCCAGGGCCTCTGCTTTGTGAATAGAATGCTTGGCACAGCAAACCATTCACTTGCATATTGTGAGGACAAAGGTACTACAGCAGTTGAATATACATATACCACCCCCACACCCCTGCCGTGACCTTGGAATCCACACCTTACACCATATACAAAAATTAACTCAACACCATTGTAAAGCAATTATACTCCAATAAAGATGTTAAAAAAAATTAACTCAAAATGGATCATAAACTTAAGTGTAAAACCTAAAAGTTTCCTTCTAGATGAAGGAAAAAAATTTCTTAGATATGACTCCAAAAGCATAAAAATACACGAATAAATTTGATTTTATCAAAACCAAAAATGTCTACTTTTCAAAAGATTCTGTTAAGGGACTTCCCTGGTGGTCCAGTGGGTAAGACTGTGCTCCCAATGCAGGGGGCCTGGGTTTGATCCCTGGTCAGGGAATTAGATCCCACATGCATGCCACAACGAAAAAGTTCGCATGCTGCAACCAAAGATCCAGTATGCTTCAATTAAGACCCGGCGCAGCCAAAATAAATAAATAAATAATTTAAAAAGAAAAAAAAAAGATTCTGTTAAAAAAAAAAAAGGAATAGACAGACAAGCCACAAACTGGGAGAAAAATCTTTGCAAAACATATATCTCATAAAGGACTTATATCCAGAATATATATAAAGAACTCCCAAAACTCAAGAAAACAACCTAGTTTTTTAACAAATGGACAAAGATTTAGACAAACTCACCAACAAAAGATATACACATTCCAAATAATCACATGTAAAGATACTCAACATCATTAGTCATTAGGGAAATGCAAATTAAAATCTTAACAAGATAGCACTACAGGCCTATTAGAATGGGTACAATTTGAAAGGCTAATCGTAGCAACTGTTGGAGAGGATGTGGAAGAAATGGAATTCATACACTGCTGGTGTGAATGCAAAATGCACAACAATCCTGGAGGAGTTTGGAAGTTTCTTAAAAAGTTAAAATTACACCTACAGTATGACCCAGCCATTTTACTCCTAGTTATTTGCCTCAAAGGAAAGGAAATACGTGTCCATAAAAGACTTGTACTCAAATGTTCCTGGCACCTTTTTTGTAACAGCCCCAAACTGGGAATAACATACTATTAGCAAAGGGGGTAGGGAGGAGTGACTCTCATTATTTCTGGTGGTAGTACAAATTTTAATTCCTACATATTGTGGCAAAAGCCATCAAAATTATAACTGTCCTACACACAAAGCTGTATATGTATAAAATGATATATGTATGAGGTTACTCACATAGGTTTGTCTATAATAACAAAAGGATGGAAACTGTTCAAGTGTCCATCAATAAGGCAATAGAATTTTTTTTCAAAAGGTATTTAACACCCTCTGTTAGTTTGCAAGGGCTGCCAAAACAAAATATTACAGACTGGGTGTCTTAAACAAAAGAAATTTATTTTCTTACAGTTCTGGAGGCTAGAAATCCAAGATCAAGGTTATTAGCAAGTTTGTTTTTCCTGAGGCCTCTGTCCTTGACTTGCAGATGGCTGCTTTCTTTGCGATTACATTTTGTACTATACAAAAACATTGTTTTTTGTAAAGTTACAAAATAGAATAAATTCAACTCATCCAAAAATACTATCAATTGTGAAAAGCAATAGATCATCTGAAATCTACATCTTCCTCCTCTAAATCCTAAAAGATTAATGCATTATCATTACAGATATTTCTTTTAGTTACGTGACTAAGACAGATACATATTAGGAATGACCATATGTAGAGAAAAGAAAACAATTCCTCAAAACATTTTGAAATATAGAATAAAATATTTAGAAAAACATGATTTAACTGAAATTTACTTAAGAAAAAGTAGAAAACTTGACCATAAACTAAAGAAAATAAAAAATTCATCAAAGATCAACATCTCTCTCCAAAGAAGACTCAGACTGAGATGGTTCTGTAGGTATTAATGCTATTTTAAAAGGTACATTTCTATTAGAAATAAAGAAACAAGCACCACTAAAAAGAGACACCAGAACACTGACACCCCATCTGACTGTGGGGCCTCTCATTCTGCCTTCATGTAGTTCACATGGCCTCTTCACTGAATCTGGGAGCCTATGACTGTATTAATTGACTGGATTCGACAGAAATGGTACTAGTTCAGTACTAGGCCTAGCCCTTCAGAAAACTAGCAGCGGGACTTCCCTGGTGGCACAGTGGTTAAGAATCCTCCTGCCAATACAGAGGACACAGGTTTGAGCCCTGGTCTGGGAAGTTCCCACATGCCGTGGAGCAAATAAGTCTGTGTGCCACAACTACTGAGCCTGCGCTCTACAGCCCGTGAGCCACGACTACTGAGCCCACGTCCACAACTACTGAAGCCTGCATGCCTAGAGCCCGTGCTCCACAACAAGAGAAGCCACTGCAATGAGAAGCCTGCACACCACAACGAAGAGTAGCCCATGCTCGCTGCAACTAGAGAAAGGCCGCGTGCAGCAACGAAGATCCAACACAGCCAAAAAAATTTAAAAAATTTTTAAACAATTTTAAAAATTAAAAAAAAAAAAAAAAACCCAATAAGAAAACTAGCAGCACCCACATCCACCCTCTTAACCCTGCAGGAGTCCTAAGTTGCCAGGTGAGAAGCCCAGCCAGCTTGCTGGAGAGAACCACGGGAGAGGCCCACATGGAGACCAGAGGCCGAGCCATCCCAGCCAGGCCACCAACTGAATGCAACTGCATCAGGGACCCCAAGCAAGATCTGCAGAACCTCCCAGCTGAGCCCAGTCAACCCACAGAACTGGGAGAACTAATAAAATGGTGTTATTTAAAGCCACTGTGTTCAGATGGCTGTTTCATAGGAGCAGATTATTGAAAACACTGACAAAGTACAGACACATATGTGAAGACACACACGTTTCCCCCTTCCCAAACACTATAAACCAGCATCACTCACAGTTGCAAAATTCCACAATAAAATAACACCAAATCAAATCCTGCAGTTCACTGAATGGTTAACACACCACAGCCAAGAAGAATGTTAAAAATGGAATGCAAGATAGTTCAACAATAAAATTCTATATATATAAAATTCATAAACTTTAGGGAGTTAAGTGAGAAACCATATATGATCATCACTTAAGTTCCCAAAGTGTACTTGGAAAAATCATGTTTGTTAACTACCACTGTTTTGTTTTATTATGGTATTGAATTTATTTTGAGGTTCAAGTTGCACTGGCCACAAGTTTTGGTAGTTTTCCTGGAGAAGTATGGGGATAGAGAGATTAAGAAGACTGTGGCATTCCAGTCAAGTCAGGAAAAAGATAAGTTGTTAGCTATTACCAGCAGTAGTCAACATTTTCCTGACAGTTCTAGACAACAAAATCAATGTGAAAAAGAAATGAGTTTATATAGGAATGTGGCCAAATGATCATAATTTACAGCTTTTTTATAGGTATCAGCCCAAACCAATTAGAAAATACAATGGAAGAGAAGATTCCATTCATATTAGAAACAAAAACTAGAAAGTAATTGGGCAAACACTAAATAGAAATGGGATTGCACTTATATCCGTAACCAGTTAACGGTGGACACACTGGATGGTGGTATTCATTTTTTACACTGTATTTTTTTTTTTACCTTAACTGTGCACATATTACCTCTATAATAAGAAAAAAACATATATTTTAAAATTTTAGCCACAATTCTAGAGCCAGTCAACATAAATCAATAAAACCTACAAAATTTTAACTTTTCAACAAGCATACATTCACTTCAAAAAAGGAATATACTTATTTTATTCTGGGAATTAAACAGAAAAGTACAACATATATCAATAATTTACATAGAGGAATGATGCTGGGCTGCCAACAGGGCAATGGCCTTCACTGCTGTCTGTCCTCATGGCTGATTCACACGGACTCTAGGATCACCTGCACATGGTTCCACGTGCTTGGAAGAGCAAAATGCAAGGGAAGGAAGTGACCACTGATGGACAGTTAAAACATCATCCATCCCATTCACTAGGGAAATATTCCATATTGTTTACTGGCAGAGATTCAGATGAAAATCTGATGTGGCTACGAACCTATGGGAGGAATTATTTTTAAAAATGAGGGGATTCCCTGGCAGTACAGTGGTTAGGACTCTGTGCTTTCACTGCTGAGGGCATGGGTTCAGTCCCTGGTGAGGAAAGTAAGATCCTGCAAGCCGAGTGGCGCGGCCATAAAAATACATAAACAAAAACAAACAGTCTGTCAAGGGCTGCCTACTGACCTAAGTACATGTGTTGTGAAAATATGCAGATCCACACCCTAGGCAGAGCCTCTCTATAGCTTGATTTCTTGAGTATAATTTTGGCCAGAAACATTCGCCTGTTTAAGAAATAAACTGCACAGAGTGTCAGGTACTGGGTTTATCTGGATTTTAAATTTGAATGCCTCTGAGATTACAGCCCATCGTCATTCCTGTACGTAAATTACTGATATATGTTGTACTTTTCTGTTTAATTCCCAGAATAAAATAATAAGTATATTCCTTATTTGAAGTGAATGTATACTAGCTGAAACGTTAAAGTTTTGTAGGTTTTATTGATTTATGTTGATTGGCTCTAGTCACTGGTCATGGAGGGGACCGGTGCGGAAAAGCCACTGACCACCAGGCAAGACCACTCTGTGCCTCTCCAATGTCTACCATTTTCAGTTTATCAGGCAACAGAAACTGCGCTCCACTTAGCTGACCAGCCCTTCATGTGACTTTCTGGTCACTGTGACTGCTGGGGGGAAACTGCACAAAGCTCCTTTCCTAGCCCCAATTTCAGTTTCCCTTTCCAAAGGGGAGATCCTGGTGCTCACCCAACAAGCTCACAGACAGGCACGAGCCAGACCAGCCACCACTGCTGTAAATGGGCAAAATCCACTGTGTCCTTCTTTTCTTCCTAAGCAGCCAGGTGATAAGTTAACATGTTATTAAACATTAAATACACTGAAAATTTTATAGGCCATCAGCTCCACCTGCCCATGTGATTTGGGAACACGAATTGCAGAAATTCAGCTCCCCAGCTTGCACAATGCACACTTCCAGCAACACAAGATGCACAAGGACCTCCTATCTCCCTATACAGCCAGGTGAAACTTCCTCATTGTTTAAAGGAGATTAAAATGTAATACTGATAATTTACTTTCATTAAACAAAAACACACTATAGTATTTTGGGAACTGTATATAGTATTTTGGGAATTGTAGGAATGTTGTGATTACAGATACAACCACACAAAGGGGAGAATCCTGTACAATAGAAAAATAAACCACTTCCACCTTGTGAGCACAGAATGAGAAGATGGCGGTGTATGAACTAGGAAGCACTCTCTTTAGGCACAGAATCTGCTAGAGCCTTGATTGATCCTGCACTTCCCTCTAGAACTGTGGACAGCAGATTGGATACGTGGAGTCTCTGTATAGCAAGAATTCAAACTCTCTATTGAGAACTGATGCTTCAAAATGCAAGCATACACCACAGATTCAAAAATATGTTTACCATGGAAGGTTACAGAATTATATTTGGAAATTAAATAAAAGAGAAACTAAGGTTCAAATGAAAAAAAAGAAAAAGAAAAACAAACCATACTCCTTGGCCAAGCATTCCTGGTTAAAGAAAGTCTAAATTTTAAAACCAAAAAGTGGTGGGCCTGGGGGAGGTGGAGAGGGAGGTGGAGAAGTGTCCTTGGTTGGGTCCAGCCTCGAACGGCGGAAGCCTTAGCAGCCATCTGGCGCGAGGTCACGATAGCACGTGCTCCAGGATGCCTTGTCTAATCAGCTGCTCGCACTTCCACCGAGGTAGAAAGTGCTGAGGGAAGAGGGGGAGGAAGAAAAAGGAATGAAAAGAATGTTAAATTACACGATGCGTCATTAAAAAGCAGCAACGCATTATATATATATTTCAAACTCCACCAGCTAAGTAGTTAAAAGCTAAACTTAAGTATTTTTGCAATTTTAATCAACCGAAATGGATGTCACCTAGAGCTGCACTGAAATCTGAATTTTATAAACAAATTCATGTTTTGCTTAAGTTAAATTTAACTAAAGAGTTTTGAATTCTAGTAGGTATTTTCCTTAATGTTTGCATTTTAAAATTTATGCACAGAAAACTCAGGTAGGTGAGATTTGGGGCACTGGATCACAAGTGGTACAGCAACAGCTCATTAGGAAGGCAAACGGAAGGAGTGTCTTCTCCATTAAACCTTTTCTAGGATCCGAGTCTGAACAGTCATTCTTCTACTAACAGTGTAACTCTTCTCCCATATTTTCCAAGGATTAAAAGTCATTGTAACCTATAACATGGGTGCTGGTCACACGCTGTGTGTGAGGATGCCAGTGCCTGGCTAAGGCTCATCCTCAACGTCTCCTGAGAGGACAGTGCTCTCGTTCTGAGGTGGAAAGGAGTCTCCTTGTCTGATTCCCTCTCAAAACACCAGGGCTTAAAACAAAAGTGAATATTTAGTAAACTCTGGAGCGGGGAGGTGCTGGAAGTGAGGCAGGAAGACTTTCCAAGCTCACAAGTGACCAAAGAAACCTCAAAGACGAGACAGAGATACTTGGGTAAAGACAAGAAACAGTACATTAGAAAGTGCAGCGTAGGTAACCCTAGAAAGTAACTGAAGCAGAGAGTATGCAAAGTACTCAAGGAAGCAGATGCCACTGCAGTGGCACCATGCACCTGACAGTCCTCCACAAACTCAAAGGCCTCAGGTGAGACCCATGACCAAAGAAACTCCTCCAAACCAGCCATGAAGACCCATAGGCCAAGGACTGTTGTCTCATTTAACTGAATTTTTTAAAAGCCTTAAGAATATAAAATGTAAAAAAATAAATAAATAAAGAGAGAAAATACTATAGAGTTGTTCATTTAACAATTATTCCAATATCTACTAAAAAGAGGGAGTTCTGATTTCTGGACAGGGAAGCATGCTTGCCATAGAGTCAATAATAAAGGAATGTACAGTAGGAAAATGTTTCCCTATTAATACTTTACATTATGTGTGTGATCTACACTATAGATTTTATAGAAAACTGGTTTCAGATGTGCTCAGACATTTTAGAAGTCCCTTAATATCAATTACAGTAGATTATGCTTTTAAGTTTCCCCATTTTTATAGGGTGATACTGAGAGACAAAGTCTCATTAAGAGGAAGGTTTCTGAATGTGCCACACAGTAAACAGCAATCCTTTAACAGCAGCAGACAGAGGAGGGACTGGGTTTCGGCTGCCCTGGCCCCACCCAGGTCCTCCCTGCTGAGGAGTCTTAGTACACCTGGTGGGAAGACTGGCCACAAAGCTCGAGAAAGAAATTCAACCATGGGACACTGTTTGGGGTGAAGTGCATTTTCTCAGATCTTGCTTTATGAGGCTAGCTTTGTTCTTGTGAACCCAGAGCTTCACCATCTATTTTCTATTCATTAGTATCCTTGGAAGGGAAACTTTTGCCTTAACAACCAAAGATTTTAGGGTACCCTGAAAATCTGTCTTTAATAATTTCAACTTTTGTTTCAGGAAACTATTTAAAATTCCAAGGGTACTAGTAAAATAAGAGACCAACTCACCCTCCCTTAGGGAAATGAGCTAGGAAACCACATAACCAGAACCATTCTTTGGCTCAACAGAACAAACAGAAGTCAACAAAAGTGACTAGGGTCATTAAATACCGACCGTCTCATAACAAGATGGCAGGCAACAAAGGAAAGAGTGGTTTTTACTAGTTCACCTTTCCTCCTATGCTAACATGACTACAGAAAATAGAGATAGGATAAAATAAATTTAGCTAATGTGAATTCATCTAGTGTGAACCTGAAGAATTCTAAGGAAACAATAAATTGAGAATCTTCGTAAGGAAAAATTTAGTGAGTTACAATTTCACAATTTCAGTCTTTCCCTATTAAATTCTATTATGTTTATATATTAAATACTTAGAATTTTTTTGATCCATATCACTCATTGTTAGCTAAAGAACTAGGATTTAAAAGGTGAAGAAGTATAGGCTGAAAACTAGTGCTTAGCACCTTTTTAATAAATAATAATTTGAAGAAAGGAGCTAAATGCAACAACTTAATAGCCCCTTAACTAGAGTAAGACCCACTGTGGCAACTTCCCAGGGAAATGCTTAGTATTAAATTCAAGCAATACCCTAGTAAATTATAGCTAATGCTTGAGCATGGGTTTGAACTGCATGACACCACTCAAATATGCATATACACACACCTGTATTTTCATTTTACAGATCTTTAAATTGACTAAGTATGGGAAAAAGTTTGTGTTCGATTAGAGATCCTAACAGGTGGAATCAAAAGAACTAGGGCTTGGGTCCTAATTCTATGCAAACTGTTTTAGCTTCCAGCCTTTGGGTGAGTCATTTATCAATCCCTTTGCTTTTGAGGCAGAGATAGAAGTACTCAGATTACCGACTGTGTGGGGAGAGGGGAGTCTGTAGGCACCCCAAATCCCTGTGCATTGTTCAAGGGTCAACTGTAATTAACCCTTTCTTACTATATGCAACGTTTGCTTCACGTCTTTACATTTAGAAAAAGGACAAGAGTATTTTATAATAAACATAATTCCTACGATACAAATGATCATCACAAGGTGATACTTACCTTGCTACTGATTCCAACATTTTCATCATTCAACACTCTTACAAAATTTAAAGTATCTTAAGACAATAAATACCTGGCTATTTTTTTTTAATAGGACTGAAGTACCATCATCAACTTCAAATTCTCCATAGTCTTTTAGACACCGCACCTGAAAAGAAAAACTGATGTTTTATCTAAATTACTTTTTAATATGTAGAAACCATAAAGTAGATGGGGATTTATATATACCCATATGAAAAGTATTAGGCTTTCTCTTTATTTCTTCTATGTGTACTTAGGCCTAGTACTTCTGGTGGTTCCAATTGTCCTGTTTTGACAGGGAGGAAGAAAAATGGCAAATCTCCGAATATATGTGTACGTCAGCACTGACAGCAAGGAAACCTAAGGAGCTGCCAAAAAGAGACAATGTCACTGGATTGTTTTCCCTCTGCAAACTGTGAAAAATCAAGCAGTTGAAAATACATCTACAGGGACTTCCCTGGTGGTCCAGTGATAAAGAATCCGCCTTACAATGCATGGGACGCAGGTTCAATCCCTGGTCAGGGAACTAAGATCCCACATGCCACAGAGCAACTAAGCCCATGCAACTAAGCCTGCCCACCACAATTACTGAGCTTGTGCACCTCAACTAGAGCCCATGCGCCCTGGAACCCTGCGCCACAACTACAAAGCCCACATACCATGGAGCCCATGCACCACAACCAGAGAAGAGAAAACCGCACGCCACAACTAAAGAAGCCCGCACACCACAATGAAAGATCCCTCATGCCTCAACGAAGATCCCACGTGCCACAACTAAGACCTGACACAGACAAAAAGAAAATTAAAAAGAAAACAAAAAACCCCCATATCTATAAAGAAAAGAGAACGTTTTAGATCTATCCCAACCCGCCTCTTACAGATTCCTCCCATAAAGTATCAATATCTGAGGACAGGACATAAGTCTATAAGATCTGTTTTACAGATTCTGCCAATCTCCTTTGATTGATTGATTCAGACTCTTTCCCAGTATTACTTAGAAGCACACTAGGAAAGAGAAGATATAGACTCATGCTATAAGAATCAGGAGAGGCTCTTAGTTGGAAGGTGGGAGGGGTAAGGAGCCTGATAACCACTTCTGCAACTGCAAAGAAGGAACATTCAAAGGTAGCCCCAGAAATTTCAGACCTGGCTCAGCTTCAAGTGCTGCCACAGGAAGGCAGGAGGGCATTTTCATCTCCTATGACAGTTCAGATCTCAGTTTATTCTCCAGAGTACTAGCACTGGTGTTAGCAAAGCCAACTCCAGCGGCACATCTCAGATTCCTACTTTTCCTGGATAATTTCATATCCTGTGATTCCTCTGCAATCCTACCATGACTCCCAAAGGTATTTTAAGTTGGTTTGAGAAATACAAGAAAAATCACCCCCACCACCAGCGTTTTGCTTCTTTAAATAGACTTTTATTGTGGAAAACCTCAAACACATTGAAAAGTAAAAAGGCTAATAAACTCAATGTTCTACCAACTGGCTTCAAATACTATCGACATGTGGTCAATCTTGTTCTCTCGCCCACTTCTGGGTTATTTTGAAGCAAATCCTAGACATCATTTCATTTAATCTATAATTATTTTAGTGCTTATTTCTATAAAATAAGATTTTTTAAAAAATCCCAAGACCATTATCACATCTTATTAATAATTTTTTAATATTATGAAATACCCAGTTAGAATCCAAATTTCCCCATTTTGTCGCATTAATTTTTTTTTTTTAAGTTGCCATGCTCAAATGAGAGTCAAACGACAGCTACACATTACACATTTCTGATATGTCTCCAAGTCTCCTTTAATCTACAGGGTTCTCCCCCTTCCCCTTTCCCTTGGCAACTTACTTGTTAAAGAAACTGGGCAGTTTGGTAGTTTCCCAAAAAACAGATTCTGTTGTGGACTCCTGTGGGGTCATTTAACATGTTCCCCCACCCCTGAATTTCCTATAAACTGGAAGTTAGGTGTAGGGGCTGGATCAGATCAGGTTTAGTTTTCTGGCAAATGGTGTTATGATGTTGTGAAGCACAAAATGTGTGGTGTCCCTTTTTGTTTTTTGGGTTTTTTTTTTTTGGCTGTGTTGGGTCTTCATTGCTACGCGCGGGCTTTCTCTAGTTGCAGCGAGCAGGGGCTACTTTTAGTTGCAGTGCATGGGCTTCTCATTGCGGTGGCTTCTCCTGTTGCAGAGCACAGGCTCTAGGAGTGCGGGATTCAGTAGTTGCAGCACACGGGCTCAGTAGTTGTGGCACGCAGGCTTCAGTAGTTGCAGCATGTAGTCTCAGTAATTGTGGCATGTGGGCTCTAGAGTGCAGGCTCAGTAGCTGTGGTGCACGGTCTTAGCTGCACAGGCTTAGTTGCTCTACAGCATGTGGGATCTTCCTGGACCAGGGATCAAACCTGTGTCGTCTGCATTGGCAGGCGGATTCTTAACCATTGCGCCACCAGGGAAATCCTGGTGTCCCTTTTTGGATGTTAAGATTGATAAATGGGCCTAGGTGCTATCCATACCCATCCACTACTAAGGTCTCTCTTAAGCTTTTCACCTAATGCTTTAGCAGCTACTTGCCTCCATGCATTAGGGCTACAAAACTGCATTAATCTAGTTTTTTTATTCCTGCTGCATTTATTAGCTGGAATTCTTCTATACAAAAGAGATTTCCCTCGTGAACAATTTGGCTACCCTGAGACAGAATTTGTCAATAACGGCAGACGGATGCTTGACTCCATTCTTTCATTTACCGTTTTCCAAAATGAGTTGCATCCTTCATATTCTCCAAGGAGACCCAAAGAGGTTTCAGTTTTAAAACTGTTGTTGTGGGCTTCCCTGGTGGTGCAGTGGTCGAGAGTCCGCTTGCCGCTGCAGGAGACCCGGGTTCATGCCCCGGTCAGGGAGGATCCTGCGTGCCACGGAGCGGCTGGGCCCGTGAGCCATGTCTGCTGAGCCTGCACGTCCGGAGCCTGTGCTCCGCAACGGGAGAGGCCACAACAGTGAGAGGCCCGCGTACCACAAAAAAAACAAAAAACAAAAAACTGTTGTTAGGTTTCATTATCATTCATGCTTCTAACACAATTGATGTGCTGCAATTCACTGCAGTTTATCATTTTGATGCTCAAATTGTCCTTTCTCTGGCTAATGAGAGCTCCTTCAAATCAGCTCCCAAGTCTTTTCAGCACTCCCCTTGTAGTTCTTGGTACTTACTTTCTTTGCTTTCCATGCTCAGCTTGTACATCTTTAATCTATTTGAGACCTGGAATCAGCCATTTTCCCCCCCAGGAATCCTGGTTTCCTTTCACAGGAAATGGCATATAGACTCAAGAATGTGGATGCTCATGGCTACTGGGTTGGTCCTTGTTTCTAGGCCTTTTCAGTGGACAAAGCTAAGAAATACTTCTTTAGAAGAGATGATTCAACATGAGTCCATGCTATTACTTTTTTGCTCTATTCTTCAATATATAAACTGTTTATTAAAGATTATACTATTCTTAGGAATATTATTACTAATAACATTATTACGAATAATATGATTACTAAAAACAGGTTAAGATTTCTTTGTAATTCTTTTCATCCTTAGTATGTACCTACTAGGGAAATACAATCAATCTGTGTTTTTAAGTAATTTAAATAACCCCTGTTTGACTAATCTACCAACATGAAAACACAGGTTCATTTGTTTCATTTTGTTTTCAAAATGTGTAGGTTGGTTTTCCACTTTGATTTCATTTTGTTTTAACAATACGTAAAATATTTACATGGTTCCAAAGTTTAAACTTTTAAAACAGGTACAGTCAGAAAATTTTAGCTGTTCCATCCTATGTCTGCCACCACCTACAGGTAAAATTTTTGGTTTGAGTTTGTTTCCTTTCTTTTTTGTGCTTTGCTTTATTGTGCTTCTCAGATATTGCGCTTTTTACAAATTGAAGGTTTGTGGCAACCCTGCATTATCAGATGATGGTTAGCATTATAATGTTAATGCATATTCAACAGACTACAGTATAGTGTAAACATAACTTTTATATGTACTGGGAAACCAAAACATTTCGTGACTCACTTTATTGAATATGCACTTTATTGTGGGTCTTAAACCAAACCCATTAAAAAAAAAAACCAAACCCATGATCTCTCCAAGGTATGCCTGTATAAACTAATATATAGTCATATACCCCTTTTCTTTTTTTTTTTAACATCTTTATTGGAGTATAATTGCTTTACAATAGTGTGTTTGTTTCTGCTTTATAACAAAGTGAATCAGCTATACATATACATATATCCCCACATCTCCTCCCTCCTGCGTCTTCCTCCCATCCTCCCTATCCCACCCCTCTAGGTGGTCACAAAGCACCAAGCTGATCTCCCTGTGCTATGTGGCTGCTTCCCACTAGCTATCGATTTTACATTTGGTAGTGTATATATGTCCATGCCACTCTCTCACTTTGTCCCAGCTTACCCTTTCCCCTCCCTGTGTCCTCAAGTCCATCCTCTACATCTGCGTCTTTATTCCTGGCCTACCCATAGGTTCTTCAGAACCTTTTTTTTTTTTTTTTTCAGATTCCATATATATGTGTTAGCATACGGTATTTTCTTTTCTCTTTCTGACTTACTTCACTCTGTATGACAGACTCTGGGTCTATCCACCTCTCTACGAGTATCTCAATTTCGTTTCTTTTTATGGCTAAGTAATATTCCGTTGTATATATGTGCCACATCACCCCTTTTCTTAGACAAAAGTCATCACAGTCTATGCATTAAAGAAAAATCAATTTTAAAAAGGTATACTTACTTCTATGTATAGGCTTTTTGGAGGTTTCATATCCTGTGTGATGTCCAAACCTTCATCTCCTCCCAACGACCTCATGTAGGTAGCAAGGGACTTTTTGTAATGGTTGAACCATTCCATCTACAAACATAAAGATGGCCATTTGACAAAGCTGTAAGAAAACAAACTTGCAGAAATTATATACTAATCCTTTCAAAAACAGCACACATCCCCACATGGATCATTACTATGACCATTCATTCAAACTACAAATATTAGTGACTGCCTGTTATGAACCACGCACTGGTCTAGGTACTTAGGATCATTTAACAAAGTGAACAAACATCTCTGTTCTCACAGAACTTGCATCCCAGCATACTTACAGACCTAAGGAACTTTCCACCAGAAACCAAACCATGAAAAATACACCATTTCAGAATTATTATCTCTTCAAACTTCAAACTCCGTATTGACAGGTTTTCTGAAAGCTATAAAATGCTGTTGAGAAAAACACCCAAATGTCCATCAACTGATGAATGGATAAGATGTGTACATCCCTACAATGGGATTATTCAGTCGTAAATCAGAGTGGAGCTCTTATATGTGTTACCACATGGATGAACCTTGAAAACATGCTGAGTGAAAAACACAAAAGGCCACATATTGTACGATTCCACTCATATGAAAAATCCATATTAGGCCAATCCATGAAGAAAGTAGAGTAGTGGTCTCTAGGGCCTGGGAAGAGGGAACAGAATATGTTCTGGATAAGATGGTGGTGATGGATGCACAACTCTGTGAATATCCTAAATACACTGAATTGTATACTTTAAAAGGATAAACTTTAGGGGATGTAAATTATATCTCAGTAAACCTGTTTTTTTTTTTAATTGTTGAGAGAAATTAAAGAAAACCAAAATATGTGGAAGAATATACCACTTTCAAGGATTGGGTGATTCAGTATTGTAATAACGTCAACTGATCTATAGATTCAATTCAATCTCAATCAAAACCCCAATTTTTTAAAAAATGGAACTTGATAAATTGAGTCTATAATTTGCAAGGAAATGCAGAAGGCCAAAAGCAGTGAAGACACCGAAAAAGAAGAACAAGATGGGAACACTTACTCAAGACTTATTATAAAATTCCAATAATTTAAACAATATGAAATTGGTACAAGGACAAACAGACTAAGAAAGAAGAGAAAGTCCCCATCCAAAATCCACAGATATATTGACATTCAATTTATGACAAGTGGCACTGTGCACAGAGGAAGGGGAAAAGAGGACCTTTTCAATAAATGATGCCATCTTAATATCCATATTCAAAATGCAACTAGGCTCTTACATTATTCACAAAAATCTATTCCAGTACTGTAAATCTTTGTGAAAGGTAAAACAAGATAATTTCTAAAGACTATACACATAACCTGCATTAGTAAAGTGTGTGTGTGCGTATACATACATACACCCCTCCCTCAGGTTCAATAATTTGCCAGAATGACTCACAGAACCCAGGAAAGCACTACACTGACAATCACAGTTTTATTGCAGATACAAATCAGAACCAACCAAAGGAAGAGACACCCAGGATGAGGTCTGGGAGTCCCAAATGTGAAGCTTCGAGTAGCCTATCCCTGAGGAATCAGGACACACCACCCTCCTGGCACACTGATATGTAACAACACACACGAAGTATTGTCAACCAGGGAAGCTCACACAGCTCTGGGGTATCATTACATAGGCTTGATAGATTGATCAAATCATGGTTGATTGAATCACAGGTGACTGAGCTCTACTTCTAGCTCCCCTCTCCTCTCTCCAAGTTGGACTACTGTCAAGAGGCTAAAAGCCCCAAACCTGAGGGGATGGTGGGAACCTCTGAATTTGTAGCCAGTTGGTCAGAAGGGAGGGTGGCCTTGGGAACCTCAAACTTTACGGCTGGTATCTGAAGTGAGAGCAGTCTTAACCTATGAAGTTTGGTCTAACTTTAGGTAGTGTCCGAAGTCACTGCAACACCGTAGGCAGTATGACCCTCACTTTGTAAATGAGGGAGTTTAGGCACAGGGAGAGGTCGAGTCACTTGCCCAAGATCTGATTAGTGGCTGAGCCAAGGTTTGTACACAGGTTTGCTTGGCTCCAATCCTGTGTCCTTAAATATTGTCCCTTAATGACTGGATAAATCAAGAATTCAAGTATTCACATTGATAAGCAAATTATGTATACCCACATATTTTATGGAAAATCTCCCAATAATAATGCCAGGTTTTTCATCCTACTGATGGATCACTAACAAGTAACATAATGAGACCCTTTATTTTGTTAAGTAGTAGTAGTTTTCCATATAGCATTTAGAATTACTCCTACCATTCTCATCACAGTATATACTACAGACCAAAAATTACTCAAAAACAAATGTTAAAACAAAAAAGAGAAATACTATAAAATCTATTACAGAACACTGCCATAATCTCCGCGATTTTCCAAACTCACAAACTTGAAAAACAGTGCTGACTTACTTCTTCAGCAGACATGTGAAATCGTAAAGCACTTGGCAAGACACTGCCACATTCCCACCTGAGTGCTCTAATCCGAAGCAATCGGTCATACCTAGGACATTAATAAGATATTAGATGGCATAACAGAGGGATATTGGAAGTTGTTTTGATCAAGAGAGACTCCAGACTCAACCACCAAAATTTAACATGTGGACTTTTATTTGGTTCCTGAGGCAAACAAACCATTTTAAGAGGGCATCTTTGGGACAACAGGGAGAATAGGAATACAGTATGGAAGGATGCTGTGAAGTCGGGTTCATTCCTCTAGGTATGAGAATCACAGTGGTCATGTAAGGAAAGGTCCAAAAGGTCCTTATTTCTTAGAGATGCATACTAAGGTATTCAGTAGTAAAATGCCCGATGTTCTACAATGTTTTAGCATGGACAAATAAAACAAGATGAAGCAATTATGGCAAAATGTTAAGAATTGTTAAGCCTATATGATGGCTCCATGGGGGTTTGTAATATTATTCCCTACTTTTATGAATACTGCAATTTTTCATTATAAAAAATGTTTAAATAGAAAAAAGAGAAGAATTTAGAATGCTTATAAAAGAGAGACAAATCTAAGAATTCCTGTTATCCATATAAAATGGTTAATTAGGAAACCACATGGGGACCCTCCACTGCTCCCTGCCACCCCAGCAAACACAGAGAAGCTCACAGGTATGCTACAGTGCAGCGCTGATTTCTTAACAAAGAACAGTGTCGAAACTTGATGGTTGGTATCAAATCACCTCGTCCACCTGACTTCGCTTCATTCCTGGTAAAACATTTAAGGAGGAAAAGAAGGTCTATTTCAGTATAAGTCGAATTTTCCAAGCCAACTAACAACTGACTCCATGCTTGTTTTTATCCATTTATGTTAGCAGTTAACCTACCCAAATAGTACCTGCCTCCACATCAGAGCTTTTGCTAACATGTTAAAAGATTAAAAAAGCCAAAAGCTAACTAATTCGCCTAGGATCAGACTCCCAGGGTTTTGTTTAGCCATGTGGCACTTTGCATTTTGCACACTGATTAATCTCCATTGTCTCCAAAAGACAAATACTGTGTTTCCTCACTTTTTGGAATCCCTTTTTCATGGTGGGATAAGACATTCAGATCAAATATCACAGTGCATAGGATTATGACCTCACATCATGTTCTGATCCTATGGAGTCCTCTTTTTGTGGTACTTCCAAATCCTCATTCTAATAAAGTGAGCTAAGAATTCTGGAGTCAGATGGTCCTCCACTCATGCAACAAATATTTATTGATCTTCAACTATGTGCATGTTCTGTACATTAGGGTCCTTCACACAGAGAGGGAGAAAATTTTGGTTTTACCCTATAAAATATGTATCTCCTTGGATATTAGACGAGTATTGCACTTTAAAACCAGATGTATGGGAATTCCCTGGTGGTCCAGTGGTTAGGACTCCACACTTTCACTGCTGAGGGCACAGGTTCAATCCCTGGTCAGGGAACTAAGATCCTGCAAGCCTCGTTGTGCAGCCAAAAAATAAATAAATAAAATAAAATAAAACCAAATGTACAATTGTTTAATGGGTATAGTGTTTCAGTTTTACAAGATGAAGAGTTCTGGAGATGATGGTGATGGCTGTATGACATTATGAATGTACTAAATACACTGAACTGTACGCTTAAAAATGGTTAAGATAGGGGACTTCTCTGGTGGTCCAGTAATTGGGACTCCACACTTCCACTGCAGGGCAGGGGGGCAGGGAACTAGGATCCCACATGCCCCACAGTGTGGCAAAAAAAAAAAAAAAAGTTAAGATAGCAAATGTTATGTGATGTATATTTCACCATAATAAAAAAAAACTGGAAACAAAACAAAGCCAGGTATACAGAATGAATTAGAATCTACTCTGGAGTTTTAAAAGGAAACAAATATAAAATATACATACCTGCTCCAAGCCCTGAAAATAGAGGTAAAATATATGTCCCATTTTACCATGTCTTCTAGATTGTTCTATACACTTCTGCCACTCTACAAACATTAGATTTATTCTCCACATTTTTTATTTTTGTTTTTGGCTACACCAAGAGGCTTGCAGGATCTGAGTTCCCCAACCAGGAATCGAACCCATGCCCCCTGCAGTGGAAACACAGAGTCCTAACCTCTGGATCACCAGGGAATTCCCTATTCTACACATTGTTTACAATGTGCTCTGGATTATAAAGAAATAGCACAGGGCTTCCCTGGTGGCGCAGTGGTTGAGAATCCACCTGCCAATGCAGGGGACAAGGGTTTGAGCCCTGGTTCAGGAAGATCCCACATGCCACAGAGCAACTAAGCCTGTGCACCACAGCTACTGAGCCTGCACTCTAGAGCCCGCGAGCCACAACTATTGAAGCCTGCGCACCTAGAGCCTGTGCTCTACAACAAGATAAGCAACATCAATGAGAAGCCCGCACATGACAATGAAGAGTAGCCTCCGATCGCCGCAACTAGAAAAAGCCCACGTAGAGCAATGAAGACCCAAAGCAGCCAAAGATAAATAAATAAATAATAAATTAATTTAAATATAATAAAAAAATTTTTAAATTAAAAAAATAAAACTAATGTTAAGATTATCTGATTGCAATATCATATTTCTTAAATTGTTTTAAAATATCAATCTTATCAACTTACACATCAGATTGGTTTTGTTCATATAAAGCTTTCATCTCCTCCAGAACCTGCCTGAGTCCATCCTCCTAGAACATATAAAATTACACTCATTAATTCCCCCACCAAGTTTGTAGCAATATTTTATCTATGTTTATCTTTGATTTATGTATGTTATCAAAAATCAATAGTACGGGACTTCCCTGGTGGCGCAGTGGTTAAGAATCCACCTGCCAATGCAGGGGACACGGGTTCGAGCCCTGGTCCGGGAAGATCCCACATGCCGCAGAGCAACTAAGCCCATGCACCACAACTACTGAGACTGCACTCTAGAGCCCGTGAGCCACAACTACTGAGCCCATGTGCCACAACTACTGAAGCCCTCGCGCCTAGAGCCTGTGCTCTGAAACGAGAGAAGCCACTGCAATGAGAAGTCCACGCACCACAACAAAGGGTAGCCCCTGCTCGTCACAACTAGAGAAAGCCCATGCACAGCAACAAAGACCTAACACAGCAAAAAAAACCCAAAAAAACAAAAAAAACAAAAAATAACAACCACTAGTCCTTCCACACCTACTAGGATGACCATGATAACAAGGGTTGGAGAGGATGGGGAGAAATTGGAACCCTTGTACAATGCAGGTAGGAATGTAAAATGGTACAGCCCTGTAGAAAACAGTCTGATGAGTCCACAAAAAGTTAAACACAGAATTACCATATTATCCAGCAATTCCACTCCCAGGTATATCCTCAAGAGAACTGAAAACCTATGTTCATACAGAAACTTGTACACAAATGTTCAGAGCAGCATTATTCATAACAGCCAAAAAGTGGAAACAACCCAAATGTCCAAATGATGAACAGATAAACCAAATACTGTATATCCATTCAATGGAATATTATTCAGCCAAAAAAAGAAATGAAGTACTGATACATGCAACAACATGGATGAACCTTGAAAACATTATGCTTAGTGAAATAAGCCAGACACAGGAAGACAAATGTTTTATGATTCCTCTTACCTGAAATAGGCAAATTCATAGAGACAAAGTAGATTAGAGGTTACCAGGAGCTGAAGGGAAAGAGGAGTGGGGAGTTATTGCTTAAAGGTTATACAGTTTGTTTGGGGTTATGAAAAGTTGTGGAAATAAGAGTGATGGTTGCACAACAATATGAATATAATTAATGTCACTGAAGTGTGTACACTTAAAAATAGCAAATTTTAAGTTATGTATATTTTACCATAACTTAAAAAAATAAAAAGGAATGAATTACTAACACAAAATACACAATTAACATACTGATTAAGGATAATCTTGAATATACTGTACTGAGAAAAGAAGTCAGACAGAAAGTACACACTGTATGCTTCCATCTGGCCCCATCCAGAAAAGTTTGCAACTCCGAGCATGCTGACTCCAGAAATACATTTAAAAAGACAAATATAATCTGTAGCACAGAAAGAAAATCCATGGTTGCCTAAGGCTACAGATGGGAGGTAGCTAGTAGCTACAAAAGAGAAAAGGGAATCTTTGGGGTGACAGAAATCTTGATTGGGTTGCTGGTTATAAGGATTGTATACATTTGTCAAAACTCAAATGTCTATTAAAATGTGTATTTTGTTGTATATAAATTATACCTCGATAAAACTAATGACAAAAAAATCAATAGCCCTACAGAAGCAATAATGCATGACAAAAGTACATAAATAATTTATTATTTACTGGAAAATAATCTTAAAAGATTACTACCAAAAGAAAAACCCACTGCTAGGGCTTCCCTGGTGGCGCAGTGGTTGAGGGTTCGCCTGCCGATGCAGGGGACACGGGTTTGTGCCCCGGTCCGGGAGGATCCCACATGCTGCAGAGCGGCTGGGCCCGTGAGCCATGGCCGCTGAGCCTGCGCGCCCGGAGCCTGTGCTCCGCAACGGGAGAGGCCACAACAGTGAGAGGCCCGCGTACTGCAAAAAAAAAAAAAAAAAAAAAAAAACTACAATCAATGCTGGAGAGGTGCTGGAGAGGGTGTGGAGAAAAGGCAACCCTCCTGCACTGTTGAGGGGAATGTAAATTGATACAGCCACTATGGAGAACAGTATGGAGGTTCCTTAAAAAACTAAAAATAGAACTACCATATGACCCAGCAATCCGACTACTGGGCATATAAACTGAGAAAACCATAATTCAAAAAGATGCATGTACCCCAATGTTCATTGCAGCACTATTTACAACAGCCAGGACATGGAAGCAACCTAAATGTCCATCAACAGATGAATGAATAAAGAAGATGTCGTACATAAATACAATGGAATATTACTCAGCCAAAAAAAGGAACGAAATTGAGTCATTTGCAATGATGTGGACGGACCCAGAATCTGTCATACAGAGTGAAGTAAGTCAGAAAGAGAAAAACAAATACCATATTTTAACGCATATATATGGAATCTAGAAAAATGGTACTGATGAACCTAGTGGCAGGGCAGGAATAGAGATGCATACATAGAAAATGGACTTGTGGACACAGAGGGGGAAGGGGAGGGTGGGACGAATTGAGAGAGTGGCATGGACATATATACACTACCAAATCTAAAATAGATAGCTAGTGGGAAGCAGCAGCATAGCACAGGGAGATCAGCTCGGTGCTTTGTGATGACCTAGAGGGGTGGGATGGGGAGGGTGGGAGGGAGACGCAAGAGGGAAGAGATATGGGGATATATGCATACATATAGCTGATTCACTTTGTTGTACAGCAGAAACTAACACAACATTGTAAAGCAATTATAATCCAATAAAGATATAAAACACACAAGCACACAAAATTTTCCCTTGGAAGGATAAAAACATTAGAATTATAAAATTCATAAATGTCACACAATAAGTCTGTCAACAAGCAACCCCTACACCTGAAACATTGTAAACCAACTATACTTCAATTGAAATTTTTTTTTTTTTTTTTTTTTTTTTTTTTGTGGTACGCAGGCCTCTCACTGTTGTGGCCTCTCCCGTTGCGGAGCACAGGCTCCGGACGTGCAGGCTCAGCGGCCGTGGCTCACGGGCCCAGCCGCTCTGCGGCACGTGGGATCTTCCCGGACCGGGCCACGAACCAGTGTCCCCTGCATCGGTAGGCAGATTCTCAACCACTGCGCCACCAAGGAAGCCCTGACAATTTTTTTAAAAGGAGAAAAAAAAAACACTAATGCTATAACAACAACCAAAAGAAAACCACCCAAAACAAAACAAAGATAAGTAACCCATCTACTCTGGAGCCAAAATATATGCATTAGCAAAAGTGCTTTGGCACTACTGGTATAATTACAGAATTACACTTTACTTAACCCTGCTCGAATATAAGACATGATTCCTGATGAAAACTGAAAGCATGATTTCTACCTTCTCTTTCATCAGCTGGTTAAAAAAGAGATCATAGACAAGTCTGATTTATTAGAATTCGGTTAAATATTCCAGTTATTACAAATATTATTTTAAGGAATAGTTGAAACTCTTGCACAAATGGTAGCTCAGCAGGTATACAAAAGACAAGTGTGAAATAATTTTTTAAAGATACCTAAAATAATTTTCCTAAAAACTCACTTAAACGATTATCAGTTCTGCATGTAGAAAGTGCATAATCATTCCAATTTGCTGAACACAGCACCTAACCATGAGGGATTCTGGAATGAACAACGCAGAGTCCCTGCTCTAAACCAGCCATCATCTGCCTGGGAGGAATAATTCTTGAAAGTCTGTGTGGTCAAGGGTGTGTGGGGTCAAACAGATCAATTCTTGGTCTCAGCTCAGCTGGGCCAGTGGCCGGCTCCGAAGGCAGGCACGACTGCAAGAAAAGGTGCACCTCCGCCAACTAAGACCCAGAAAAGCGAGTGATTTTACAACTTCTAAGTCCGCCCCTGAGCCCCCCACCCAGAAGTGCGAAACCAACACTTATCCTAAAATGTGAGTGAAAAAGAGAGCTGTACTAAGGGTCTGAATAGCCAGCACCGTGGGCAGTCTCTGAGCCCTTGGGCTGGTTTCCTCCCATGTACCACGACCCCCAAAGGACCTAGTCTTCCGACCCCAGCGGGGCCACATTTGACAGCCTCCACGCCTCTTCATTCCAGCGTCTCTACTGAACCTCCCACTGTGGTCTCCTAACTTTTTAGATGAAGTAACTGTCTGAAGTTGCAAGAAAAACAGACTGGACTCAAGGAAACCTGTATTCAGATTGAGGCTCTGGCTCCAATATGCTGCAAGTTAAGGCAAGTTGCTTAACTGGATCCAAAATTTCCGCGCCTCATTTTCCCTATCCATTAAATGACCTAAGTGTTAAACTCACTGCTCTTTAATGTTCAAAACAAAACTCACCTTCCCCACTCTTCCTGCTGACCTCCGATGTTTACTCCGCTACCAGAGAGAGAAGCCTCCCGAGATGCCAACCCCTCTCCTCCCCCACTATCCATCCCATCTCCAGCCCTGTCCTCGTAGCTACAAGTCCTGCTGTCTCAGGACACGGCTTTCAGCGCCCGCTAACAGGGCCGTTCGGACAATACACAGTTCTCGTGTGGTCTACTGTAACCACCCAGAGCCATTCTTCCTTCTCTTCGATCCATTCCCCAAAGTGCCGCCACAGTTATCTTCAAAACACGAAGAGTTACCCCATCGCTACCCTGAAATGCCTTGTGAGTGAACAGCAAACCTCCCGGCCCCAGAGCCCCCGTGCGGCCCAAGCACCCCACGCCGGTCGCCCTTCCCCGGCGGGGAGAGGGTGCCGCAGCGCCGGCTCCCCGGCGGAGCTGCGCTCACTGCATCCTCCCAGGCGCGTCCCTAACGCCCCGCTACCCCGGTCCACACCTCCCAGTGCAACTCACACCTGCGCTCTAGCACCCATCTCCGGGCCTCTCCGGCGCGTCACCGGGGCGAGACGCCGACCGTCCAGACCGCGCGCGGGAAGCCGCAGAAACCAACCCGGCCACATCCACCGCGGAGAACCACGGGCACATCCGCCGTCCCGTCCCGGCTGCGCAGCCCCCAGAAAAGCCACCCCTGGGAGGCGCCCGCCCGCCCGCCGCCCTCACGTTGAAGGCCGGCAGCCTTCCCTCGGCCGCGCGGTGCAGCTCGCGGACCAGCTCTATGGCCCTCTCGCAGAACATGGTGGACGCGCCAGCCCTTTAAGACCACCGGTTCTCAGGCAAACGGCCGCCGAACCAGCCCCTACGGTTTCAACTCCTACAGGTCTGCGACGCGCGGGGCCGGCCCCGCCTCCGCCTCGCTTTGGCGCCCAAATGCGCAACCAATAGGAGCGCACTGCCTGCCTCCAGGGTACGGCGGCGGCCAGGGGACATTTGCCTCCGCTATGCAGCCGCAGTGCCACAGGGAGTCCCACACCTGGGCGGTTGCGGACCTTGGTGTGGCTTCAGCCCATCCCTCCTGTCCAGGCCTCGGTCTGAGCTCAGGCTGAGCCGCAGGACAGCTCCCACGCAGCACAGCTCGGGATGGATGTACGTCCCCTTTTCCGTTGGATTTATTCATTCTCGTTTAGGTTAACGGGCGCGCACGATGCGGTCTAGAAGGCAAACCCGGAAAAGGTGTAGAGTGACGTTAGCACCTAGCGTTGCGTCTGTTCGGTTTTGCAGTGTGGGTTTGTTTTTGTGATGGTAAACGGAAAACAACTTTTATTGGGTATCTCTTGTGTGCTAGGGACTGTGACGTACTTCACGTAATTCTCACGATTATCCTTAAAGTGGTTATTAAGACTCTTGGTACTGATTAGAAAACAGAAGTTAGAGAACTTGCCCAAGGTCACACAGTTCGTAAAGTGACAGACCCTGTATTTAAGCCTTCAACTCCACCGTATTACATTTGATATTAAATCAGTCATTTAAAAACATGTGTACAATAACTCACAAGGTGGTGGTGGGGGATTGCCCTAGATTAACATGAACACACATAGCCATATTCCCGCCGAGATGATTACGGAAATTTTCATAACCATATAGAATCAAAGGTGGGAATTACTGCTATGGAAACAATTCGTTTTATTTGGCTTTTTTTCTTTTTTTGGCCCCGCGGTGTGACATGCAGGGTCTTAGTTCTCAAACCCATGCCCCCTGCAGTGGAAGTGCGCAGAGTCCTAACCACTGGACCACCAGGGAATTCCCGTGGCTATTTTTTTTTTTTTTAAACAGTGTTACTTTGGACTTATCTGGAAGTCCAGTGGTTAAGAATCCACGCTTCCACTGCAGGGGGCGCTGGTTCGATCTCTGGTCCGGAACTAAGATCCCCACATGCCAAGGGGCCAAAAAATAAATAAATAAAACAAACAACGTTACTTGGATCCATTCTATCTAACCCTAGAAACTTTGTTCCTCATTTGCAAGTATAGATACAGTAGATGTGTGGTCTGAGAAATGAGCCTGGGAATGGCCTACAAAGCCTCTGAATCTTACCCTTACATTGAGTGACCTTTCCTTCCCAGCTCTAAAGTAACAGATAATTTAGCTAAGTGTTTTTATCAAATACACAGTTCTATAGTGTAATCCAAGGAACACCAGTATCCACAATCTTTCTTCGCCATAAGCCTTTTCAATTTCAGACCTCAGGCCTGAGACTCACTTCCTTACCTATACAGTGGGGGCAGTAGTACCACTTCTGGGGGTTTGTGATGATTCATTATTCCTTCAGTAAATATTTATGAAGTGCCTATTCAGCATTGTTCTAGACACTGAAGATAAAGCAGCAAAGTCCCTGCTGTCAGAGTCTAAGTTCTAGTGTGGGAAACAGCAATGTGCAGATACAGATATACTGATGACAAATATATTGGTTCAAAGTGCTAAGAAGAGTATAAGTCAGGGCATATATGTATAAAATAGATAACTAATGAGAACCTGTTGTTTAGCATGAGGAACTCTGCTCAATGATCTGTGGTGACCTAAATGGGAAGGAATCTAAAAAAGAGTGGATATATGTATACCTCTAACTGATTCATCTTGCTGTACAGCAGAAACTAACACAACAATGTAAAGCAACTATACTCCAATAAAATTTTTTTTTTTAAAAAAGAGTGTAAGTCAGGGAAGGTGAACTGTGACAGTGAGAGGGCCTGAAGTTTTCGAGTTAGTGTTCCGAGAAGGCACAGACCTAAAGTGGAAGGGAGTTAGCCATGTGGATATGATGACTCATGTACATGCCACCCACACCCTGGGGGCCCTGCCTCAGCAAGCAGGCAGTGATGCTGGAGCAGGGTGAGCTAGAGAGAGGCTGGTGGCTGAGAACGGAGTGAGGGCTGGAGGCTGAGGTCAAGTCAAGTAGGGCCCATTGGCCCATTTCATAAGCTTTCAGTTTTATTTTCCACAAGGTGGGGAGCCACTGAAGTGTTTTGAGCAAATAAGTGACAGAACTGGATCTAGGGTTTTTAAAAAGACTTTTGTGGTCACAGGATTAAGTAGAAAGAAGTGAGGCAGGAGACCATTTAGGCTATTATAAGCATCCAAGTGAGGGATTATGGCACTTTGGCCCATGGTGGAGGTGGTGAGAAGTGGTTGATCCTGGATAGATTTTGAAAGGAGAGCTGACCAGGCTTGGTGATAGACCTGCTGTGTCTTGAGAAGGGAGGAATCAAGGATGACTCCAAGGTTTTGGCCTGAGGAACTGTAAGGATGGACCTAGCATTCTGGAGTTGGGGAAGGTTATGGATGGAGCTGGGGTGGGAGAAGAGCTGAGAGCTCAGCTTTGAACATGATTTTAGGTGCCTGTAGGATGTCAGAGTAGATGAGTAGACCACTGGATAGAGGAGCCTGGAGTTCAAGGAAGAGGTGTGGACTGGAGATACAAATGTAGGTGTCCCCATTATAGGGTGACTTGGATAAGATTAGAGCCTGGATAAGATTACTTATAGAGTGAGTGTGGACCAAGAGTTGAGGACTGGATAAGCAAAGCCTAATACCAGCAAGAAAGACTCAGTACCCCTTACTCTCTTCTTTCCAGTCCTCCCTTCCTAGCTTTTTTGTTTTTCTATTGATTGGAAAGGATTTAGTGACTGATAGAGTAAAAAAATGTTTTACACTTTATTTTCTGGATTCCCAGTCTCCAGCATGTGCTTCTACATTATTTTAAAGAATTCACCAAAAGTATATTTGGACAAATATGAATGCTGGTTGTGTTTAGTAATATGGTCAGTGAAATTCTTTTGCAATGTCTAAGTATCATTACAAAGCTAATATAAGGAGCTATTGAATTTCTAAAGACGTTTCTAATTGAGCTTAAATTATCAGTTGCCAATAGTTTTCACTGGCACAAATGTTGAAATCACAAGTTACTTTGGAATAAATAAGCGAATCTCTTTGTTGTAGATCATTTGTAAAAAAAAATAATAATAATGCCATATTAAAGAAAGCCAAAGCTATAAAACTGAACAGGTGAAACTGCTCTTTCCTTTCTGCTTTTAGGAAGGGTTGAATTAGTACTTAATTTGTGTTTCACAAGTGGGAATTTGTGAAATGGATTCTTCCCCCATCAGCTAGTTCTGCTTTATAAAAATCTTAAATCTAATACTGTTTTTTTAAAAAAGTAAAATTTTTAAGCAGCTCAGTTTTCAAATGTTCGGCCCAAAAGAAAAAAAAAATATCTATACATTTCTGTTTCAAATTAAAAACTAAAACTACCAGATCACATATTTTTTAAAGAAAAGTCCTTGTGGGAAAATAGTTATAAATCATTATTAGGACAGAATTGTCATGTCACCTTTTTCTTTTTGTTGTGTAAATTCTTATAAAACCCTTTCGGGGGTTTACACTGTTGGGGGGAGTCAGAGAGCCGGGGATATGAGCTAAGTACCCTTCGGGCCGTTGCAGTGGGCACCAGGCTGCCTCGGGTCTGACCTAGCCCGACCCTTCCCCAGCGCTACTCTGCCAGTCAGCCACGCCCTAACGGTGACGTGCCTTGAGGCTTCATTTGCCCGTGTCCAAGATGGCTGCAATCGCCGCTGGGGATGTTGGGCGAGCCAGGCGCCGGGTAGGGGGCCCCGGCCGGCGTACCCGCCTACAGCCACTCAGCGCTGGCCAATCAGCGCCGGGAGGCCACTGGCCCCGCCCCGACCCCGGCCGGCAGGGACGTCAGGGCGGCGGGCTCGAGGCGGCGGCGGCTCCCCTGAGCGGCGGCCGGTGGCGAGAGCCAGGGCGAGGGTGAGGCCGGCGGTGCTGGCCACGGGATGAGGAAGCGGACCGAGCCCGTCGCCCTGGAGCATGAGCGCCACGCAGCCTCGGGCTCGTCCTCCGCCGGCTCGGCCGCCGCGGCGCTGGACGCCGACTGCCGCCTGAAGCAGAACCTGTGCCTGTCGGGCCCCGGGCCGGCCGAGCCGCGCTGCGCCGCCGACGCGGGCATGAAGCGGGCGCTGGGCAGGTGAGGAGCGGCGGAGGCGGGCCGGGACCCACAACCCTCCAGAGCTACTTGCCCTCCACCCCGCGTGCCCCCCACCCTCTCCGGGCGTCCCCGGGTGCCTCCCCCTTGGTCCCCCTCTGGCCCCCGCGCCCCCTTCCTTACCGGGCGGGCCTCGGGGGCCTCTCCAGCGACCGGCAGGTGAGCGCCTCTCGACGAGGGTGGCGAGCTCCTGGACGCCCGGGAGCGCCGACTCCGCTCCGACCTGCTCTGCGTCCGACTCCGACCCATCGTCCCTCTCGCCGGGTGGGCAGCTCACCGGTGCCTGAGTCTCCGCGGTACCCTCTGCTCGAAGCTGCCGATCCCTCGGGGACGGTTGAGGGGTCGGCCGTGTCCAGGGACAGGGGGTGCACCGCGTCCTCGGGGAACGTTGAGGTGTCGGCCGTGTGCAGGGACACGGGGTGCACCGCATCCTCGGCTGTCGAGGGGGTGGGGGGAAGCCCGGCGTTCGCGAGCAGCTGGCTGGTGGTACGTGGAATGTGTCCACAGGAGTCGTCTCCTTGGGAATCTCCGTCCCGTCCGGAAGTCACCTGGTTATTTTCGGTCTCCCTTTGGGGAGGTGAATGCGTTTATGTTAAATTAATCTCACAGTTGGGATAGGGGCATATTTCACGCGGGCAAGTCTCTCAACATAGGCTGGCTGTTTGTAGAACGTTATCACTCATGGCAGTTTTGAAATCTTGATGTTTCATGGTGTTTGAAGAAGTTAATATGTAATATTCTCAGGTGTTGTAGCAGAGTCACTTATTTTGGGGTCAACTGGAATGCCCTTAATTGACACTGGCCACTTCCTGTGTAAAATATTTATCCAAATAGCCCCTAAAGACATCAACTGCATTGCCTGAAAGATCATGAAATTAAACTATGTACTTCTCTAAGTCAGTGGTTCCCAATCCTGCCAGAAGTTAAGGGACTGACAATATTTTTGTTTTTGTGTAAAATTATCTAGCAATTGGTTAGTATCTTTTGTGAAACCAATCTGTTCTGTGGCAAGATTTATCTGCATTAAAAACTCACAATTGGCTTTAATGCACTTTTAGTAACCAGCTTGACATAGCATTTAGGTTGGGAACTCTTCCTGTGAAGAAATCAAGTTGTGATGCACAATGTTTGGGGAAACAGTGCTAGCCTGGCACCTTCCTTGAAAGAGGTACTGTATTAAAAGGATCTGATTATTTTTATTTTTGAGTTGAGGACAAAGAGAGACATTCAAGTGGTTCCATATCCTTTGGATAAACAAAAGGCTGTTACGGGAATAAAAAGAAAAACAGAGGGCGGGAAGGCCAAATTTGTGTGTTAGCCCATGGCTTCCTTCCCTATTGCCTGAAATGCTCTCCTGGACGTTCTCCTGCTGTGTCTTCTCCTTCAACCAGGTCTCTGCTTTACTGTCACCTCTTCAGAGAGGCCTTCCCAAACCAGCACATCCAAAATAGCCTTCCTGCTGCCCCAACCCCTCTATTCTGTTTACTTATTTCTTCATCGCAGTTATCCCTTAGCTCAGGGGTCATCTGTGGTCCCCAGGCCACACAGCAGGTGAGCAGAGCAGCAGGCGAGCAGGCGAAGCTTCATCTTCTGCTCCCCATCACTCCCCATTGCTCGCATTACCGCCTGAACCATCCCCCCCATCACTCACATTACTGCCTGAAACCATCCCCCTCCCTTTTGTGGAAAAACTGTCTTCCATGAAACTGGTGCCTGGTGCTAGAAAGGTTGGGGACTGCTGCCTTAGCTGACGGTGCGATTGCCTGCACACTTGACTTGCTTTGTGGGTAGTCTCCTTCACGAGAATGGAAGCCCTCTGAGAGCAGGGACAATTTTTCTCTCAGCATCTGTGTCCAGGGCCTGGCACATAGGAGGTGGGAGAAAATACTTGTTTAGTGAATATCTAGAATAGATTCCTAGAATTGGAATTGCTGAGCCAAGGGGTGTGTGTTTATAACTTTGAAAGTGAAGGCCAAAGTACCCTCCCTAGAAGTTGTACTGATTTGTACTCCCTCCAGTGGTGTCAATATTGAACATTACCAGATATTTTGATCTTTTTCTACTTGATTGATGAAAATGACATCTGCTTTGTAACTTTAATTTGCATTTCTTAGTGGTTAGGTGGCAATTTTTGTGTGTTTTTCTAAGCTCATTATACATCTTTGGGATTATTTACGTCTTTAATGACGTGCCTTTGTTTGGGTCCTCCTGCACATTTCTTTTAACTTTCTATTGTGCACGTGTTCAAATATACAAAAGTAGAGGAGACAATATAATATAATATAATGAATAGTCAATAGTTTTCCATGTTTTGCCAATCTTGAATCATCTCTTCCTCCTCCCCTCCATTTTTAGTATGGTGGGGGACTAGGCTATCTTAAAGCAAATGATTTCGTCCATAAATATTTCGCAGTATATCATGAACAAATAAGGACTTTTTGAAATATATCTAACCCCAAAGCTATTATCATATTGTATCAAAATTAACAATTTATAATCTGTAATTAATTTAATATTATCTAATATCCAGTCTACATACACACTTCCCCGTCTCAGAAATGTCTTTTTAAGTTAGTTTTAAAATCCTGTACATTTCTTAAGTTTATTCCTAGTTATTTTATCTTTCTGTTATTGAAAATAGAATATTTTCTGTATTACATATTGTAACGTTGTATTTATTACTTCTGTAACTAGCAACTTACATAATCTTAGCTTCAAGTAGTTTTTGCAGTTGGTTCTCGAATTTTCCAGGTATACTATCATGTCAGCTGCAAATAATAAGAATTTTGTCTCGTTTTCTACTTATGTCTTTTGTTTCTTTCTCTTTTTTGGTTACATTGTATTTCCAGAACGAGGTTGTTGAATTTTATCAAATGCTGTTTTAGTATCTGTGAAATGATCATATAAATTTTATCTCTCGACCTGTTAATATGCTGAGTTGTAGTAATAGATTTTATAATATTGAATCATCATTTTATCTTATTGAATCATCATGATTGAATCATCAATGATAACTTACTGTGTAGACAGATTCTATTTATTAATATTTTATACCATTATTTGTGAGACTAGTCTGTAATTTTCTTGTTCGATGCCATCTTTACCAAGTAGTTTTACTGTTTTCTATAGCTTTATTAAAAGTTTTCTCTTTCTCTTCTTTAGCCAGTTTAAATACTTTTGAAATGATCTCTTTCTTTAAATTTTGGTAGAATTCACCTGTAAAACTACCTAAGCGTGGTGCTTTTTTTTAGAATATAGCACTTTGATAACTATTATAGTTTCTTAGATTTGCTGTCTCTTTCTGGGTTCAGTTTTGGTGATTTATATGTTTATAATAAATCATCTTTTATATCTAGCCTTTTCCTCTGTACCTGGGGCTGTTCCCTAATCTTGTTTCCTATTTTATATAGTTATACTTTTTTCCCCTTTTTTCTTGCTTTAGTACACACACACACACACACACACACACACACACACACACACACTAAAGTGGATTTTTTCCTAAATAAAAAAATATTTTTTCCCAAAGGAAACCTTTTTTTGGTTTATTGTTCTGGGAGGCCAGGATGGAGAGAACGTGTTCTATCTGAAGGGGGCAGCAGCTACTGCATTCTCTCCTGTTGCTGCCCAGCAGGAATGTGGCTCCAGGGCAGCCAGATCTTCCAGTCTTTCCTGAAGAGTAGCTGGGTGTAAGCCTGCATCTGTGATCTCTAACTTTTAAAATGTTGCTGGCAACTAATTCAGATGAAAACAACAACCTTGGAGGGAACACAAAACCAAAACCAGTTTGTGTGTGTGTTTTTTATTTTATTTATTTATTTGGCTGCCTTGGGTCTTAGTTGGTACATGTGGGCTTCTCTCTAGTTGTGGCTTGTGGGATCAGTAGTTGTGGCATGCGGGCTTAATTGCCCCAGGGTATGTAGGATCTTAGTTCCCTGACCAGGGATCGAACCCGTGTCCCCTGCATTGGAAGGCGGATTCTTAACCACTGGACCACCAGGGAAGTGTGTGTGTGTGTGTGTGTGTGTGTGTGTGTGTGTGTGTGTGTGTGTGTGTTTTAATTGAAGTATAGTTGATTTACAATGTTGTGTTTCAGTATATATATATATATATATATATATATATATATATATATGTTCTTTTTCAGATTCTTTTCCCTTATAGGTTATTACAACATACTGAGTATAGTTCCCTTTTGGTTTGTTTTAATTGTTGGACTAAAGGGTTATTTTTGAAGGTAAATTTTATCTGACTTACATGTCAACTGTGTACTCCGTAAGAGGAGGGACTGGATACTATTTTTGCTTTGCGTATGTCTGGTACAAGGAGGCAAGTGAGGGATTCTGTGGGCCTTTCATTTTCTTTTCTGTAATCTTGGAGTTCTTGGCAATATGCAATAAAGGCATAAGTGGTCTAAATTGGTCCTAAGGAGGCAGTAATGAGATGTATAGGTCTCTGTTTCAGTCAACTAGACTATCCTTTGACTGTCAATTCACAGGCCAGATCTGCCAGATAACCGAGATCAGTGGACAGCCTGGGAGATTTCACAGCCAATGACCTTTGTTTGTAAATACAGAAGAACTCAGGCATCACCCTTGGTTCCTTCTTGATCCAAAAGAAGGAACTTCATGCAGGGCTGCTGATGGCTTCACCATAACCCAGAAAGGCGGGTGACCAAGGTGAATGTCTGTCTTGGAGGTAGCTTTTGTCCTTAAAGTCTGCTTTTTTCCATCCCCCTTCTCCTCCCACTCCCCAGAGTAGAGTCTCTGCCTGGACCATGACAAGCAGGGGGGCAGGCTTTGTTATGGTGCCTCAAATGGGGCCCCCAACTGGGTCCCTCTCTTCCCAGTTGTGGTGTATCTTATCAGGGACACATTCCAACCCTGGACCCGGGACCCTGGGACTTCACACCTCGTTGGTGAGATTTGTGTCCTGTATCTCTGCTTGTTTCCCAGTTCCTTTCAGCCAGCATATACTCTCCCTTCTCAAGGGAGTGTCTGTCTTTTACAGTAATGTTGAGCATACACTGCTCAAAGGCAGGAGATTAAAATCTCCAGAAGATACTTATCACAGAGGTAACCTTGGAAAGAGGCTTAGAAGATGGGTCATCTTCTCAGGGTTCTGCTGACAGCAGTGGAGACAGGATGCCTTTCCAGACTCATGATCCTCCTCCTCCTCCCACTAGAGCACTTTTCCTTCCAAAATGCAGTCTATGGGAAAATTTTAACTGCAATATGATCTTGAAAACTGACAGATTAAGTCAACGCTTTTCACCTGGATGTGATGCCACAGAACTTGGGTGTCCACATGGAGAGTGGGTAGGTCATTTGTCTCTTCCTGAACTGAGGGCCAGGATCTGGAGTGTCAGTGAGGACATGGGCTGCTGACACAGGGAAGTGTGATGCCAGGAAACCCAGCCTGAGGTATCCAGTTAGTAGAAAGACCCGTTGTTTAGGCTTGGTGCCCATCTTAGTATTGTTTGATATTTTAGGGGAAAGCTTGCATGGATAACTGAGTCTCACGTGAGTGTTTTCAGGTTTGTGGCTTGGGGTGAGTTGCTTAACTATGAGTTTGTTTCTTCTTCTATTATGTGGGGATAAAAATATCTTCCTTATAGGATTGGGGTGAGGGTCCAGTGTATGAAAGAGCCAGGCACACAGTGAGCACTCAATCAGTGGCATCTTGGTCATCCCCAATATTATTACTAGTGTTGTTTGTTGGAGTATTGAGAAAGCTCTGTTTACTTAGGACAAGAAGAATGTACCCCTCCCTCCCTTTCTGCCCCCAGACTTTTTTTTTAGTTAATTAATTAATTTATTATTTATTTATTTTGGTTGTGCTGGATCTTCATTGTGGCACACAGGACCTTTAGTTGTGGCATGCGGGCTTCTTAGTTGTGGCATGCGAACTCTTATTTGTGGCATGCATGTGGGACCTAGTTCCCCCACCAGGGATGGAACCTGGGCCCCCTGCGTTGGGAGCACGGAGTCTTACCCACTGGACCACCAGGGAAGTCCCTGCCCCCAAACTATTACAGTATGTCTTCTCAGCCAATTGTCATGCGTGTAGTTGTCATCATGATCAGTTAACACATCTGTTGGTAATAGAACGTATTAAGCAATACTTTTTGGTTATTCAGCACTTTTTTTTCACCTGTTCATTTAGCAAAGTTTGATGTATGTACAGTAACTCTTCTAAGTGCTGAGGCTGCAGCAGTGGATGTGGGTCATGTCTTGTGGACTTTACCTTCTGGTGGCAGAGGCAGGTGACAAGCGAACAAGTATGTGCTGTGTCAGGTGCTCAGGGCTTGAGGAGGAAAGTAGGGCCAGTAAGGAGCAGCTGAGGAGTGTATAAAGGAGGCCTTTCTCGTAGGGGGACATTTGAATGGAAGCCACTGGCTGCATTAGAGTGGAGGAGTGCTTGGGTATGATGTATGTCATTGACATGTCACTCTGATTGCTGGGATGAAGACAGACTGGAAGGGCAGCAGGAGCAGGGGGACCCGCTAGAAGTCACCCAGGCAACAGATGGTGGGGACTAGGGCCTGGGGTAGCTTTGGAGGTGAGAAATGTTGCATTCTGGATCTGTTTCCAAGGAGATGTCAACAGGGTTTGCTGATGGATTAGTAAGAAAGAGCGAGGAGGGGCTTCCCTGGTGGCGCAGTGGTTGAGAATCTGCCTGCGGGTGCAGGGGACACGGGTTCGTGCCCAGGTCCGGGAAGATCCCACATGCCACGGAGCGGCTCGGCCTGTGAGCCATGGCCGCTGAGCCTGCGCGTCCGGAGCCTGTGCTCTGCAAAGGGAGAGGCCACAACAGTGAGAGGTCCGCGTACCACCAAAAAAAAAAAAGAAAGAGCGAGGAGAGTCACAGGATTCACCAGTTCTCTTCTGAGCAGTGGAAGAGTGGAGCTGCCGTGTGCTGAGGTGGGGCAGTTGTGGGAAATGAGTTTGATTTGGGGCATATAGAGGTGCCTGTGAAACATGCAAGTGGAATAGGTAGGAGGAGTTGGAGTTCAGGGGAGAGCTGGGGCCAACATCTGACGTTAGCCTGCAGATAGTGTTCAGAGTCACAACAGGATCCCGGGGCTGGACCCTGGGCCCTGGACAGGTAGGGGCTGGAGAAGAGGAGCCTCAAACCAAGGAGACATGGAGGGAGGCATCTGAGAAGAGAGCTGGGAGGAAGGGGTAAAGGGAGCTACAGGAAAAAATCCTGTTGCAGAGGAGAGTGTGATCTGCCATTGGATTTGGAGACAGAGATCAGTGGTTGTTAGTGTGGTTAATTTGGGTGGTGGAGGCAAGAGCCTGATGGAGTGGCTCAAGGGAGAAGTAAGAAGAAATGCAGATAGCTTTTCCAAGGAGTTTTGCCATATAAGACAACAGAAATGAGGGGGTGGGTAACTGGAGTAGGAGGAAGTTTCTGACCAGTGCTGTAGAGTGCCTTGGTGTGCTCCTGGGGATAGTCCAGGAGGGGAAAGACTGGTGATGCCGAGCGCTGGTGTCGTGGTGTCTTTGGAACCCAGTACCCCAAGGCCAAGTCAGCGGTCCCCAGACAGGGAGGTAGGCCAAGGGCGCTGTGAAGTTGCAGGGAGGTGGTTAGATGTGTGGGGGGAGCACTGGAGGTTCTCTTCTGGGTGCTTCTGTTTTCTCTGTGAAATAAGAGCAAAGCCCTGTGCCAAGGGGAGAGGAGATACTGCAGGTTTTTCCCTTTCAGTTCTCAACCTGGACCCAGTCTTACCTCTCTATCCTTAACCTAATTAGATGTTATCTACCATTATTTGCTGAAGTCTCATTAACACGGACAGTCAAGCTCCTTGGCAGAGACTCTTCTTTTTGACATGTGGTGTTGCAAAAATGGATGACAGAAGTGGTTCTCACGGGAAGTCGTTTCAGCTGTGACTTGCTGTGTGTCTGAGAAGCCACGTGTGTTCTGCATAGCCGAGTACTGCCTGGTCCTGGGGGGCCTGAGGGCAGCTGCCACCCGGAGGGCCCTGCACACGGCCCAGTGATGGGGGTGTTAAGCTGGGTTTGAGGTGGAGGTGGGGACGAGATCAACATGAATGGAGGGCAACACAGAGTGAGTATGTGGGACATAGGCAGAATTCTTACCTCTCAGGTTTTGCTAATACATAAATAGAAATTTCTAAATAGAATTTGTCTTGAGATGATACTTATGGGCTTTAGTTGTCTTAATCATGTGTAATCTGTTTACCAGGTATGGAAATGTCCTGAAAAGGTAAAAAGAGGAGGGGGTAGATGAGTGTCAGTGTGAGGAGTTTCAGAAGGAATTTCATTTTGCAAAGATGAAGGCAGAGAAGGAGTGTCAGTGAAGGAATACAAGCACATCTCAGGAATGCTGCAATTTAGGGTTTGTCCTTGAAGCTTGAAAGTTGTCCTGAGCTTTAGGGTAAAGAAAAGAAAGTTGAAATTATTTTCAGTTCTTATCACACTTTCAGATCTCCACACAAGGTTTAGAGATATATATACATATATATTTTTAAATAAATTTTTTAATTTATTTTTGGCTGCGTTGGGTCTTTGTTGCTGCGCTCAGGCTTTCTCTAGTTGTGACGAGCAGGGGCTACTCTTCATTGCAGTGCATGGGCTTCTCGTTATGGTGGTTTCTCTTCTGGCAGAGCATGGGCTCTAGGTGTGTGGGCTTCAGTAGTTGTGGCATGTGAGCTCAGTAGTTGTGGCTTGCGGGCTCTAGAGCGCAGGCTCAGTAGTTGTGGCGCACGGGCTTAGTTGCTCTGCGGCATGTGGGATCTTCCAGGACCAGGGCTTGAACCCGTGTCCCCTGCATTGGCAGGCAGATTCTTTACCACTGTGCCACCAGAGAAGTCCCAAGGTTTAGATATATTGACTGAACTATTCGTAATGGGGAGGGAAGAATGTTTAGTGTTGAAACAGGTCATTTGGATGCCGTAGTTCAGGGTCCTAAAAGAGATATATGCCTTTTAACTTTCAACTGTTTCTTTCTCCTAATAATGTGTACAACACAGACTCTTCACCGTTTCATGTTTGACTTGTGCCATTCCTAGGCCTGGAATATCATGTGGTTCCTACCTGAAAGTGGCCGTGTCAGTGTTGGGTGCTCATAGGTTATTGTATTCAACAAACAGTTAACTTGCTTCTGTTGTTTGTTTGATATCAAGCTAGGCACTGGGAAAGATGAAAGATGGCAGTATGTTTCCTCAAAAACTGTCTATCAGTTTTTATGTGTGGCAGCCGTCTGCTCTTATGTTCAAACATTTTTTAAAATGTTTTTATTGGAGTATAATTGCTTTACAATGGTGTGTTAGTTTCTTTTTTTTTTTAAACATCTTTATTGGATTATAACTGTTTTACAATAGTGTGTTAGTTTTTCCTTTACAACAAAGTGAATCAGTTATACATATACTTATGTTCCCATATCTCTTCCCTCTTGCGTCACCTTCTCTCCCACCCTCCCACCCCTCTCTAGGTGGTCACAAAGCACAGAGGTGATCTCCCTGTGCTATGCGGCAGCTTCCCACTAGCTATCTAATTTACATTTGGTAGTGTATATATGTCCCTGCCACTCTCTCACTTCATCACAGCTTACCCTTCCCCCTCCCCATATCCTCAAGTCCATGCTCTAGTAGGTCTGTGTTTTATTCCCGTCCTACCACTAATCTCTTCATGACATTTTTTTTCTTAGAGTCCATATATATGTGTTAGCATATGGTATGTTAGTTTCTTCAAACATTTGTATGATGTCTATAGAAGAGACAAAATGCAAGGATGGCTGGAGATGATTAGTCTGATCTCACATTCATCCTTTGTTGCTCTGACATTTTTTGTGCTGATTTATCTTCACAGTATCTCATCTTTTAGGCTCCCACTTCAATGACAGGATATAACTCATCCTGTCAGTGCATCCCTGGTGTACCAGCTTTCTATAGATAAAAGAAAAGAAATGTTCACAGTTTAGGGACACAGTACACCTTGACAAGGCATGTCATGGCAGAACCTATGGGAAGGAAAATAAGACTGCCATTCTAGGACATCGGATACTTGGCTTTGGGTTCCAGAAGGAAGGGACTGTTACACCAGTGGTGGCCAGCTGGGAGCCTGCCAGTACAGCCCCAGGGCCTCAAGAGAAAGCACAAGGGAGATTCTGTAGGGACCAAAGCAGGGATCTCCAGGTATGAGGCCACCACAAGGGATGGCAACTGCCACAGTGAAAGGCAGCCCTTGAGAGATCCTGTCTCTTTCCCTCTGTTCCTTTTTCATTTTGTTTTTTTCCTGATTACAAAAGTAAAAAAAAGATTTCTTTTTTTTTTTTTTTTTTTTTTTTTTGTGTGTGTGTGTGTGTGTGTGTGTGTGTGTGTGTGTGTGGTACGCGGGCCTCTCACTGTTGTGGCCTCTCCCATTGCGGAGCACAGGCTCGGAATACACAGGCTCAGCGACCATGGCTCACGGGCCCAGCCGCTCCGTGGCATGTGGGATCTTCCCAGACTGGGGGCACGAACCCGCGTCCCCTGCATTGGCAGGCGGACGGACTCTCAACCACTGCGCCACCAGGGAAGCCCAAAAGATTTCTTAATACAAATTTAAAACAGAGAATATAATTGAGAAAGTGGAATTATCCAGGGGATAATTACTGTTAACAGTGTGACATACATTGAGAAGATTGCTTGCATGTTTATTCTTTTATTCATCTAACAAATACTTGTTGAAGATGTACTGTGTGCTGGAGGCTGTGGATAAAACGTTACACAGACAGGTCCCAACCCTTGTGGAGCTCATATTCTCCTCGTGAAGGAGAAAGAAAGCAAAAAAGGTACACGTAAATACACAGTAAATTTCAAGAGGTGGTAAAGTGATATAAAGAAAAACAGGGCTTCCCTGGTGGCGCAGTGGTTAACAATCCGCCTGCCAATGCAAGAGACGTGGGTTTGAGCCCTGGTCTGGGAAGATCCCATGTGCCGTGGAGCAACTAAGCCCGTGTGCCACAACTACTGAGCCTGCGCTCTAGAGCTCGCAAGCCACAACTACTGAGCCCACACGCCACAGTTACTGAGCCTGTGCACCTAGAGCCCATGCTCCACAACAAGAGAAGCCACCGCAACGAGAAACCTGTGCACTGCAATGAAGAGTAGCCCCTGCTTGCCACAACTAGAGAAAGGCCATGTGCAGCAACGAAGATCCAGTGCAGCCAAAAACAAATTAAATAAATAAATAAATAAAGCAAGATAGCTTTAAGAGGAATATAACAGACCCCAAATGGAGTTGCTTATGCTAAATAAGCCCACGTCACCAAACGGAGACTTAACTTCATTACAGACTCTGCTCTCCTAGAAATGGGTTCTTAAACCAGTCAATCTGGAATCGCCTGGTCAGCACTAATGTGGTCATCTGCCTGATAGACCCCTGTTGTCTCCTAAAGGAAAGTGACCGTGGAATAAATAACCTGCTTCTTTTGTCTCATAGAACTTCCTTGTTCCTGCTCTCTTCTCCTTGTGAAAGTCTTTCATTTTGTACAGCTCCTTGGAGTTCCTTTCTGTTTGCTACATGAGATGCTGCCCGATTCGTGAATTGTTGAATAAAGCCAATAAGATCTTTAAGGTTTGCTCAAATGAATTTTGTTTTTTAACAGGAGGTAAAACAATTATGTATGAAGCACTTGAAAACAAGCTATACTATAGTGATAAAACATCCTTGTCACTGTCAGGAGAACAAGGCCTTTTCACAGTAGGTCACCCAGCTGTTAAACTCTGCCAGCATCCTCATGACTTTTTGTTTTCTTCTCTGGGAACAAAGACATTTATGGGATTGCACTTGTGTATTTTATTAAGGCCTTAAAGCTTTTAATTCTGTTCAGTGAAATTACTCCCAATACTGTGTTTGAATAAGAGTTTGAAGATTGTTCTTAAGGTTTCCACCTATAAACTAAGTAGAAGTCCACCTATGAGTCTTGGGGAGTGAATTTTGGATTTACTCTTTTGTTCCTTCTGAGCGAATATAATGAGATAATAGAATAGAATATATATATATGTATGTACACATATATATATATGATGGAATATATAATATAAGATGTATTTTGGAATATATCTATTAATATAATGGAATAAAGCCAAAAACTCTTCCTTAATAATTTTGATGGTTACAGTAATAGAGGAATTGGTGAAAACTAAATATAGATACTTTTTAATAGGAATACAGTTCTTCCACTCTGGCCACTGAAGATAGTGTAACAGGGACTGAATTTACCCTGAAATAACTAAAACAACAACAAAATCCAGACAAAATGTATGAAATAAGGTTTCAAAACACAGGCTGCTGGCAACGAGACACAGTAGTCTCTGAGAGGTGACAAATAAAGTGAGCCCTACAACAACTCCAGCTTACTGCCGTGTGAGGGTTTCCCCGCTGTATCACAGGGACAAGGAAACTGATGTGGAGCCTGGTGGACTTCCTGAGCTGTGGATAAGGTGCTGAGAGTCTGGGGACACCAACATGCCTACAATTTATAGGACAGAGGACCAGGGAGAGACATCAGTACAGAGAGAACTCTGGAGATCTGCAGAGGAGAATCTGGAGATCTCTACACCTTGAGTATTCAACACAGTGCTGCTCAGCACACGTGTGTGAGGAAACTATCTGAGGCTGGGGAGAGAACTTCCCGAAAGGTTTAGATGAAACAGTTCCAGTTCTCTCTAACAAGACCATAATTCACTGAACATTGGGTAGAACACTCAGGAATGTCATGCTTCAGTAATGGGAAATAATTAGCCCTAGACAGAGTACTGCTCTGGACCCACCTAACAAATCATAAAAACAAAACCCAGAAGAATCAAACTGTTTCCAATTCACTGCATCCTGAAACAAGATGCAATATTTATAGGAATATAAAAATATCCAGCACCCAACAAAATAAGATTCACAATGTCTCATATCTAATCAAACATTACCAGATGTGTTAGTTTGCTTGGGCAGCCATAACAAAGTACTGCCTGCTGGGTGGCTGAAACGAGAGAAATTTATTTTTTTACAATTCTGGACGCTAGGAGTCTGAGATCAGTGTGTTGGCAGTGTTGGTTTCTTCTGGGACCTCTCTCCTTGGCTTGTAGATGGCCATGTTCTCCCTGTGTCTTACATGGTCTTTCCTCTGCATGTCTGTCCAAGTTTCTTCTTATAAGGACACCAGTCTTATTGGATTACAGCCTACCATAATGACCAATTTTTCTTTTTAACATTTATTTACTTAGGCTGCGCTTGGTCTTAGTTGCAGCACGCGGACTCTTAGTTGCGGCATGCGAACTCTTAGTTGTGGTATGCATGCAGGATCTAGTTTCCTGACCAGGGATCGAACCCAAGCCCCCTGCATTGGGAACACAGTCTTACCCACTTGACCACCAGGGAAGTCCCCACTAATGACCGAATTTTAATTTAATTTAACATCTCAAAGACTCTATCTCCAAATACAGTCACATTCTTAGCACTTGGGGTTAGTATCTAAATGTATGAATTACAGTTGGGGAGCACAGTGCAAGGAGATAGGAAAATGTAACCTGTAATGAGAATAAGCAATCAATGAAAACCAATCCAGAACTGACACAGATGTTACAGTCAGCAAAGGACATTAAAACAGTTATTACAACTGTATTCCATGTGTTCAAAAAGTTAAGTAGAGTCATGGAAGAGATGAAAATTACCCAAATCAAGTTTCTAAAGATGACAGACTACAAGCGTGTTAAGTGAAAGATACACTGAGGGGCATTAATGGCAGATTAGATGTTGCAGAAGGAATGCTTCAGTTATCCAACATGAAACATATAAAAAAGAATCAAAAAATTTTCAGAAGTAACACTGAACTGTGGAACAACTTCAGGCAGCTTAATAATATATGGGTAATTAGAGTTCCCGCAGAAGCAGGAGAGAAAGAAAAAATAGGTGAAAGAATAATGGCCAGAAACTTTCCAAGCTTGGTGGAAACTGTAAACTCAACTCAGTGAATCACCCACACAAAAAACAGGAAGAAAACTATACCAAGGCACATCATAATCAAATTACTCAAAACCAGTGATGAAGAGAAAAATCTTAAAAGCAGTCAGAGGAAAAAAGACATGTACAGAAAAGCAAATATGGGGGTGACAGCAGATTTCTTGTGAGAAAAATAAAAGTAAGGCGGCCGTGGAGCAGCATATTTAAAACACTGAAAAAACAAAAAAAGAAAACCAAAAAACCTCTGTCCACTTAGAATTTATTCTCTTTCTTTTCTTTTTTCTTTTCTCTTTTCTTTTTTCTCCTTCCTCCCTGCCTTCCTTCTTTCCTTATAAATGAAGTATAATTGACTTACTATATTAGTTTCAGGTGTACAACACAGTGATTCAGTGTTTTTATACATTACAAAATGATCACCATGATAAGTCGCTACCATCTGTCACCCTACAGAGTTATAGTATTATTGATTATATTCCCTGTGCTGTACGTTTCATCCCTGTGACTTACTTATTTTACTGGAAGTTTGTACTTCTTAATCTCCCTAACCTATTTCACTTATCCCCCTACACGCTCCCCTCTGGTAGTCACCAATTTGTTCTCTATCAGTCTGTTTCTGTTTTGTTATGTTTGTTCTGTTCTTTAGATTCCACATATAAGACAAATCATGTGGTATTTGTCTTTCTCTGTCTGACTTGTCTCAGCATAATACCTTCAGGTCCCTCCATGTTGTCACAAATGACAGATTTCATTTTTTAAAAAAATGGATTTATTTATTTTTGGCTGTGTTGGGTCTTGGTTGCTGCATGCAGGCTTTCTCTAGTTGTAGCAAGCGGGGGGCTACTCTTTGTTGTGGAGCATGGGCTCTAGGCATGTGGGCTTCAGTAGTTGTGGTGCTCAGGCTTAGTTGCTCTACAGCATGTGGGATCTTCCTGGACCAAGGCTCAAACCCATATCCCCTGCATTGGTGGGCAGATTCTTAACCACTGCGCCACCAGGGAAGTTCCCAGATTTCATTTTTTTTTAATGGCTGAGTCATAGTCTAGTGTGTGTGTGTGTATCACATCATTATCCATTCATCTGTTATTTGTTATCTTGTTTGATGATAGTCACTCTGACAGGTGTGAGGTGATATCTCATGGTTTTCATTTGCATTCACTTGATGATTAGTGATGCTAAGCATCTTTTCATGTGTCTGTTGGCCATCTGTGTATCTTCTTTGGAAAAATGTCTATTTGGGTCCTCTGACCCATTTTTTAATTGGGCTGTTTGGTTTTTGATGTTTAGTTGTATGAGTTCTTATACATATTGGCTATTAACCCCTTATCAAATACACTGTTTGCAAATATCTTCTCTCATTCAGTAGGGTGCCTTATTGTTTTGTTGATAGTTTCCTTCACTATGCAAAAGCTTTTTAGTTGGATGTAGTCCTACTCATTTATTTTTCCTTTTGTTTCCCTTGCCTGAGGAGATATTTATATATCTATATATCTATATCTATCTGATGTCAGAGAGCATACTGCCTATGTTTTCTTCTAGGAGTTTATGGTTTCAGGTCTTACATTTAAGTCATTAATCCATTTTGAATTTATTTTTGTATATAGTGTGAGAAAGTAGTCCAGTTCACTTCTTTTTCATGTAGCTCTCCAGTTTTCCCAACACCATTTATTGAAGAGGCTTTCTTTTTCCCATCACATATTCTTGCCTCCTTTGTCATAGATTAATTGACCATATAAGTGTGGGTTTATTTCTGGGCTTGCTGTTCTGTTCTGTTGATCCATGTGTCTGTTTTTGTGCCAGTATCATACTGTTTTTTTATTTTTGTTTATTTATTTAGGCTGTACTGGGTCTTAGTTGTGGCATGCGAGATCTTTCTTGTATCATATTTACTTGCAGCATGTGGGATCTTTAGTTGTGTAATGCGGGCTTCTTAGTTGTGGCATGCATGTGGGATCTTTTTCCCCGACTAGGGATTGAACCCAGGCTCCTTGCATTGGGAGTGTGGAGTCTTACCCACTGGACCACCAGGGAAGTCCCATTGTTGTTGTTTTTTAAATTGAAGTATAGTTGATTTACAGTGTTGTCATACTGTTTTGATTACTATAGCTTTGTAGTATAGTTGGAAATAATAGAGCATGATACCTCCAGCTTTGTTTTTTCTTAAAATTATTTTGGCTATTTGGGAGTCTTTTGTGTTTCCATACAAATTTTGGCATTATTTGTTCTAGTTCTGTGAAAAATTCCGTTGGAATTTTGATAGGGATTGCATTGACTCTGTGGATTGTCTTGGGATTCTTCCAATCCATGAACATGGTATATCTTTCCATTTGTTTCGTTTTAGTTTCTTTCATCAGTGTATTATAGTTTTCTGGGTACAGATCTTTTCCCTCCTTGGTTAGATTTATTCTCGAATATTTCATTCTTTTTGATGCAGTTGTAAATGGGGTTGCTTTCTTAATTTCTCTTTCTGATAGTTCATTGTTAGTGTACAGAAATGCAACAGATTTGTATTATTTTGCATCCTGCAGCTTTGCTGAATTCATTGGTGAGTTCTGATAGTTTTTTGGTGATGTCTTTAGGATTTTTTTATATATAATGTCATGTCATATGCAAACAGTGACAGTTTTACTTCTTCCTTTCCAACTTGGATTCTTTTCATTTTTCTTGTCTGATTGCTGTGTCTAGGACTTCCAATACTATCTTGAATGAAAATGGTGAGTGGGCATCCTTGTCTTGTTCCTGATCTTAGGGGAAATGCTTTCCGCTTGTCACCTTTTTGTATGATGTTGGCATAGGTTTACCATAGAAGGCCTTTGTTATGTTGAGGTATGTTCCCCCTATACCAACTTGGGTGAAGTTTTTATCATAAATGTGTATTGGATTTTGTCAACAGCTTTTTCTGCATCTATTAAGATGATCATATGATTTTTATTTTTCAATTTGTTGTGTGGTGTATCACATTGATTTCTGGATATTGAAACACCCTGCATCCATGGGATAAATCCCACTTGATTATGGTGTATGATCTTTTTGATGTATTGTTGAATTCATTTTGCTAATATTTTATTGAAGATTTTTACATCAGTGTTCATCGGGGATATTGGCCTCTGTTTTCCTTATTTTGTGGTATCCTCATCTGATTTTGGTACCAAGGTGATGCTGGAATTGTAAAATGAGTTTGGAAGCACTCCTCACTCTTCCTTTTTTGCAGTAGTTGGAGAAAGATAGATATCAATTCTTCTTTAAATGTTTGGTAGAATTCATCTATAAACCCATCTGATCCTGGACTTTTGTTTGTTGGGAGTTTGTTTTTTTTTGTTCTTGTTTATTTTGCTGATTCAGTTTCATGACTGGTAATCATTCTGTTCATATCTTCTGTTTTTTTCTGATTCAGTTTTAGGAGATTGTGTGTTTTTAGGAATTTATCCATTTATTCTGGGTTGTCCATTTTATTGGTGTTTAATTGTAGTAATCTTTTATGATCCTTTTTATTTCTGTGGTGTCATTTATAACTTCTCTTTCATTTCTGATTTTATTGATTTGGTCCCACTCTTTTTTTTTATTGATGAGTCTGGCTAAAGGTTTGTCAATTTTGTTTATCTTTTCAAAGAACCAGCTCTTAGTTTCATTGATCTTTTCTGCTGTTTTTTAAGTCTCTATTTATTTCTGCTCAGATCTTTATTTTTCTTTCCTTTTACTAACTTTGAGTTTTGTTTGTTCTTCTATTTCTAGTTCCTTTAGACATAAGGTTAGATAGTTTATTTTGATTTTTCTTGTTTCCTGAGGTAGGCTTGTATTACTATAAATTTCTTTCTTAGAATTGCTCTTGCTGTGTGCCATAGGTTTTGGATCATTGTATTTCCATTTTCATTTGTCTTCAGGTATTTTAAAATTTCCTCTTTGATTTCTTCATGACCCATTGTTTGTTGAGAAGCATATTGTTTAGCCTGCACATGTGTGTTTGTGTTTTTTGCAGTTTTTTCCATGTAGTAGATTTCTACTCTCATACCGCTGTGGTTGGAAAGGATGCTTGCTATGCTTTCCATCTTAACTTTATTGAGACTTGATATATCTGTTAAGTTCATCTGATCTAATGAGTCACTTAAGGCCAGCGTTTCTCTTATTGATTTTCTCTCTGGATGATCTGTCCATTGATATAAGTGGGGTGTTAAAGTCCCCTACTATTATTGTGTTACTGTCAGTTTTTCCCTTCATGTTTGTTAATATTTGCTTTATGTATTTAGTTGCTCCTATGTTGGGTGCATATATATTTACATTTGTTATATCTTCCTATTGGATTCATCCCTTGATCATTGTTTAATGTCCTTCTTTGTCTCTTGTTACAGTCTGTTCAAAAATCTATCTTGTCTGATACACGTATTGCTGCCCCTTCTCTCTTTTTGTTTCCATTTGTGTGGAATACCATTTTCCATTACCTCACTTTCAGACTCTGTGCTTTTAGATCTGAAATGAGTCTTGTAGTCAGCATGTAGATGGGTCGTGTTTTTTTTTTTTTTTTGTCTGTTCAGCCATTCTGTGCCTTTTGATTGGAGCATTTAGTCCATTTACTTTTAAAGTAATTATTGATAGGTATGTACTTATCACCATTTAAAAAAATAAATTTATTTATTTATTTTTGGTTGTGATGGGTCCTCATTGCTGCGCACAGGCTTTCTCTAGTGGTGGCAAGCAGGGGCTACTCTTCGTTGCGTTGTGCAGGCTTCTTATGGTGGTGTCTTCTCTTGTTGTGGAGCACGGGCTCTAGGCACGCGGGTTTCAGTAGTCATGACATGCAGGCTCCGTAATTGTGGTGCATGGGCTTAGTTGCTCCACGGCATGTGGGATCTTCCCGGACCAGGCTTGAACCCATGTCCCCTGCATTGGCAGGTGGATTCTTAACCACTGTGCCACCAGGAAAGTCCCTACTTATTTCCATTTTGTTAAATGTTTTCTGATTGTTTTTATAGTTCTCATTTGTTCCTTCTTCTTTTGCTCTTTTGTGATTTGATGATATCTTTAGTGTTATATTTGGGTTGCTTTCTCTTTGTGTGTGTGTGAGAGAGAGAGTTGTAAGATTTTGGTTTGTGGTTACCATGATGTTCATATATAACAATTACAGACACTCGTATGTAATATATGTTAGTAATAACTTGTGTTATTATTTTAAGTTGATGATCTTTTAAGTTGAAATTCAGTCTGACAACCCTGCATTTTTATTCTCCCGTCATGTTTAATTTTTTTGACATCATGTTTTACATCTTTTTGTTTTGTGTATCCCTTAACTACTTATCGTGGATATAGATGATTTTACCACTTTTGTCTTTTACCCTTCCTACTAGCTTTATAAGTGTTTGATGCACTACATTTACTATATATTTGCCTTTACCAATGAGATCTTTTCCTTTCATAATTTTCGTATTTCTAGTTATGTGGTTTTTTCCTTTTTTTAAAAAAACCCTGCTTAAAGAAGTCCCCTTAATATTTCTCATAATGCCAATGCAGTGGTGCTGAATTCTTTTAGTTATTGCTTATATGTAGAACTTTTTATTTCTTCTTCAAATATGAATGATAGCCCTGCTGGGTAGAGTATTTTTGGTTACAGTAAGTCCCCTATATATGAACCTTCAAGTTGCAAACTTTCAAAAATGGAAACATGTGCTCACATGTCCAGTCATGTGAGTTAGTTCATGTGTCTGGCATATATTGTCACGTGCATGCATCCTCTACAAGTGGTTGTCCTTTTGTGTACTTTACAGTAGTGTATAGAGTACAGTAGTACAGTGTCTTTATTTCAAGCCCAGGATATCTGGAAGCAAGTGCAAAAGCAGTGATGATGTAGCTGGACTTTTCAAGGTACAATAGTGTAAGATTAAAAGTGTTTTCTTTATTTTTTGTGTTTGTTTTTTATGTATTGTGTGAAAATTATTATAAACCTATTACAGTACAGTACTATATAGCCAATTGTGTTTGAGTACCTAGGCTAACTTAGTTGGACTTACAAACAAATTGGACTTAATGAGTGGAGTCTTGCAATGGAACTCGTTTGTATGTAGGGGACTTACTATATAGACTTTTTTCCTTTCATTACTTTGAATATATCATGCCACTTCCTTCTGGCCTGTGAAGTTTCTGCTGAAAAGTCAGCTGATAGTCTTAGGGAGTTCACCTGCACATAACTAATTGCTTTTTTCCTGCTACTTTTAAGATTCTTTATATTTAATTTTGCCACTTTAATTATTTTCTCTTGGTGTAGATCTCTTTGGATTCACCTTGTTTGGGACTTAGTGCTTCCTGGACTTGGATGTCTGTTTCCTTTTCCAGGTTAGGGAAGTTTTCAGCTATTATTTGTTTGAATAAGTTCTCTGCCTCTTTCTCTTTTCTCCTTCTGGGACACCTATAATGTGAATGTAAGTATGCTTGATGTGGTCCTAGATGTCTATTATTAAACTATGCTCATTTTTAAAAATTCTTTTTTCTGTTCAGGCTGGATGGTTCCACTACTCTGTCTTCCAGTTTGCTGATTCATTCTCATTCACTGTTCATTCCTTCCAGTGCAGTTTTATTTCAGTTATTATGTTCGTCAGCTCTGTTTGATTCTTCTTTATATTTTCTAACTTGTTGAAATTCTCACTGCATTCATCTATTCTTCCCCCAAGTTCTTTAAGCATGTTTATGAATATTACCTTGATTGTTGGGTAGTTTGCTTATCTCCATCTTGCTCAGTTCTTCTTCTAGGGTTTTGTCTTGTTCCTTTATCTGAAACAGATTCCTTTGTTGTTTCTTTTTGTCTAATTCTCTGTGTTTATTTCCCTGTATTCGGTAGGTTGGTTACGTCTCCTGATCTTGGAAAAGTGGCCTTATGTAGGAGATGTCCTGTGTGGCTTAGCATACTACTCCCCTCTGGCCACCAAAACTATATGCTCTAGGGGTGCCCTCTATGTTGGCTGCATGGGCCCTTCTGTTGTGGCAGGGTCTACTACTGTGGGCATACTGGAAGGTGGGCTTGGACCCGGGCCAGGTTGACGACCAGGTCCTGCCTCGTGCGGTGGCTGTTGGCTCATTGATTGTTGGGGCTGAGTCCTGGTACATCTAGCTGCATGTCCTGGGGTTGTTGCCAGCCTGCTAGTGGGTGGATAAGCCCCGACCCTAATAGGCTAGAGAGAAGACTCCAAAATGGTGCTTGCCAGTGCCACTGTTCTTGTGGTAGAATGAGCTCCCCAAAATGTTTGCCACCAGTATCTGTGTCCCCAAGGGGAGTCCCAGTTGCCTCCTGCCTCTTCAGGATGCTCTCCAAGATTAGTAAGTTGGTGTGACCCAGGCTACTTTCAGATTACTGTCTCTGTGCTGGGACTTGGAGCATGTGAGATTTTGTGTGCACCCTTTAACAGCACACTCTCTGTTTCCTGTAACTCTCTAGCTCTCCTGTATAGAAGCCCCACTAGCCTTCAAAGCGAGATGTTCTGGGTGCAGTACCCCTGGACTGGAGTGCCTGATGTGGGGCTCAGACCCCTCATTCCTTGGGGGAAAAATGTGCAATTGTGATTATCCTTCTGTCAGTGTGTTGCCTACTTGGGGTGTGGGTCCACCTCTCCTACCTGTCTCATTGTGGTTCCTTCTTCATACCGTTAATTCTGGAAAGTCTTTTCTGGTAGTCTTCATGTTCTTCTCATAGACAGTTGTTCTGTAAGTAGTTGTAATTTTGGTGTGCCTGTGGGAAAAGGTGAGCTCAGGGTTTTCCTGCTCCACCATCTTGGCCACACTTCACCTAGAATTCTTTACCAGCTGAACACATCTTCCAAAAACAAAGACGTTTTAAGACATATGCAAGCTGAAAGAATTAATCACCAGCAGACCCACACTGTAAGAAATGTTAAAGGATGTCCTTCAGGTAGAAGAAAAAATATACCAGATGAAAACCTGAATCTACACAAATGAATGAAGCACACTGGAAATGATTATGTGAGAAAACATGAAAGCTATATTTTTTATTATATAAATATCTTTATATTAAAATTGCTTACGTAAAAGTAGTAACAATGCTTTGTAAAGTTTATAACATCTATAAAGTAAAATTCATGACAACAAATGGATATAGGCCAGGAGAGAAGAAATGGAAGTAAACTATTATAAGATCTTTATGTTTTATGTGAAATGGTATAATCTCACTTGGATGTCAGTATGATAAAGATGGATACTGTAAACCTTAAGGCAGTCACTAAAGTAACAAAACCAAGAGTTAGTAGGAACCCAACAAAGGAAATAAAATGAAATCACTAAAAAATGCTTGGTTAATTCAAAGGAAGGCAGAGGGCTTCCCTGGTGGCGCAGTGGTTGAGAGTCTGCCTGCCGATGCAGGGGACATGGGTTCATGCCCCGGTCCGGGAAGATCCCACATGCCGCGGAGCAGCTAGGCCCTTGAGCCATGGCAGCTGAGTCTGTGTGTCCGGAACCTGTGCTCCACAACAGGAGAGGCCACAACAGTGAGAGGCCTGCATACCGCCAGAAAAAAAAAAAAGGAAGGCAGAAAAAGAGGAAAAGGGGAACAAAGATAGATGGAACAAATAGAAAACAAAAAGCGAGATGGTCTAAACACCCTTATAAGGCAGAGTTTATTAAGATTGGATAAAAAAAGCAATATCCAACTATGTGATGCCTACCAAAGAAAGGCATTTTAAATATAAAACAAAAAGGTTAAAATTATATGAATGAAAATATATACCTACCATGGTAACACTAGTTAGAAGGTAGCTGGGGTGTCTATATTAATATCAGATGAAGTAGACTTCAGAGCAAAGAATATTACCAGAGATAAAGAAGACCATTTCATAATGACAAAGGGATAAAATAATCAAGGGTACATAACAGTCCTAAATATTTAAATGCATAATTGACAGGGCTTTAGAATACATGAAGCAGAAATAGAACTGCAAGGAAAATAGACACATCCACAATTATAATCAGAGATTTCAATAACTGATAGAAGCAGGAGGCAGAAAATCAGTAAGGATATAGTATGCTTGGCCAGCATTGTTCACCAGTTTCACTTGGTTGATAGTTCCCCCAACAATAGCAGGTACACATTCTCCTCAAGTACACATGGAACATTTACCAGATAGACCACATTCTAGGCCATAAAACAAAGTCTCAATAATTTAAGAGAATTTATGTCATGCAAAGTCTGTTTTCTGACCACAATGATTTAAATTAGAAATCAATAATAGAAAGATGTCTGGAAAAATCCCCAAACATTTGAGTACTGAATAACACACTTTTGAATAAGCCACCAGTCAAGGAAGAAATCATAGGGGAAATTAGACAATAGTTGGAACTGAATGAAAATAAACATGTATGCCCCTAAAGCATCCTTGGGGAGTTTATAGCACTAAATACTTACAGTAGAAGAGAAGAAAGGTCTGTAGTCAATGACTTTAGCTTGTTTTAAGATACTAGAAAAAAAAAGCAAATTAAACCCAAAGTAACCAGAAAGAAGCATATAATACATACCCAACAAATCAGAAAAATAGAAAACAGAAAAACAATGTTTATAGCAGTTTAATGTATAACAAGCAAGTACTGGAAACAACCCAAATGTCCAACAAGTGAATGTAAAAACAAATTATATATCCCTACAATGGAATATTACTCAGCAATCAAAAGGAATGAACTTGGGGCTTCCCTGGTGGCGCAGTGGTTGGGAGTCCGCCTACCAATGCAGGGGACACGGGTTCGTGCCCCAGTCCGGGAAGATCCCACATGCCGTGGAGTGGCTGGGCCTGTGAGTCATGGCCGCTGAGCCTGTGCGTCCGGAGCCTGTGCTCCACAATGGGAGAGGCCACAACAGTGAGATGCCCGCGTACCGAAAAAAAAAAAAAAAAGGAATGAACTTGGAACATAGAGGATATATTGGACAATGAAACTACTCTGCATGGTACTGCATTGGTGGATACATTATCATTATACATTTGTCCATGCTCTTAGAATGTACACTGTGAGTGAATCCTAAAGTAAGCTATGGACTCTGGGTGATGATGTGCCAGTGGAGGTTCATCAGTTGTAACAAGTGTATCACTGGTGGGGGATGTTATAGTGGGTGAGGAGACTTCCCTGGTGGTCCAGTGGTTAAGACTCCATGCTCCCAGTGCAAGGGACATGGGTTCGATCCTTTGTCAGGGAACTAAGATCCCACATGCTACATGGTGTGGCCAAAAAAAAAAAAAAGTGGGTGAGGTTGGTGGGGAGAGTTGTTGTATGTACCTTCTGCTCAGTACTGCTGTAAAGCTAAAACTGCTCTAAAAAAATTTTTTTTAAAGAGTGAACTATTGATGGAGACAGGAGTAAGTGAACAAATGAATCTCAAAATAATTGTGCTGAGTGAAAATCCATTTCATTTAGGTAAAACAAGCAAATTCAAACTAACCTGTAGTGATAGAAAGTCTGTGGTTGCTTGGGCCTGAGGAATGGGGACCAGAGAGGGGCAGGAGGGAGGAATAAAAAGGGGCAAGAGGAAACTTCTGGGGTGATAGGTATGTTCATTATCTTGAATGTCGTGATGGTTTCACAAGTGTTTAATAGGTTAAAACTTATCACATTATACACTAAATATGTGCAGTTTATGTCAATTATACCTCAATAAATGTGTTTAGAAAACAAAATAAGTATTACTGAGCTTTTACATGAGCATTTTGAAAAAAGTTTCCCCCCAGCTTTCATTCTTGTCTACGTTGTCACCACCTGCTCAGTGTAGAACTTCTTTTGGTTTTATTGCCACCAGCCTCTGAAATTATGGGCATTGTCAGGTGAGCTGAAACACCAAGCAGAAACCCAGGTGAGCTGAGGGTCAAGTTACTTTTTGGATTTCTAGCAATGTTTAATTCATTCCCAATGAGGATTTGGTGGAATGGAAAGAGTGGGCCAGACTGAGAGACCCAGGACACGAGCTCATCCTCAGCTGAGGCCTTACCTTGAGCAAGTGAATTAATAACTGAGCTTAGTTTTGCATATCTCTAAAATGGAAGTGTTACCTATTTTACCTGCTTCATGGAGTTGTAGTACTATTTCAACAAGGGGGCTTTCCTGGTGGCGCAGTGGTTGAGAGTCCGCCTGCCAATGCAAGGGACACGGGTTCGTGCCCCGGTCTGGGAAGATCCCACATGCCGCAGAGCGGCTAGGCCCGTGAGCCATGGCCGGTGAGCCTGTGCGTCTGGAGCCTGTGCTCCGCAATGGGAGAGGCCCACGTACCGCAAAAAAAAAAAAAAAAAAAAAAAAAAAAATCAACAAGGTTATATCAGTATTATACAAGTATAAAGTGAGTGGTATAATGTTTTTCTTTCCCTGTCCACTTACCCCATCTACTTTTTCTGTTAATTTAAAAGAAGTTCACAAGAGACACCTGTTTTACATGTTAATTTGTTTTCCTTGTTTTTATACTTTTTTTGAGGAGATAATTAAATTACCTGTATTGTTAAGTCCTTATTTTTTTGCTTTGCATTTCCACAGGTTTCAGAACTTTCTCAGATACTTTTTTGCTATGAAAATAGCACTGGAGAGTAAGTAGTTTCTAGTTGGTAGGGTGTTTACTACTTTGCTTAGAGACTTTTATTGTCTCTTACTGACAATTCTAGTACTAGGCAAACAATGCTTCTTGAGTGGAAAGGGAGTTATAATATTTTCCCAAATGAGACAGCCTTTTAAAAAATTTTATTGTAGTAAAGTATACAAAGCAAAATTGACCACTTTAACCTTTAAGTGTATAGTTCAGTAGCATTAAACACATTCACTGTGTTTAAATGTCTGTGTTGCTGAGGGGGCCTTTGTTAAGAGCCAAGGCTGCACTCAAGGTCTTGGTCTTCAGTCCCTCAAGAGCAGGAAGGCTGTGCTTGCTGAGCTTTTAAAGTAGTACTCTTGTATCCTGGATGCCCCATTGTCTCAAAAATAGCATCAAGCAAGTTGGTGTTTGCTGAAGATGGGGGTAAGGAAAGTGACGGAGAGGGGTAGAGACAGAACAATCAGAAAGAAGAGAAGGAAAAGGAAAGAATCAATAAAGATAGTCACAGAAAGAGTTAATAAAAATAACATTGAGTGCTTTGTACCAGATACCATTTACTTAAGCACTTTACATGTTTTAACTTTTATTTTTATTTATTTAAAAATTATTTTTGGGTTTCCCTGGTGGCGCATTGGTTAAGAATCCACCTGCCAATGCAGGGGACACTGTCTGGGAAGCTCCCACATGCCATGGAGCAACTAAGCCTGTGCGCCACAACTACTGAACCTGCACTCTAGAGCCCGTGAGCCACAACTACTGAGCCCGCATGCCACAACTACTGAAGGCCGCATGCCTAGAGCCTGTGCTCCACAACAAGAGAAGCCACCACAGTGAGAAGCCTGTGCACTGCAATGAAGAGTAGCCCCCACTCGCCACAACTAGAAAAAGCCCGTGTGCAGCAACGAAGACCCAACGCAGGCAAAAATAAATAAATAAATTTTAAAAATAAATTTTTTAAAAATAATTATTTATTATTATTATTTTTGGCTGTACCATGTGGTTTGCAGGATCTTAATTCCCTGACCAGGGATTAAACCTGGGCCACCACAGTGAAAGCACTAGTCCTAACCCCCTGGACCACCAGGGAATTCCCTGTATTAACTTTTAAATGTTTACAACTACCTCACAAGGTACTGTAGTCTCCATTTCACAGATGAGGAAATCAAGGCACAGATAGGTAGCTTGCCTAGGGTCACACAGCCACTGGAGGCAGAGCAACAAAAATTGGTTGTGTGGGCTTCCCTGGTGGCGCAGTGGTTGAGAATCCGCCTGCCGATGGAGGAGACACGGGTTCGTGCCCTGGTCCGGGAAGATCCCACATGCCGCGGAGCAACTAAGCCCGTGAGCCATGGCCGCTGAGCCTGTGCGTCCGGAGCCTGTGCTCCGCAACGGGAGAGGCCACAACAGTGAGAGGCCCGCATACCGCAAAAAAAAAAAAAAAAAAAAAAAAAAAAAAAAAAAAAAAATTGGTTGTGAGATATAATGGAAGAGAAGACCAAATAAAGTCAATAACAAAAAATGCCTATAAGGAATAATGCCTTGGAAAGAAGTACGCAAAATGTGTAAGAGGAAAACTTCAGACATTCTCGGAGGACACAGAAGTAGACTTGAACAAATGTGAGGACCTATTTGTTCTTGAGTTGGAAAGCTCACATCATAAACTGCCTAATCTCCCGAAGTTTGATTATTCATTTAACAAAATTCCAAGTAAAAATGCCAACCTGGATCCCTCAGGTTCCACACGAGCTGATTCTGAACAGACAACATACAGGAGTGCCAGGAGCCCTGTGGAGGGGAGTGTGAGTAGAGACTGGACCATGCTGCTGTGTTCAGGTTCTGCAGGATGGCAGCAACTCTGAGTAACAAGCCATTGAGACAGGACGGAAATTCCAGAAACATGAATACAAAAAGCATCTGCATGATATCACTGATGAAAAAAGAAAAAAATATTTGCAGCTCATTTAGATAAGGAGCTAATTGCTCTAATAGATAAAGAGGTTCTGTGAATTGAAAAGAGAAAGATCAAAACCCATTGAAAAATGTGCAAAGGGCATGCATAATTAATAGAGAAAGAAATACCATGTCCCTTCAGTATGTGAAAAGGGTGCTCAACCATACTTATTCATAATTAGAGAAATCAGATTAAAACTACACCAAGATGCCATTTCTCACCTATCAGATTGGCACACATGCATCTTAGACAACCATTTTGCTAGTGAGGCTTTGAGGGAAGCAGGAATTTGAGAGTAATCTCTTAATCACAGATGCATTTACTCTTTGATCCAACAGTTTCCATGCTGGGACTATCCAGTGTGCACTTGCACATACAAAATTGCACTTGTACAGATGTCGTGGTGCACTGACTGCTGGAAACAGCCTCAGTGTCCAGTGGTAGGAGACTGGTTTAATGCCCTACGATGTATCAACCCAGTGAAATATTGTGGGGCTGCAACATACCTGTGAATTGACAGGGAGAGACTGCCCGGGTATATTGTTGAGAGAGAAAAATCAAGGTGTGAAACAGTTTACAGTGTGTAGTGTGACCCCTTCTGTATGAGAAAAAGAAGGATGAGAACATGTACATGTATTTGCATAAGGAAACACTGGGAGAATAAATAAGTATCTAATAAAAGTGGTTATCCGAATGCATGGAGGCAAGTTGTCAGTGAGACTGTATTGTTTTACTTTTTGAAATATGTAAACATGTGACTTTAAAAAAATTTATTGGTAAACGAAAAACAAAAATAAGCATGTAGAATATAAGCTCATGTCAGCATTGATACCAGCTACTTTACCAAATTAGGACTGACAGCTACACGCACATTGCCAGAATCACATTGCTCTGGTGAGCCTGCTCACTCAGCTTCGCCTGCTCCCCAGGTGGGCTGTAAATGTAGTCTGACTGGAAATGTAGACACTTCCCATCATCAGCTCTGCCCTAGGGAAGGGTGAGTACAGACTTCTGGAGATCTGCTAGCCATCTCCACCACAGATCCTAACTTTATATGGAATCAAGTTTATAAGAACATACTATGCTGGTATTTTTTTTAATTGAGCACTTGTTATTTTATTCAACAAATACCTATTTTTAAATTTTTTTAAACCCCACATTTGTTTGTTTATTTATTTTTGGCTGTGTTGGGTCTTCATTTCTGTGCGAGGGCTTTCTCTAGTTGTGGCAAGCGGGGGCCACTCTTCATCGCGGTGCACGGGCCTCTCACTGTCACGGCCTCTTGTGGAGCACAGGCTCCAGACGCGCAGGCTCAGTAGTTGTGGCTCATGGGCCTAGTTGCCCCACGGCACGTGGGATCTCCCCAGACCAGGGCTCGAACCCGTGTCCCCTGCATTGGCAGGCAGATTCTCAACCACTGCACCACCAGGGAAGCCCCTATGCTAGTATATTAACAGAGGCTCCTATAGGATCATATGATTTGGGGTTATTTTTATTCTCTTTTCAATGCTTTTATGCAGTTTGCAAGTTTTCTACATTTATCTGTTATCAGAGAGGGCATAAAGCTATGAAAAAGTAACCCCTGTTGCATATTGCGAGCATATTCCATTTTCCTCTCACAGACTGTGTTACAGAGAGGACATCTGTGCAGAGCCTTCCTGACATGCTAGGATGCTCTCCTCCTTTGTGGTCAGTCCTTCAGAATGGATGGAATTGCTTGGTCAGAGAGCAGGGCCCTCTGGCAGTGGGCAGGGTGTTTGCTCATACCTACTGTTTTGGTATAGTCAGTATTCTTTTTTTTGCCACTGCGCAGCTTGATGGATCTCAGTTCCTGGACCAGGGATCAAACCTGTGCCCCCTGCAGTGGAAGCGAGGAGCCCTAACCACTGGACCACCAGGGAATTCCCTGTCAGTATTTTTTTATACATATAAATTTATTTATTTATTTTTATTTTCGGCTGCGTTGGGTCTTTGTTGCTGCACGCGGGCTTTCTCTAGTTGCGGCAAGTGGGGACTGCTCTGATGCGGTGCGCGAGCTTCTCTTGTTGCGGAGCATGGGCTCTAGGCACGCAGGCTTCAGTAGTTGTGACATGTGGGCTCAGTAGTTGTGGCTCATGGGCTCTAAAACGCAGACTCAGTAGTTGTGGCACATGGGCTTAGTTGCTTTATGGCACGTGGGATCTTCCCGGACTAGGGATTGAACCCATGTCCCCTGCGTTGGCAGGCCAGTTCTTAACCACTGCGCCACCAGGGAAGTCCCCCCGTCAATATTATTCTTTGCCAATAACATAGGTGAAGGTGGAACTTCATTGTTTAATGTGTATTTCTACGTGTGCTACGTGTTTCAATAACAGGAAATGTCACAAAATACTGTAGCTCTGTAGCCCTTTGCACTGAAGATAAATTCTCACAGTATTGTCTCATTGTGAGTCTTTGTTTTGGTCAAATGAAAATGGAAGGAGAATGAATTCTAGAACTACTTCAATAGAGTCTCAGAATGGCCTTGACCCAGAGGGCAGGATGGCATGGTCCTGGGGCATTTGGTCACCCTGTTTCCTGCTGCCGTGCAGCAGGAGGCTTTTTTACTCCATTTGCAGCACAAAAAACCCCCAGGCTTAGAGATTCTCAAGTGGATGGAAATGTGAGATGCTTACATTTATTTTTTCTAAAGCTGCCTTTTGTACCTTCATATTCTACTGTTTCATTGACAAGTCTACTATCTGTTACACTTAACATTAAATATTGATCAAAGACATCTATCTCATCAACCAACATTGTAATGAAAAGTAAAATGTCAAACATTTTATTTACTGCCTGGCATAGTAGATGCCTGATAAATTTTTGTTACATGAATGGAAATTGAAGTGAAGAAGCAAGACTTTTCATCTGTACTCACCGCTACAAATATTATTTGAATAATATTATAATAAATATATATATAATATAATAATAAAATATTATTCTGAATAATCTAGATATTATGGGAAGTTAAGAAAATGTTAAAAGATAAACCTATAAAGAGGAGCAAAAATTTTCATTGCTTGCTTGCAGAAAATGAATTTTTAACTGGAAAACTGCAATAAAAATCAACCAAAAAATTCTCAGAACTAATGGAGCTCAGTTAGATTTTCAAATGCAAAATAAATATACAGCAATTAATAGCTTCCTTATATACCAGTAACTAGCCAGCTAGAAAAATGTAACAGGATAAACTCTATTTCACATTAAAGACAACTGTATAATATCTAAGAATAAATATATAAGAAATACATAGCATGTCTATGAAGAAAATTATTCAGCTTTACTGAGAACATAAAATAATACTTGTTTAAGTGGAGAGATACATTTGTTTTGAGATGAGAATCCATTATAGTGAAGAGATGATATTTCTCTCCCAAACAGATTTAATGCAGTTCTGCCTGGGATCAGTCTGCCTCAGTTTTCCTTTAGGGAAGGCAGGACGTAAGGTCATGAGTAGTTCAGAGGAACACACGTCTCCCACAGTTGCAAACAGGAAGCCAGGGACCAGGGACTGGGAGGTCAGCAGAAGAGTAATCAGAATGGCAAGGCTGCCCTGTATTTTTTGCTCCTGAACTCACCACCTCTCTGGGAACTGAGGAAGAAGACTGGGATTCTCAGCATTCTAAACTTTCATGTATTTCTTCTGTTTTTTAGAGTATCTGGCCCTCTGTAGTCCAGAAACCTTCTGTTTACCTTTTGCAGAGAATAAACCTTCAGTCTTTTGGTGGGGTGGGGTAGTGGCCTCATCAGTGAAGTAGGAGTCCGGAGGGATTTTTCACATTTTCCTGATTTGGGTCCCAGCCTGAGCCCCTTCCACAGGCACTGGAACCACCTGTCACGTGCCTTATCTCTCTGCATGCTGGATTAGGACTCTCCTGGGGGTGTCAACTAAATTTGGAAGCTTTCCAGTTTCTAAAATTTGGGTGTCTCTCCTCTCATTCTTTGCCCCTAGGGTTTTATGCTTAAAAAAAAAATTACTGTCATTTTTGTGGGGTTTTGAGAAAGAACAGTTAGATTTACTATCTTTAGCCTTGTATATAAAATTTTAATGTCTCTTCAAGGCAGCATTTTAGATGGAGAGAAACTTGGGTAACTATTTAGGAATATATAAACTCAACCCTTCTTCCCACCATATTCCAAAATATATTCCAGGATTAAATGTAAAATGTAAAGCTCTAAAAGAAAAATAAGAATTTGTTTTTGATTTTTTTAAAAATTTAAGTATAGTTGATTTACAGTGTTGTGCCAGTCTCTGCTGTACAGCAAAGTGACTCAATTATACACATATATATATATACATTCTTTTTTTATATTCTTTTCTATCATGGCTTTATCACAGGATATTGAATATAGTTCCCTGTGCTATACATTAGGACTTCGTTGTTTATCCATTCTAAATGTAATAGTTTGCATCTACTAACCCCAGCCTCCCAGTCCATCCCTCTCCCTCCCCCCCAACCCTTGGCAACCACAAGTCTGTTCTCTATGTCTATGAGTCTGTTTCCATTTTTTAGATAGGTGCATTTGTGCCCTATTTTAGATTCCACATGTAAGTGATATCATATGGTATTTGTCTTTCTCTTTCTGACTTCACTTAGTATGATAATCTCTAGTTTCATCCATGTTGCTGCAAATGGCATTATTTCATTCTTTTTTATGGCTGAGTAGTAGTCCATTGTATATATGTACCACGTCGTCTTTATCCATTCATCTGTCAATGGACATTTAGGTTGTTTCCATGTTTTGGCTATTGTGAGTAGTGCTGCTATGAACACAGGGGTACATGTATCTTTTTTAAAAAAAAAAATTTATTTTTTATTTTTGGCTGCCTTGGGTCTTCGTTGCTGCACGCAGGCTTTCTCTAGTTGCAGTGAGCAGGGGCTACTCTTCATTGTGGTGCGTGGGCTTCTCATTGTGGTGGCTTCTCTTGCTGTGGAGCACAGGCTCTAGGTGTACAGGCTTCAGTAGTTGTGGCACGTGGGCTCAATAGTTGTGGCTCGTAGGCTCTAGAGCACAGGCTCAGTAGTTGTGGCACATGGGCTTAGTTGCTCCACAGCATGTGGGATCTTCCCAGACCAGGGCTCGAACCCATGTCCCCTGCATTGGCAGGTGGATTCTTAACCACTGCGCCACCAGGGGAGTCCTGCATGTATCTTTTTGAATTATAGTTTTGTCCAGGTATATTCCCAGGAGTGGGATTGCTGGATCATATGGTAATTCTATTTTTATTTTTCTGAGGAACCTCCATACTGTTTTCCATAGTGGCTGTACCAACTTACATTCCCACCAACAGGTGGAAGGTTCCCTTTTCTCCACACCCTCTCCAGCATTTGTTATTTGTAGATGTTTTAATGATGGTTATTGTGACCAGTGTGAGGTGCTACCTCATTGTAGTTTTGATTTTCATTTCTCTAATAATTAGTGATGTCGAGCATCTTTTCATGTGCCTACTGGCCATCTGTATGTCTTTGGAGAAATGTCTTTTAGGGTCTTCTGCCCATTTTTCGATTGGGTTGTTTGCTTTTTGTTGTTGAGTTGTATGAGCTCTTTGTATATTTTGGAGATTAAGCCCTTGTGTGTCACATCATTTGCAAATATTTTCTCCCATTCCGTAGGTTATCTTTTCATTTTTTTAAAGAATATTTATCCAGTGTCAAGGTCAGAGAAGAATGTATACCCTTAGAGGAAGAAAGCATAAAGAAAAAGACTAATACAATAAAAACAGAAAAAAATTAAAAATTCTCTTATAATTACAAATATTACCAAATAAAAAGACAAATGACAGAGGGAAATATTTTAGAAGTATATAAAATGTCAGACAGAGGGACAATATCCTTAATATATAAGTAATTGTAAGAGGAGAGCACAATTAGATTGAACAGCCAGGGAGACTTTGGAGCAAACAGCATTGACGCTGAAACCTGGAGGAAGCACAGGGCTGGGGACATGAACTGATCTCAGAGATGGGGAAGCATTAGGGCCGTGCAGGTAACTGATAGCTGGAGGGTCAGAAGTAGGCAGTTCCCCGGGACCTGTTTCAGATGCTTTTGCATTGTAAAGGTTTAAGTGAGACAGTGATATGACCAAGTTTGCCTTTGAAAAGGGTCTCTCTGGCTGTATAGCAGGCAGGCGGAGGTTGGGGGTTCCATTTAAGAAGTCTCTTCAGAAGACCAAGGTATTGATCTCCAAAATGGGATGGGTTCACCCAGGAGGTGGGTGAGACACAGTCATTAAGATATGGGAAGGAAATATTGGGACTTCTAATTATATTCATATTCAGATATTAACCACCCAGTTATACATGTGTATAATTTAAAACGAACGTATATACTGAGGGCATGTTCCAAAAATGTTACTGATTGAATGTGTAATCAAGGAAGTTTAGGGCTGCTGGTCTAGGCAAGATATGTGGCTGGCCTGGAGCAGAGAGGCAGCAGACGAGGTGACTAGAGGTGTATGGATTTGAAATGTTTTGGAGTCTGGTGTGCATTGGAAGTGGACGTGGGGCAAGAAGGGGTATCAGGAATGACTGCTGGGGGTCTGCCACAGGCACAGATATTTGTTGAGATGGAGACTGGAGGGGAAGCAGATGGAAGCAGAGGGGGAGAGGGTGGAAGATCAAGCATTTGGTTTTGGACATGGTAGTTTTGATTTGCCTGTGGGACTCCACATGGAGACACTGAAGATAGCTGGGTATACAGTGCTGTACCTGGAGCTCAGTCCTTTGAGGCCTGCACGTTGTTGATCTGACCAGAGTGTTGGTCAGGGCAGACCAGACCAGGTCATGCAGCAGAACCCCTGGGTCACTGGTGTATTTCTTACCCCACTGTGTGTCTGGTGTGGCCTCTGCTTGTTGTGGTCACTGAGGATCCAGGCCAGCAGGACCTACAGCTCCACACACCCTCCCTCCGCCTTGTGGGCCGTTGCTGCTCCTGAAGCGGAAGGGACATGGTCTCTCTGCTCACGTTTCCTTAGCCAAAGCAAGTCACTTGGCCGCCCCTAACTCTAAAGGGGAAGGGGGATGTGCCATCCTACCCTGGGCCCAGGAAGGCACAGAGCCAGAGAGAACGGAGAGCAGCACTGGCGACTGCCATGTATTCTGTGCAAGAGCTGATGGGCTTGGCAGTTTTTAGCAGATGACAGTCGAGTAGCCCTGGGCCTGGGCAGCACAGAGCACTGTGCTCCCCTCTTCGCTGCCTTAGGGCATGTCCTGGGGGCCCAGGACAGAACACCACTCAAGCTGAACAGGAAGGTCCTGTGACTCTGCTAGAAAAGGCAAGTGTCCTGGGGACCGAGGGCCACAGAAATGAGGTGGGTCTGCCTGTGAGTTGCCGGGTCCGGATGGGGTCCACCCCGGAGGAGGCTGGCAGCCCCACCACAGCCCTGCACCCGCTTCCCGCTTAGCTTCCCTTCTCATGCTGCATTCCACGTTACTGGTGTCATTTCTGAAGCATGAAACTACTGCTTTTAAGCACTAACGTGGTTAAAGAGTAATTGTAATTTAGGGTACCAGAGCGGGAAATTAGAGCTCAGCTGGGTAGTTCGGCCAAGCAGGGCTGGACAAAGCCAGCCCAGGACAGAAGCTCTTTCAGTTCAGCTCAGTGTTCCTTCTCCATGTGCAAGACCAAGACCATGACTGTGCTGAGCATTTCATGTCCTTGTTCGTTTACTCTGCACAACGGGCCTTTCAGGTAGATTCCATTAGAGTGAGGGAACCGAGGCTCAGAGAGTCAGGCTGTGAGGAGTGACAGGCCATCTCTGTCTCCACTGCTATGCAGAGCCCAGGTTTGGGAGCACGGTGCCTCGCACTTTACAGGTGCTCCCGCTGGAGGGAAGCACCGCAAGGGCCCCAACTGCCTGAGGGGCTGTTTTACTGGATGGGGGCCTTGCTCTGAGTCTTCACCCAGCACTCTGTTCCCTCCCCTGGCAGAGGAATCAGGCAGGTTATTGAAACATCTAACTCGGGAACAGTAAAGTGAAAAGCAAATTACTATCAATTTGGAAATCGGAGGGGAAGCAAGTGCCATTACTGCACCTGCCTCCTGACTCTCACACACTTTCCCAGAACTGCAGCCCTTTTGCCTGTCTGGGCACATCTGAGGGTTGCTCACTGGGGCTCGTGGACGTGGAGTCAGTCCCCAGGTTGGTCCCTGAAGGGCTCCAGTCCTGGTGCTAGAGAGGTGGACACGTCCACAGAGCAGTGGGTATGCTGGCTGAGGTCACACGTCCAGGAAAGAGAGGGTGGCCAGTTCCCAACAGTTTTAAACCATTGGGTGTTGGAGCAGCGCATGGTAAACGGCTGTTTGGAAGCTGATAGGCTTAGTTGCATAGAAAATCTTGCAAGCGCTGAGCATTTATTGCCTAAGGGAAGTCTGAGGGCTTGTGCCAGCTGCCCTGCAGAGGGCCTGTGGGAAATGAAGCCTCCACAGCGTCAGGTGCTGGGAGCAGGCGGACCAGCAGGAGTTACTGTGGGGGCCTGGCCTTAGGTATCATTTCTCCTGTTCAGTTTGGCAGGTGCTGTTTGACTGGAACACACCAAGGTATACTTTTGTTTTTCATCTCCATAGTGCAGGAACTACATTGATATAAACAAGCTCATTCACTGAAGTTTTCCTCAGTAAAGAGCATCTTTTGGGCTTCCTTGGTTCCTAGATTTGGCTTCTGTTCTTTCAAGAAAGGTCTCTCTCTCTCTCTCTTTTTTTTTTTTTTTATTATTTATTTGGTTGCACCGGGTCTTAGTTGCAGCAGGCGGACAGGACTCCTTAGTTGCGGCTCACTAGCTCCATGGTTGTGGCATGCGAACTCTTGGTTGTGGCATGCATGTGGGATCTAGTTCCCTGACCAGGGATTGAACCCGCCCCCCTGCTTTGGGAGTACAGAGTATTAACCACTGCACCACCAGGGAAGTCCCAAGAAAGGCCTCTCTTTATCTACCCATCAGTGCTTCATATTATTGCCCTAGTTTCACAGCTCAAAGTAGGGAAAAAGAAGACAGCTTCCTTAAAGTATAAATGACAACTTTCATTTGGTGGCATACAATGAAAAATCTTTAAAACTATATACCTTCTCAGTTTGCTCAAAGAAGGGGTTTTGCTCTTTTGGAAGGAAATGGTTAAAAAAAAATTTTTTTTTTACTGACAGCTCCATTCACAGGAAGTTTTCTTAGGCTGAGCTCAGAGACACAGCCTTTCTCATTAAACATGATGAGCGTAGCCTCATTCTTATTTTCTGTCTTGACCTTAAAATGGGAACAGGGCTTTGTTGTTTAAAATCTTCATTTGTCATCTGCCTGTTTTCCTTTGTTAGCAGAGAATGAGAGTGAACCCCTGCTAGTCTTGATGTCCTGCATGAACTGTTTTTCAGCTGCAGACTGACAGAGTATCAGACAGGGTTCATTTCTTAACACCTGCTGGTTCCATATAATACAGAATTTCCAGCTCTAGCCTCTCAAGAGGACGTGGTAGTGTTTATGAGGTGGGGGCCTTTGGGAATGATTGTACTGTTATTTTTCCTATTTCCTGTTCCAAAGACAGACTTTGACAGCTCAAACCTCTTAAAAAGAAATAATGCTTCCATTGTTCAAAGCAGTTTAATTATGTTTGAGTATCTCTTTAGAAGGCACAGAAGGAGAAGAAAAAGAGAGGTAGGAAAGGGAAAGCCCAGGTCAGAAAAGCGAGCAGACAGAGAAGCAATGGGGCCAGTTTCTTGGTTGGAACTGCTGGAGGGGGTGTGAAGACTGTCATTCTGAGAAGATGGGATGGATGGTGAAGAGCTGAGCAGACCAGACAAGTTCATTTTTCTTCTAGTGTAACCTTTATTAATTTTTTCTGACAGTACAGTCCTGTCTTGCATAGGATTTTGTGGACTCAGTAGTTTGGCTTGCTGGATTTTGTTTGGTATTGTCATGTTCCCCAGGTCGCTTGGGATCCTATGTGTCTCTGTGAATGGTCTGACCCACGAATGTGTTTGTTTTGGACATCAGGAAAGATGGCCTGCGTTCAGTTCCACGTGGACCGTGTGCTCGTACACGAGCCTCAGTTTCTCATCTGGAACCTAGGACTTATATACAACATTTTAGCCCAGAAGGCATGAGGCCTGGCAGTTGATGCCGAGAAGTCAGAATGCTTAAAAAGTCAGCCATAAATGTGAATGAACTTCTATGGAAGGACCTATTTTGGCACCAGAGCTGAGGTCAGTTGTGGGAGAGTCCTCCCACTGTGGGCACTGTGAGCCAGTAGGTGTCTCCTTCACTGCCTTTCCTGCCCATTCCCATCCTGCTTCTGGGACAGCATGCACCCCTGTGTCTGGCTTCCACCTCCCACAGCGGTGAACTGGCACTGCAGGTAGGAGCTGTCCTTAGGGCCAAATTCTGGTTATTGGTTTTTTGCTTACTGCCAGATGCAGTTTCCTGCTTCACTGAGCTTATTTGATCCGTGGAGGCCAGAAACTCCTTGTGTTTGTTTGCTTATGAAAGTGGTTTAAGTCTTAAAATTAGAACCTTCAGGTCCTGTCTTGAGAGATTAAAAGGCTCCTTTGGCCACTCCAGGGTGGCTTCCTTTGTCCCCAGTTCTCTGTCCCTCCTAGGTTTTTACAGAGACTCTCAGGAAGGATTCAGGCATGCTCAGCTCCCTTACTGGCCTGTTCCAACCCCAGGGGAAGGGAGATGCCATGCGAAACTCTGAAGTGCTGGTGGTGGCACATTAATGATCATGGGCATTGAGTCTGGCTTGGCAGGGACAGAGGAAAAGGCCGCGAAGGTGAAGGAAGTGGCAGTGTCGCGGGAAAGAAAGTGGGGCCAGAGAGGATGGTCATGTCCCAGGTCTCAGGTGAGTCCCTGGGAACGGGGGACGGCTGCCGAGTGTGGGTTCTTGGCTTTGCGCAGGAAAGAATTCAAGAGCGAGCCATAGTAAAGTAATAAGAAAATTTATTTGGGGACTTCCCTGGTGGCGCGGTGGTTAAGAATCTGCCTGCCAATGCAGGGGACACGGGTTTGAGCCCTGGTCCGGGAAGATCCCACGTGCCGCGGAGCAACTAAGCCCGTGTGCCACAACTACTGAGCCTGCACTCTGGAGCCCACAGGCCACAACTACTGAAGCCCATGCACCTAGAGCCTGTGCTCCACAACAAGAGAACCCACCGCAATGAGAAGCCTGTGTACTGCAACAAAGGGTAGCCTCCACTCGCCGCAACTAGAGAAAAACCCGTGCACAGCAACGAAGATCCAGTGTAGCCAAAAATAAATAAATAAATTTCTTTTTTTTAAAAGGAAGTTTATTCAGGGAGATACACACTCCATAGACAGAGTGTAGGCCATCTGAGAAGGTGAGAGGCACCAGGGTATTGGGTTGTCAGATTTTATAGGGGTGGGTAATTTCATAGGCTAATGAGTAGGAGGATTATGCCAACTATTTTGGGGAAAGGATGGGGATTTCCAGGAATTGGGCCACTGCCCACTTTGTGACCTTTATGGTTGGCCTTGGAACTGTCATGGCACCTGTGGGTGTGTTATTTAGCATGATGTATTACAGTGAGCATATACTGAGGCTCAAGGTCTAGTGGAAGTCAACTCGTCCACCATCTTGGAGCTGGTTGGTTCTAACCAGTTTATGTTGTGTCCTCGATGGCTGTCATTCTTTTAAAGGTTATGCCCTGTCCCCTTCCTATCTCAGCAAATGCTGAGGTGCTCAGGGGCTGCTGGGTGGGCAGGCGGCTGTGGTCTCCTCAGGTGTGGTCAAGTCATATTTCAGACCAATAAAACTAGAATTTCTTTTTTTTCTTTATTTAGTTTTATTATTATTTTTTCTTTTTCTTTTTTTGGCCACGCTGCACGGCATTCAGGACCTTAGTTTCCTGACCAGGGAGCAAACCCATGCCCCCTGTAGTGGACCGCCAGGGAATTAATTCCCCAAACTAGAATTTCTGAAGCAAGTTCCAGGCATTGATATTTTGTAAATTTCTCCAGAGATTCTAGTACACAACCAAGTGACTGTCAACCAGAGTAACTTTCAGTGTAGATGCTTGGTTGAAGACACAAACTATGAAATAGAAAAAGACTGTGGAACTCAAGTGTAGTGGGAGCCCAGAGAAGTTGGTGGTGGTTCTGATAATTTTCTGCATTAATGATCATGGGGCAGTAATTCTTTGATCAAACATTCACTGAGCACAAACTGTAGGCATGGCATTGACTTAGCTACCACAGAGACAAAGGTGAAAGACAGGGTCCCTGCTGGAAGGACTTCATCTGTTGGAGAAAGATGGCCAGACCCGATGATTATGCTGCTGAGAGAAAAACTTTTCCAGCATAAATTTAGATCTGAAGTAATTGACAATAGACACATTAACAGGAGAAAAGTTTATTATGCATGTGGGAGTGCTCTATAAAGAGAGTAGCTACCCAAACAGCCAGAGGGAAAGAGTTTATATTGCCAGTTTCATAAAGGGGAGGGGCAGGACTGAGGCTTGTTGATACAGTGTTTTTGGATGTCCTGTGCCCAAGGTCAGTCACCTCCCTGACTGGAGACCTCCCCAAGGGTGGTTTGTGGCAGCTGCTCTTCTAGAGCTCTGCCTTAGGCAGAGGAGGGAATTTCCAACGAGATTTCTTTCTGCATCTGTTAGAAATCAGATGTTTTCATTTTGAAGTAATTTTGACCATTTCTTTTGGGTTATCAGTCCCCACATTCCCCCAGTTGAAACTTCCCAAGAAGTTTCACAAGCAAGGAGCTGGTTGATTGCTGCAGAGAGAAGACTCAGCTGAGAAGGTGAGAAGTAGGCAATCTGCAGTAGGAAAGAAGACCTTGGGTTAGAACAAGCAAACAAAAAGAAAAACAAACATTAATGGTTGGAGCAGATTCTAAACCCATTTTCTGAGTCCAGAGGGCAGTCAGTCGAGAAGATATTTAAACGTTGAGTTTGAAGCATTTTTAGGTGGTGGAGGGAGGATGGCAATAAGATGGATTTCCTGGTTTGCAGTTTGAATGTCTTTGGTAATGGCATCCCACACGTGATCTGCTGTGGTGAAGCCTCAAAAACGTTTACATCAAGTTGACCAGCTTCATCCGGAAGGACTTTTCAGATCCTCGGGGAAGGGGAAACTGCACGACAGCTTCGAGTCCCATTGAGGATCTGGGAGGGTGTGAAGAAAATTAGAAATGTTAACTTGGAGGGTTGTAACCAGGCATTGAAGGAAGCCCAAAGAATTGAGAATTTGGTGAAGACTGATAAAATGTACAAGAGGGCAGGATCTAGACCAGTTTACAGATAGATAATAAAACCTCAAAGATAATGAACAGGACTAGAAATCTGAATAACCCACAAGGGTGTGTTACAGTTTTCTGTTGAAACATAAAATTTCCACAGTCGTGTCCTTCCTTGATCAGAGATACTCAAAGTAAGATTATTTTTCTTTCTTTAAAAAAAAGAAAGATTTGGCCTAATCATTTACGTAAGCGCAGCAAGAATGCCAGTTGACCACATAGGCCTCTTAAAAGTTTGCTTTGCTGGAACATTTTATAAGGAATCTCAGACTTTTAAAAGTCTTTGGAAGCTAGGAAGCCAAGCCAAGAACTGCAGTACATATAGATTTGGATGAATTCCTATCTTCCTGAAGTCATTAAAATATCCTACAGTTTGGGGGCCTGCCAGGAAGTGACCTGTAAGTAAGGCTGGGAACTATGTAAATTAGGTACCAGGCCTCTTTTTCTAAGAGGCGTTTCTAAACATTGGTTCCATAAAGTCAGCCTTAATTCCCTAAAGCTGTCTGGTTGTATACAATTCAATGAATCGTTTTAAAATATGCCATTCCAGTCAAAGCCTTGGTTATATAATCAGTGTTTCCAATTGTGTTCTGTACAAGGAGGACGGATTCTTGCTGAACTTATGCAAGTAACTACATTGCCATGAAAATAAGAATAGTCAGAGTCTCTGAATTCTGGAAGGATCAGGCAGGGGGAAAAAGATAAATGTTTGTTACCAAAGTTAGTGTGCCCAATGCACCATGAGGCCAAACAAACCAGAACATCGGAGTTGGGAGCAGAGAAAGGTTTATTGCAGGGCCAAGCAAGGAGAACCAGTGGCTGGTGCTCAAAAACCCCTGATGGTTTTGGTGGTAAAGTTTTTATAGGCAAAATTTGGGGTGAGGGCTGCAGAGTGTGTAACTTTCTTCTGATTGGTTGGTGGTGAGGTAACAGGGCGGTGCTACAGGAATCTTGCCTTCAGCCTGAAATTACCATCCTCCACCTGGGTGGGGGCCTTAGTTCCTGCAGAAGAAACTCAAAGATATTGTTTTGTATATCCCTTGAGGAGGAATCAGGACCCTGCCCCAAGGGTGCACTGTTGTTCTTGACTGCCCCTCCCTTGTTTCTCATTGCCTCCCTTCCCCAATTAGCAACTGTTTGAATCTGCCCTTTGGAAATCAGGGAAGGTCTAGGAGGCTGAGTGAAGCCTATCTCCTAGAAACAAGGGGTGCAGAAGGGCTTTTGTGCCCAGGAGGGCCCCACAGAGTCCTGCTTGGTTTCAGCTATTGTTGAAAAATCCATTCATAAAACTTTTATATCATGTCAGCCTGATACACTGGTTTATATATATATATATATATATATATATATATATATACACACATATATATATATATACACATTTATTTATTTTTGGCTGCATTGGGTCTTTGTGGTTGCTCGCGGGCTTTCACTAGTTGCAGCGAGCGGGGGGCTACTCTTTGTTGTGGTGCACGGGCTTCTCATTGCGATGGCTTCTCTTGCTGTGGAGCACGGGCTCTAGGCGCGCGGGCTTCAGTAGTTGTGGCTTGCGGGCTCTAGAGCGCAGGCTCAGTAGTTGTGGCCCACAGGCTTAGTTGGTCCGCAGCATGTGGGATCTTCCCGGACCAGGGATTGAACCCATGTCCCCCGCATTGGCAGGCGGATTCTTAACCACTTCACCACCAGGGAAGTCTGATACACTGGTTCTTCATAGTTATGTTGGGATTGTTCATGAATGCTGTAAGCTAGCCATCATCAAATTATTTCCCCGTTTATTATTTTTATAACACGTGTGTTAGGCAAGTTGCAAAAAAAAATCACAGAATAAAAAACCTTAGTTAAATACGTGGGTTAGGCAAGTTGCAAAAAAAATCACAGAATAAAAACCTTAGTTAAATACGTGGGTTTTGTTTTATTGCTGCCCTTGATATACATGAAATAATGGATTTCAAGCAATTTTACTGCATATCTACTTGTACTTTTATTCTTAGGTTGAGTTTATAATTTTTATAATCTTAATAATCTAGTAGATTATATTAGGTTGTTTTTCTACCTGTGTTTATTAGTCAAATAATGTGTGCTCATATTATACTTAATGCTGATAACTCAGAGTGAAACCAGGCACTTCAGGTGAGACTTGAACGGGAGTTGAACCTGGTCAAAACCCACTGTCTTTTAATTGAGGTCACACACCTGGTCTCAGGACTTAATGAAGCTCAGGTTCTTTATGTCTTGTTGAGTGAGAGACAAAGTGATAAGTAGAAGTGGATTTATTTAGAGAGAAACACACTCCACAGAGTGTGGGCCATCTGAGAAGGTGAGAGTCCCTGAAATATGGTGTGGTTTTTATGGGCTGGGTAAATTTCATAGGCTAATGAGCAGGATTATTCCAACTATTTCGGGGAAGGGACGAGGATTTCTAGGAATTGGGCCACCACCCACTTTTGGCCTTTTTTGGTTGGCCTCAGAACTGGCATGGCACTGGTGGGTATGTCATTTAGCGAATGCATTACAATGAGCGTATAATGAGGCTCAAGGTCTACTGGAAGTCGAATCTTCCACCATTTTGGATCTAGTTGGTTCTAACCAGTTTTTGTCATGTCCTTTGGCTATGTCATTCTTTTAAAGTTTGTGCCCTGCCCCCTTCCCTCCTGTTTCAAGAGGACAACTGCTTTTATTAAACTGACACCACTAAACTGGTTTTGGGAGGGTCCACTCATAAACAGAATTATTTTCACCAAAGACAAACCACAGTACCACATGATCCACGGTTGATTGAATCCACAGAAGCAGAACCGCAAAAATGGAGGGCCAACTTTAAGTTATACTCAGATTTTCAATTGCATAGACGGTTGGCACCCCTAATCCCTTCGCTGTTCAAGGGTCAGCTGTAGCTTACATACGTACATACATACACACACGTGTCCATACATATGTAAACAGACAGTCAGATACAAAAAGAGATCTTACTGCACTCGTCCTGACAGCTGAGCCACCAGTCAGAGTAATCACAGTCACACAAAACTCAGCATCTTATGTAATGTAAGAGTTGGTTCTCGTCTTTGCCCTGCTTTATTTATCTTTTTATCTGAATTTAGTTTTGGGGAAATGGAACAATTTAAGGTAATCTGCTCAAGGTGAGGACTAATGCTTTTTTACCATATTTGACTTTTAAGATTTTCATTTCCCGTGATATGTAATCTTGTGGAGGCAATGGACTAAATTTCAGGTGAGGGACTTGTTGAGAATACCAAGCAGCAGTCTGGGTGTTACCACAGCCCAGCTGCGTGGGTAAAACACCCGACCTGTTTCCAGTTTGTCATTTTTCCTTTTCATCCTCAGGTAGAGGCTGTGTGGAGTCCCTGAGTCCCTTAGCAGCCCCCCGTGGAGGCAGGGGCCTAAAGCTCTAGTGGCTGTAGGGAGGTGGGGCTGGGGTGGGAAGGAAAAGGCCTGGCAGGGTGGACAGAAGGAGCTGGTAGAAAGGTCAGGCACACATACAGCCCTCCCTGCGATGCCTTCTGAGGAGATGGCTTGGTATTTCCAAACAGAAAGTAGAGTTAGGGGATCAGGGGATGAAAAATTACTGAGGAGACATCAAGGGTGGGGGGACTGTTGCTAAAGGCAGGTCAAGTGTTTAGACATCAAAGGTGGGGGGGGATGAGGGACTTGATCAGATTATCAAGGTGGGGGATGACTTAGCAAGATTCTTGTTAAAGGCAGGTCAAGGTCAAGGCAAGAGGGCTCAGTTCTTGGTAAAAGCTGAGAAACTTAATTGAATATCTAATGACTGCATAAAAATTTTACAAGTCAGGTGGTGTCAAATTCTTAGCTGTCAACAAAAATGAAAAAGGGCTTATTTGAGTTTTTTTACTGTGTGATTTTGAGCATATAACCCTGAAGAAGTGGTGATACTAGTAAACTTCCATTCCCTTTTACTGATGTGAGCAAGTTCTCAATATTATATTTTTAAAAACCAAAAACAGAAATATAATTAATGCTAACCTCCCCCTTTTTTCTATCAATAAGTAATATATATAGAGAGACATGATGCATTTGGGAAAGTAGTGGACTCCATCTCATTTAAAGCTGTATTTTCAATAAAAGTTTACTTTTCATGCTTAATAATAATTTACCAAAAATATAACATATTTGTCATTTTGATTAATGTGTATGACAGTAATTTTAATAACTCAATCCAGAAGAAAATGATTTTAATGTAGAGGAGCCTTATTGCTACAGGTATATAAATTTTTTTCATTTCTATTTATATATATATTTTTTGTTCAAGAGGGATATGACAGCTAGTAAGTGGTAGATTGGATGCTGGACCAGATCATTTGACTTTAGAGCCGGCACCCTAACCACTACATTGTATGCCTTTCCTCAGTGAATGGGTAGATTGTGCATGGAATTTAAGATGCCCTTTTAAACTTCTCCTGCATCATCTAGTTAACTCCTGTATTCCTGACTTTGTGTTTCCATCAGTGGCCCTTTCCCTGGAAGCCCAGACTAGGTCAGGTCACCCTGCACCAGATGCCTCTCTCACAGCCCTTTGTCTGCCCCGCTGAGCTGAGAGCACAGCAGAGACGCAGATGGCATCCTCTGCTGCCCTTATTGTCCACTGCCCCAGGAGTGCCCAGTGCTCAGTAATGACTGGTGGATGAGCCAGGTGAATGAGTGAAAGGATTACATTGTCAGATATGCATATTTGTCATCAGCTTTATTGAGGTATTATTTACATCAGCTTTGTTGAAGTATTATTTACATGCGATAAAATTTACCAACATATACATTCGTGTGTTCACAACCACAGTCCAGATAAAGAACATTTCCATCACTGCAAAAGTTGCCTCATGCCCCTTGCAATCTCTTCCCTCTACTCCCAGCCTCTGAGGTCACTGTTCTGCTTTTCTGTTTCTGTAGTTTTGCTTTTTCTGGAATTTCAGACAAATGGGATTATACAGTATGTAGTCTTTTGTGTCTGTCTTATTTAACTTAGCCTAATGCTTTTTTTTAAAAAAAATTATTTATTTTTATAAATTTATTTATTTATTTTTGGCTGCATTGGCTCTTCGCTGCTGTATGCGGGCTTTCTCTAATTGCGGCGCATGGGCTTCTCATTGCGGTGGCTTCTCGTTGCAGAGCACAGGTGAGGCGCGCAGGCTTCAGTAGTTGTGGCACATGGGCTCTAGAGCTCAGGCTCAGTAGTTGTGGTGCATGGGCTTAATTGCTTTGTGGTATGTGAGATCTTCCCGGACCAGGGCTCAGACCTGTGTCTCCTGCATTGGCAGGCGGATTCTAAACCATTGTGCCACCAGGGAAGTTCCTAGCTTAATGCATTTAGATTCTTCTGTATTGTTGCATGTGTCAGCAGTTCAAGGTATATTTTTTTTAAACCACCTTACTTTTTTTCGAAATAGTCCAGAAATAAATAACTAAACCCATTGAGGTTGAGACTTGATATGCTGAGATAAGCAGCAGTTTCCATGTGTGCTTGGGGCTCATGGGGTCCCCAGAACTCTTCCGTATGTCCGTGAGGTCGGAGAGATTTCATGGTAACACTGAGATGCTGTTTGCCTTTTTCACTTTCATTCTCTCATGGGGTTTCGGGAGCTTTCCAGATGCTGCGTGATGTGTGGGATTGCAGCAGATTGAATGCAGAAGCAGATATGAGAACCCATCTGTCTTCTGTTAAGCTGTCTGACTTAAAGAAATTTGTAAAAATCTCCTCATTAAAATTTTTTATTTTGGAAAATATCATTTTTTATAACAGCTGTTAATTATATTAATATGTAATGGGTTGTTTATTGTTATTAGATGACTTAATAGATATTTTCAATTTTTCTTTAATTTCTCATAAAACAAATAGTAATAAACACAAATCATATGAACAGAAGCTCTTTTGGGCCCTCAATTTTTCAGCTGTAGAGAGGCCCTTAGTCCAAGAAGTTTGAGACTCTCTGGGCTAGGGACATTTTTTAACGGGATCAGGAACAGGATGAGGAAGTCTTGGAGCTGGCTGTGGATTAGAAGAGAGTCTTGAGACCTGGGGTGATGACCTGGCCCGAGGTACCTGGAAAAGGGGCTTCTGGAGGGTATGTGGGCAGAAATATGAGAACATGCAGTGATGGCCAGAGCCTTGTTCTCAGCCCCTGCTGCCTCCGGGACCTGGTGTGGCAGGTTCTGTCACATATGTGCTTCCTCTGATGGGTAGCCCACGCTTGCTTGCAGGAGGGCAGTCAGAGGCTCAGAGGCATCCACTCTGCTGAGGTGAAGTTGCAACTACTGTCCGACATGAAGTTGGGCACTTTCTGAGGATCTGATGGCTGTGCTGGGTTCTGATCCAAGGGCACACAAAGGAAATCAGCAGGACTGTTTCTTTGGCTTTCAGGAAACAAATTTTACCCTTCTGGTAGAGTTCTAAGTGCAAATTAAAAGGCAAAAGCAGGTGGGAGGCTCCTCTTATCATTGGTGATATTCTTGTTGGAAACAGTAGGTGTGGATCTTGGTTAGTGATTTTGAATATGCTGTTACTAAACCACAGCGGACTCACTCCTGCCTTTGACCTGCTCACTGCTTTTCTTTTGCAGGCGAAAGGGCCTGTGCTTCCGACTGAGGAAGATACTCCTCTGTGTCATGGGGTTGTACGTGGCCATCCCATTTCTCATCAAACTGTGTCCTGGGATACAGGCCAAACTGATTTTCTTGAATTTCGGTAAGTGCTGTATGTCCATTTTTCCTTTCATTTTAGTAAGGGTTCATTTTCATGGTGATTAATGTATTTATATATTCACTACTGAGATCAGGAAATAGAGCCATTTTATTGTCCAGAAGGTTCCCTTTGCCCCTTCCCAGTTAAAAGACGTTTGTAATGAGGGCATTGCTCTTCAGGGTGGGCATTTGTGTGCACAGGTGACTGCTGCATGGTGGGGGGGTTCTTTCTTCAGCTGAGGTGGGTAGAAATGTTGATAACATGGAAAGTCTTCTGAAGCTGTCACGTTGGGGATGCTCTGTCCCTTGTGCAGTCTAGGAGGTTAACTATCCTTGGAAAAGGTGACCACTGAAAATAGTGCCTTAAAAATAATTAGGCCTTTTTTCTTTAAACTAAAAAAAAAAATCTTTTTTTTCCCCCTTAAAAAACCCTGACAAGTCTGTCATACAGAGTGAAGTAAGTCAGGAGGAGAAAAATACCGTATGCTAACACATATATGGAATCTAAGAAAAAAAAAAATGTCATGAAGAGCCTAGGGATAGGATGGGAATAAAACACAGACCTACTAGAGAGCATGGACTTGAGGATATGGGGAGGGGTAAGGGTAAGCTGTGACAAAGTGAGAGAGTGGCGTGGACATATATACACTACCAAATGTAAAATAGATAGCTAGTGGGAAGCAGCCGCATAGCACACGGAGATCAGCTCGGTGCTTTGTGACCACCTAGAGGGGTGGGATAGGGAGGGTGGGAGGGAGGGAGACGCAAGAGGGATGAGATATGGCAACATATGTATATGTATAACTGATTCACTTTGTTGTAAAGCAGAAACTAACACACCATTGTAAAACAGTTATACTCCAATAAAGATGTTAAAAAAAAAAATAAAGAAAACTAGCCAAGAGGTCATTTTTATTGTAAGACATAGTTAGCAAATTTGTACTGTATTATGATTTACTGTGACTGATGACTGATATAACATGGCCTGACCTTTGTTTAAAAGCATTTTTTACTATTCAAAACTGCAACTGAAAATAAAGATGATTAAAATATTCTAAAAAAGAACAAGCCCTGACATACTTTGGTTTCTGTGGAATTATATGCTGGCTTTAGAGGTGTTATAGTCTCCTTCAGTTAACTTGGACCTGGTGCGTTCCAAAGTTTGTTTTGTTTTTCTTTTTTCTTTTTTTTTTTCATGCTATATGTTTACTTTTGGGCAAGTGGGGAGGAAAAAGGGTAGAAGTATCAAGTTTATGAAGTGGAAGGTATACAGTTGCCAGGAATAATCCTTTTATGGAACATCCTTTTACACCTTCAAGATGAGGCCAGGCGGGAAGGGACTGCACCTGTGGGCGTTAGAGGTCAGCAGATAGAACATGGTGCTTGGCACACAGCAGGTGCCTCATGAGTGATGGCCTTGCAGTCAGGTGTGGGGAGCACTCAGGGCAGATGAGGCAGGCTCTGCACGGTCTTGGCTGTGCTGGTTTGCAAAGAGTGGGTTTGAACTTCTGTGTGTCAGAGCCAGAGGCTTGGGAAACCGGGCTGGTGCTATGGAGGCAGCAGGGGAGCTGGTGAAGAGGAGGTGGGGGGAGAGGACAGACAAGAGGTGTTGAGGTGTCCTGTGTGGTTGGCCTGGGGCAGCAAGCAGGGGGTGGGTGGCCCCTCGTCTGGAGTAACACCAGTGCTGCAGACTCTGCAGAGGCCTGTGTGCATTGGGGCATATGAGTTTGGGGTGTTAAGTCTGCAGTAGACTTGATCACAGAAAAGTGGATGTCGCTGCTAAAAGGGAATGTCTGCTCTAAAGAGGAGCAGGAGGAGGAGGAACAGAAATAGTAAGGTGGGGGCTTCCCTGGTGGCGCAGTGGTTGAGAATCCGCCTGCCGATGCAGGGGACGCGGGTTCGTGCCCCGGTCCGGGAAGATCCCACGTGCTGCGGAGCGGCTGGGCCCGTGAGCCATGGCCGCTGAGCCTGCGCGTCCGGAGCCTGTGCTCCGCAACGGGAGAGGCCACAACAGTGAGAGGCCCGCGTACCGCAAAAAAAAAAAAAAAAAAAAAAAAAAAAAAGAAATAGTAAGGTGGGTATTTAATACTTCATAAATCTAAAATGCATTTTTTATTTGGGTGTCATAAAGTAAGTATAAAACACATGTAGGTACACTAAGAAGCATTTGATTTTTCTAACGTAAACGTGGTTAAACTTCCAGGAATTTATCATCCCTGAGTTTTCACCGCTTGTGAGAAGCACAAACTTAGAAGGAACTCACAGCCTATTAAAATCAAGATAGTTTTGGTTTTTTCTGACTGTAATGTCCCTTAAATGTCCACAGTCAGTCTAGCACAGAAGAGAGTTTGAGTTACACGCAAACACGAAGCCACAGGCTGCAGATTTCCCGATAGCAGACCTTAGAGTCAGCCCTGAACAGCTTTCCCAAAAGGCAGGCCTCTGGACACCTGCAGGCCCCTTGGACAGGTGTCTTGGCAGCAGGTGGCCTGCTGCCCTCTGGGCTGCCACACCGTGGGGTCCCAGCAAATATTTGAATTGAGTTGATTTTCTTTAGGTCAATCATTGGGGTAACTTTAGACACAGCCCACAAATTTTGCACTGTTGATTTCCTAATGAAATGGCAGGATGTTCCTGGGATCTCTGGGTCGGGCTCCATGGCACAGAAGAGGAGGGCCAGGCTGGGCCACGGGGCCGCCCTGCACCCCCCAGAGAGACACCCGTCCCCAACTCCTTGTTTCCATATGCTTGCTGTGTGGAAGTGGGATAGTTGTCTGTGCCCCTCCCCTGTGGAGGAGATGGGGATCTCCAGGCTGTCTTGCAGTGTGACTTGGCAGTTTCATCTCATGCTTCTGGAGGACCTGCGTGTTCGGGGGGCACCTTCGTTCTTGTCTCCTCAAGATGTGAATCGTGAGCTGTGGATTTACATTTGGATATTGAAGGAAGTGTAACAATCTTTTGGGCCCCAAAACATGATTAAAATAGTCTTAAAGTTCATAGCAACTCTATCTGAAACTAAATGTATAACTCAGATAAATAAGCATTAGATGAAGGATAGCATCTATGATTTAAGGCATTATTCTACTTTAAATATATTTTCATAAACAAAAAATACATGATCTTTCTAAAAACAAAAGATTAACTGAAAAACTTTGAATGGCATGAAGAAGGAAATGAAACTTGTTCAGAGAAAATTGCTGTCACAGTGTTTATTTCCTGCTGGTCTTTTTGTGTGTGTCTGTACATGTAAGCATAAATATATGTGCTTTTCAATACTCATATTCAAAAGTCGGTACCCCCGCCCCCAGCCCAGCGATGTTGTGGTGATACCAGCCCCTTGTCACAGTCTTTGCCCTGGGATTTAGAACCATCTCCTGGCGGGAAGGAATATTTCAGTTCAGAGGCTGGTGTAGAACTGCTCTTGTCTGCACACTGCCTTGGGCCTTTTTGGAGATTAGGGTTAATATATGAATTGCTCATTTGTTGTTCAAGCAGAAGGCCAGCCTGTCCACTACAGCTTTCATGGGATGGCAGTCCTTCAGCCTCCTCTTTTTCCTTCCCCTTAGCAGTCCCTGTGACCCCTGATAGCTTTCTTTCCTTATCCCTTTCTTCTTGTGGAAGCCCAGAGCCCTTCAGGGAGCTGGAGTTTGATGAAACCCAGAGGACCTTCCCAGCCCTTCCCTTGTTGGTGCCCCACCTCTTCCCGTATATCAGGGTGGTCTTTACTCAGTGCCTGGGGTGGGGCATAGCCCCATGTTCAAAGTTCTCAGGCAGTCAGACGTGTTCTCTGCAGCCCAGGAGTTCTGGCCTCTCACCCCACCAGTATCTTCTAGATTGCCTGAGGAAAGGATGGCAGACTCAGTTGTTTTCTGGTCATTCATGTGTTTACTCACTGTTTACCGAGCATCATCTCTTGAGGGTCCTTTCGTTGCTGATAAATGACAGCGAGGTCAGAGGGTGGATAATACACAGCTGGGGAAGCAGGAGAAACCAGAGGCCTGGTTCTGACAGCTGCATGGGTCTGTGTGCTGGGTCCCTGGGCTGTGCATTCAACTTCTGTGTGAGGCGGAGCTTGTAATTGATAGTGATGAGGAGCTGGGTCACTGTCCCCGGCTCCTGATTCCTGCCCCTGCCACCTCAGGGGACTGCTGGTGGGCTGGGTGCTCTCTCCTTGCTTCAACCCTGCGGTGGAAGCAGGGGCCAGGAGGGTGGGCTCCAGCCTGCATCGCAGAGTCACGGGCCAAGGGCTGTGGCTACACGAAGACCAGCAGGAGTGAGCCGTGTTCTGGTCCAGGCAGATCCTGGACCCTCCTCAGGCCAGCCTGGGGCCCTGTACCCCTTGACTCCGTTCCTTTGTCTTGCAGCAGTTCTGCTTGCTTTTACCAGTAGTGGCCAGGTGGTTCCTCTAGGGCTGTCTCACCCCCGGGGACTGACCAGGCACCTCTCGCTAGCTGGAGGGGAGGCACACAGGCAGCACCTGCTGCATTTGGTGCATTAACTGCATCCTTTTCCATGGTTTCTAAAACAGAAATGAAAGTGAACCGGAAGACGGGCTTGGTGGGATGAGTCTGTCCTAGAGCAGAATTGCGTTTCTTGGTTCTAGATTTCTCGGGCTTGGAAGCTTTTAGGATTAACTTCTAATCCTCTGAAGATGTTTTTCACTGGTAGGGGCCCTCTCAGAGCTCTGGGGCAGCGTGTAAGCTGCATTTTCTGGGAGAGAGCCTGTGAGGCCTGACAGCAGTGCCCTCAGCCCTCGATGGCGCCCACCTTCCCTTTGGCACGGGCACTCCAGCCTCAGGAGCAGAGTTGATTGAATCAGCACTTGTTGGACATATTCAGAGTTACTGACAAAGTTGTTTCCCCTCGGTGGTCAGATGATGAACTGCCACCTGACGCTGCAGCCTTGGCTTCCCCAGCGCTGAGCAGTCACCGGGGATGGCAGGAGCGGGCACCTCCGTCTAAAAGAGATGCATCCAGGGGAGACCTTTCTAGGCCTGCTGGTCAGGAACCCTCCCTGAGGATGTTGTCAGAGTGAACTTTGACTCCACAGCATAACAAACACCACAGACGGGGTGGCTTAAAACCACAGAAATGTGTTCTCTCCCAGTTCTGGAGCTTCGAAATCCCTGTGTTGGCAGAGGCCTGGGCTTCCTCTTCCCTGCCTCTTCCCTGCCTCTGGGGGTGGCTGGTGTTCCTTGGCTTGTAGCTGCACCACTGCTGCCCCTGCCTCCGTCACACGGCTGCCTTCTCCTGTGACTTCATGTTGTTTTCCTTCTGTCTGTCTGTATCCAAATTCCCTTTTGATAAGGACACCAGTCATATTAGATCAGGTCCACCAAATGACCTTACTTAAGCTTGATTATCTCTGTAAAGACCCTGTTTCCAAGTGAGGTCACCTTCTGATGTGCTGGGGGTTAGGACTTCAATATATCTTTTGGGGGGACCCAATTCGAGAACATTCAGGGCCCACCAGGAACAGAGCCAGTTTACCTTCCTCACTTCCTATCCAATTAGTCAAGAGTGTGGGCTATGGAGTTGGGCTGCCTGGGTGCAAATCCCAGAATCATCATGTGTGACCCGTGGTTGAGCAAGTGCTGTGGTCACAGTCATACCAGCCTGTTTCAGGGACGGTGTTCAGAGTACTGGGAAGGTGTGCCAGTAAATAGGATGCCACCTCCTTTGAGTGCTGGTTTTCTTTTGAGAGTAAATAATTAAGTTTTAAAAATGTAGCCTGCTGCTTGGAAAAGAGATGGATTAAGAAGCTGGAGGTTCAAAAGCAGCCCTGGTGGGAGGATTTGTCTTCCCTGTGGTTTGAAATGCTCAGGGAATTCCTGGGGGAAGGAGCATGTGCGTATCCCTATGTTCTCGTGAGTTGGCTATTCCATTTCTTCAGTGAACGTTTACTGAGCCGTGGGGACATTTGATGAAGTAAGAGCTGGAATGTAGGTATGTGGGCGTAGAGTATTGGGGGGGCAGCAGGTGCAAAGGCCCTGGGGTGTGAGGTGGGCGGGCATGCAGGGCTCTGGTGCCGAGAGGCCGTGTGAGTTACACAATGAAACTACTCTCTTCACCAAAGAAAACCAAATTGTTGCATGACTTCCTTGTGGAAAGTGGAACTGGCTGGAAGTCAGGGCTACACTGCCCTTTGTCCCCACCCCCTCTGGGAATTGCCATTTTATAATGTGAGTAAATCCCATCTCCAGGTTTGGTTTTTTGTTTTTGTTTTTCATTTTTCAACTAAATATAACTTCAAAAATTGTGTTCATCTCAAGCAATAAAAGTGCACTAGTATACAAGGGGAAAATTACACGCTCGCCTCCACACCCCCAAACACTTTAAACCCATGTTCACAGCCTGGTGTGTCTCTCTGTATTTCTTTCCAAGCTACACTCAGTGTTGGTGTTGGTATTGGTGTTGGTGTTGCTTGCTTGTACAGTGACATGAGATTATGTAGCAGCAGCACAGTGATCTTACCCTCCTTCCCTGTTCTTCTCACCTGCCTGTAATTCACGGAGGTTCCTCCAGGTCTGTCGATATCGGCTGCCTCTGTCTGAAGGCCCAGGGCTTACCATCATTGGGTACACCGCAGTTTATCAGCCATTGCCCTGTCGACAGGTCACCTGTTAAATTCAGGGCTGAATGAGTAGCTGCTCTCTTGTTCGCATGACTTCACTCGACTCTTGTGGGCTTGTGGGTTCTGTGGATTCCTCCACCTCTGGCACCCACTCCTCATCTTCGGCCTCACTCTCTCTTAAATGACAGCACTAGGAACCTCAGAATCCCACTTACCTGGCCCGCACCCACATTCAGGTGGTCATCAAGCCCGTGGCCCCAGGTCCAGAACACACGTCTGTCAGTCAGTCGCCTTTCCCACAGTCCCTCCCGCAGCACCCTGGCTCCAGCCTTCAGTCGTAGCCTCCTTGTCTCCAGCCTCTCTCATGGCCAGGCTGACCCTCAGGTTCCCAAGGATCTTTCCTTCCCTCCTTCGCATCTTCTCACACCTTGAACAACCTTTAGTGGGTCTCTGCTTGGACCTCGTCCTTGCCAGTCCTTGCCGAAGGAGCTGTAGATACACCTACCTCCAGCTCCGCCTGAGGCTGGAGGGCCCGGTGCCCCAGGCAGTTTGGCGTTGGGAAAGTACTTGGCATGGCATTGGGAAAATACTTGGCACTTTTTGAGAGCTTCACCTCTGCTGTGTACGAGTGTGTCCATCCACCCTCACTAATCCTGGTTTCCATCTCTTTGTCCCCCACAGTGCGCGTTCCCTATTTCATTGATTTGAAAAAACCGCAGGATCAAGGTTTGAATCACACCTGTAATTACTACCTCCAGCCAGAGGAAGACGTGACCCTTGGAGTCTGGTGAGTGTGCAGCCCCAGGGCTGCAGGGCGGGGTGCCGGCTCTGTGGTCTCTCCAGGAGGCAGAAGGCCTGTGAGGTGTGGCCACTGCTGTCCTGACAGCAGAGCCATCTCTGAAACTCTTGCTTGTCCATTTTTATCTTTTACCTGCTGTTTCCAAAGGAAAGATCTCAGCTAAATTCCTTGAATAATGGGGCATGAGATGGCAGCACCAGCTCTGTTCTGAGGTTTTCAAACCAGATTGGTTTTTGCAGAAAGCCTCGTTTCCAGGGGAGAAGAAAGCCAGAAACAGAGAATATATCACAGAATCATTAGCACAGGCTTGAGCCACACCTGTCTTGCAGAGAAGGGCCCACCCAGTTGTTGAAAACAGCTGCATTTCTTTCACACACAGCACTCTCGGCTCTCGATAGTGGTGGCGTTTGCTCTTTTCTTAGCGTTTACTTTTTTAGCCATAAATTTAGGTTGGGCCTAAGTTCTGTGACTTCTTGGCATTTCTTTGGAATATGATTTAATGCTTTTTTTGTGGACTAGTTGGTGTTTACAAACAACAGAACAAGAGTGGACCGGCTTTTCCTGTGGCATCTTCTCATTCTCTCAGAAGCAGCTCTGAATTGCTGCCTTTGTCTCAGTAGAACTGCTGTGGACGTGAGAAGCTTCTGAGTGAAGTGCTCTGAATCACTTCCCTGTGCTGTGCAGAGGGCAGGGGGTCCTGCGTAAAGACCAGAGAGTGAGAGGGAGGTTCTGGTTCATAGTGGCTGTGGCCGGGGCTGTCTTTGGTCATTTCTGGTTTGATTTAATGGAGCATTTACGGCCAGTGTGTGCATGCAGGCCACTGTGCATTTTCATTTTCAGTCAGAAGCCTGACATGTTTTGCTCAGAGGTGTTTGGGGGAATTGGCCGCTCTCCTGATGGTTAATAGGGTCTGTGCTTTGAAGATGTGGGCTCAGCCAGGCTTCTTCCTCAAGCAGAGCAGCCGTGTTACAGGACAGGTATTTGTGGACAGTTACCTGTGAAGGTTGTGTTGGTGATGACCACATGAGTCTCTGGGAAGTGACAGCCGCTGTGTGCTGGAGGGCACCACTGCCTGCCCAGGTCTGCACCCTGTGCTGTCTTGATGGCAGTACGGGCCCTTGGGTGGCAGCAGCTCCATTCACCACCTGCCCTCACTGGCACCTCGCCAGGTCTTGCTGCAGAGGAGCTGGAGGGGGGTGGTGGTGGGAGGGCAGCTCCTCTCTGCCTGGCACGGGGAGGAGCCCAGGGTTGGAGAGCTTGCCTGGGCCTTCGTCAGGAGCTCCGAGTTCAAGTAGGCTGGCTACTGGAGGCATATCAGCTCCCAGCACCTTCCAAATGTACCTTTCCATCTCAGAGGTTTGTAATTGTGGGAGAGTGATAATTGCAGCGGTCAGAGACATCCAAAATGCAGTCCTCTGAAATGGGTCAGAGAGACGTGTTAGAAACGAGATGCTAACACTTAGAAAAGAAGAAATCAGCCATGTAATTTTTTTTTTTTTTTTTTTTTGCTGTACGCGGGCCTATCACTGCTGCGGCCTCTCCCATTGTGGAGCACAGGCTCCGGATGCGCAGGCTCAGCGGCCATGGCTCACAGGCCCCGCCACTCCGTGGCACATGGGATCTTCCCGGACCGGGGCATCAACCCACATCCCCTGCATCGGCAGGCGGACTCCCAACCACTGTGCCACCAGGGAAGCCCATGTAATGTTTTTAAGACTTCCCAAGAATGAATTTGAATAAGTTTTACAGGAAAAAAAAGTATTAAATCAGACCCTCCCCAGTGATGAACAGTGACTTTGATATGTCCTGAGTTAAGAACCAGAGCACCTCTCTAAAGGAGGGTTTGGCCACATAGACAAGTGTCCACATGCCTGGCCAGGCGTGGAAGGACTGCCCACGTGGGCCTGTGACGTCTCCTGCAGAGGTGCGTCTGTGCCAAGATGGCTTGTGGACAGGCTCTGTGTTAGAAATGGTGCTTTAAGGATGACCAGGCTTCCAGTCCAGCCCGAAGACCCATGTTGCTGAATTAGTACATATAACAGCATGATATGTCTTACGTCATGAGTTAAGTTATGTACTTAAAGACATGGATGAGTTTGAGGGGACATAGCATTGCTCAGTGTCCATTCGTTGCCCATTCTGTGCTGGAACCCAGCTGGAAGGGGGGTCTTAGCTCACATAGCTTCCCCTTTATACAGGAGGAACGGCTGTTGCCCCACGCCTAGTAACTGCTGCTGGGGCAAGCTTCTGGGGCCCAGAGGGCCCATCCGCGAGTCAGGAAATGACCTGCCTCAGCTGCCAGAAGCTGCCCTCACAGCTTGGAGTCAGCCCACCCGGCCTCCTGCTCTCCGCTCAGTTGTGACTTGAGCCATGGGCATCCCGTCTGCAGGTGCATCACCTGCCACTCCCCTCTGCTTCTGCTTCCAGGCACACTGTCCCCTCTGTCTGGTGGAAGAACGCCCAAGGGAAGGACCAGATGTGGTATGAGGATGCCTTGGCTTCTAGCCACCCGATTATCCTGTACCTGCACGGGAACGCGGGCACCAGGTGAGGAAGGGCTCCTTCATGGGGCCCATCGCAGTGAGAGCGTGGGTGCACCTGGGACATGGGCGTCCTGAGAACACAGGAAGAGGCAGGATTTGTCTGGGGTTTGGGAGAAGCTTGCATGAAGTCGTGTTCCCGCAGGCCCAGAGTGGAGCAGGGCTGTGTGCAAGGTGGACCAGACCTGCTTGCTTGGAAACCACCTGCTGAGCAGATGTGGGCAGCTCTGTCCAGAAACCCCTGGTCTGAAGCTCGTGCCTGGCGTGGGATGGAGGTTGCTGCGTCTGTCAGAGCGACCCAGAGCCTCAGCCAGAGGGGTGTCCTTCTTCCTGGGTTAGGGAACAAGGCTTCTCAGTGGGCAGGAGGCACGGTCCCTCAGCCGAGGTTTGTTGAGACCCTGCAGAGCCACCGTGTGCCTAGGAAGTTGCCCCTGCTCACCCAGCATCTGCTGTCTGGTCTGAGGACACTTTCTCACTGGCAGGTGTGCCCTGCTGGAGGGGGAGGCATGCTTCCTGAGGAGGGGCGAGGGTGACATTGAAGGTGGGGGAGTCCCATGAAGAGACCCAGCTGAGCATGCCTGGACAAGCTTGTCCTCGGGGGCCGCCATGCCACGCTCTCAGGCCAGGGTACTTCCAGCCCTGAGCTGGCAGTGCCAGCGCATCCCACTGGGCCATCAAGGAAGCACCTACGTCTGTGCAGATAAAGCCCTTGCCCAGGTTTATTCCAGGTGCTGTTCAAGAGTAGGTTTAATGGATGTCTTTCAGACAAGTGGGGATTGGAGCCGTTGTTTATAAAGAGGGCTCCTTCCAGCCCACATGCTCAGCCTTGTTGAGAAGAGTCTGCAGGAGAGCTGGTGGGGTGAGAGGAAGAGGGGCGTTTTCTGAACAAGCATTGCCTGAAACCTCTGGGAGGGTCCCTGTTCCTTGGGCCTCGTGAGAGAGGGCCAGCAAGAAGCAGCAGGAGGCCGGGCACTGCAGGGCAGGGCTGGGGTCAGTCATTTCACAGGCAGAACCGGCGAGGAGGACAAAGCAGGCCACAGCGGGCGTCTGGGCAGAGGGGCTACACAGAGGATGTAGCAGGATGTCCAGGAAGTGGGGCCCACGAGGACCCTCTGAGCCGAGAGAGCAGAGCGCTGAGCTACTGACTCAGCACGCACTTGGCAGCCTTCTTTCCCTTCGTCTGGGACAAGCTACAGTGGGTTTCTCTTCCGCTTTTCAAAGAGCAAGTGAATACAGACAGCTCCTGTAGCCTCTTTCTATAAATGAGGGAAGTTTGGAGTTCTTTGTGAGCAGTGCCAATCACGTGGTAAAGAAGACAAAGTGTATCTGTAACTTCAGGATGGAAGGAATCTTGTGACTTTGAAGGTTTGCTGCCCCCTACCCCGCCACACATCCCCAAGGACTACTCAGGCTGCAGATCTTGGCAGCCACCCGGCTGGGCAGGACAGCAGCAGCCGTGGTTTCCTGGGACTCAGACCCCCAGGATGCCCCCTATCCCATCACGCTCTAAATCCCCCTTCTTGCTCAAGGTAGGGTATTGGGAAAATTTAGAAAAGAGCCATGACAAACTGTTGCAAAGATAACTGAAGACACTGCAGTATTTCTTTCTGGTCTCGAAGCTGAGTCCTTTGAATGTTTGTTTCTGGGTTATATTGGCTTTCCTCCTTCGTTGTGTTCTCGCCTCCCCTGAGGACACTCGCTCCATGAACACACACCCCGGAAGTTGGCCAAATGCTCCTCATAAAGAAGGGAAAGAGCTGAGAAGTCTGGCGAGGGTGAGCCCGCCTGCTGATGTGCTTCCCTCTCCCGAGGCAGCTCTGTCCCCACTTGGGTGTCTGTTCACAGTAACAGCCGGCCAGCATCTGGGCAGAAAGTGGGAGAAAGAGGTGGACAGTCCTTGGAGAGAGGTACAGGCATGAGGTGGTGCCAGCAGTGGTGCCTACTTCACCGTGGTGCTCGGCCGAGCCACTGAAGCTGGAGCCTGCTGGTGAGGGGCTGGGAGGCTCACAGTGGCTGTCAGATCACGATGGCACCTTCGACCCAGCATCCACCCACGGACACGTGTGTGGAAGGACATCAGGGGGTGGCCGCAGCAGCAGAACCTCAGTTAGCAGCAGGTGGGAAAGAGCCAAAGTGACCATGAGGGGAGGGCGTGAATGGCCAAGGAGGAGAGTTCTGAGAGTTGGCTGTGGCTCTGTAGGTGAAAAGGTTGGGGCAGGAGGTGCCTGTGGCCTGTCCCCGTGGTGTGTGTGCCAGCAAGGAAGTGCTTCCCTCCTGTTCATGGGTGGTCCTGGACACTGGGGAACTGAGGGGCCCTTTGTGTCTTCTGGGGTTTGTACTGAAGGTTTGTATGGCCTACTCAAACCAAAGGTGAGGTAATAGTTAAGAAATATCCCCCAAATGCTCAGACTGTTCCTTGTTTGGCACCATACTGTGGAGGCAAGCTGGGAGCCAGGTAGTGCCCTGAGGAGGAGGTGACCTGTCCATCACCCTCTCGTGTAGATTTGGGGACCAGGCACTAAGGGCCCAGATGCTACAGTGTTGATCCTGGGCCCCCTTTCTGAGAAGATGCACTAACAGCCATGCTTGTTTCCTTTCCCTGATGATCTAGAGGAGGCGACCACCGGGTGGAGCTTTACAAGGTAGGTGAGGACGGCACACAGTTTATGATGGACAGAGCGGTGCCCTTAGCTTGTGACAGACAGAAGAGGCCACACAGTGGACAGATGGATGGAGCAGTGCCCATGGGGTGTGATCCACACGGTCTGCGACAGTTTGAGCATTGCTTGCCTCCTGCTTCTGACTGTTCTTTCCAGGACGCATGAACAGAAGGGGGTCCCCCTAATAATTTTGAGTTAATCATTGTTGATCTTTTTAACACTGCCTGTTATGGACGTCTCCCCATGGAATGCTTCCCATTTTGCTGCCTCTGGGGAATAGTTTCCAAGATCAGGATGAATGGACTTTGTGGATCATATGCCAGAAATTGGCAAATTACATAGTCACTTGGAATTGTTTGGATTTTAGTGGGTTTAGTCAGAGCCATGTTGCCCAGGTGTTTGTTTTTCACTTCCAGGTGCTGAGTTCCCTTGGCTACCACGTGGTTACCTTTGACTACAGAGGTGAGGGCTCCGTACTTGCCCCACTTCCTCCAGGTCGGTGTGGGATATGCAGGTATCGCTCTGAGAGGCTCCTGCGCGGCTGGCGGCTCTGCCGTGACCAGTGGCAATTGTGAGCACGTGGAGGTGGTGGCGGGTCGGGGTCTTCAGAGGTGTGTCCTGCGTGCATCCGCCCCTGTAGGGTGCCTGGAACCCCCCACACACCCTCTGTCAGCCACATTTTAAAAGTAGAAAGGACTGTCTTTTCTCTATTGGACTCAGACTTTCCCCACAGCTGGGCACATTTCATGTTCAGCACAGCTGGTTTTGTTGACGTTATGGAGACAGGGAAGAGAGACTCATTTTCTCGCCCGTCAGTATTTTTTCTTTCTGGCCTCCCGCAGTTTGATGTGTGAGGAAAATGCTTTGTGTTAGCAGGGAGCAGCTGTTTGGGAAGTATGCGCCTTGGACAGTCCTTGGCGGGAGAGGTCAAAGGGCTAAAGGCCTCTTGTCCAGCTCACCCTGACTTGGGGTAAGGGGGGTGTCCACATCCGCAGACCCAGGAGCCGGTTGACATCACCTGGATGTGAATGTTAGAAGACTTTCCTCTTGCTGCTGCAACAAGTTACCACAAATGTAAATGTCTTGAAACAGCACAGACTTATTTTCTTGAAGTTCTGGAGGTCAGGAGTTCAAAATCTTTAGCCACTGGGATAAGTCAAGGTGTGGGCACGGCTGGAAGCTCCAGGGGAGGGTGAGTCAGGATCCTGGTCTCTTCCAGCTTCTCGAGGCCACCCTCACTCCTTGCCTGTGGCCTGAGTCTGCATTACTGGCTGACTTTTGTCTCCCTTCTGATCATAAAGACCCTGTGATTACTTGGGGCTCACGCTGATCAGGATAATGTCCCATCCCAGGGTCTCCTGATTTGCAGCCTCTTTCCTTCTGCACCCTTCATTCCCCTGGCCGTGTAAGGTACCAGAGGCACAGGTTTCGGGGTCGGACATGGACATCTTTGGGGGCCATTATTCTGCTGACCATAGGGTGAGGGATGGTTCTTTTGTGGAAGAGTGTTCCATCAGGAGGAAGGTGCTAGGTTGGAGAAACTCTGAAATGAGGCTCATCCTTTCCTCCTGCTCCTGCTGCTGGAACCTCAGGGTAGTGAGAGGGGTGGCCCTCTTCCTTGTTCTCTTCCTGATGCTTCTAACAGAAATAAAATCCCATCTAGCACTTCCTCTTTTCACTTGAGCCTCTACCTTTCTAAGCCGTACAAGAGTTTGTCCCTGTCTCTGCCTCTCTGTGTCTCTTCCTGTCTCTTTGTCCCTGCCCCCACCAGTGCCCCGAGCCCTCACACTGGCCTTGTCCTTGACATTGGCTCCTTCGCTAATCTGGGTCTGGGATGCCCTGGGGAGGTGGCCTGTGGTGCCCCTGCCTCTGGGTTTTGCTTGTGTAGCAGGACTTGCTCTTTCTGAGCCTTGTGGTGCTTTTAGATCATTTGATGATGACTCACTGCTGAGCTGCTGGAAATGACAGTCACACTTGACTTTTCTGAGAATCTGGAGGGAAGGGCCCTTGGGAGGTCGAGGTTTAGGCGCCAAGACAGTTGGCTTTCCTCTGTTAAGCAAACAGGATGCTAAAAGCCCCTTCCTTTCTGGGTCAGAGTTGCCCTGAGCCTGGAATCTGTCTGGGGGCCTCTCCACACCTGTCCACAGCTGGGCCATAGAGTCAGGGCTGGGCTCAGGGACCCCAGGGCGGGCTGGACTCTCACTGGCTGAGCCTGTCAGTACCTCATCCTGGTGCCAAGCCCCGGGTGTTGGTGCCTGCAGGGGTCTGTGTATCTGACCACCCCGTCTGCTCAGCTGCTCATCGAGACTCAGATGAGGGCGGGTGGATGGCCGTTTGTGTTCAGAGGTTGTGACAGCTGAGGAGGTGGGAGAAGAAGAGCTGGCTTGGCCGAGACCTTGAGGCCCCAGACATTCTGGGCCTCCTGCTGAGAAGGGGGAGAAGGTGGGCTTGCCCCTCGAGGTCCCCTGGGCTGCATGTGACGTCCTCCTCTTGCTGCTGATTTCCCAGGTTGGGGTGACTCAGTAGGAACACCGTCGGAGCGGGGCATGACGTACGACGCGCTCCATGTTTTTGACTGGATCAAAGCGCGAAGTGGAGACAACCCTGTGTATATTTGGGGCCATTCCCTTGGCACCGGGTAAGAATTCCCCGCATGGCCTTTGCAGGAGCAGGTCTTCACGAGTGACTGTCCAGCCCAGGCTCTCCTAGGGGCCCCAGTGTCCTCTGGACCCTGTAGCACCATTAGTGCTGTGATGGGGGCAGGGGATGAAGCACCACAGAGACCACGAGGGGCTTGAGATACTTCAGCTCCTCAACCCAGGAAGTGACGGGAGGTACAACAGCAGTCATGGAGGTGCCATCTCCGCAGGGAGGAATGCAGACATGCCTCAGCAGGACTGTGCCCTGAGGAGGTGGGTCTGAGCAGAACGGGACAGGGCACTCGGGCTTCCTTTGGCCTGGCTGAGGACATATGTGCTGCCCAGCAAGCCCAGGAGCCGGGGCCTTGATTCTGTTTGCAAACAGTGGGCCCCTTAGCCCACGCTTGGCGTCGTCACCAGAGAACTTGGGGAGTCAGCAGTGGTGGTTCCCTTCCTCCATCTGCCAAGACAGGAAGCACTTCGATGTTCCACGTGAGCCGCCTGCATCGCTTCCACGGGCATAGGGGCCAGTGTTTCTAAAGGAGCCCAAGACCAGCACCTGCTGTTTTTCTGCTACCTTTCCTTTGGACGCGGTGGCTGCAGGCGGGTTGGGGCCACAGGCTGGGCGGTGCCCAGGACAGGGCCTCCTGGCCCGCCCTCGCAGGGGGACTGAGCCCTGGACAGGAGAGCAGGCCATCCTGCCCTGGGTGTCTGCATGGGACCCACCCAGGTTGGTGCTGGGAAGGCAGGAGGCCCCCAGGCCTGCAGACTGCAAGTGCTGCCACCCCCAAGAGCTGTGCAGGCAGACTGCAGCCTCCTCCCTGCTGACGGGGCGGCCCTGGGCCCTGCTGTCCTCCTCTGTGTCCCGGTGGCACCCACACAGACCAGGTATGAACTGGGGTGCCTCTGTGTGGCCTGAAGGGGCTGCTCCAGGTGAGCTGCATGCCTCGGGGACATGGAGGTGCCCTGTCAGAGGGGCTGGCTGATGGCTGGGGCATCTGTGCTCCCCCCGCCCAAAACCCCACTGGTCACTTGGCAGATCCCAGCTTCCTTGGTCACCTTTGAGTATTAGGACAATCTCATCTGAAACCGTTTTTGTCATAATTCAGCTGAACTTTTTTTTTCTTTCTAGAGTGGCCACAAACCTGGTACGGCGCCTCTGTGAGCGAGGTAGGGGCTCGTGTGGGGTCACACGTCGTAGGGACGGCCCGGCTCCTGGGGGCGGGTAGAGTGTTGGGGAGCCGGCTGTGCTCCAGGCCCTGGGGCTTCTCGTGAAGTGGGTGGTGGTGGACATGCCGTGCGGTGAGATGAGAGCCAGGCACCGAGGTGGGGGCCTGAGCAGACCCTTGAGGGCCCACCCCCATTCCCCCGATCCGCCAGCGGCTGGCAGGGCCTCACCAGGGGCCGGGCTCTGCTGTCCTGTGGAGGGTGTGTGGATGGGGAGCGGAGGAGTGTGTCTCACTGGGGCTTCTTGCTCACCTCCCAGTTCCCCGTTTGTTTATCTAGAGACACCTCCAGATGCCCTCATATTGGAATCTCCATTTACTAATATCCGTGAAGAAGCTAAGAGCCATCCATTCTCAGTGGCAAGTACAGATATTAAAAACGGACTTATTTTTATAATGAAAATAATTGCTATAAAATATAAAAATGACTAAGTAAATATGTATAATAAATTTAAATATCATAAAATTATTTAAATAGTCTAATCAATACAAACTTTATTAAAAGTTAATTCTTTTAGTTCTGGGCACTGGCCTGACTACAGAGTCACTCAGGATGTTTATAACTTTGTGCCAGGTAGAAGGATGGGGTCACAGCCAGGTTGCCTGAGGGCAGCTGTACCCACAGGAGGCCTTGCCCCCTGGCACGGTTTGCCCCCCTGGCATTGCTTGCCCATGGGGCTCAGTGCAGGCTGAGGGCACTGTCCCAGCTGCCTTCCCAGGAGTGGAGCTGGTGGGCACCCCAAGGAAGCCCTGGTGGGGATTACATGCTGTTGGGCCGTCACTGACTGGATTTGAGGCCTTGGACCCTCCATTTACAGGCCGGGCCCAGAGGAGGGTCCTCTGTACCCTGTTGCTTCCTCCTCCTCCTCCCACTGCTGCCGTGTGTCCAGGGGAGCCGTGTCGGCCCCACCCGACCTCATGCTGCTCTATTGCAGACAGAAGAGTCCTTTGTTGGGTCTCCTTTGATGTTGCTCTTCTCCCGAGTCGCACGGACCCCATTCCTTGGGGATGGCAGCCTGTTGTGTGTGGGAAGCCTGGTCTCCTAGTCTGAGGTGTGGGAGCCCTGTTTGCGGGCAGCCCCCCTGCAGCCGGTCTGGGGGGCCTCTTGAGCAGGGAGTCTGAGGGCGGGGGGCAGGAAGGGCAGGGGCACCCCCCTGCCCAGCTCCGGGGGGCCCACAGGTCAGCCTGCTCAGAAGCAGGAGTGACCCCCGGGCACACAGCACCTCTGTCTGGACCCTCAGCCCTGCAGGGGGTGTTTTAATTGATCCTCTGCTTGTTGTCTACATGTTGCCTCCAGATCTATCGATACTTCCCTGGGTTTGACTGGTTCTTCCTTGATCCCATCACAAGCAGTGGAATTCAGTTTGCAAATGATGAAAAGTGAGTACCATGGAAGAGAATTTAGAAAAACCCCAAGAACCCCCAGAATAAGTGTCTTGAGTCACTTTAACCAAGTGGGATAGGATTCTGAATACGTAGGGATCTTTTCTAAGCAACACATCTCTGTAAAGGGAATGTCAATTAGAGAAGGAGAACCAGGAATGTGGAAAGACTGTAGGATTAGATTAAAGAAATACGAAGACAACATATTTTTGGTCCATAAAGCTGTTTTATTTGAAAATTATCTGTCAAAACCGGAACTCCCAAACAGGTATTAAAGCAGTAATAGTAACTGTTATTCAAAAAATGACTTTGTCTCAGGCATTTGTTTTGTGTTTGGTTATGGAAAGATGTTAATGAAGTTCAGTATTAAAAATATTTCTCTGAGGTAAACCAGCAGTTACATGTTCTATTTAAGGACTGTTTCTTTGAACAGTGTTCAGATTCTGCTGACATTATCTTTGCGATATCTTAATTTCATGGGGTTTAATTTCTTCAAAAAAAAGAAAAAGGAAAAATCCTTATCTGAATATGCAATTAACATTTAAAAATCTACATTTTTTAAAGAAGAATTATCTGAATAGACTGGGTTCCCTCTAAAAATGACGACAGTGAGAAAGCCACCTTTGGCTGCCCCCCAGCTGAGCTTGTGTGAGTGCTGGTGGACCGGCCGGCCCTCACCCACTGGAAGTCAGGAGCCCCTGGTTGGTGGGCAGGTCTGTTCCCAAATATTTGGTAAGGTGACAGCATGTGAGGGGGGCCTCCAGAGTCAGAGAAGCTATGGAGCAGCTTCGTGGGTAGAAGTCCAGAAAAGATGTTGCCCATCAAAGCGTGACTTGCACACCAGCAGCGCTCCACCCTGGGAGCGGAACACGGTGGGCGGGTGAACTTGCGAGCTGCTAGCAGCAGTTGCAGACTGCCAGAGTTGGGCCTCTGAGGGTCGTGTGCCCCCAAGGCTGGTCCTGCCAGGTGCCAGGCTTGCTCTGGGGCTGCCCTTGTGAAGCCCCCAGATCAGCACGGGATCGCCAACAACAGATGTCTGCTGCGTCCAGCAGCTCCCCGTGAGACCTCAGTGAGGGGTGGCGAGGAGACCCTGGGCCCATCCAGTCCTTCTGTTAGGTGGTTTGCTGAAAGACAGGATCCTGTGAACATTCTGAGAATGTTAATTTACTCGAAACTCTAAGGAGTGACCTTAAATGTAATTTACACGAAAGATACATTAGAGGGTTGCTCTTTTGCCAACAGATGTCCAGTAAAGTTCATTTGAGTGAGTTTCTTGGCCCACCTAAATTACTTAGTTTGTAAATATTGTTTTGTAACTTTTTAAGAATAGTCTACTAGCAAAAAAAATAATTTTTTATTTCCAGGAAATTTTCAGGGACCCTATTTAGTGAATGAATTGATCTCTAGATTTGACTGTCACCTAGAATAGATATTGATGGAAACATCTAAGAAATCAACTGGTAGAGTTCTCTGTTAAAATGCCCACCGTTTGAGGCATTCCACACCACAGTGAAGCGCTCCCTGAGCCAGGTTCCTGCTGTGGGCAGGACTGGGAGCCCAGGAGACCCTAGCTCCTCCCGGGGGCCGATCCAGCGCCTTTCTCCCTCCCTGCAGCGTGAAGCATATCTCCTGCTCCCTGCTCATCCTACACGCCGAGGACGACCCGGTCGTGCCCTTCCAGCTCGGCAGAAAGGTGGGTGTCCGGCGGGCATCAGGCAAACTCATGTTCGGTCCAGGCTAGGCCAGGCAGGTGTGGAGGAGGGTCCTGCTGCTGGCAGGGCCCCTTGTGAGGGAGAGGGCAGAGGAGGTTGGCAGCAGGGTCGGGTCGGGGCTGGACAGCTGATGCCACCCCAGAAGGAAACGTGAAAATAAGCAAATGAATGTATCTCCTGGGTCCCCATACAGGGGACTCATCCAGGAGGGCTTGCCAGTTACTGGCTGGAGGGAAAGAACCCTTGATGGCGAGGCTCCCCCAGTGGCTGGAATTAGTACAGAACTCTCACCTGTTCTCTTGCCTCTTGGATGGAACTGACGACAGAGGGTGCCATGTTGCCTCTGTGTCTGCTTTTGCTGTATTTGCTTTGTCTTTGCTGCCAGGAAGCCCGATTAGATTTGTAGGTGGGGGTAGGGTGGGAGAGAGCACTGTCTGGCCGTGGTGCTGGCAGGCTAGAGGGCACGATGCCCAGGCCACATCAGACCAGGCCTGAGGCAGGTGTGTGAGGGCCAGGTCCTTCCCTCCAGCCAGTCTGGGCACATGACCTGGCCATCCCGGGCTGGGAGGAAGGGGCTGAGGTGGCATAGGTCCTGAGCCACCTTGTTGACGGGCCTTGACCCAGGCACACAGCAAACTTTGAGGCACACAGCCCACCCAGCCCCAGGCACTGAGCCATTGGGGCTGCTCCTGGCACCCAGGCCACCACCGCATCCTGTAGCAGGTGGCTCTCTGCGGTGCTGCAGGCCCCTGAGGAAGGGCAGTCTGCAAGACGGGCGTGAGGACGGAGAGGGTCTTGAGTGGTGGCCCCAAGGGTCCCTGCTGTGGCCGAGGCATGCTGCAGGGTGCTGTGCATGGGGGGCTTGGGCTGCTCTCTGTTGCAGGGGGAGGCCAGTAGGCAGGTCACCCCCAGGCCCCGGGCGCTGACCTACCTCTCCTTCCCCCAGCTGTACAACATTGCTGCACCGTCACGCAGCTTCCGAGACTTCAAGGTTCAGTTCATCCCCTTCCACTCGGACCTTGGCTACAGGCACAAGTACATCTACAAGAGCCCTGAGCTTCCACGGATCCTGAGGTGAGGCGCTCTTCTCTCACCTGCGATGCCGTCCTGTGTGGCGATGGCTCAGGCAGGCGTGTGCGGCCGCAGCTACAAAAGCCATTTCGGGGCCGAGTCACAGTGAGGGATCAAGAGTGTCACCCCTCCCTCCTGGGCCGTCCCCACCGTCAGTAGGGCTGTGATCTCCCTGTGGTGCAGGTCGTGCAATGCAGACACCACAGCTGCTTCGTGTTAGGCCTCCGTCCCTTCCCACAGGCCCGTAAGGTTGCTGCTCCTGCGCGTGGGGCACAGTGGGGTGCAGGTCTGGGCCAGCTCCTCAAAAGCCTGTTTGTCCCCAGCTGCTTCTGGAAGGGAGGCTGTGCCCCTGGCTGCACTGCGCTGGCCGAAATCCTGGGCCAGGACGTGGGTTGCCGCCCCAGGCACCCATCTCGAGCTTGGGCGCAGAGCCTGAGGATGAGGGGTGCACTGGTGGCAAAGCGAAGGGTTTGGATGGACCAGGCACTCCCTGCCTCCCGCTGGAGGTACAGGCAGCCCGCATGTCCCAGATGGGGGGGCCTCTGCTGAGCCCGGGGTGCTGGAATCGGCCCTCGGTGAGGTGTGTGCCAGGTGGTTACACTTCGCCCTTGAGGTTCCAGGGGCGGTCCTTTGCAGTTTCTTGCCTCACGGATGTGGGTTGCTGCGAGGGGACAGTGACGAGGATGGGTTTGCTCTGGGACTGTGGTTTTTCCCCATAAAAGGAGTACATTACATAAAATGTAGACCAGAGAATGGCTCCAACATCGGGGTGCAGTTAGTGACCCTGTCCTTGCTGCTGTGTGTCGGGACTTGACTTGGGCGCTGCCGTTGGTGCCCTGCTTGTTTAACTCATGGGGTTTTCTGAGCGGACGTGTATTCCTCCAGGCTCCTTTGCAGCCTCCCCAGGTGGGCTGTAGGAGGACCACAGGAGGTGGGGTCTCAGGTTTGGCTTCAAGAGGTTTGGCCGACAGGTGTCCTCCTCTGGTCCAGGGAATTCCTGGGGAAGTCGGAACCAGGGCGCCAGCACTGAGTGTTACTCGTCACCTGAAGGAGCATGAAGATGTCTGCCCTTGTCCCCCCTTCCTCCGGCCAGCCCGGCACCCTGGAGATGCGCCTGGAGAGAGAACTCGGATGCCAGCGGGCCAGGCAGAGGAGGCCCTGGCAGACCTGAGGCACCCGCCCCGGGTGGCTGGGAGCACAGGTCTCTGTGGACAGCGTGGGTGGCGGGCATGTGGCCCTCTCTCTCTCTTGCTGCCACTCAACCTGAGGTCTTGTCGGGAAGACCGTGACAGAGCTTTCTGGACATCGGCTAGTTGATCCCACACTTCCTGAGCTGGGCACCAGGAGCCTGGGGCAGGAGGCGTGGGGTCTTGGGACCACGTTGAGCTTTCTGGCACCACCCTCAGGAATGTGGGGAAACTTGGGTTCTTTCTATCCCTTCCCAGAACGGACTCTAGTGGTTCCATCGGCCCCTTCCGCCCTGTGCACCCCGCTTGCCTTCCTTGGTGTCCCTGCCTCCCTGGGCGGCCGCACTGCTCCCAGCGGGGGAGGTGCCCGTGGTCTGCCTTCCTCCTATTTCCACCCACCTGTCTACCTAACCTGGCCTTAGACTGAGCATTTATTTAAGAATAAAATCGTGGTGGTGGTCCATCTGTTTCTGTGAGGCCTCCAGCCCAGGCCCTACCCACAGCCCCAGGCCACTCACAGGACCTGGCCGTATGGGAGGTGGTGTTGGCTCTGTAAGGCCAAGGGTCATGGGCCCTTCTTTCCTGCTTCCTTCCAGACACTGAGGCCCAGCACGGAGGGGCATTATCTCTAAGGGAAGGCATGTTCACGGTGGGGAGGTGGGGACGGCTTCTCTAGGTGGAGCAGATGGCATTTTTCTAAAAACCAGGCCTACACAGGTGACCTTTCCACCCTTACAGTTAACAAGCTCGTTGAATGTTGCCATGTCGATGGACAGGTGGTGGGGTTTAGGCTGCTGGAGTCCAGGGACTCTTCTGGCCCACGAGCATTGCCTTGTTCACTCACTGGTGGTGGTGCTTGTGTTGTTTGGCTTTTTGCCAAACCAGCCTCCCCTGCACATGTGCCGCTCCCAGCAGCACCTGCCAGCTGTCCCACTTCTCACCTCCCTGCTAAGTGACCTCCCTCCCAGGAGAGGGTGGGTGGCTTAATAAGGGGGCTTCGAGCTGTGCAGTACAGGGTTTGTTCCAGGTCGGAGGACTTCAGTCCACCTATGTCTCTCCTGATGGTAGGCCTTCCTCCCCTAGATCGTCAGGCTCTGGCACTTTCCAGTCTCGGCAGCGTAGAAATTCCCCAGGGTGGGAAGGGGCTTGTTTACCTGCCCCGCTTGTGGCCTGTTAGCAGCTGTGCCATGCCTGGAGGCCCAGAAGCAGGTTACACCCTCTTTCTGAAGCACCTTAGAGCTGCCCATGGTGATTCTTACATCTGGAAAACCCACGTCTTTCTTAAATCGGGTTTGAAACGGAACAGACCCTCCTGAGGTCAGTTTGTCAGTTATCTTCTACTGGACGGGTTTGCTCTGCGCTCCTGGTATCTAATTCAGGTGTGAGCACGGGCTGCAGGGCCCCACGCCGTCCCCCAGCTTCATGTCTCCTTGGATTTCCATCAGAGCTGGGACACCCATCCCCACCTGACACCGTCTTCATGTAACTAAAGCACAAAGTGCCCGCCTGGCCAGGGCAGCCCCTTCGTGCCTTTCTCAAGTCACTGAGGCTCCTGGAGGCCCTGCAGCTCAGAGCCACATCCCCAGCTTGTCTTGACCAGTGAGCCATCTAGACCTGGCCTGCTCTGCCTGGGCTCAAGTCTGCATCTTGTTTTTCTTAAAATTTTGTCTATGTAAGTTGCCTCAGATTTTTGGCAGGGGGCGGGGGGATTAAGGTAGGCTATAAAGTAAAAATACAAGCTGTTAGTGTTTTTACAAGTGTCTGACAGTCTGAAGATAAGGAAGCATAAAAAGGGATCACGGAGCTGGTAGCTGCCGCCCTTGTCAGCTGTCAGGTAATTAGTAATCAGGTCTACACATCCCTGCCTGGTGGCATCTCAGCTTATTATCTCGGTCCGAGCGACTAAGCTTAAACTGTGGGTTAGGACTGACCCTTTAATGGGTCACAAAAGTCAGTCGGTGGT